>NC_066617.1:281383629-282029155 GCF_025201925.1 Gopherus flavomarginatus | reverse complement strand
CCTGATAATCCTTTTTCTGGAACTAACAGCATAACTACTAAGGTCTGATGAAAAGCACTTTAAAAAAAACAAACAAAAATCAGCATATTTTTCTGCATAGACAGATCTGAACAGTTATGTCATACAAGGCATATTCAACTCTGAGTTATATTGCATATTTGTAATAATAAAGATACGATACATTTATTTCCTTCCCCAACCCCTCCACTTCATTTTGGGATGCAAATGTAGGGTCAGATTGTGGACTGTGGTGCACATCAGTGCAAGGGAATATGAAAGTACAAGGTAAATCCTTATTCCATTGTTCCCACTACCTGTATAAAGGTAATAATGTGTGAGGAGTAGCAAGCTCCACAGAGCTGCTATGTCCTGTAAGTGGGCAGCAAAGAGCAGGAAGGGCTGGGGAGTGGGCAGAGCTTGAGTTCCACTTCTTTACCCTTTAAGACATTGGATAAGATAGTTATGTCAGCGCATCAGGGAGTTAACACTGCCATAAGTACAAAACTGGTACAACCCTGGAGCATGAGATATACTGTGACTTTGAGTCTCACAATCTCCCGCTTGGGCTGCACCATATGATGGGCAGACCATAAACTCATGATCTTATCCTTAAATGGTTTTTACTTTACCCAAAAGCAACTACTAACAACTTGGAACACAATAATCAACAATATGTACTCATAGCTCTATTAACAGTGTCAATAGTGTATTTATAAAAAGTCCCTCAGCAGTGAGGGAAGCTCTGTATTGAAAAATCTTGGTACTATAAGCTGTATTGGTTATATTTGAAAACACAAATAATTCAGCTGTAGCTCTGGGTGTAGGTTACATGTTGGGAGGGGAAAAAAAACACCCTGCTATTTAATTTAGGTTACATAGCCTCTCTCTGTTATTGTTGCCAGCAGCTCTGGAGATACAGCAGGCTTACTTGGAAAGTCATACATATTTAAAGTGCCCAATCCTACCAGTTTCAGCTAGCACAACACTGATTAATCATTGCACATTTTCCTTCTCCCAGGGTACTCATGAAGTCTTTCTTTGGTCTTTTTCAAAACTGAGTCTCTTAGAGATACTGAATACAAACTAAGTAAAAATACTCAGACCATATAGCAAAATAAAAGATGAACACCTGCTGAATAAATAGCAGAAAACTAGATTAATCACTGAACAGTTTCAACTCCCAGTATGACAAAGTAGATAATACATAAAGCTCCACTCTGACATTTATCTTTTATAAACCTTCAAACATTATGGGGTATATGTTCAGTGCTGTGCTGGGGAAATTTGGTGCCTTATTCCTGTCTTAGTTAAGAAGAGTTGGATGACTAATTCCCCAAGCTCTACACTGAAAATGTTTCCAAGCTTTAGAGGCAAATGAGGGGCTCTCAGTGAGAGGCAAAAGACTGCGTCCAAGAGTAGATTTGGCCCTATGTTTGTTATTTCTTTTCTCCTCACAATACATTTTTCATTTGTTTTCAGACTTTTCCATCCATTTCAGATTCCCTCACTTATAAGATCTCTTTGCTGCTTGATTTCTGTCTTCCTCACTGAAGAAACCCGTAAAAACTGGAGGTAACTGTCTTCATCCTCAGTAAAGAACAGTGCAGAACTTTGAATGAGTCTACATTTCCTGTCTGTAAACTGGTCTCATTATAGCAGTTATGGAGAGATTAGCTTTCAGACAGGCAGTGGAAACTCATTTGAGGAGAACTCAATACTTCCCAACGAGATGTCCAGCACTTCTCATGATTACCCTCTAAAACCTAAACCAAGCCACTTTATAGCTAAAAATACATTACATAAATTGTATGTGGGATTATTCTAAAACTGCATATGTTTATGTACCTCATATACAGAAATTATTTTTATGCAATACTTTCCGTTTCACCCAGAAAAAAAATGTGACTAAATAAGTTGAAAGGGAAACTGAGAAAGCCAACTATATACTCTTCTTGTGAACTTTTGATGTTTCTTTGTGCACACTGAACAAGAGGGCTGCTCTAGCAGTTATTGCATTTATCCTTTTGCCTCTATCAGAGGGGTAGCCGTGTTAGTCTGGATCTGTAAAAGCAGCAAAGAGACTAACAGACGTTTTGGAGCATGAGCTTTCATGGGTGAATACCCACTTCGTCAGATGCATGTAGTGGAAATTTCCAGGGGTAGGTATATATATGCAGGCAAGCTAGAGATAATGAGGTAGTTCAATCAGGGAGGATGAGGCCCTGTTCTAGCAGTTGAGGTGTGAAAACCAAGGGAGGAGAAACTGGTTCTGTAATTGGCAAGCCATTCACAGTCTTTGTTTAATCCTGAGCTGATGGCGTCAAATTTGCAGATGAACTGAAGCTCAGCAGTTTCTCTTTGAAGTCTGGTCCTGAAGTTTTTTTGCTGCAGGATGTCCACCTTAAGGTCTGCTATAGTGTGGCCAGGGAGGTTGAAGTGTTCTCCTACAAGTTTTTGTATATTGCCATTCCTAATATCTGATTTGTGTCCGTTTATCCTTTTCCGTAGTGACTGTCCAGTTTGGCCGATGTACATGGCAGAGGGGCATTGCTGGCATATGATAGCGTATATTACATTGGTGGACGTGCAGGTGAATGAACCGGTGATGGTGTGGCTGATCTGGTTAGGTCCTGTGATGGTGTCGCTGGTGTAGATATGTGGGCAGAGTTGGCATCGAGGTTTGTTGCATGGATTGGTTCCTGAGCTAGAGTTACTATGGTGCGGTGTGCAGTTACTGGTGAGAATATGTTTCAGGTTGGCAGGTTGCCTGTGGGCGAGGACTGGCCTGCCACCCAAGGCCTGTGAAAGTGTGGGATCATTGTCCAGTATGGGTTGTAGGTCCCTGATGATGCGTTGAAGAGGTTTTAGCTGGGGATTGTATGTGATGGCCAGTGGAGTCCTGTTGGTTTCTTTCTTGGGTTTGTCTTGCAGTAGGAGGTTTCTGGGTACATGTCTGGCTCTGTCGATCTGTTTCCTTATTTCCTCATGCGAGTATTGTAGTTTTGAGAATGCTTGGTGGAGATTTTGTAGGTGTTGGTCTCTGTCTGAGGGGTTAGAGCAGATGCGGTTGTGCCTCAGTGCTTGGCTGTAGACAATGGATCGTGTGATGTGCCCGGGATGGAAGCTGGAGGCATGAAGGTAGGCATAGTGGTCGGTAGGTTTTCGGTATAGGGTGGTGGTAATGTGACCATCACTTATTTGCACCGTGGTGTCTAGGAAGTGGACCTCCCGTGTAGATTGGTCCAGGCTGAGGTTGATGGTGGGGTGGAAGCTGTTGAAATCATGGTGGAATTTTTCCAGAGACTCCTTCCCATGGGTCCAGATGATGAAGATGTCATCAGTGTAGCGTAGGTAGAGAAGGGGCATAAGTGGATGAGAGCTGAGGAAGCGTTGTTCCAGGTCGGCCATAAAAATATTGGCATATTCTGGGGTCATGTGGGTGCCCATAGCTGTGCTACTGATCTGGAGATATATATTGTCATTAAATTTGAAATAGTTGTGTGTGAGGATAAAGGCACAGAGCTCAGCAGCCAGTTGTGCTGTGGCATCATCAGGGATACTGTTCCTGATAGCTTGTATTCCATCTGTGTGTGGGATGTTCGTGTAGAGAGCCTCTACATCCATGGTGGCTAGGATGGTGTTTTCTGGAAGGTCACCAATGCATTGTAGTTTCCTCAGGAAATCAGTGGTGTCACGGAGATAGCTGGGAGTGCTGATGGCACAGGGTCTGAATAGAGAGTCCACATATCCAGACAGTCCTTCAGTGAGAGTGCCAATGCCCGAGATGATGGGGCGTCCAGGATTTCCGGGTTTATGGATCTTGGATAGTAGATAGAATAACCTCTGGGGCCCATCTGCCAAAGTCAACTTTTCTATTGCAGGCATGTCAAAAAGATGTGGACACATTATTTTGCTACAATTCTATAACTCGTGCTACTCATTTGGAAACTTCCAGCTGCTACATATTTAAAGCAACCTTGGAATTATCTATATTGCACTGGAGAGTGAGAATGAAATTAAAATCAGCAAGCATGCCAAAGTAATTTGATAATCTAACCAGTTACTCTTTTCCTATCAAGCTCTTAGACAGAATTGCATTTCTTTTTTTTAAATAAGCCTGTGCATTTATTTTAATCATTTATGAAATAATGGAGTATTTGTGGAATCATGAAGCCCCAGTTCAGAAGCTACAGAGAAGTGTTAGTGCAGAGTTCTAGAAGATCTTGGCTAAGGCTAAATTTTCACAGTTAATTTTACCTTCCATTACCAATTTCCAGGCTTCTTTAATAAAATACAGCCATTGCTCAATTTTTGAGATGTCTAAGATAAATTGATTTCCTCCAAAAAACACCAATTCTCCTCCTAAAATTCACCCATAGCAGGTCACGAAAACATTGCTAGAGCATAGTTTCTAAACGTTGGGCCCAAGATAGTAGTCAAACTGCTTTTTTTTTTTTTAAATCCACAAGTAAAGTATGAACATCAAATATGGATTCCAAGGGGTATTATATATGCATTTCCTATTTGTGTGACCATACAATATTGTTGCCTTTCAGGTTGTATGTTTTCTTTTTTGCAGGTAATAGCCTATGAAGGCAGTGAAACTTTGGGATAGTGGTAACTGAATATGATTTGTCTAATTATCCAAAAAAAAAGTGTATCTAACTCTAGTAAATTAAATTAACCAGATGATGATCAACAGATACTGCCTGTCACTGAACATTCAAGGCATCTGAGCACTGTGTACTTATTATAATGTTAATATTTCATAGTTCCTGTTTGCCTAGATTTGATTAAAATCTTGGGCTAACTTTGCAATCAAATTACACTTTATACTCTCATTAAATTAGTGAGATTACAGGGCATGAAATGACAATACAATTAGAGATTGACAAATAATATTTTGTGTGTTTGTATGTGTAAGAATGGTAAATTTGCCAAAAATGCATTTCTGGGGCCAACAAAACCATTTGCTAATGTAATTCAAATCTAGCAAATAATTTTGGATGAAAAAACCCTAGAAATATTTTTGTAAATGATGAAATGTTGAAAATTGATATTTCATTTTTTTAAAATGTTGCATTTTAAATGAGGTTCAAAATGTTCCATTTGACCTTAACCACGATTTGTTTGTTTGTTTTCCCCACTGTAATGAGAAATCTGGGGGAAAAAATCAATTTTGGTTTGAAACTAACTAAATATTTTTTCCGAGTTTTTGGTTCAGCCACTCAACCTGGGGGGTGGGAGGCAGTTATTCACTCAGCTTTCAGCACAACTTGAGAGAGTATTTATTAAATATGGTCCTCCCAGTCCCAAATGCTTCTTTAATATTCTATTATGTAAAAGAGTGGATTACAAAACAAATAGTGGAATTAACCCTATAATTATAGAGTAGAATCTGATAAAATAAAATTCAAGATAAATTTCAGATATTGTCATAGAATCATAGGGTTGGAAGAGACCTCAGGAAGTCACCTAGTCGAACCCCCCGCTGAAAGCAGGACCAACTCCAACTAAATCACCCTAGCCAAGGCTTTGTCAAGTCGGGCTTTAAAAACCTTTAAAGATAGAGATTCCACCACCTCCCTAGGTAACCCATTTCAGTGCTTCACCACCCTCTTAGTGAAATAGTATTTCCTAATATCCAACCTAGACATCCCTCACTGCAACCTGAGAGGAAAGGAAGGTGATCAGGAACACTCAGCATGGATTTGCCCAGAGCAAGTCATGCCTGACCAACCTGATTTCCTTCTATGATGAGATAACTTGCTCTGTGGAATGGGGAAAGTGGTGGACATGATATACTTTGACTTTAAGAAAGCTTTTAATACGGTCTCCCACATTATTCTTGCCAGCAAGTTAAAGAAGTATGGATTGGATGAATGGACTATAAAGTAGATAGAAAGCTGTCTAGATTATCGGGCTCAATGGGTAGTGATCAACAGCTTGATATCTAGTTGGGAGCCGGTATCAAGCAGAGTGCCCCAGGGGTCGGTCCTTGGGCCATTTTTTTTCAATATCTTCAGTAATGATCTGGATGATGGGATGGATTGCACCCTCAGCAAGTTCACAGATGACACTAAGCTGGAGGGGGAGGTAGATACACTAGAGGGTAGGGATAGGGTCCAGGTCAGGGTTTCTCAAACAAGGAGTCGCTGCTCGTGTAGGGAAAGCCCCTGGCGGACCAGGCCAATGTGTTTACCTGCCCTGTCCACAGGTCCGGCCGATTGCAGCTCCCACTGGCAGTGGATCGCTGCTCTGGGCCATGCATTTACCTCCACAATTTGATGGTCCCTACCTGGGCCTTTCCTGCAACAGGGAAGGTAGATGAGAAAATGACTTGCACCTCAAACTCTTTTATCCTTCTTCTCAGAGCCATATAGACTGCAGTGACTCACTCAAGGTCATTCTTGGCAGTATCATTGGTGCCCACATGGAGAAATAGGAAGGGGTAGCTGTCTGATGGCTTGATCAGTCTCTGCAGACACTCAGTCACATCCTGAATTCTAGCTCCAGGCAAGCAGTACACTTCTCGAGTCTCCCGGTCTGGACAGCAGATGGATTACTCCTTCCCCCTTAGGAGGGAGTCCCTGACCACTGTCACGAGTCTCCTCCTCTTGGGAGTGGTGGTCGTGGAACCCCTATCCCTAGGACAATGCATTCCATGCCTTCCAGTTGATGAGCTCTCCTTCTGATCCCTTCCTTCAGATGACTCTTCCAAACCATTCTCCATCAGAATACTTGTGCAGAGAGCCTGAAAATGGTTTCTTACCTCTGCATTGGGGGGTATATGGGTTCTCCTCTTTCTTCTTCTGAAGGTCACAAGCTACCAATTTTCTCCCCCATTCTGCACTGCTCTCTCTGATTCTTCAGCATGCTGTGCCTGCAGTACCAAATACTGACTTCTATCCAGAAAGTCTTCATTTTCTGTGATGCAACACAGGGTTAATACTTGGGTCTCTAGTCCTTTAACCTTCTCTTCCAATATGGAGACCAGCTTGCACTTCATACAGATAAAGTCGCTTCTATCCTCTGGGAGAAAGACAAACATGGCATATATCCTGAGCAGGTCACAACAGTTGATCACTCACTATCTATATTGTCTTCCTTCTAAGACCCTCTTCAGATGTTGTATTTACTGCTCACAGAAGCCTGAAAGGCAAAAACTCAGTGGGAACTCCCCCCCGACTCCCAGGCAAACTCCCTCTGTTGGCTGCTTCTCCTCTGTTTGCAGCTCACTCAGTTCACAAATGGCTGCTTTTTTATAAGGCTGCTGGCTTGAAGCAGTTGCCTCGGCTCAATCCCTTCCCTCCAATCAACCACTCAATGCCCACCTGGAACAAAGCACTCCCAATCATTGTATTAAGGGTCATATGAGGGCCTCTATGTGCTGCATTTAACATTATCACTTCAGTCTGAATGATAAAAGGACATCATATTTCCCTTTAGGACTGTAACTCAGGCAATGTATACTTGGAGGAAATCTACAGTGGTTTATGACATTGGGGTCCATTTTTTATAAAGAGAATAAATTAAATAGTAATGATTTGCTTAATTTGGAGTGCACTTGTTTGTGTCTTCATTTCCTTCTTTGGTCAGATAAAAGAAGAGTTTCCCAATGAATTTACTTATTGAAACTTATTGAACTTTGCCTTCATAAGGGAGTTAATATGAGCACCCTCTTTTCTGAATATATGTAGTGGTATAATCTGCAGGAATATACTAAGATTAATCTAATAAATCTTATTTTTCCCCAGTGAGAATTGATATTTGAATATTTTTTAATGGAGTGAATTATATATTCTCACTACATTGTCCCCCAAAGAATTATTGTCTTGATAGTAAGTCCGAGGAGAAGAAATGGGAACTCAGCACCTCCTGCATACTACATACTGCCCCCTACACACCTACATACCCAGATTCAAGGTCGAGGTAGCCTACACAGACTTAAAAGGTGTTATATCATCCTTTTACTCCTGTGTGTAGGCAATTATTTTTGGAAACCTGAAAACAAAAAAATAAAATAGAAATGAAATGTTTGAGTAATTATATATTCTTTAAATAAATATTATCTAGTATAGCAAATGCCATTTCTCCCATATCTAATTATACCTAATGGACATATTAGAGATCGTCAGGATTTTCAGAATAATAGGCAAGGGTCTGATCCATGATTGCTTACTCAGGCAAAATTTAAATTAAGGTAGTAGAAGGATCCAGCTCAGGTATTTTAACATTTCCCATGATTTAGAAACAAATACCATCACAACTTCTGCATTTACTTGGTATTTCGTTGTTTTTGTGCAGATCTTGCAGTGTAGATCTTTTTTGTTTGTTTGTTTTTGCAGTGTAGATCTGGCAATGTAGATCTTTTTTTTTAAATGTTTCACATTTTTACCATACCATTTACAAAGCAGTTGTGTTAAATTGGAAAATAAGGTTCAGTCTACCCATTACTTGTAATATTGAAGAATTTTAATTAGCATTAAACACATCATTGAAATTAATTATGAGTGCTCAGTATTGTTAGCTCTTTTTTTTGCTACTAGCACTAATATACTACTAAATCATTTGCCATGTCCCAAGTGAGCTAAGCATCCAGCTTCCATTACTAAGGGATTTGGGTGCCTAACTGCCTTTGAGGATCCCAGCCTATATTTTATCTTACAATATAGAGTTAGCAACAAAATGTCTGATAGTGCTAGTCAAAAATAACCCCCCAAATACCCCAGTTTAATTTAGTGCCCAAACCTGTAGTCCTAAAACAGACAAAATTCCCACTTAAATTAATGCAGTATTGCAAGATTAATGTCTGTATTACAAAGCTAAGAAAACCACAGTAGGGCATACACAGGATTTGTGAAGTACAGTTTAACTAACACTAACCTTTTCATTAGGTGAAATTAAAACAGAGTTATGGTATTTGTGTTTATTTGCACTGGGATTTGGCTGTGCTGACTTGTAGTATGACATAGCACAGTTAAATCTGTTGGTATTTCAAAAATATATTGATCAATTCAAGTATCAGTTTATCAAGTTACTGATCATGTATAACATATATTTACCATCACAGTGTTTGATTATCAGAAACTAATACCTAAAAGTTCTCTGTCTGGCTGCCCTCCATTTGCAAAACTCTCATTTGTTTTAACGGGAGTTTTCTCTGAGTAAGCACTAAAGGATTATAGACCCAGTATCTGTAAGATTTTATAGACCATTATGCAGTTGTAATCAGTACAAAAAAGTCACACTAGTAGTGAATATCTTCCCATATTATTTAACACATCACCAGCAGATTAACGTGGACATTACTGACTGAACCTTTAATTTAAGAATTTATTCACTCTAAACTACTCAATCTTCATTTGTCCTACATAAACTGGGAGACATGACATATTGATTTTTCTGGTCTGTAAGGCTTTAATCATTTGGAGGAGTTCTGCCACACCAATCAATGCAAAATCCTCTTGAAAATCCAGGTGTTCAATAAATATCAGAACATGAGCTATAGTACACTTCCATGGAAAGATTTCCTGAATAGTTAATGAGCAACAAATGTTCTTTTTTATAGTTAGAATTTATTTTAAGAGTGAAAGTAAAGCATTTCATATAGCAATGGAAGAAAATAACCAGTTTTGCTATAACAGACAGTCAGACTGTTGGTACCCTTACTCATACTAGCTCTGACCTTTGTTGTGACTTGTGACTCTGACTCTAGTCTTTGGCTTGACTCCCAGCTGCGACCATTGCTTTAATGTGGCTCTGACCATTAGGTCATATCACCCTGTTACAGGCTCTGATACTTCCCATAAATAGATGAGACAGCCAAAACTAGTAGGAAGGTACATTTACAAACACTTAAATTTAGAACAGATGGATTTAAAAGAACATTTGTGTAATGAGAGTTTTTGAAAAAAATCTTGCAATTTTCCAATTTTGTACCATTAATAATTTCTATATGTAAAAATACTAGAACTAATTATACTGGAATTAAGCAATATTTATTTATGCAATTGGAATGAAACATTTTTGACATCTGTAGGAAGGTTCTCAAAGCACTTCCATCTCTTAGAATTTTGAACAGGTTTACCAGCAAATGGTGCATCACAATGGCACCTTTGTAATGTAAGGATTTATTATATTCAATTTACAGATTAAAACATTGTTGCTCGAAGAGAATCTGCGACATGCCTGAGACTACACAGGAAGTTAGAGGTGAGAACAGAACTGGTTGTTAAATATTAATTTAACAGTCTAAAGCCTCTCACCACTGTGATTGTGAGCCCATGCTCAGATTTACATACACAATTCATTTTGTGGGATTAATTTGTTCCCATAAAACAGGAGGCTGGTTTCAACTGCTCTGAACATGAATCCCTTAATTCAGTATTTTCCAAACTTGGGACACAGCTTGTTTAGAGAAAGCCCCTGGCGGACCAGGCCGATGTGTTTACCTGCCACATCTGGAGGTCCGTCCAATTGCAGCTCCCACTGGCCAGAGTTCGCTGCTCCAGGCCAATGGGAGCTTCTGGAAGCGGCAGCCAGTACGTCCCTTGGCCAGCAAACTGTGGCCTGTGGGAGGCGCGATCGGCTAGACCTGCAGATGCAGGAGGTAAACAAACCAGAGCGGCCTGCCAAGGGCTTGCCCTAAACAAGCAGCATCCCAAGTTTGGGAAACACTGCCTTAATGCACCAGCAAAAACAAACAACAAAACAGAATTTGAATTCATTTCAAAGTTGCACAAACATGCACTTTTGAAATATATAGAACAAAGATTCTTTCCGTAACACTCCTTTTGTTGTTTAATTAATATTGAGTGTCTTTGTGGAAACACATTTTCAGGAGTGTTCCAAAAGAAAAGACAAGGTGATCTATTGATGAACAAGGAGATAATGAGTATAAGGGGCAGAATGAAAGAAGGATCAGAGACCAGTATGAGAAAATTAATAAATATAGATCTCATCCTCAGCTAATGTCAATCAGTTTCATTCCACTGAAATCAATGAAGCTATTTTGACTAACAACAGCTAAGGATTTGGACTTATATAGTTAAAAATCTTTGCCACTTACAAGACAACTAGAAGATGACTTGATATTTTATAATTTTTTAGAAGAATGTGATGTTTGACATCAAAATCAATAAGAAAAGACCTCTTTTGTCATGAAAACTAGAGCTTTAGCCTAGTAGCAGCATTGAATGCCCAATTCAAAACTGATACTATATTCTCCTTTCTTTACTGGGAGTGACGCCTTTGACTTGACTTGGGTGCAGGATCAGAACCAATTTCCCTTGTTTCCATTGCCATACTATTTTTTACATTACGTCTTAAAGTAATGGATAGTGTTGTTTTGTGCCATTATACATTTACTACGTTGTACTAAATAGCCGACTGCATTTCACTGATGGACCTGGAGAATAGGTTCTATATCATTTTGTGAAAGATGCGGTTGTGCTTTGTAGAAACTTCTCTGTGCCGGGAACATCATGGAGCTGCAGTACCTGAGGAAAGAACTGGGAGAAATCATACTCCAGTGGAGCCAAAGGCACAACTTGGCCCTTAGTCTTTAAATCACATTAGAATTGTTCAAGGTGAAAGAGCAACAGCAATGTCAATGTAGGAAAAGAACAGATTACATATTTCTCTGCTTTCATTGTACAGCGTTAGACCTGATCCTCAGCTAGCATAACTCCATTGACTTCATTGCTATTTTATATTTGTGTAAAGAAAAGGTTAGCCCCAAATATGGTTGATATTTGATAGAGCAAACAAGGTCAGTTTAAGGCAATCTGACACCCTACGCAAACCAGGGGCTCCTCTGGTCATGCCCCCCAACTGGAAGATAAGGGTAGAATGTCACTTCTTCTCCCAGGTATTCAGGTTCAACTACTGGGGTTCCCTCTTGCCTCAGAGAAGCAGGAGTACCACGGGGAAAACCCATCAGTACCTGGACTTTCAGAAAGCCTTTGACAGGGTCACTCACCAAAGACTCTTAAGCAAAATGATCAGTCATGGGATAAGAGGGTGATATGAAGGATTTTGTGCGACTTTATTTTGTTTCCTAGCACAGCACTGAAAAACACTGCTTTGCCACTGTAAACGAGGCTCGCCGGGGCTCGACTCTCCCGGATGAGGAGGGGAGCCACACCGGCCTCGATTTGTCATCTGCGGGTCTTGGTTCTCGGGACTGTCGCCCACTGCGCAGGTAGTCTGTCCCGGTGGATAGGACCGGGCAGTGGCACAGTCAACGGGGGCCCCGCCCTTGGTTCGGGCTGGCACCAACACACAGTTAATTAGAGCTCAGGCCACCTGCTGCAAGGCTGAGCAACAATATACAGTCAGTTCAGGGCTCAGACCCTCTGCTGCAGGGCTGAGTAACAATACACAGTTATCCCAGCTCTGGCCCTTTGTTTCAAGTAGGGCTGGCAGGAGTGCGGGTGGCTCGGGCCCTTTGGGACAGGGCTGAGCAGTGGCACAGGCAAAGGGGGCCCAGCCCTTGGTTCGGGTGGGGCACCAGTTACACAGTTATAGCAGCTCGGGCCCTTTGGAGCAGGACAGAGCAGTGGCAAAGTCAGAGGGGCCCCAGCCCTTGGTTTGGGCGAGGTACCAAACATAGTTATAACCGCTCTGGCCCTTTGGAGCAGGGCAGAGCAGTGGCAAGGTCAGAGGGGGCCCGGCCCTTGGTTTGGGTGGGGCACCAAACACAGTTATAACAGCTCTGGCCCTTTGGAGCAGGGCAGAGCAGTGGCAAAGTCAGAGGGGGCACAGCCCTTGGTTCGGGCGGGGCACCAAACACAGTTATAACAGCTCCGCCTCTTCGGCTGGGAAGAGGGGGAATCTGCCACCCGGTTACGGGTGGCAGGGGGAATGCAGGCCCACCCACTCCTCTGCGTTCTAGCCCGGGGCCCTGGTAGCGGCCGTCACCGCTACCGGTGGTCAGTGGGGATCCTGACCGAAACACACCGACATTGGCAAGGTTAGCTCTACAGCCTGACTGGGGTCAGTCTCCCCCGGGCTACTTCCTGTATCCCCCTCCAAGCCTACCTGGTTCATGGGATCAGCTTCAGGGACGTCCCACCACATCGGCTCCTCACGGCCAGGACTGGGCAGCAGGTCCGGCAGCTCTTCTGGGAAGTCCGGCCAGGCCTGTTCTGGGGGGTCCTTGGGGCCGCAACAGGGGTGGGGCGGCTCCGGCAGCTCCTTGTCGTAGCGGGCGCGGGGCAGCTCCGGCAGCTCCTCGTCGTAGCGGGCGCGGGGCAGCTCCGGCAGCTCCTCGTCGTAGCAGGGAGGTTCTGGCCAGTCCGGACACCAGCCTGCGGCCTCAGCAGCTTCCCAGTCAGGAGCTCCCGCGGACAGGTCTGCTCCTGATGGTGGCTGGGCTCCAACTGAGGGCTGAGGGCCGGCTTTTATTCTTCCAGGTCGCCGCTTGACCCTCTAGGGGGAGGGACTTCCGCTTAGAGGCCCTGCCCCTAGGGATGATTGACGGGGCTCGACCCTCCTGGATGAAGAGAGGAGCCACACCGCCTCGTTACAGCCACCATTAACTGAAAATAGGGGGAAAATTAAATAAAATGTAATTAAATTGGTAAGAAACAGGGTGGCAGCAGTAGAGCATAACATTAAGATACATAAATTAACAAATAAGTATCTATTAAACAAATAAGGTGATGGTTTATAATTTTCAAGTTTGGTAATTCTAAGTGTGCGATCAAAGTTGGCATACAACCAAGAACAGTGAGATAGTAGTTCTAAGCAGTTCAGCCAAAGATGTTCTGTTGCTAAGCAGGGTTTGGGCTGAAATTAGGGAAAGGTTACTCCAAAACTGCAGGGAGCTGTTGGGGTTAGTCATATTTAGTCCAAAAACATGTGAGGCTCACCATAGATTTGCAGTTGTGATTGGTCTATAAGTATGGACCAATCAGAGAGGGTCTGAAGGTGATGGGCAGATTTGCTAATGCTAGGATTTAAAAAATAAGCCAATTAGAACAGGCCAAAAACTGTATATAAGGCAGGCAAAAGTGAGTTGGCTAGGAACAGGAGAAGGAGGAGAAGAAGATCAGAGAAACCTAAAAGACAAAAGAATAGCAAGGAAGAAGACCTGAAGGAAGAAGCAACTGCAAGGTGGCAGCAGCAGTGTTGCTGAGACAGAGAAGAAGGACCCTGACAGAACAGAGGGAGAGAGAAGCCTGCAGAGAGCCAGCCATAATATAGGATATAGAATAGAAGTAGGGTTAATGAATGTGTATGCTTGTGATAATAAAGTTGGATGTCTATGTGCGTACATTTGTTACTATATGTAAAGTTTAGAGTTTGATTGCACTCAGTGTTCTGAATATGACTGATCACCATGTGCAGAACATAATCTCTTAAGCCATTTCAGCTATATAACATTACAGTATTGCATATTTTAACTTGTATACCTCTGCTAAGGGATTTATGTTTATGTTTTAATATAGATTTTAGATTAATTGTATTAGGAAATATTAGTTACACTAAATAAAGAAAACACTTTGTTTTGGAAAAGTAAAGCCTGAGTGTCAATCCTTTGAGCAGAGGGCTGTATCCGCGTCCTCCCAGGAGTGAACAGATCTACTCTGTTCTGGGGAGTTTCCTTAAGGGCGTACGGAGATCCTTGGTAAACTAAGGTGGGCTCCCTCCTTTCACCTTGCAGGAACAGATTAATAGGTTAACATCTGGGGAACCTGGATGTAAGCAACAGAAGGGCTATTCTGGGACCCCAAAACTCTTCTTAGGGTGGCAACAGAAGGTCTTCTTCTGGATCAGTAAAACTGAATAACAAAATATATGAACAAAGAGTAGGAATAAATGGTCAGTTTTCACAACAGAGAGAAGGTAAAAATACTGGGTCTTCCAAGGATCTATATAAAAACCTAGGCTGTTCAAAATATACATAAATGATCTAGAAAAGGGGTAAATAGTGAGGTGACAAAATTTATGAATAATACAAAATTACTCAAGCTAGTTATGTTCAAAGCGGACTGCAAAGAATTACAAAGGGATATCACAAAACTGGGTAGCTGGGCAACAAAATAACAGAAGAAATTCAACGTTGATAAATGCAAACTAATGTACATTGGAAAACATAATCCAAATTATACATACAAATTATGGGGTCTAAATTAAGTATTAACCCTTCATCCTCCAGGTTTTCACAAATTGAATGCGTTATAAATTGCTCTAGTATCTTCCCAGGTACCAAGGTCAGGCTCACTGTTCTATAGTTCCCAAGCTAGTTCTTTCCCCCCTTTTTAAACATGAGCACTACGTTAGCCTTTCTCCAGTCTTCTGGGACCTCTCCTGTCAATCATGAGTTTTCAAATATTAATGCAAGTGGCTCTGAGATATCTCTAGCTAGTTCCTTCAGTCCCACTGAACTGAATTCATTCAAATTAGTCAGACAATTTCAGGCATATTTTTTACTTATCCTGATCTGCAACCCTTCCTTTATTCCCTATAGTAACTTTGCTGGTCATCCAGTCACATGGTTTTTTTGGTGAGAAGACTGAAGCAAAGTAGGCATTGAACAGCTCTGCTTTCCTATAATCTTCCGTTACCAGCTCACTTTCTCCACTGAGCAATTGACCCACACCATCCTGATCTTTCTTTTTTATCTGACATAGGAGTAAAAGATGAGATGTAGTAGAGATATACTAGACTTTCTCAATGCATCAGGCTCTTCCCTCTACCTGCAGTGCATACACAGAGATGTGCAGCTCTAACCCACAACAGGAGCGCAACTGATGGTAGCGGACACATCGAGTCTTGCTGGGTAGGGCTGTTGGCCACCTTGGCCTACCTCAGGGTTTCTCAAACGGGTTGCCGCTTGTGCAGGGAAAGCCCCTGGTGGGCTGGGTCGGGCCAGTGTGTTTACCTGCCCCGTCCGCAAGTCCAGCTGATCGCGGCTCCCACTGGCCACGGATTGCTGCTCCGGGCCAATATGGGGTGCTGGAAGCAGAGACCCCACCAGGGACTTTCCCTACACAAGCGGTGACCCCTGTTTGAGAAACCTTGGCCTACCTTGTAATATTGAGGAGAGACTAGAATTGTCTTGGGGAAGTCCTGAAACAGTGGATTGGAAATCCCCAAAGGGGATTAGATTGTCCCTCTGTGATTGTGTTTTTAAAAAATTTCTCTGCAACTTGCAGGCATTTCACTCTTGTGACTGTTCCTTTTAATTTCCACTTAAGTAGCTTTCTCATTTTCCCCTTTTTGAAGTTAAATGCTATTGTGGATTACTTTGATACCCCCCCACCACACACACACACCAGGATGTTAAATTTAATTACATTATGGTCACTATTACCGAATAGTTCAGTTATGTTCACAGCATGGACCAGATTGTGTGTGCCACTTAGGACCAAATCAAGAATTGCCTTTCTCCTTATGGGTACCAGGACTAACTGCTCCGAGAAGCAGTCATTAATGGTGTCTAGAAATTTTATCTCTGCATCCCGTCCTGAGATGACATGTGGCCAGTCAATATTAGGATAGTTGAAGTCTCCCATTATTATTGGCTTTTCTGTTTTTGTAACTTTTGTAATCTCCCAAGCATTTCACAATCAGCCTCATCATCTTGGTCAGGTGGTTAGGTAGTATATTCCCGCTATTATTCTCTTATTATTGAAACATGGAGTTTCTTTCCATATAGATACAGGTTTTTTTACTGCATTTGATTCTATGTTTTCTTTCATATATACTGCCATTCTCCCATCAGCACGATGTACTCTGTCATTCCTATATATTTTGTACCCTGGTATTACTGTATCCCACTGATTATCATTGTTCCACCAAGTTTCTATGATGCATATTATGTCTATATTCTCATTTAATACCAGGTTCTCAAGTTCACCCATTTTAGGGCTTGTCTACACTGGCACTTCACAATGCTGCAACTATCTCCCATAGGGGTATGAAAAAACACCCTCCTGAGCACAGCAAGTTTCCTCACTGTGAAGTGCCTGTGTAGACAGTGTTCCAGTGCTGGTAGCTACTCCCCTCGTGGAGGTGGGTTTTTTTGAGCACTGGGAGAGTTCTCTACCGGCACTGCGTTGCGACCACACAAGGCACGTTAAAGCGCTGACGGCCGTGGCAGCGCTTTGGCGTTGCCAGTGTAGACTAGCCCTTAGTATTTAGCATTCTAAATTTATGTACAAGCTCTTAAAACTGCACAATATTTAGTTGTCTGCCTTCATGTGATGTAATTGAATGGGATCTTTTTTTTGTTTGACTGTTTCTCTTCATTTCCTACCCGTATTTTATCAGTTTATATACTCTCCTCCTTACTATGATACAGAATATATCCTTTATTAAATACTCCCTTACAGGATATCTCCATCTGAACTATGTGCTCCTTCATGCTTCCCACAGCCTCTATTACTTTTTTAATTTTACATGCCAGCAATCTAGCTCTGTTTTGGTTCAGGTGGAAGCCATCCTTCCTATATAGACTCCTCCTTTCCCAAAAGATTCCCAAGTTCCTAATAAACCCAAATCCTTCCTCCAAACACCATTATCTTATCCCCACATTGGCCCTGTTCTCAGCCACACTCTTCTTCAAGACCTGAAGATTCAAAGTCTGTTCTGCTCCCAGGGCTGCTACTAAGTGAGTTATTTCTCCTTTTTAGGCTTTTGTTCCAGCTCTGGCATACCATGTAGATGTGGTAGAGTTAGGCTGCTTACATTCATAGCGAGTCATTAATCTTTACCTGTCTCGTGTATGATTTGTACATCCCATTACAAGTGGTTATGCATCAACACTGAGGAAGTTCCAGAAGACTGGAAGAAAGCTAATGCAGTGCCAATATTTAAAAAGGTTAAATGGAATGACCTGGATAATTATAAGCCTGAGAGTCTGACATTGATCCGGGCCAAGATAATGGAGAGACTTATACAGGTTTCAATTAGTAAAGAATCAGAGAGCAATATAATAAATCTCAATCAACATGAGTTTATGTAAAATAAATACTGTCAAATTAACTTGAAACCTTTTTTGATGAGCTTACAAGTTTGGTTGATAAAGATAATAGTGTTGATATAATATACTTTAACTTCTGTAAAACATTTGACTTGGTACCACATGCCATTTTGATTAAATTTAGAAAGATAGATTTAAAATAACATTTATAAAATGTATATAGCATGCATTAAATGAATTAAAAGCTGGCTAGATGGGGTAGGTCTCAAAATGTAAGTGTAAATTGGAAATCATAATCTAACAGGTGTGTTTCTAGTGGAATCCTGCAGGCATCGTTTTTTGGTCCTACACTATGTAAATATTTTATCCAAAATGACATGGAAGAAAACATAAAATCAGCACTGATAAAATTTGCAGATGATACAAAATTGGTAGAATGATAATTAATGAAGAAGAGAGGTCAGGACTGTGGAAAAATCTGGATTGCTTGGTAATTTGGCATCAACAACCAATATGTGTTATAATACTGTTAAACGTAAATGTATTCAACTAGGAACAAAGAATGTGGCCCATACTTAAAGGATGAGGGATGCTCTCCTGGAAAACATTGACTCTGAAAAATATTTTGGGGTCATGGTGAATAATCAGCTGAACATGAGCTCCCAGTATGATACTGTGACCAAAAGGCTTAATTCAATCCTTGGATGCAGAAACAGGAAAGTCTCATGTAGGAACATATTTGGCACTGTTATGACTTCTGCTAAAATACTGACATCCACAATTCAAGAAGGATGTTGATAAGTTGGAGAGGGTTCAGAGAAGAGCCACAAGAATGATTAAAGGACGAGAAAACATGCCTTTTAGTGATAGACTCAAGGAGCTCAACCTATTTAGCCAAAGAACAAGAAAGTTAAAGGTGACTTGATTATTGTCTCTATGTATCTACACGAGGAACAAATATTTAATAATGGGCTCTTCAATCTAGCAGTGAAATATATATGACAATCCAGTGTCTTGAAGTTCAAATTTACTAGACAAATTCAGACTGGAAATAAGGTGTAAAAATTTAACTGTATGACTAATTAACCATTAGGACACCTTACCAAGGATAATAGTATCGTCTCCATTACTGAAAATTTTTAACTCAGGACTGTATGTTTTACTAAAAGATATGCTCTAGGAATTATTTTAGTGAAGTTCTTTGATCGTGTTGTACAGGAGGTCAGACTAAATGATCACAATGGTCCCCTCTGGCCTCGGGATCTACGAGTCTGGCTCTGAAAGCAAGCATTAATTTATATTACACTTTAAATTTAGGAACAGAAAACAGACAACCAAACTGTTAGTGAATTTGTGGCATTTTCCATATTGAATTGGTAACAATAATGAATATAAACCAAACTATTCACTTGATATTTGCAAGTGCTAACATCCTCAGAACCACCAGATATCTTGGGCATAGCCGTAAGTAGGCATATTAGTGCCCAGGGCGAGCAAGTATATTTGCACCCCAAAGAGGCAATATGCAAGGGGCACATAGGGTCACGTGATCCCCAGATTTCTGTCTTCCATTTAACACAGTTTGAAAACTGTTGCCTCCTGTCAAGAGTTGGCACATCCGAAGCTGGTCAGAGCAGCCTGGCCCACTGGTGCGAGTGTCGGTGGCCAGGGCAGTGCTAGGGCATGAGCACCAGGGCAGCAGCAAGATCGTAGGGGACCCTTCTCAGGGAGGACCTCAGTAGCATCTCATGGCAGCTGGGCTTCATGGGTAGGGAACAACTTGAGTGGGTGTCACCAGTCAGCACCAGCTCCTTTGGGGGAGAGGCAAGAGTTTTCCAGGGCGCAGCTTGGAGCTGTGACACCCACCCTGCCTGAGGAGCAACCAATTGTGCAAAGGTGGGCCAGCTCAGGAAGCAGGGCAGGGAGGGCTGTCAGGCAGCTAGCCAGTGCCCCAGCTCCCACAATGCAGAGAGCAAGGGGCCCAAATGGCTCCCACAAGCTTCCGATCCACTGGCTTTTGGCAGGAGGCAGTAGTTTCAAACTGTCGGGATGTGCCCACCTAGGGAGAGTTCCCCACAATTTGAAAACCTCTGCTAAATGGAAGGCAGAAATCTGGTGTGTCCATGATCCCACATGCCCTACTCCCACATATAGCCCCATTTTTCCATCCTCATGGCTTTGAGCTCTTGGTGTCTGCTCCTGTTTAGAGCCCTGATCTTCGGGCATGAAACAAGTTAAGTGGATTGTGGAGAGAGAGAGAAAAAAAACAAAACAAAGTACCATGACTGAAAAAGAGAATACCTATAGTGAAAATATCAGCAAAGATTCCTGTGGCATCTTATAGACTAACAGACACATTGGAGCATGAGCTTTCGTGGGTGAGTACACATTTTGTTGGATGCATGTCTATAGTGAAAATAAATTCTTATGAATGTCCGTGATCACACATGAAATTAAATTCCTTTTTCATGCACCACTAGTTTGGTGAAAGTTTAAGTTCCATCAGTCTTCAAGAAATGCAAAAGGTTGGAAATATAAAGACCTTTTAAATGTTTAAAGCAATCAAATTACTATTTAATAGATGTCTTTTTTTTCTATTTTTTCCTCCTTCAAGCAAAAGAAGAGTGGTTGTGATTTTAAAAAGTCACTATGAAAAACTGTCCTTCTCATTCAGCATATCTGCTTCCTATATTTCTTTGACTCACATCTATCTACTTCCTGTGTGTCTCAGCTGTAGTCTACACTATGAGTTTAGATCGAATTTAGCAGCGTTAGATCGATTTAATCCTACAGTTGTCCACACAACAAAGCTATTTTTGTCAACTTACAGGGCTCTTAAAATCGATTTCTGTACTCCTCCCTGACGAGGGGATTAGCACTAAAATCGACCTTTCTGGGTTGAATTTGGGGTAATGTGGACACAATTTGACTGCATTGGCCTCCAGGAGCTATCTCAGAGTGCTACATTGTGACCACTTTGGACAGCACTCTCAACACAGATGCACTGGCCAGGTAGACAGGAAAAGCCACACGAACCTTTGAATTTAATTTCCTGTTTGGCCACCGTGGCGAGCTGATCAGCACAGGTGACCATAAAGTCCCAGAATCGCAAAAGAGCTCCATCATGGACCAAACAGGAGGTACTGGATCTGATTGCTGTATGGGGAGATGAATCCGTGCTATCAGAACTCAGTGCTAAAAGATGAAATGCCAAAGCATTTGAAAAAATCTTCCAGGGCATGAAGAACAGAGGCTATAATAGGGTCCCCCAGCAGTGCCACATGAAACTTAAGGAGCTGAGGCAAGCTTACCAAAAAACAGAGAGGTAAACGGCCACTCTGGGTCAGATCCCCAGACATGCTGTTTCTATGATGAGCCACATGCCATTCTACGGTTGCCTGTACAACTGCCCCAACCTGTGTGTGGACTCCGTCAATGGATTCTCACACAACAGAGATGCGGATTTGGGGGATGAGGAAGATGATGATGAGGAGGAGGTTGAAGATAGCACGCAGCAAGCAAGCAGAGAAACCATTTTTCCTGACAGCCAGGAACTGTTTATCACTCTGTGAAAGCTGATTAACCCCCCCTTAATAGATTACAAGCAGCCAGTAAGTGGGGGGGGGAGTGAGTACTGCTCGTGAACACAGCCTGCATTTTTGCACTCTCTATTTTCCTCTGCCTCAGAGCAGAAAGATCCTGCTTCAAACCAGTTAGTTCTACTTAGATAACGAAAGCATAAAATTTTACACTTACCAATCAAGTATTAACAAGCAAGGGTCTTTGTCTAAATGTGTATAAAAGGTGTGTAAAATTTATGTAAAACAAAGTCTTTTGTACCAAGGTACAGGCTCTCCTTTTTCTGCAAAATAAAGCATTTTTCCTTATCCCTGTCAGGCTGTTAATTAGCTCTCAGCTAGGCAAACCCGATATTTCGGTAACACCCTGGAGCCAATACCCTCCCAACCCACCAAAGGCAGGCTCTCAGACGTAGAAGGTGGAGAGCCTCAGGCTACTCTCCCAGTCGGCAGCACCCTCGCGGTCGCACCTACCCCAGCCTACCCCTTGCTCCCGTGACTCATGAAGCGTGGACAGTAGTAAGAAGCAGTTCAACTATAGGCTGAGCAAGTACAGATCATGGTTCACTCTACTTCCCTGTAAGCCAACTGTCCTCCCCTCCCTGCTTTGATTTCCGCTCGCAGAGGCAATAAAGTCATTGTTTCAAATTCATGCATTCTTTATTAATTCATCACACAAATTGGGGGGACAACTGCCAAGGTAGCCCAGAAGGAGTGAGGGAGGAAGGAAGTACAGGGGTGGGGTAGTTGTAGGGGCACCCCCTAGAATGGCATGCAGCTCATCATAGAAGCAGCATGTCTGGGGCTCTGATCCGGAGCGGCCGTTTGCCTCTCTGGTTCTTTGGTAGGCTTGCCTGATATACCAGGCAGGACTGAATCTCCATTAGATGAAATTTAGAGAAGAGAATGACCTGGAGTCACTCCCAGCTATGTCCAGGCATCCCTGACTGACCTCACTGAGGCCGGCCAGGAGCACCCATGTCTGCCCAGGAGCCCCCAACTGACCTCACCGAGGCCAGTCAGGAGGAACCAGGAGATAGCAGCATATGGTACAATATGGCTGCTAACCGTATTTGCTAACTTGCAAAGGCAAGGAGTTGCTGCTGTGTAGCACTGCAGTACCACGTCTTCCAGCAGCACCCAGGAGATGTACGGTGACAGTGAGCTGAGCAGGCTCCATGCTTGCCGTGGTATGTCTGCATGGGTAACTCAGGAAAAGAGGCAAGAAACGATTTTTTGCCATTGCTTTCATGGGGGGAGGGAGCAGGGGGCTGACGACATGTACCCAGAACCACCCACAACAATGTTTTTGCCCCATCAGGCATTGGGAGATCAACCCAGAATTCCAATGAGCGGCGGAGATGGCGGGAACTGTGGGAAAACTACCACAGTTCAATGCTCTGAAAGTTGACGCTAGCCTCGGTACTGTGGATGCACACTGCCAACTTAATGGTCTTAGTGGTCTTAAGTGGGGACACACACAATCAACTGTATCAAATCAATTTCTAAAAAATCAACTTATATTAAATTGACCTAATTTCGTAGTGCAGACATACCCTCAGTTGCATGTTCTTACTTTACTGAGCAATCCCAAGTCATTACTATTGTTAGCCAAACCAATACCAATACATAAAAATGGACTGGATTCTGTTCTGCATTGATTAATAAAATCATTACTTTCCAGAATCTTTTTCCCACTCCTAAACTGATAATAACATAAGGCAGAATCAACACAACTTGTTTTCAAAACCCAAAATGACTTTACAGAACTGATCTATAGAGAAACTAAATTTGGAACCACCAATGTTATGATTTTTATAATCACTTCATTAGGTATAACTACACTTAGTTATTATCTGTCCTTTCTCCAACAAGAATGAAGCATATTTTGAGTCACAAAATAAATATAGCAACCCACCATACTGGTACCTCTATTTTAGCCAGTATGTAAAGCAGGGGTCTCAAACTCAAATCACCAAGAAGGCCACATGAGGACTAATACATTGGCCTGAGGGCCACATTACTGACACCTCCTCCCCGCCACCCTCGGCCACGCCCCCACTCCACCCCATCCATGAGGCCCTACCCTTGCCCCGCCTCTTCCCACCCCTTCCCTGCCCCCATTCCAACCCCTTCCCTGAAATCCCCACCCCAACTCCACCCCATCCCTGCCCCCAGGAAGTGCAGGAGGGGTGTGGGGTGTTGTGGGTGCTCAGGGCAGGGAGCTGGGGTGTGGGGTGCAGGAGGGATGAGGTGTGCAGCAGGGGGTCATGGTGCAGGGTGAGGCAGGGGGCTCAGGGCAGAAGGTTAGAGTGCAGAAGGGGTGCAGAGTGCGGCAAGGGGCTTAGGGCTGGAGGTTGGGCTGCAAGAGGGGTGCAGCACGGGGCTCAGGGCAGGGGGTTGGGGTTCAGGATGCAGCAAGGGGCTCGGTAGGGGTCAGGTGCGGCGTGTGGCAGGGTGCTCAGGGCAGGGAGTCGGGGTGTGGCAGGGGGATCAGGGCAGGGGGTTGGAGTGCAGGAGGGGTGCGGGGTGTGGCAGGGGGCTCAAGGTAGGGGGTTGGGCTGCAGGATGGGTTTGGGGGGCGGGCTCTGGCCCAGCGTGAACCGGGGGCAGGGTAGGCTCCCTGCCCTTGTGCCGCTCAGGGAAGCGGCCAGAACCTGGGGGAGGAGGGGCACAAGGGTCTGTGTGTTGCTGTTGCTTCAGGCACAGCCCCCATTGGCCGGGAATGGGGAACGCGGCCAATGGGAGCTGCTGGGGGTGCTGCATAAAGCAAGAGCAACACACAGACTTGTGCCCCACCTTTCCCACTTTCCAGATGCTTCCTGGAGCAGCGTTGGGGCAGGGCAGGCAGGCAGGAAGCCTGCCTTTGCCCCGGTATGCGTCAGGCCAGAGTCACACTAGGTAAACACTGGGGAAGGACGGCGAGGGGGCTGCGAGGAGCTCACGGGCTGCAGAAAATAACCTCACGGGCCGGGTGTTTGAGATTCCTGATATAAAGCCTGTTTATTCATTTTGTCAGCAAAATATGCTACAGCAACTTTGTAAATTCTATAAATCTTATTTGAGATATGGTTGGCAGCAAAGGAGATAGATAGAGAGAGATAGAGAGATAGATAGGAGCAGCCTCCATTGGCCCGGAACAGCGATCCATGGCCAGTGGGAGCCGCGATCGGCTGGACCTGCGGACGGGGCAGGTAAACACAGAGGCTCAGCCCAGCCCACCAGGGGCTTTCCCTACACAAGTGGCAACCCTTGTTTGAGAAACCCTGTTCTAAGGACTATTGTTTCCCCTAATGGCCTATTACCTTGAAAAGGCCTTTCACAACCAGCTGTCTAGACTGGAAGCATTTTGCCTAGTGGGAGTCACATCTGAAATACAGGTATATAGTCAATATCCATAACTTCAGATCCAAAAAAGGATACGTGCATACAAATAAGATAATCTTATTCAGCAAATCATAACTTTTCTAATGACACTTTACATGACCCATCTTGTACAGAAAGCACCATAATTATGCCATAATCATATCATAATAATATCACTATGACAAATATAGGGTGTAGTTTCATATCAGGATCTATTCATCATATGCCACACAGTTTGTGGGGGGTATATAGTGATACTGAGGCTTAAAAATATCTACTTTGATTGTTTGGAATTAAATGGCCTTAAGATTTCTTAAAGTATTCTTATTGTTGTCACATATTTCCAGCTCTTCCACACTAAAAAAAAAAAAAAAAACTTGATTACAAAGCCAAAAGCTCTGAAAATATATGTGGTCTTTGAATTTACGTATTAGCCCCCATTGATAAAAGCTCAACTCCCATTAGCATTATTTTAAATTAGAAGAATGAGAGTTATAACACAACAATTACATCCAGATTTCATAGATACTTAATAGCTTCTCTAATAAGACTGCAGCAGGCATTTCTTTTTGCAAGATGGATTCCATCCCTGTATTGGCAAATGAACTTGATCAGTTTCTTAATCAAGAAACTTGAATGGCTTTTTGACAACTTTTCACAGTGTTGAACAGACTGTGACTATTGGCAAGGATAGAATAGCTAGGATTTGAAGGTCAATCAAATTTGATTTGTGTCCAATCTCTGAAGTTTGGACTGTTGACAAGCAATGAATTCTTATTGGCAGAAACCTCAGTTTATTCTTTTATAGAGGGCAATACTAGGGATTGGTTCTAATGGTTTGAATAAATAAGGACAAACACATTCATCTCCTTATTATTTATGTATTTGTATTATATTAGTGCCCAGAAAACCCAGTTGGCATCAAGGATTCTTTGTTCTAGGCACTGCACAAACTTCTAGCAAGAGACTGTGCTTGCCACAATCAAATTATAAGCCAATTTAAGCAAAACACAACAAGTTAGTGTAACACATAGAGGGAGTATAAGAGTAACAGCAATAGAAATACATGACTGCATGATTGCATAGACTTGCTATGTGCACAGGCCCCGATTCAGGAAAGCATTTAAGCATATGCTTGACTAAAAGCATATGCTTATGTCCCACTGATTTTATGTTTAAGTGCTTTTCAGAATTATAGCTATAATGGAGAAGTGTGAGAAGTCAATTGCAGAGATTTAGACATTTAAACCTCAAATTATTATGTAGACTATTTGAGAGTCTCAGGAAAATTGTTGGTTACTTTTTTCCTTTTGGTTTTCCCCTCCTGTTTTCACCTGGGGTAGCAGTAGGAAGAGCAAAATCAATTCTGAACTACTGAAATCCTACGGCAATAGAAATTAAACCAGGTCAGTTTTTGATTGTGTGCAACTATTTTGGTCACTATCAGCCTTGGCTGGATTCAGATTAATGAAAGTCTTCAAATTATATCACCAATTTTCTGAGCCATAAAACCATATTTTAAAAGTTGGGAGCAGATTAATACAAGAACAAATAAGCCATCTATCCCATCCACCTACCACTTCAGAAATGTTCCCTACAGTCTGTTTTCTAGTATTATTGTCAAATATAATTTTAAACATCTCTGTTAAGATCCCTGTATTTAGATTTCTGAAACCAATAATAAAATTTTTTTTACAATTTGGGTTACACTTATATCCTGTCACTTGGAGTATATATAGTAGGATTTCTACCCCTTTCAGATGTTCCTAAGGATTTTTTTTATTCAAAGTTTTAAAAAGTGCAAATAAAAATCTCTTTACCAAGTGATATCTTGAAGAACAAAATTGAAACTGGTTTTCAGTTCAAACATTTTTACTTAGATTCACAGATTTTAAGGCCAGAAGGGACCACCAGATCATCTAGTCAGACCTCCTGTATATCACAGGTCACCAACACTACCCAGCATCTGCACACCGAACCCAACAACTGAAATTAGACCAAAGAATTACAGCCCACAGGAAACTAGAAATAGGCAGAGAATAGGAGGGTCCAAGATGCACCAGTGCTTGAGGCCCCTACAATAGCAGGGAAATGATTGACATACACCCAGATAATCCTGGCAAGTGACCTGTGCCACATTGCAGAGAAAGGCAAAAAAATTCCCAGTGTCACTGCCAATGTGACCTGGAGAAAAGTTCCTTACTAACCCCACATATAGCAATCAGTTAGACCCTGAGCATGTGAGAAATTATCAGCCAGCCAAGGACCTGAGACAGAATATATTCAGTGTCACCTCAGAGCCCTGGCTCTTCCCATCCAATGTCTCATATCCAGCCAGGGCCAGCCCTGATGCTTCCCAAAGAGTTGATGGCTCTTCTTCATTTTTGTTAATGCCTAAGGGGAAAGAGTCATGTACAGGTACATGCTTGTATAAGAATTAGGTTCCCTAGGTGTCTATTAGATTTTTGAGAATTATGCTAGCATTGCTGGCAAATTAGCAGCAAATATGTAAGATATTATCCACTTCTTAAAGAAAGTTATTTTGACTATCATGGCCCCATTGTGCTAGGAAAGAAAATATTTCCTATCAGAGCATTAGTGATGGAAGAAAATATATGCCAGTATTGCTTACAGTAAAATATTGTATTTATAACATCTTATAACATACACCACAGACATACTAACACCTTCAGAGATCTATAGATCCTCCTCTGAGTTGCCCAGTATGCAGGGGGACTGCATAGAAAGGTGGCTCAACGTAGAAGCATATAAGTGAGGAGAAGCCACAGGTCTGCTTTATCCCCAACTCCTACCGTATTTGTGGCACCATTTGCCCCAAATGGAATATTAAGGAAGTAGTCTCTACTTTCCCCTTAGACTAGCACTGAAATAGACCTACCTTCTACAGCCTGAGGAGCCTTCATGAGCATTCCCATATCTGCATAAAGGCTTGTCGAAATATGGTCCTGCATAATAAAGAAAAATCTATGCAGGGATTACACAAATCTATACATTGCATTGGCTGACATTCATTGTTAGTCAAAACAAAGTATAGGAATATTAATACTGCATATTTATTGAGAATAAGCAAACAGCAAATATGCTAACTAGATATCCACAATCAGTGCAGGTTTTTGCATCAGTGAAAGGTGGGGGGAGTCTAATCATGCATCTGTAACCATGCAGCATTCTTTCCTATTCTGACTAGCTGAAAATAAATTCTCAGTATAATCAACAGAGATATTTAGCACATATATAGGTTTCTCACCCATAGTTTGCAAAGCATGTTAGAAAAGTGTCTAATTATAGTTATCTTTATTTTACAGATGAGCAAACTGAGGCACATTCGTCAGAATTGATTTGCCCAACGTCACCCAGCAAGTCAATGTTAGCCCGAGTTCTCTGATTACCATGCCATTGTCTTATCTAATGGTCCACACTGCTTCCTCACTTTAATAAATAATGATTCAGGATGCCAGTGTGGGTCAGATTGCCATAAATTCACATATACAAGGGAAAATATGTTCACAATTGTACTCTTAATTGACATACATAATCAGATATTTGCAAGTGTGCAAAGCTATATTTTCATTTGTGCATATAAATGCTTGCTTTGTGTACACAACTGTGGTAGTTTGTGCAAATTAAGAAAGCAACTACACATATGATTTTGACACAAGAGTGCTGAAAGTCAGTTTTAGTCATGGCTAAGATAGCAAGAGTAATTAGTAATTAGTAATTCTTAAGAGTAATTTGAATTTCAATATCAAGTAATCCCTAGTTGTGTAGCATGTAATATAGATAATATATTTTATATAAAAAAATAGAGGTAACAAATTAAAATTAGTTGTCCTAAGTCTAACTGAAGACTTTATATATCACATTATTTCCAAGTAGAATTTAATAAAAAACAATAAACATTACAAAAGGTAAAAGTTATGCAGCTTTTGCACCAACCTCTATTCTCACTATTTACCAGTAGAGCTGGCTAAGACTACTGAAATCATTGCAAGAATAATTTTTTCACGTCATTCTTCAGAATGATTGTTTTAATGGTTCTTAACATTGCCTTTAAAAACTATGTATCTAACTTAACCGGACAGAGTGAACTGTCACAGCAAAATGTTTTGTTCTACTTTTTATTTCACTTTGACACAGATCTGTTAAAAGCTGTAGCAGCAATGCTAATCAATGTGTGCAAGCTAGCAACTGCCAAACACATAATTTACCAAGATGGAGATAAGAAATGGTGGACCCAGTGTTAATGTGTGGCTGCACTCATCTGGATTGCAGTCCGTTTAATTTAGGCAGAATCTCTGAGTATATCATTTATCAAGACTGAATGTGTTACTATAATTCATTGCAGTGATTGTGGGGAAAGAGCAATGGTGTTGACATACAGCCATATCTAAGAACAATGTAACCCAGTTATTTGGCTTTGGCAGCACTACAGTACTCAACTGTTGTCTTTTAATGTACCCTTGATTTCTTTCAGGAAAGGATTGAGCTATGCTACTGCAATGTTAAAGTCATTATTAGCTAGGAATTATCAGAATTTATGGAATCTAGATTTATATTTGTCTACTTCAAAGTATGAAATAGGGACACTTCCTTGCATATTTATTTATTGTCCCCCAGGCTCTTTATTCTACTGTGAAAATGGAATTAAAATATTGCTATACTATGGAGATTAGCAGCAATGGTCTCATACGTTCTGAGAGTATTAAATACAGAGCCAAAGAGTCTCTAGTACTTGGTAAATCAATAAAAGATCACAGACACACATCCAGTACAACACAGAGGAAAGGATGAAAATACCCTTTGTACAAAGTCTTAGCACTGAAGTACAGTACCTGGCAGAATTTAGTAAAGGGGAGATTTACCTTCTCTTCCAGGCTTGTGTTAACAGCCCTGCCCTACAACAACTCTTCTTTCCTGACTAGTGTGGTAAGAGTTCCCAATTGTGCTAAGAGTGAGTCCTCCAGGAGGTGTAGCGATCACATTTCCTATACACTGTAACTCTGTGGTGGGCAACCTGCTGCCCATAAGGGTAATTGTTCGCTGTGAGACATTTTGCTGATATTGACCATCTGCAGGCATGTGCCCCTCCCCGCCTCCCCCCCCTCGCAACTCCCAGTGTCCTCTGGAATGATTGTCAAAGCATGAAGAGGCATATGAATCTTTAGCGTGTCTGGCATGTAAATATCTTGTGATGCCAGCTACAAAAGTACCATGTATATGGCCCATCCTCACTTTCAAGTTACATTGTAAACAAGAAGTGGCATTATCTCCATGCTGATGATGGGTTCTGCTTGATGACGATCCAAAACAATACGGACTGACACATTTTCATTTTCATCATCTGAGTCAGATGCCACCAGAAGAAGGTTGATTTTTTTTCCGGTGGTTTGGGTTCTGTAGTTTCTGCATTGGAGTGTTGCTCTTTTAAAGACTTCTGAAAGCACACTCCATACCTCATCCCTCTCAGATTTTGGAAGGCACTTCAGAGTCTTAAACGTGGGTCAATTGCTGCATTTATCTTTAGAAATCTCACTCTTTCTGCCGCCTCCAATGGTCTGGGATGGCAAACCGCGGCAAGTGGGAGCTGCAATCCATTGAACCTGCCGACGCAGCAGGTAAACAAACTGTCCCAGCCTGCCAGGGTGCTTACCCTGGCGAGCCACATGCCAGAGATCGCTGACCCCTGTCTTAACATATTCCAAAAGGCAATCTTTGGAAGCAGTATCTGTCAAATGGTGAGCTGGAAGTAGGGCTCTCAATTAATCACAGTTAACTCATGCAATTAACTAAAAATATTAATCACAATTTAAATAATTAATCCTGATTAATCACAGTTTTAATTACACTGTTAAAAAATAGAATACCAACTGAAATGTATTAAATATTTTTAGATGTTTTTCTACATTTTCAAATATATTGATTTCAATTACAACAGGGGTAGGTAACCTATGGCACACGTACTGAATGCGGCACGTGAGCTGATTTTCAGAGGCACTCACACTGCCCTGGTCCTGGCCACCGGTCCGGTGGGGAGACCTCTGCATTTTAATTTAATTTTAAATGAAGCTTCTTAAACATTTTAAAAACCTTACATACTTCACATGCTACAATAGTTTAGTTATATATAATAGACATATAGAAAAAGACCGTCTAAAAACGTTAAAATTTATTAGTGGCATGCAAAACCTTAAATTAGAGTGAATAAATGAAGACTGGCACACCACTTCTTAAAGGTTGCTGACCCCTGAATTACAACATAATAAAATGTGTACAGTGCTCACATTTTATCTTTTAAGCCCTAGAGTTATTTAATGATACAATGAGCCAGATGCTAGAGAAGCTATCAGGTGTGAAAATGTCCACTGATTACATCATAATTTGGGGACACACTGCTGTTCAACATCAGGGAAAACTGTGGAGAGTATTGGAAATTGCGAGATCTAATAACCTTAAAATGAATAATGCCAAAAGTCAATTTCAAATAGTAGAAATTACATACTTGGGTGAGAGACTGACCTCAAAGAGAATCTTGCACAATAAATCACAGATTCAGGCAATACTGAACGTGCAGAAACCGGAAGATAAAAGGAAATTCAAAGGCTACAAGATATATTGAATTATGTCAGCAAGTTCATATCTAACTGTACTGCTTGAACAACTCACCTGAAACATCTCCATCAGGGCACTGAATAGGCATGGAAGCAAAGCATAAAAGAGAGTTCAGTGATTTAAAGCACACTCTGACATCAGCTGCAGTGCTGCAATTTTTGAGTCACTGAAAGACGTCAAATTCTCCACAGATGACTTGAACAGAGCAGGGGGCAGTACTATTACAGGGTTGTGGAAATGATTGGTTTGCAATCCCATAAGCATCTAGAGCTATGAAAACCACAGAAAAAATGTATGCAGAAACTGAAAAAGAGACACTAGGTGTTTGGATGTACAAAATGTCATGACTTTCTCAAGAGTTGTAGCTTCAAAGCAGAAACTGATCACAAATCACTGATTGCAATACACAAAAAAGATGCTTGGTGAAGCACCACCCAGGATACGCATACTACTTCTGAAAACACAAAAGTATGATATGACCCTGCAGTTCCAACCTGGATAGCATTTTGTAATGACAGACAGACTCTCCTGAGCTTTCAGAGTAGCAGCCGTGTTAGTCTGTATCCGCAAAAAGAACAGGAGTACTTGTGGCACCTTAGAGACTAACAAATTTATTTCAGCATGAGCTTTCTTGAGCTACAGCCCATTTCATCAGATGCATAGAATGGAACACACAGACAGGAGATATTTATACATACAGAGAACATGAAAAGGTGGAAGTATGCATACCAACAGGAAGAGTCTAATCAATTGAGATGAGCTATCATCAGCAGGAGAAAAAAAACCTTTTGAAGTGATAATTAAGATGACCCATAGAAGGTGTGAGGAGAACTTAATATAGAGAAATAGATTCAATTAGTGTAATGGCACAACCATTCCCATCTCTGTTTAAGCTTGAGTTAATTGTATCTAATTTGCATATTAATTCGAGTTCAGCAGTCTCTCTTTGGAGTCTGTTTTTGAAGTTTTTTTGTTGCAAAATTGCCACCTTCAAGTCTGTCACTGAGTGGTTAAAGAGGTTGAAATGTTCTCCCACTAGTTTTTGAATGTTATGATTCCTGATGTCAGATTTGTGTCCATTTATTCTTTTGCGTAGAGACTGTCCGGTTTGGCCAATGTACATTGAGCTTATGCTCCATGTGTCAGTACACAGCCTGTTGATCTGAAACATGTAGTAAACATACATGTGAGCATGATAGAAGTGTCATATGTTATATATCCGGGTATGTGGGAGAGAAAAACAGCTAAAGATTTTAGCTAAAGCAGTGATACCAGCTATAAGTGATGGGAGAAAAAATCCATGCTTTCTATCTGCCTATTCCCACTACAAAAATGAGCTTTCATTGATTTCAGGAATGCTCTTGAAAGGGACACAGATTGTGGTTCTCATAGTGATGAGAAGGAAAATATTGGAATGGAAGGTCACCTGGGACTGATCAAATCCAAAAAGGAAAGCTAGCTAAGTTTTATTCTGGCCAGAGATGAATAGTAAAATCCAAGAAAGGATGAGAGGCATGGAACATGTCAGAAGTACAGAGATTCTCAGCAGAAAGAACCAATGATACTGCACAGACAATTTGTAATTCTGTAGGACACAGTCAAAATTCACATGTTCAGCCTCAGTCTGGGAAGATATAATCACTTGAATATAATGGACTACTTTACTAATTTTCTAGAAGTAGTCACACTTGAAGATTCCACAGCTCCAACAGTTGTCAGATACATTATTTGCATGTCATGGTATTCTAACTGAAAATGGATCACAGTTCAAGAACACAGAATTCCTAGACTTTGGTAAAATATACAACTTTCATTGTGAGACATCTAGTCCCAGATATCCTTATGCCAATGGAGCAGCTGAATGGAGAGTATACATAGAGAGGAATTTGCTCAAATAGGCAATGGATACAAAAGAAGGTCCATATTTGAGAGCTACGCTGCTGCAATGTGGAAACTCCTCCACAACTGAAGTCCTCTACAGACATACAAATACTCAATTACCAGATAAGGGACAAAAAAAATAACTAAGGAGTCTGTGATAGTGAGGGAAAGACTGGGAAAATACAACCAGACAAATACTACAATACAGGGAAAAAGACATCTCACACAATTAAAACAAAACAAAACAAGGACCTAATGAGAATTTGGCAATATGGGTATTAGCCAGTCAAAGGTACTGTGATCAAAGAAGTCATCACAGGTGAAGATACCTGACAACTTGCCTGAGACAAGTAAAGTGAGAACAGACATACAAGTTGAAAACAATTTAAAAATTACCCTCTTAACTATGAGATGAAAACGTCTGTTACACACAAGGACGCCCATGAAGAGGATATGCAATTGAGCAGTTCGGGAAGATTGCTGAAATGTTCTAAGAGAACATTGTAAAGAGTTAAATCAGTTGTTGCATTTGCTATGTTTTGTTAGTTTAGTTTAATAGTGTTTTAGATCACTTGGGAAGTTTAGAAATGGTTCTAAAAAAGGAAGGTGTGCTATAGAGTAAGTCCTCCAGAAGTATAGAGATGCAACAATTCCTCTATACTCTTCACAGAGACTTTGATTTCTTGTGACGTGCTTCCTACTGAGGAGCAGAAACAAAGAAGCAGTGGACAGGGCAGTTGCAGGCTACAGTTACACACCCCAATGATTCTCAACCAGGAGGTACACAGAGATCTTCTAGGGGATACATTAACTCATCTATATATGTAGCATGTTGTAAAATCAGGAAAATAAAAAGCACTAGCAAACTCAGTATGAAGTTATATTGCAATTGATTTATTTTATAATTATATGGCAAAAATGAGAAAGTAAGCAATTTTTCAGTAATTGTGTGCTGTGATACTTTCCTAGTTTTAGGTCTGATTTTGTAAGAAAATAGTTTTTAAGTGAAACTTAAAATAAAAATCAGACTTCTGAAAGGGGTACAGCAGTCTGGAAAGGTTGAGAGCCACTGACATAGACTGTTAGGAAATTTTGTTACCTCATTACTGTATGTAGTCCTGTTTCTAAGAAAGGTTGATCTTTACACTGGTATGTTCATCTGTAAAATAATACACTAATCGGGTTCAATTTACTTTAAGCACTGGTTAAAAAAAAAGTATACACAGTGAGTGCCTGTGATGGGGTGTTCACCCCACACAAGGCAGAGCAGGTTAAAATAGGATAATTTACCTGAAAGGCTGCACCTGAAGAACAACTAGGGACTGAAAGGCTGATTGCAGATGGAGCCCAGCTAAGAAGGAACAGATGGGGCTGGTAGAAAATCTGGAAGTTGGCAACAGAAGGGGGTTTCAGGGGAAGTAATCTGCAATCACGCCCTGAGAGTAAGCAGGCGAGTGTGGGGCTACAGAACCAAGTAACCTACAGTTATTCCCTGGGAAGAGGGAGTTTCGGCTGGTAAACCCAGAGACATGGGAGCCAGAACATGTAGGAAGGAATCCAGGGAAAGAGCATCTGGGCCTGTGAGAACGTAGACCACTGTTACTTAACATAGGGTCCCTGGACTGGAACCCAGAGTAGAGGGGTGGCCCCAGTTCCTCTACCAGCCACTGGAGGGGTAGCATGGTCATGGCAGCAAAGGGAGACTGCTATTTTGTATGGAGAGACTTTAATACCCTCGATGGGGAAGGCTAGTGATCTGGCTGGAAGGTTAAGTTATAAAGAGAGAGCACTCTGATTCACAGGGAAAGAGGCTACAGGGTGCATGAATGAGGGGCAGAAAAGGGTGTAGCACCTGGAAGGAGCTAATCCCTAGAGCAACCAGGAGAAGGCTCCCTAGCAGTGAGTGGACCCTATAACAGTGCCCATCACAGCTTGTTGGCCAGTCCAATAGGCAATAAATAGATAAATTTGTCTTTTACATTGCTACTTAGAATGCTACTTTAACTCCTTCAGTAGTTTGGAGAGCAAATACATGTATTTCTGAGCAAGATTTGGTCTGCTGCCTGGGGTCTCACTGGGACCTCCCAACATCATCTTCCTAGACATGATTGTCATCCTACTTTCTTCTCTCAATAGCCTCTATCTTTGACCAGTCTGTACCCCAGTTACCCAGTCAGACATAACCAACCCATATACATGATGCCTCATGGACTGACCCATCGTTATGGCCCTACCCATTGGTCCAGAGGATAGGATAACAGAGCACTTCTCCATCCCAGCACTACCTGAGTTTACACCTCTCATTGGGTTTTGGCCTCCATCCTGCTTGTTCCCAAGGCTGAGAGGCACATTGCTAGCACCTATCCTTAGTGAGAGGAAGCCTTGTCCATGACCAGTGGATCTGGGGACCTAGCAGGCTCAGACAACACAAATATTCCCTTCAGCCTATCCAGGTTCTGCTGTCCCTCTGCAGATTAGCAACAGGCATGCTCAAACCCTCAGTCCTCTGAGTGTCCTCCTGGAGTGCCCAGAGCCTGTTCCACTGGACACTCATAGTATTCTCATATTCACTGCTTCTAAAGCAACAATGAATCCCAGCTTACCAGTTACAACTCAGACCATTGGTCTGCTTCACATATGGTATGGCATTTAAAAAGTTTAAGGTGAAAATAAGAGTATGTCTTCACTACCCGCTGGATTGGTGGGTAGTGATCAATCCAGCAGGGATCTTTTTATCGTGATAAATAGGCCCCAGAGTGATCTCCTGTCGACTCCTGTACTCCAGTGCCACAAGAGGCGCAAGCAGAGTTGACAGTGGAGTGGCAGCAGTCAACTCACTGTGGTGAAGACACCATGGTAAGTTGATCTAAGCACATCAACTTCAGGTATGTTATTTATGCAGCTGAAGTTGCATAACTTAGATTGATTCCACACACCCCCAACCCCCCCAGACCAGGGCTAAGTAAACATTTATTTAACAGAGTATAGAGATTCAAGTGATAGTAAGTAGGAATATTGGAAACAAATGGTTACATCTAAAGTAAAAACATGATACATGATCTAGTACCCAGAGTTACTTAACCAGCTAATGTTATGTCTTATAAAGCAAAAACTCACTGAAAATCCTTCCAGGGTATTACAGGCTGGCTTGACTTGTGATCTTCCATTCATGAGAGAAGTCATACTGTCAGCTTGTCTCATCAGTGGAAAATATCCAGTGTGTGTCTCTGTATCCCCAGTTATTCCCTCTTCCACAAATCCATTGTCTTTACTTATAAACAGGATGCTCCCCTGCTGATTGGTTTTTTTTGCCCCCAGTGTGCCTCTTTCTTGTCAATTTCACAATCTCTTAATTAGCATTTGCCTCAGTCCGTAAATAGGCTTCCACTGTGAAGTGGACAATACACACATGACCACCCAGAGAGAGACATGCTTATTTTTTGATACAGATACATAATTTCTCAAAACATTGTCTGTTTAGACACTTCACAATGATTATGGTGACAAGTGGGCTATTGGCTTTTGGTAGAGACCTCACACACCAACCTTGGGTAAACATAATATGCACATACGTGACCCAGGGGAATCATGTAAAACTCTAAACACTACTTGTGTCCTCTGCCAGTGCCACCAAGAGGTTCCTAAGTCACACTTCTATATTTTTACTAGATCCAGAAGACTCTGTTCCTCTCTTTGCAATTTTCTCTCTCCTCATTAAGATTGATCCAGAATTAAGAATTCACCCTAGTCTGCTCTTGGATGCAACAATGAACCTCTTCAGTACAGCTCCTTGTTGAAGCTCTGGGCCTAAACATAGCACTGCTGTATCTAGTGTGGTGTTAGCATCACAGAGGCATTTAAACCAAGAAACAATCAGCATAAATTGACCATAAAATTTTTAAAAAGAGCGTTTCCATCATAATGTAGATAGAATAAAATGTGAAATTGGGTAATAGACACATTTATTTTTCTTTTCTTTTAATGTCCAAAAAAGACAAAATTAAAATAATATTAAAGGGATAATTTTTGGCTTTATTTGAAGCTCATGATTTGTTTTGAGATGATGGAAAGCAAAAGGAGATAGAGACAGAAGCTTAGAACAATTAAAATTGAAAGATACAAATTCAAATCATTTAAATTAATTTACTGCAATATTTCCTGTAGAGTTTCCATCCCTGGTTTACAACATACTCATCATGCTCTATATTAGAAGCCCCTCAGCTTTCTGTGTAAACAAGTGTAAACTTGAGGTTCTAAGCAGTTGTGGACATTAAAAAGTGTCACTAGAGCTTTATAACTTTGAGAGTATTATCTCTACTACTCTCATCAAATTCCAGTTCAGGTAATTATATTCTGAGTGTCTGAATTAGAGTTCTTATGTGCTATAAAACAGTTGCAGTGTTTATCCCAGAGCATTTCAGTCGTGAATTAATTATCATTGTTTATATATATGCTGCATGTATTTGGGGGACCAAAATTCTGCTTAATATGCGCTTATGCATAATTCTGTTTTGCATAGTCCTTTAGGATAATTTAGGATGTTCCATATGCTTCGTTGTTTTAAACATTGTCTTTATTTTAAACAGTTTAAAATATGAACCATGGAGGATTTTGTATCACCAATAAAGTGAATCAGTTCCAGAGGTTCAACAAAATAAGTGTCTGATTAAAAATTATCCAGAACTGCATCTCCTCAACTAACATGTTAAATGTGTCCTATGCTCACTACTCTGCTTCTGCATGGAATAGTGTGTCAAATTCAAGGTCTTATGGGATAATTTTCAAAGGCACAGATAACAGTTTAGTATCCAACTCATTCAATGTTTTCAAAGGGTACCCATGCCTTTCAAAGTGGACACTGCAAGTAAACAAACCGTTCTGGCCCACCAGTGGATTTCCCTGATGGGCCATGTGCCACAGGTTGCCAAGCCCTGATTTAGCACTATGTCTCACCTATAGATTGGGCCCATAAAGATGTCCTATTTGTGGAATACTTTTTCAGGGCTAAGGGCATGATGTAAACACATCTGAATAATCTATTTAACTTACTCTAGGTTAACAGAAAAAGGCATTCATACTTTTGGTCATGTGAGAAAATGTATGATTGTAGCTATGGCTTGTTTATGTATCTGGAAAAAGACTTCAGTACCTCAGCTGCTGGATACTGGATGCAATGAGTTATTTTTCAGAATGACAGTTTTATTCTAGAGTACAAACTCAGTAATACTCATCTTGTTAATCTTCATGCACCATAATTTCCATCTACAATTTAGTAATCACTTCCCCTTCTCATTTAAGATTTAAGAGGTTCATAAAGTAAGGTCACATTATTAAGACTACATTTCTTGGACAAAATATTTTACCTGACATTTATGTCTGTACTATGAAACAAAACACATTGTTCACTTACTAGTTTTCAAAATAAAATAAACAATTCACAAAGACTATCCTAATAACTAACCCAAATTAGTGGTGGCTGCTCTATGGCCAGGCACTCAGCTATTCTCAGTTCCTTTTTATAGCGCTAAGTTTTAGCTCTGTACTCAGCATATATTAGATTTACTATTTTTAGCATCTACTATGATTTCAAAAGAGATAGTCTTTAGATGTCTTCATTTATTGAATAGTTCCTGTGCAGTTCTGCTTCCTTACTATAAAAGAAGCTATAGAAATAGAGAAGGTGCAGCAGAGGGCACAGACTAAAGTTCTCAATTATTTAAAAAGGTTAGAGAAACATAGTTCATGATCTTTGCAAGAAAAAGATTAAGGAGAGGAGCTCACTAGTGTATATCATGTCTAAGGGGGACATTGTGAATACATGATGAAAGACTAAACTGGTTTGGAATGCCTGAATGAGAGTGCATCAATACAAGTAAAGGAAGTCCAGCCACTAAAGCAGCTGAGGATGATTTGCCTATGACAGCTAATTTATAAAATCAGCTGCTATATTAATTATAGTGAAAAATATATTAAACCAGTGGTGGGCAACCTGCAGCCCACAGGCTGCAGGCAGCCCATCAGGGTAATCTGCTGGCATGCCACCACACAGTTTGTTTACATTTGTATGGCCGCCCACAACTCCCAGTGGCCACGGTTCGCCATTCTCATGGTTAATAGGCTGCACATTGAAACACCCCAGAAGGGGGAACTATATATTTTTAGTGGCCCAACTGAAGAGCTGGGACCAGAAAGGTCCTGAAAGAGTGAAGACATTGCCTCCAGGGAAGTACCCTTGAGGCACCACTCTAGTTCGGATTAGGGACAAAGTGAGAGATATGATACAGAGGGCACTGAGAGAGGTCCTTGTTGGACTTGTACCCCAAAAGGGGTTTGTTTTACTTTTATGTCACAGACAGACTGTGTATGACTTGTCAGGAGGACCGAATCAGTGAAGACCCACCACAAACTGGTGGAGAGAGAGTGCAGGCACACACATTCGGCCAGGGGGCGCTTGCGAGAGTTGAGTGCAACGCCGTCATAGTGTGTGTATGTGTATGAGAGAGATCCGTTTGACATTTGTCTTTGAGATTAGTATTGAAATATCTTTTATGATCCTCATGTTGGCTTATATATCCTACCCCAGAAACCCAGATAGTGAGCATTTCATAGGAGAAGGCAATCAGGGCCAGTGTTAATATTAAAATCAACATATTTAAGAAAAATTACAACTTGTGGTTGATTAGTCATTTACAATATTTAATGTAGCCATATAATACCATGGTAATGGCTATGGTATAAGTACTTATATACAACAGAACAGTGTAAATCTCAAAAGCTTTCTCTGTGGTCTGATCAACAATTGAATGAGAGACCACCCTGGAAAAGCTTAGGAGCTCTGGAAGCTACAGGAAATGCCCTACTAAGAGATTAATGGAGGCACTATATTACTGGGGTGCTTTTTTTTTAATAGAGATTTTAAACCAAGGTTCTTGCCACTTGTAATCTTTAAAAAGGCTGTGATACTTTTCGTAAAAACAGGCTTGTTAACTCTGGTATCTCAGATTCCAGAGTGCATAATTTTACACTGAATCTGATTTAAAGAAGATCAGATACCATATCTTTTATATCTTTTCGTAAATTGCTACATCTCCTCCAGGTACAGTGGCACTGCAATCATGGCTGAAAAAATTCCCAGGATACTTTGTAATCACTTGGGATGAAAGGTACTATATGGATAGAAAGATAGTTCCACTGGTTTGGGACCATCTCTGTAAGCAGTAGAATCTTTCAAAGTGTAACCTGGGGAATTCTATTAGAATTTTTCAAACTGGTGGAACATTTTAAAGATACCCACTATCTCGTCCCCATCCCCCCATATTACATGGATGAAGCTATGAAAACATGACTCCACATATAAGTATTGTAGAAAAAGAATTAAATACTCTGAGAGGAAACAATACTTGTCCTGACTCAGTCCAAAATCTGCCCTAGATCCTACTGGCATAGACCAAGGAAAAGGGATCCTGATAGAAAATCCACTGGGATTGGCAATGCTCTCTTCCATCAGGTGGTCTGCAACTAGCCCATGGAACCCAGGATTGTGTCTGTATGGGTGGCAGTCTAGGCAGCTCCCATCCACAGGACTCCTCTCCTTGGCAGAAGCCTTGATGGTAGACAGGTAGTGGTACTGCTATCTGCTTTCTTTCTGATGGTTATCATATAGAGCTTTGCAGAGCAGGCTGATGCACTAAGACACAATTTGCATCTTCCTGACCCATAAACAGTCAATCTGGCACAGTGTGGCACAACTGAAATGTGGAATAAAACCACATGGATTTCCTAATTTCCCATTATTCCAAGAATTCCTGTGCTTATACCTGACACTTCTGAATTTATGATTTAGGTTGTTATATTCCATTTTCTTTCCTTTACAGAAACGCAAAGCAAAGGTAATGCTTATATTGTAGTTTTGAAAATAACAGGGATTGGGAATTTTTGAAGGTGAATTAGTACAGCAACCATTGGTATCAAAGGGTGGTATAAGACCAGAAATAGGCAATGTCGTTAATGCAGAGAATTGTAGAATGTAGAAAACAGAAGATTTGGCATTGATGAACTCATAAATAATAATTATGAATGATGCTCCATGTTTTAAAGAATGCCATGGTTTGTATACTGAAAAGTCATGGGGAATGATCAAGACATTACATCATCTGACTGGAAGCATTAGCAAAATCAATGAAATATAATTAACACCTCCCCATAATGTACTGCCAAATCGGGTAGGGTAGAGATGACACAAAATAGCAGACTGCCAATATACTGTTGAAAGAAAATATCTGAATTAAAAAAAACCCCTCAGTTTATGCAGAAATTATATGACTAGTCCAGCAATGAAGATTTGATTATATATTTAGAGTAAGAATCCTTGCCAGGTTCCCTTTTTATCACATATGGCACATATTGAAGCAGTTGGTCCCATTTGAAATATCATTCCCTCCTGCTCACATTAATTGATACACATGGAGGTGTAGACTTGGTTAAACCCCATCCTGTATAGACAAGTTCCTTTTGAAGTGTGAAGCATGGCCAACATTGCAGTCAAGACGTGCTGGCATCTGTATTACAACTTCTGTACAGGGGAGGAGGGGGAGGAAGGGGCTTCATGTATCCTCTCCCCCAGACCTCACATCCCCACAGAGAGGAAGCTCTAATATGGCCCTTAATTTAGAAGCATCTTTCCAATTAAGGAAAACAATTTCCTTTAATAGATGCAGATATCACAATAGCCTTCTGGGAAAAAAAAACAGTGTCTAAACCAGTCAGCAGTTATTCTGATTTTAGGCAACATAAGGGAAGTTTTAGCAGTTACATTAATTTTGTGTGACACTTCCCCAAAAATCAATATGCATGTGAACAATGGGATATCATTTGTTCACTGTAAGTGAAATAGTGTTTGATTTACAAAACCATGAAGATTATTGTTGATCCTAGTAGATCTAATAGATGTCTATAAAGCTTTAGAGAGAAAGGGGTGAAAAAGTTGACGTAGATGATGGTTAAGGAATTAACTGTTCTGAAACATTTTGTCTACTTAAGTCCCAAATGAATTTTTTTGTGGGTAATTAGTAGGTTTTGTTTCTTCCAAGCAGCTCCAGGCTTAAGCAGCTCAGGAGGAGGAAGATGTTTACATACTAAAGCCTTTGTGCCATTTTGGTAGTAACTGCTCTCTTTTATTTGAAGATTCACTGTCCTTACCTACATGTGAAAGTGTCCCAAACAAAGCTTCAAGCAACAGTGAAGGCAATATGGATGTCTATATTTATCATACCCTATATTTATATGAGTAACATATTTACAAACATACACTCAAAGCTAACACCTAATTGCCCATCACTCACATGAAAAATCCTTTTCTCATCAATCATGTTACTTGGATGGAGGGTTTAGAGAGAAGATAATGAGTTAGATTTAAACCTTGTTAAATTGAGGTCAGAAACAAGCAGGGGTGGCTTTCGCTTTTTTGCTGCCCCAAGCATGGCAGGCAAGCTGTCTTCAGCAGCCTGCCTGCAGGATGTCCACCAGTCCCACAGATTCGGCGTACCCACTGCCGAATTGCTGCAGAATCCACGGGACCAGTGGACCTCCTGCAGGCAAGCCGCTGAAGGCTGCCTGATTGCCGCCCTCGCAGGAACCAGCAGGGCACCCCCAATGGCTTGCCGCCCCAGGCACGCGCTTGGAGTGCTGGTGCCTGGAGCCGCCACTGGAGACAAGTTTAACTGAGGAATTAGATGGAAGAAGAGAAGACTTGTGAGCCATTGGCATAAAAATAGTTGTAGCCATGTGGGTGGATGTAATCACCCAGAAATAGCATATAACAGGAGAAGAGGAATGGACCAAGGATGAAGGGACCCTCATTGGGACAGATAGAAGATAAGAAGAAGGTCACTGAAAAAGAAGCTATATGAGCACCTATACTGATACAAGGAGAGCAGGAGAAGGCGAAGTCTGAAAAACACAGGTACAATGTGATTTTGTGACAGAGGTGTCAAACTGTTGAAAGGACAGAACAGAGACCCAGAGATCTGGCAACAAAGTTTTCTACAGATTGTGGGAAAAGCAGTAGCTAAATGCAGGAAGGAGTTGAGGAGAAGACCTTGAGGCAATGGCTGCAAATGGTATACTCAATAACTTTACAAATAAAGAGAAGACTCCATTCACAAGTTTCTTCTTAGGGTCTTCCATCATTCTAAGTGCCTGGCAGTTCTTTCTAATTTGATCCCATCCTGTAGTAGTATGACCCTCACAATTAAGAACTTAACAACTGCCATACTGGGACAGACAAAAGGTCCATCTAGCCCAGTATTCTGTTTTCTTATATGGCCAATGCCAGATGCCCGAGAGGGAATGAACAGAATAGGTGTTATGGTATAATTCCCCACTCTGAACCTTAGCGTCCGAAAGATGGGATACCAGCATTGAATTCCTCTAAGCTCAATTACCAGCTTAGTACTTGTAGCGCTGCCACCAGCCAGGAATTCCAGTGCCTTGTACACTCCAGTCCCCCCCAAAACCTTGCCTGGGGACCCCCAAGACCCAGTCCCTCTGGATCTTAACACAAGGAAAATAAACCCTTTCCCTCACCGTTGCCTCTCCCAGACTTCCCCTCCCTGGTTACCCTGGAAGATCACTGTGAGTTTGAATCACTTGTAAGATGGAATATGTTACAGGGTCTTTCAGCTATAGACACTGGGAATACCCTCCCAGCCTAAGTCTACAAGTACAAATTAAAATCCTTCAGCAAAATACAAATTTGAACTCCTTCCAGCCAAATACACATTTGAACTCCTCCCAGCCAAATACACATTTGCAAATTAAGAAAACAAACATAAGCCTAACGCGCCTTATCACCTAGTACTTACTATTTTGAATCTATAAGAACCTGTATCAGGGAGATTGGAGAGAAACCTGGTTGCACGTCTGGTCACTCTCAGAACCCAGAGAGAATAACAACCAAAAACTAACAGCACACACAAAAACTTCCCTCCCTCAAGATTCGAAAGTATCCTGTCCCCTGATTGGTCCTCTGGTCAGGTGACAGCCAGGCTCACTGATCTTGTTAACCCTTTACAGGCAAAAGAGATATGAAGTACTTCTGTTCTATTAACTCTTACTTATCTGTTTATGACAATAGGTAATTATCAAATGATCCATCCCGTTGCCCATTACCAGCTTTTGGCAAACAGAGATTGGGACACCATCCCTACCTCTCCTGGCTAATAGCCGTTGATGGACCTATCCTTCATGAATTTATCTAGTTCTTTTTTGAACCTTGGCCAGGTCCACACTACAGCGTTAAATCGATTTAAACAGCGTTAAATCGATTTAACGCTGTAACTGTCCACACTACAAGGCACTTAAAATTGATTTTAAGGGGTCTTAAAATCGATTTCTGTACTCCAGCTAAACGAAAGGAGTAACCCTAAAATCGATATTACTATATCGATTTAGGGTTAGTGTGGACGGAAATCGAAGTTATTGGTCCCATTCTTTTACTGAGCTACCCAGAGTGCACCGCTCCAGAAATCGATGGTAGCTTGGGACCATGGACGCACACCACCGAAGTAATGTGCCCTAGTGTGGACGCGTAAAATCGATTTTATAAACCCTGTTTTATAAAATCGATTTTACTAATATCGATTTTAAGCTGCAGTGTGGACGTACCCCTTGTTATAGTCTTGGCTTTCACAACATTCTCTGGCAAAGAGTTCCACAGGTTGATTGTGCATTGTTTGAAGAAATACTTCCTTTCGTTTGTTTTAAACTTGCTGCCTATTAATTTCATTTTGTGACCCTTAGCTCTTGTGTTATGAGCAGGAGTAAATATCATTACTTTATTTACTTTCTCCACATCAGTCATGATTTTACAGACATTTATCATATCCCTCCTTAGTCATCTCTTTTCCAAACTGAAAAGTCTCAGTCTTATTAATCTCTCCTCATACAGCTGCCATTCCATATCCCTAATTATTTTTGTTGCCCTTTTCTGAACCTTTTCCAATTCCAATATATCTTTTTTTGAGATGGACAACCTCATTTGCATGCTGTATTCAAGATGTGGGTGTACCATGGATTTTGATAGAGGAAATATGATCTTTTCTGTGTTATTATCTATCTCTTTCTTAATGATTCCCAACATCCTATTAGCTCTTTTGACTGTGTGGCATATTGAGTGGATGTTTTCAAAGAACTATCCACAAATACTCCAAGATCTGTTTCTTGAGTGGTAACAGCTAATTTAGATCCCATCATTTTATATATATAGTTGTGAGTATGTTTTACAAGGTGCATTACTTTGCATTTATCTTCACTGAATTTCATCAGCCATTTAGTTGCCCAGTCATCCAGTTTTCTGAGATCCCTTTGTAGCTCTTCATAGTCTGCTTTGGACTTAACTATCTTGAGTAGTTTGGTGTCATTTTCAAATGTTGCCACCTCACTGTTAACCCCTTTTCCCAGATCATTTATGAATATGTTGAACAGCACTGGTCCCAGTACAGACCCTGGAGGATACCACCTCTCTTTTTTCTGAAAACTGACTGTTTATTCCTACTCTTTGTTTCTTTTAACCAGTTACCAGTCCATGAAAGGACCTTCTCTTTTAACCCTTGACAGCTTACTTTGTTTAAAAGCCTTTGGTGAGGGACCTTGTCAAAGGCTTTCTGAAAATCTATACACTATATTAACTGGATCCCCCAGACCTATCTTTAAAGTGCCAGAACTTGTATCAGAGATGCTTTGGCCCAGGACTAACCTTTAAAGTGTACTGGAAAATAGAGTCCATGTATGCTGAGCCACTGATGGCTCTCTGACAACATGCATTTCCATATATATGGGTGGGATCTCTACCATTGGGCCTCGATATACAATGATCAGGTTGTGAGTTATCAGTGGACATAACTGGCAACCATTAATTTCAATGTAATATTTTTTCATCTTATTCCTCTGCCCATATATTTTGCACTAAAAAGATTAGTCAGGCCCCAGCTGTCTGGTAAACATCTTGCTGCTGGCTCCTAGCAAAAAGCATCTGGCCATTACAGAAAACACCCAGCCATTACTTTTGACATGCTTTATTTTATTTCATTGAATAAAAATGGCTCTCTGGTTTAGTCTGAATGACACAAGGGTAATGGAAGGTTATGAGGTAGCTATTTGTACACAAGTGTAAAGCATTTCACTCTGAATATGGAATCTGTTGAATTTAACCCTTGTTGATAATTTTATCCAGAGTCACATAGCTTTCTAAATTATTAAGGTCAACATTTGCAAAAGTTTGAACAGGGAAAAACTTCTATTTGGGCAGCCATGTAAGGGAGCATCCCAGCAGGAATTGGTCATCCTGGGAGAATCAAAGGTGGTGTAGCACATCCAAAGTGGGTTGGGCTCCTCCCCCACCCACATCCTCACAAACATCAAGACTGTATAAAACAAGGGAATTTTTATTGGGGAAAGGGAGCACAATCATAAACTTGTGAAAACATAACAACATAATATATAATGCAAATAAAGAATAAAATACCCTCCACCACCACTCTGATAACTCTGTCAGCAGTCCACCTAACTCCCTTCCCATATGCTAATTAAGAATATCTGAGAGATGGCCACGTTACCTCACCAAAACCAAACCCCACTCATGGTTTGAATCAGTGAGTAGCAGCAGTCCAATGTCACTTTTTAGCTCTATCTCCAGTACCAAGTAAGCTTATTGCCTGGCTCTACCTAGAGGCTTTTCCAGCATAGTGATTCATTTTCAGATGCTGGATAAAGCAGAGCCTTACTGGAGTCCATTCAGCTGTCCTCTGTATTGTTTCTTGCAGTAGAATCCTCTGCACTCTGTCTCACGGTAAAGTCCTCATTTTGTCTTGTTTCTCATAGGAAAGTTCCCAAGAGAGGGGAGCAAAGAGTACTTAGGATCTACAAACAACTTCCTGCATAGCTGGAAAACAATGTTTCCCTTCTCTGGGAATCCCTACTGCCCCAAATCCAAGTTATATATATTTATGGTGACCTCCTAAGTATCACTAAAGGAAGTGTGGATAGGTAGTCTATGCAAATAAAACTCTCTATGGCAGCACTTTTTTCTTTTCACCAATAGAGGAAATAAAGAGCTTGTTCCCCTCTGAAGCTTCTGGTGATAGGGTTTACAGTTGCATGGCAAAATAATTTGCTTTTCCACAGGCTGTACATGCTTAAAATAGAGAGACTACGGCATAAGAGCTCCCATCACAGAAATGTAAGGCGTGAGGGGACCTTGAGAAGTCATCAGCTTCATCCCCTGGCACTGAGGCAGAACCAAGTTAATCTAGACCATCCCTGACAGATGTTTTTTCCAAGCTGTTCTTGAAAAGCTACCGTGATGGGGATTCCATAACCTCAATTCTAGAGTTTAACTACCCTTTTAGTTAGAAAGTTTATCCTAATATCTAACCTAAATCTCCCTTACTGCAGATTAAACTCATTATTTTTTGTGCTACCATCAGTGGACTTGGAGAACAATTGATCATCATTCTTGTTATAACAGCCCTTAATATATTTGAAGACTTATCAAGTCCTTTTTTCAGTTTTCTTTTCTCAAGACTAAAAAATTAACCTTTCCTTACAGGTCAGGTTTTCGAAATCTTGTATCATCTTTGGTGTTGACCTATGCTATGTTGTTCTCCTATGTTCTCTAATATTTCCAGATCTTTCCTAAAGCGTTGCACTCAGAACTGGATGCAATACTCCAGGTGAGGCTTCTCCATTGCTGAATGTAGTGGGACAATTGCCTCCTGAGTCTTACGTATGATACTCCTGCTAATATACCTCAGAATTATATTAAACTTTTTTGCAACTGTGTCACATGGCGGACTCATATGCAATTTGTGATCCACTGTAAATTCCAGATCCTTTTCAGCACTACTGTCACCTAGTCTGGTTTTCACTGTTTTGTAGTTGTGTATTTGATTTTTCCTTCCTAAGTGAAGTACTTTTCATTTATCTTTATTGAATGTCATCTTATTGATTTCAGACCAATTCATTAACTTTTCAAGGTCATTTTGAATTTGAATCTTGTCAGCCAAAGTGCTTGCAACCCCTCCCATTTACAAGTTTTGTAAGCATGCTCTCCACTCCATTATCCGAGTCATTAATGAAAATATTGACTAGTACCAGAACTAGGAGTTACCGTTGTGGGACCCTATATGATATGTCCTCCCACTTTGACTGCAAACCATTGATAAATATGCTGAGTACTGTGTTTCAAGTAGTTATGCACCCTTCTAATAATAATTTAGTACAGACTGTATTTTCCTAGTTTGCTTATGAGAATGTCACGTGGAATTATGTCAAAAACCTCACTAAAATCAAGATATATCATATCGACTGCTTTCCTATAATCCATTAGGCTAGTAACCCCATCAAAGAGGGAAATTTTGATGGTTTGGCATGATCTGTGTCAGGGCTCCTTCCCCACTCTGAACTCTAGGGTACAGATGTGGGGATCCCTAAGCTTATTTCTACTAGCTTAGGTTAAAACCAGGTATGCTGCCACCACCAAGTGATTTAACAAGAAACAGGGAAAGGACCACCTGGAGTTCCTCTTCCCCCAAAATATCCCCCCAAGCCCTTACACTCCCTTCCCTGGAGAGGCTTGAGAATAATAACCTAACCAATTGGCGTCATAAACAGATAGTTAAGGGTTAATGTCTCTTTTACCTGTAAAGGGTTAACAAACAGGGAACCAAACACCTGACCAGGGGACCAATCAGGAGACAAGATACTTTCAAATCTCGGTGGAGGGAAGCCTTTGTTTGTGTTTTTGGGGTTTGGCTTTGTTCTCTCTGGGTCCTGGAAGGGACTAGACGTGCAACCAGGTTTCTTGCCAATCTCCCTGCTACAGTCTCTTATATATTCAGAATAGTAAGTATTTTAGTAAGGAACAGGCGGTTATAGTCTTTTTAATTGGTTTTCTTTATTTCAAATGTGTATCTGGCTGGTAGAGTTTTAATGTGTATTTGGCTGAAAGTATTTTAAATTGTATTTCTGCTGGAGGAGGCTTTTTCTCCAGTTTCTATAAGCTAACAGACCCTGTAACTTTTACCATCTAAATTGCAGAAATAACTTTTACTCTTTTTCTTTCTTTTTATTAAAAGTTTTGTGTTTAAGACCTGTTTGATTTTTTTCCCCTTGTTGAGGCTCAAGGGAATTGAGTCTGTACTTAACAGGGAAGGGGAAGGGAGGGGGAAGGGGAAATCCCTTTGTTTTAGATTCACGGAGCTTGAATCTGTATTGCCTCTGGGTGAGGGAGAAAGGGGAAGGGGGGGGGAAGGGACATTCCTCCCCTTTTTAAGATTCAAGGAGTTTGAATCACGGTAATCTTCCAGGGTAACCCAGGGAGGGAAATCCTAGGAGAGACAACGGTGAGGAAAGGGGTTTACTTTCCTTGTGTTAAGATCCAGGGGGCCTGGGTCTTGGGGGTCCCCAGGGAAGGTTTTGGGGGGGCCAGAGTGCATCAAGCACTGGAATTCCTGATTGGTGGCAGCTTATCAGATCTAAGCAGGTAATTAAGCTTAGAGGAATTCATGCTGGTACCCCAACTTTTGGACTCTAAGGTTCAGATTGGGGAAAGATACTATGACAATTAGTTACAAAGTGATCAAAGACCCAAACCCCTGTGTCTTTGGACAATGGAAAAATCAGTCAGATTCTTAAAAGAAGGATTTTATTAAAAAGAAAATATAAAAATTATCTCTGTAAAATCAGGATGGAAAATAACTTTACAGGGTAATCAGATTCAAAGAGCCCAGGGAACCCTCCTCTACTCTAAATTTCAAAGTTAAACAAAACAAGGATAAATTTCCGTCTATCAAAGGTCAAATTCACAAGTTGAGAAAACAGAGATAAAAGAATACACCTTGCCTGGCTGTTACTTACAAGTTTGAAATATGAGAGACTTGTTCAGAAAGATTTGGAGAACATGGATTGATGTCTGGTCCCTCTTAGTCCCAAGAGTGAACACCACCAAAACAAAGAGCACAAACAAAAGCCTCCCCCCCGCCCCCCAAGATTTGAAAGTATCTTGTCCCGTTATTGATCCTTTGGGTCAGCCCAGGTTACCTGAGCTTCTTAATCCTTTACAGGTAAAAGGATTTTGGTGTCTCTGGCAAGGAGGGATTTATAGTATTGTATATAAGGGTTGTTACCCTTCCCTTTATAGTTATGACAATCTGTGTTTGAGACATCCATGTTGGCTATTCCTTATAACTCTATTAAATTCTTGGTGCTTACAGTTTGTTTGTTTTTTTCTTTCCAGTTGTTGTAATAAGGGTGACTGGTGTATAATTCCAGGTGTCCTCTTTGTTTCTTTTAAAAAAGATAGGTACTGTATTTTCTCTTCTCCAGTCTTCTGGGACCTAACCTATCCTCCATGAGTTCTCAGAACTGTTAACCATTGTCTTCAGATTGAACATATCTAACTAATCTAAATATTCTTTAACCTGTTCTTTTCTTATTTTGGCTTGCATTCCTTACCCTTTGTTGTTCATATTAATTGTGTTGAGCATATGGTCACTATTAACTTTTCTATACATTCACACATATGAGCAGCAAAATGAGATAGACAGAACTGCTTTTCTGAGAATAGTTAGGAGAAGCATAGAGAAAGAGGTAGAGAGGAAAGAGTAGTGTTGGTGCAGGGACCAATGGGGTGGAAGATGCAAAAAGTGCATATGTATCATGGTATATATTAACAACTGGCATTAGATGGTTTGTAGCATCTATTTAGCTATAATGCTGCTTCAGTGCTATGATGAACAAAGCAGATCACACAAGTTTCCTATGGACAGAAGGACAAAGCTGTACATAATATAGGCATTTTATGCCATGGCTAGCATTCCAATACTCCTGGGCATTGCAGATGGCACAAACAGCTTCTGAGGAGCCACAGGTAAGAAAATAGTGCCTATAGAAATAAAAGGCCAGATCCAACCCCTTTCCTGTCCCATCTGTTTTTCCTGTTCTATCATTGCAAAGCTGGTGTAACTGGCTAGCTGGAGGATTCTGTACCACTGTTGCTGGTGCAAAGGATGCATCAGGGAGAAGAGGGCCATTAACAACCAACGTAACTTAGATCAGTCCTCAAAAGTTGCATCATGGAACAAGCTCGCTCTTGACTAGACTCAGTATTCAGAACTGTGCAGAAGGCAGGCACAAAAACTAGACATCACTTAAATTGTACTTAAGACCTCAAAATAGGGCTTAAGTGTTGTATGGGGCCCATGTTAGTCTTCTGCTTGTAGTGAATTTCATCCATAGCACATTCTATAATGAGTGGACTCAATTTCTTTCAGATACATGTAAGTATTTAATGCTAAATATGTTCAGAGCTATGCCAATACACTGGGCATAGGCTGTTGGGTGGTGTGATGGAGCGACGTTCCACTCCTGTCTTCTTTGTCTACACAGACTATTCAGAGATCTTTCATTGTTTAAACACCGCTATGTGGTATATTTACATTGCCTTTTTCACAACCTTTACTGAGTCATAAAACACATTGCTTACAGCATCCATTGCTTCTCAGCCCTCTGCCAAGGGAAGGGAAAGAGAACTGTGACACTGGAAGGCCAGGTGCCAGCTTATGCCAAGGTACCCATGTCTCAGCTGAACACTAACAAATACATGGCTGGAATCAGTCTGGCTTATCTGTGTTAGTATTGGTAAAACAGATACTGGAGTTAATAAAAATGAGCTTAGTGTGTAGGCTTTATTGAATGCTTGTAAATTGCTGCATGCACTAATCTCACTTTTAACAGCTGTATCCCATATTGCAAGATAATATTTGAGCATTTGCATTGTAAGCCTTTGTAACCATGTAAATCAGGAAAGAAGCATTAACTAGTATGAAATACTAGTCTCCAACAGGAGGTGTTATCTCCTGCCTGACAAAGAAAGCCCATCAACACAAAATAAACTATTGTGGGCTGTTAAAGAGGACAAAAAGCATTGGTTGTTCTGCCTTCTCCCCAAAAAGATGAGTTATACAAGTGGATTACTCCTGTCAGAGGAGTTTGCAATTAAGAGCACCAAGGGTTTTAATTTCCTCTAACAAGAAAGAACTGGATCACTATGCTTTTGGTACTCTGGATGGTCAGATTTACTAGGCATAAGCAAGAGACCCTCAGTAATTAGCCCAGGTTAGCCCTAAAGTCTATATAGAGCTTGCTTATTATAGATGCTTCTATTGTCTTTTGAAACTTAAGATTGTAACTCACATGTGTATCTATGTTTACTAGATTTAATCTTATAAATAACATTCCTTTTTCTTTTTTCCTATTTAATAAATTGGTATATAATTTATTATAGGATTGGCCACATGCTGTCTTTGGTATGAGATCTAAGGTGCAAATGACCCAGGGTAAATGACTGGTGTTTTGGGACTGGGGTAACCTGAATATTGCAGTGATTCTTGTTGTAATGGACCATCTATCACAAAAATATGCTCCCCTGGGTGGCAAGACAGATCAGAATACCCAAGGGGTACTCGCTGATTCCATGCCTATGCTGGTCTAGTACCTGAGGAGTTTACGCTTAAAAATTGGTCGGTGAAATCTAAGTGTGGAATTCCCAAACAATTTAGGGTTTGTGACCTTGTCCTAACAATCGGCTCTGAGGCTGATACTCATGCTCTTGATTCACTGCAGGCAGCTTTACACTGAGGTCTCTCTACCTAGAAATCTGCTAGCCTGCCTCTTTCCCGCTAGGACTTCCTTCCAATGCCAACTTCTACTCTCTGCATTAATGGACTAATTAGCTATATAGAATGAGCTGGGAGAAGACTAATTTGCTAAATTTAGTACAGTAAACCCTTATATAATATGCGTTTAAACAGCATGTTGACATAATATATTTTTCATGTAGTGACCCATTTTTATGTTGTGTGTACTATTTTTATATAGTGCACAGTCAAGTGACATGTACCTGTCCACTCAAGTCAGGTCAGAGAACTGTCGAATCGGCTCCCTCCTCAGTCCATTCATACCCGTGGCCTTTGTGATGTTGACACTGCATTGTACCAAGTTTTTGGATATTATATCATGACCATCTTCATCATTTGCAGTCATCATGCCACCTAAGAGGAGTAGCAGTCCTAAAGAACAAGAAAGGAAGATAATGAGAAGTGAGAAGAAATGGGAAACAATGAGTTTAGCTAAGAAAATAGAGATACTGGACAAGCTCTATGTTGGTGCCCGAGCCAATGTGGTTGGTGAGGAATATGGTGTGAATGAATCTACGATTCACACCATTAGAAAATGTGAAGATAGCCTTAGAGCACATCATGGCTGCAGGTAATGCTAGTCTTACCATCAAGAGGATGACAAGGTAAAATGTTCAACTAAATAAAACAGAAACTTTGTTGAACACGTGGATTGAAGATCAGAGTCAGAAACAGGCAAATTCATTCATGAGAAGGCACAGAAATTGTACACAGTCATGTGTGAGAAGGAAGGTAAATCATCCACAATAATGATATTTATCAGTGTCTGGTTTGATAATGTTAGGAAGCACTTGAACCCCCGTAATGTGAAGTTTACAGAGGAATCTGCATCAGTTGATCACCAAACAGCAGAACTCTGCAGAGCTAACAAAAATTATTGACGCCAATGATTACAAGCCCCAGCAGGTTTTTAATGCTGATGAAACTGATTTGTTAGTGGAGATGCATACAGCCACCACAATGAAAGTGAAGACGAAGTCGAGCAAGAGGAACAGAAACTCACAGCAGTATATTTAAGGGGAAATTTACATATCATAGAAAAAGCCATAAGTAATTCGATGGAGAGATCTAAATATGCGCAGGTGCCTAACATTCAGACAAGGTATGGAGGCATCAATACTGCCCTAACATGAGCTGGAGAAGTCATTGCTAAGTCAGGCCAACCGGAGGCTCATCACTGACTACATCAGGCCCTTTACACACTGGTCAACAGATGCATCAACTTTAATATCCCAGTCACCAGCCAAGCAGAAACCAGAAAATACCACTATTGCTACACCCCCACCACAGTAAATACATTCCCCAGCCATCACCTAGATCAGGGATCAGCAACCTTTGGCACGCGGTTTGCCAGGGTAAGCACCCAGGCGCTTTGTGCCGGTTTGTTTACCTGCTGCATCTGCAGGTTTGACCCATCACAGCTCCCACAGGCCGCGGTTCGCCACTCCAGGCCAGTGGGGGCAACAGGAATTGGTGGGAAGCAGTGGCTAGCACATCCATTGACCTGCGCCGCTTTTGCTGTCCTCATTGGCCTGGAGTGGCGAACTGCGGCCAGTGGGAGCCGTGATTGGCCAAACCTGCAGATGCAGTAGGTAAACAAACCGGCCCGGCTCATCAGGGGGCTTATCCTGGTGAACCACGTGCCAAAAGTTGCCTATCCCTGACCTCGATCATCATCTTCAGCAAGTCATCCATTCATAGTTTTAAAGTTAATTAAGTATCAGAGGGGTAGCCGTGTTAGTCTGGATCTGTAAAAGCAGCAAAGAATCCTGTGGCACCTTATAGACTAACAGACGTTTTGGAGCATGAGCTTTCGTGGGTGAATACCCACTTCCTCAGATGCATGTAGTGGAAATTTCCAGGGGCAGGTATATATATGCTAGTAAGCAAGCTAGAGATACCGAGGTCAGTTCAATCAGGGAGGATGAGGCCCTGTTCTAGCAGTTGAGGTGTGAAAACCAAGAGAGGAGAAACTGGTTCCGTAGTTGGCAAGCCATTCACAGTCTTTGTTCAATCCTGAGCTGATGGTGTCAAATTTGCAGATGAACTGAAGCTCAGCAGTTTCTCTTTGAAGTCTGGTCCTGAAGTTTTTTTGCTGCAGGATGGCCACCTTAAGGTCTGCTATAGTGTGGCCAGGGAGGTTGAAGTGCTCTCCTACAGGTTTTTGTGTATTGCCATTCCTAATGTCTGATTTGTGTCCATTTATCCTTTTCCGTAGAGACTGTCCAGTTTGGCCGATGTACATAGCAGAGGGGCATTGCTGGCATATGATGGCGTATATTACATTGGTGGATGTGCAGGTGAATGAACCAGTGATGGTGTGGCTGATCTGGTTAGGTCCTGTGATGGTGTCGCTGGTGTAGATATGTGGGCAGAGTTGGCATCGAGGTTTGTTGCATGGATTGGTTCCTGAGCTAGAGTTATTATGGTTCATTCACCTGCACATCCACCAACGTAATATACGCCATGATATGCCAGCAAGCCCCTCTGCTATGCACATCGGCCAAACTGGACAGTCTCTACGGAAAAGGATAAATGGACACAAATCAGACATTAGGAATGGCAATACACAAAAACCTGTAGAAGAACACTTCAACCTCCCTGGCCACACTATAGCAGACCTTAAGGTGGCCATCCTGCAGCAAAACAACTTCAGGACCAGACTTCAAAGAGAAACTGCTGAGCTTCAGTTCATCTGCAAATTTGACACCATCAGCTCAGGATTGAACAAAGACTGTGAATGGCTTGCCAACTACGGAACCAGTTTCTCCTCTCTTGGTTTTCACACCTCAACTGCTAGAACAGGGCCTCATCCTCCCTGATTGAACTGACCTCGGTATCTCTAGCTTGCTTGCTAGCATATATATACCTGCCCCTGGAAATTTCCACTACATGCATCTGAGGAAGTGGGTATTCACCCACGAAAGCTCATGCTCCAAAACGTCTGTTAGTCTATAAGGTGCCACAGGATTCTTTGCTGCTTTTAAAGTTAATTAAAAAAATCATAATGTACAATTTTTTCATGTCTGGGAACATAACCTTATTTTTTGCAGTTATTCTTCAATTTATATAACACATTTTTATATAATATACAGTTTTCTAGGAATGTAACTACCATGTTATATAAAGGTTTATTGTATAGTTCTGGCTCAGCTATTGGCCCCCAGTACTTTGTCATAGGTGGATAACAATTTGAGTAAATGAAAACATGGATGTCCTTGAGGGTAAGAGGCATAGTTTTTGGCCTCTGATAAAAGTTTCTTTTCCTTAATCTTTGAACATATAAGGCAAGCCTGAATCCAGAGCACCAAATTCTAAAATGAAATGAGCCATCTTATCCCATGGCTGTAGCTGGCCAACCCATTAATCTGAACTATGTCAGAAGAGGGACAGCATAGTTTTAGATTTAGCAGATATTTGGCAGATGGCCTTTGAGATGCTGAACAGGTAATCACATATGGACACGGTATATTTAATACAGTTGTGCCCAAGGCAATCTCTCTTATTAATCCTTCTATTTCATTGTATGCTTGGACAAGAGAATGATGCCTAATGCCATATAAATGCCAATGGTGCTAATTCCACCTTGGAAAGAAATCTAATCAGCCTACTTATCTTACTTCAGGCAGTTGTGTGGCCTGGTGGAAGGGGAGGGAAGTGGTCTGGATGGCAAATTCTGTAGTATTGTTTGGTAAAGGTGTTTATTGCAAATGTTACAATTTAAGATCATACTGAAAAATAAACCTTTTTGCCCTGTATATTCCGTTTTTGCAACATTACAGCACATAATGGAAAAAGCTGCATTAATGATGCCTAGAGAAGAAAGAACACTGCATTATTTATTCCTCCCTTACAATAAATAATTTATTATTAAAAAGAGGTTCTACAAATAGGGGATTCATAAGAATATATTCAGAGTGTACAGTGGTTAATCAATGAGGTGAAATAGAATAGAGCTCTCAGAGGTCCTGACCGATTCCCAACCAGGTCAATGGAAAGGCTCCCATTGACTTCAGTGGGCATTGGATTACATCAAGAGAATGTGTGGAAATTGGAGAAAAATAGTTGCCAAGAATTTCAAGCAGAGATATGGAAAAAAGATAGTGAAAGAATGTGACTAAAGGGAGGGAAAACACCATCAATAGAAAAAAGTGATTGGTAACTCAGAGAAGAAAGTGAAAGGGCTATATGCAAGGAGAGAATGTATGCAGCTTCTTGTACTGAGCCAGACATTGGATCTGGAGGCAGAGAAAAAGGGATTGGACCAAAGAGATTGACAGAGAGAGAACTCTGAGGAACATTTCTCCAATGTTGGCGGTAAAATCTGGCCATGTCATACTCCAACTTCTGACTTCAACAGATGGAAAACTGAAAAAAATCTTCAAAGTGAATATGTGAATTAGTTTAAATAAAATGATTTTTACTAGATTCTGAGGAATATATCACAAACTACTAAAATTTGTTCCCAAATTTCCAAGGTATATTTAACCCCAACTGCAGTGTAGTCTTCCTTTCTGATCCAGGTACCTTATTCTTTTCCTTAACCTAAGAGGCACATGCTTATTAATTTTTTTCTAAAGGTCGCATTCTTTAAAGTAGTGGTTCTTAATCTATTTACCATGTGGGCCGCACATGCAGCTCTCTATGTGTTATGTGAAAGAGTTAGAGAGTTGTATGTGCAGCCCACAATGGTAAATAGATTAAGATTCTACCTCTGGGGCCCTGAGGATGTCACATGAGCTGCAGCTTTGAACTGATTGGGTCTCAAGCAGCCTGCGGGTTGAGAACCACTGCTTTAAAGCAAATGTGCTATAAACTGCACTAACCTAGTACACCTGTACCCCGATATAACACGACCTGATATAACACAAATTTGCAAATAACTTGGTAAAGCAGTGCTCGGGGGGCTGCGTGCTCCGGTGGATCAAAGCAAGTTAGATATAATGCAGTTTCACCTATAACGCGGTAAGATTTTTTGGCTCCCAAGGACAGCATTATATCAGGGTAGAGATGTACAGACATTTTAGATAAAGTAAGGCTCAAGTAACAGAATCCAATATGAGGTCACTGATAATTCTCTACCATGTACTTTTCAAAACTGTTCATTTCCACAAATGAAACACAGCAGTCTTTACCCAGTAAAAATAATAAAAAGTGATAGAGAACATGTAGTCTAGCTTAACTCCAACAGTATGCTACTCAGTCACCCATGAAAAAGTTCCATCCGTACTAATTCTGTGCTGCAGAAAGACCTTTCCTTCATATATGCTGTTGTAAACCATTGATCAGTGAACACTGTGTGCTTGATCCACTCAGGAGGTGACTTTCTTGCTTTACAATTACAGCACATTTTTTTTTAGCTTAAAATGTAGAGCAGGGTTTCTCAAACAGGGGTCATCACTTGTGTAGGGAGAGCCCTTGGCGGGCCAGGCCTGTTTGTTTATCTGCCCTGTCCGCAAGTTTGGCCGATTGCGGCTCCCACTGGCTGTGGGTCACTGCTCCTGGCCAATGGGAGCCGCTGGAAGTGGCATGGGCCGAGGGACTTACTGGCACCACTTCCAGCGGCTCCCATTAGCACAGAGCAGCGATTCGTGGCAAGTGGGAGCTGCAATCAGCCGGACCTGCGGACAGGGCAGGTAAACAAACCGGCCTGGCCCTCCAGGGGCTTTCCCTGCACAAGCAGTGACGCCTGTTTGAGAAACCCTGATGTAGAGACTCATGTTTTTATGGAGGTCCTCATTTCAATTCCCAGTGGTAGCTATCACAGTTTCAGGATAATTTCACTTTTGACTTCCAGGTCTGCTGAAGGTGTGTCCTCTCAGGCCTCTCATTGTCACTTCTCTCTGGGCAAGGACCCACATGTATTCATTGTTCAGACCAGGGAACTGCAGCTGCCTGCAGTTGCATTGTGATTATCTCAAGCAGGTCTGACAACCACCCAGCCTCCTCCCACCCCACTTCACAAACGGCCCAGTCTGAGACTTCTTGCTTGTAAACGCTCCTTTGTAGCTTCCTGTGTCCAGAGGAAGTATGTGACTTACTGTTCAGTGTTTAAGTCTCCTGTCCCCACCCATTCCCCATGGTCAATCTACTGAGGATGTAAGGTTGGTACAGTTGTTAGCCTCAGGCTGGCTGTTGAAGTTGTAAAGCCTGATGCTTTCAGTTGTAAGGGACCCCAGTTCTATTCCCCAGTGTTATTCAGGACAGCAGCTATCACATACCTTTAACTGGTACTTCTTTCAAACCACATTCAAATTTAACACAGTGTGTTCTATAATTAGACATTTTTAATGACATAAAAATGATCCACTTTCTAAGAACAGCTCTGTGTATTTCTCTTTCCTTTTTTTAATCTGCTCTCCTCTAGGTTCTGGACTTGCTAAAATTCCACCCTTTCATCATTTGAAGTACAAAAATCAGTAGGTAATGCCTCCATGCCTAGTAATTGCAATATACTCATCACAAACACCATATTTGAATTTACATATTTTAATTACACATGCTAAAATTGTGTTAAAAAAGAGAAACTGTGAAGCTCATCTCTTTTACTAAACTGGAGCACACATGGTGCTTTCATTTTTGCTCAATATTTAAGTTTAAGTTGCTACTTTAGTGAATAAAATGTACCCTCTTTTCTTTTTGTTTGGTTTCTGGTAAGATATGTATTTTTAAATTGTAATGTTTCTCATGAGGCATTATTAGTCATTTCTGTCAGAAGTGACACTTTTAACTTGTTCCAATGGTAGCCCATGCCATTTCATAAGTCACTGAAGTATTCAGTATTCTGCAGGGCAAAAGCTTTTGATCTAAAAATAATATTTTTTCCTCTTTCCACACAGTTCAGCACACTCTACTGAAAGCCAATTAAAAAAAAAATCTGTCCAAAAAAGGCATAGATTATTAACTGGTAAATAGTACCAAGAGTGGCTTTGAGGGCTATATTTGGGAATTTACAGAATAAGTTAATACCAGCATTAGTAGGAATGAAAGTTTATTTCCCTTAATGAACATCTCTGAAGCACTCATTACGCTTTTCATTAATCTCTTCAATTGGTTTGTATAAATCTGTTTGTAGCTCATTATCGTTATTTAACGTGTTGGTATGGAAATATATAGCAGAATTGCAGCAGAGAATTTCTCTCTCTTTTGTTGTTTTATGTATTTATTTATTTATGGTTACTACGCTTTCATATTAAGAACAACAAAAAAATTAATTTAATACAAATATGTTTTGGGGTTCCTCTTTGTAGGGAGGGAGAGGAAGAAAACAATAAAATGTTCATATAACATACTCTGAAATTATGCCATGCAAAAAATATTTGCATTGTGTTTGTCAACAAAAAAAATACAAAAACAGCAGCAAACAAACATACAATAAGCTCTTGAGTAGTTTTATGAATACTATTTACTCCTATTTGGCTGGATCCTTAGTAGGTGTAAAGTGTCATAGCTCAACTGAGAGACAAAGATTTACACAAGTTGAGAATCTGACCCATTATCTTTGCCTCAGTACTATGTATTTTCTAGACTAGTACTATTAAAATGCAATCTTTATGCCATCAGCTTAATTTTCATTCTCCATGGCATACTCTTAAGTTTACTTTCTCCTTTACTGGTAAATCTTGAAAAAGGCTACATTCTAATTCTATTCTGAGTAAATGTAATATGAGAATACCCTTTTGTATTAATAAATACTGTACGCCCACTGAAGCGGGACACAATCAGAATCTTCCTAAAGACGGGGCCTAGGGGCTGCTGAATTGGGTGGGAGGATCTACTTGCCGCTGAGCATATGATGGTGAAGAGGGGCAAAGTGTGTATGAGTTTCCCTGGGTTGTCAGAGCCACCTGAAATTCTCATTCAGAGATAAATGTTGTGCCCACTCTTTATGAGGCAACAGTTGGGTCGCCCCTGTGCAGGGTATGGGGGGGGGTCAATGGCACAGAGGAGGCACATCCAACTCCAGGGGCACAGATGGAATCTTCCCCTCACCTTGCACAGAGGTATGGGGGGCTTTCCTGTCTAGGCATCCTCATCTCCAAGCTTCTTGCCCTCTCCCCCCGAACTCCGGGGTTCCCATGCTGGAACAGTGGCCTGTACTGCTACAGTAGCTCTGAGCTGCAGACTCAGCTGCCCTTGCAGCCACAGAGGAAGTTCAGCAGCCCAGCCTTGCTCAGCAGCTAAATACTGGGGCAGGGCATCCACAAGAGGGGCCTGCATACAATGACTGCACAACAGAGCTGATCAGTCACAGAGATAGACTGAGACTGTAGGGCAGGAGTGGGTAAAGTCAGCTCTACAGCCATCCTGCCCGGCTCCTGAGCTCCCAACCGGGGAAGCTAGCCCCTGGCCCTTCCTCCACTGTCCCCCCGTGCCCCAGAGTGCCATGCCTCTGTGTGGGCAACAGTCTGGGTTGCAGAGCTGTGCGCTCCTGCCGAGCAGAGCATCAGCGTGTCTGGCTCCAGCCGGTGCAGCAGCCAGACATGCTGCTCTTCATGCTCTGCTCGGCATGGTAAGTGGGCCAGAGTGTTGTATAAGGGGCAGGGGGTTCTGGGGCGCAGTCAGGGGATGGAGTGATTGGATAGGATGGAGGTTCGGGGGTGGTGGTTAGGGGACAGGGAAGAGGGGTGTTGGATAGGGGGTGGTGTTCCAGGGGGCGGTTGGTGTGGGGGGTCCCGGGAGGATGGGGGTGTTGGATGGACCAGAGGTTCAGAGGTGGTGTGAAGCGGGAGGGGCCAGGCTGTTTAGGGAGGTACAGCCCTCCCTACCTGGCCCTCCATCCAGTTTTGCAACCCCTATGTGGCCCTCAGGCCAAAAAGTTTGCCCACCCCTGCTGGGATTGTTCTCTGCAGCTCCCTTTGGGATATGGCACAATGGGGTTCAAGCTTCTGGTCCAAATGCAGTGGATCCCCAGTTGCTGGTTCAGTCCTGGGGGGCAAGCAGCCTGGATCTGAGTCATGTATTATAGACCCTTGTAACCCTCTCCCTCTCCCTGGAGAGACTGGGACCATGAATTTCTAGAAGCATCTATGGCTTTGGCTGTGGCTGCCTCTACACTTGTGCTCAGCTGCAAACCAAACCAAACCAAACAAACAACAGCCAAACTTTAACTTAACTCTGGTTAAGAGGCCAAATTGTCTGATCTAATACAGATACCTTGTGCTGCTCTGCTAGTATAAAGAAGACATAAAGCTGACTTAACCTGCCTCTGGTCTAAGTCATATAGAGATTCCAGGCCCCAGCATAGGCGGTGTGCAGGAGGTATTAATGGGCAAAATGGGGGACATGGTCAAAATACCACTGCTCCTAGGACTCCTTGCTGGTGGAATGGCCCTCTGTAGCATGTGCAGTAAGACACAGTTTACAGCGGCCCTGATGCAGGTCTGAGTTTTGGCTCAGTTAGACTGGCTCTTGTGTAGGAATGCAAAGGTGGCATAGAGCCAATTTTGACCTCCACCTCCAGCATCTCCTAGGGTTGCCAGTCATCCAATTTTCGACCAGTATTCCTGATCAAAAAGGGACACTGGTGGCTCTGATCAGCACTGCTGACCAGGCTGCTAAAAGTCTGGTTGGCTGCCCCCAGCAGGGCAGGCAGGGCACCTGACCAGCTCCGCATGACTCCCAGGAAACTGCTAGCATCTCCTTCTGGCTCCTAGGTATAGAGGTGGCCATGGGGGATCTGTGTGTTGCTCCTGCCCCAAGTACTGGCTCCACCACTCCCACTGGCTGAGAACTGCAGCCAATGGGAGCTGCAGGGGTGGCACCTGCAGGCAGGGGCAGCATGTGGAGTCCCCTGGCCACACCTCCACCTAGGAACCAGAAGGAGATGTCGTCAGCTTCTGGGAACTGCCTGAGGTAAGCACCTCCTGGAACCCACACCCCAAACCCCCTCCTTGCCCCAGCCCTGAGCCCCCCTACACCCAAACTCCTTTCTGGAGCCTGCACCCTCCCCCCTGCACCTCAACCCCCTCTCCCAGCCCTGAGCCCCTTCCTGCACTCAAACTCCCTCACAGAGTCTGTACCCCAAAACTCCTATTTCCCCCAAAGCCCCTCATCCCTAGCCCCACCCCAGAACCCACATCCCAGAGCCTCATCCTTAGCCTCAGCCAGAGCCCAAACCCTCTCTTAAACCCCAATCTTCTGCCCCAGCCCAGTGAAAATGAGCAAATGAGCAATGGTGGGGGAGAGCAAGCAACAGAGGGAGGAGGATTGGAGTGAGTGGAGGTCAGGGCCTCAGGGAAGGGGTGGGGCATGGGCAGGATAAGGGTGTTCAGTTTTCTGCAAATAGAAAGTTGGCAACTCTAGCATCTCCATTGATTGTAGCTGAACCAGATGCCAGAACTGGAGCAAGCGATTTAATATTTGTACAGTTAATTAATGCATAAATCATTAAAAGAAGACCAATGTGAAAAAAAAAAACAATAGAAACTCAGAAAATATTATGTGAATGTAAAGTTCCCCATTATTCACAAAGGCCAAGATGGTGAACCCTTTACTCATAACAGTGAGCAGTTCGTAACACAAGTACTCCCAACAACATATAATGCAGTGTAACTACTTGTGTGAGAAACTGCTAACAGGTTCATAATCTGGCCAATTTTAAAGGCCACAAAGCGAGTATATGAATTTATGCAAACCTCCTTTTGTTACTTAGGAAAATTAAGCCATTTATGCACAGATGAATTTAGTGATGAATATCATTCTCAGGAATGCTTATGTATAAAACCAGTAGTCTGTGGTTTGCATTTTGAATGACCCATGCTCTCTGTAAAAGTACAGTGTGTTCTCCAAATTTAAGATGCCTACAATTGTGTACTTCTCAAGCTTCTGGAATAACTCATTGATCCAAAAGTAAACTTGACAGCAAATTCTCAGAATAGAAGCTTGGAAGCTGGTCAGGATCCTCTAGTGCCAGCATTAAGACTGTTTGGGTAACCTTGCTTGATTTCTGTTATTTTCAGTTTTATTTTATTTTTTAGTTTATATTAACTCAAAGGTTCCATGGATTTATATTTTTTAAATACATCAGTCTTTTCATGCTATTGGTTTTCTTTTAAAGTAATTGATATATTTTAACTGCAGTATAAAAAAATGTTTATGGGAATGTCCTTAGGTTTTTGATGAAGTTGTGAAGGAAAAATATTGGTACCCCTGCCATATGGAAGTATTTATTCTCTAAAAAGTAAATTAAATTACATTCTAGATGTAAGCTGTGTTAATTAGCATATATTGGTCTCCTGCTTATACCAACAAATTTTCAAAACTATGTCTTCAGTTTTCTTAAATTCTGTCAACCTGGCCACTTCTGTCAAGAAGCTCTGCAGGAGTACCTGGTGGGCCTAGGATTTGAAGTCCTTAGAACACCTGCATCACGATTTTTTGAGGTTCAAAAATCCATAGGAACTAACTCCAAATTTAGGAATCACTCTGTTCAAACATATTCTAAAGCTGTTCCTTCACATAGATGAGAGATAAATAAAATGCAGTTGTGTTTCTATCTCAAACCATTTGTGAGGCATGCTTTTCCAAAAAAATCCAAGCCCAGAAGAGAACACTGTGATCATCTAGTCTAACTTCCTGTATAACATAGGCCATATATCTTCCCCAGAATAATTCCTTTTGAACTAGTGCATATCTTTTAGAACAAATATCCAGTCTTTATTTAAAAACTGCCACTGATGGAGAATCTACCAGGACCCATGGCAAATTGTTCCAATGATTTAATTACCCCCGTTGTTAAAAATTTACATCATATTTTTCTAGCTTCAACTTTCCATCACTGGATCATGCTATACATTTCTCTGCTAGAGTCCATGATCAAATATTTGTTCATTGTGTAGGAGTTACAAAAAATTACACCATCTTAAGCACCACTGGTTTTCTTCTGGGCTGCTGAGATATCCCACCAGCTTTAAGGCTCCAAGTATCCCACCAGCTTACAGGCTCAGCCATTTAAGGCTCTGCAAGTCAAAAGCAACTCTTAGATTCCACCTAGAAACATTATAAATTGAGGGTAGAAGTAGTCCATGTAGTCATTGGCAACGGGGAAATTCCACACTCCCAGAAGCTTCCACCAGTTGAGACAATGATCCACAGCTGACAATTCTATCTTTCTTTCCCAAATTTGCAATTGTGTTAACTACTTTGTAAATCAAAATAATTTATTCTGCTCTAGAACATGGGAGTAACTTCCCCCAACAAGATAAATCTGCAACTTTTTATGTCAATTTATATCTCTGAAACTTGGATGATAATCCATTAGTTTCCAGAGTGGGAGGGATCTGTTGACTTATTTACTCAGAGAACACTTTCAAGTCAGTTGAGAAATGTTCCTATTTTTTAATCGTGCTAAATGTTCAGAGTTGTTACAATGGGATTTTCACAGCAATGCCTCTCCAGCTGTGAAGCAAGATCACCCTTTAAATATAGACATCCAAAACATGGTAAACTATATCAACTTTATCTTCCCCTTACTTAGATTCTACAGTCTGGAGAAGTCTTCTGGTGAAAAATTACATTGACTAAAAATGGGATGACCAGTTTGTATAATTTGGTGAATGCATATACTGGAAGACATGTAACTAACTTGTAGAGTTACTCAAATGAGACATATGATTTCTCTGGCCACATGAGATTTCTAGTGAGTTCTCTTAAGGTATCTAATATGTTTTTTCACAGAGGAATAGAGCCTCAAGAATGCCCATTTACCAATAGGCAGGCAGGGCAGACATAGCATATCTATTACAGGACATATAAACTATGCATTATCATTGGAAGGAGTCAGCAACCTCTGGCACGCTGGGCCAGTTTGTTTACCTGCCGCGTCGGCAGGTTCAGCAGATCACGGCTCCCACTGGCTGTGGTTCAACATTCCAGGCCAATGGGGTTGGTGGAAAGAGGCGTGGGAGAGGGATGTGCTCGTCGCGGCTTCCCGCCACCCCCATTGGCCTGGGACAGCAAACCGCAGCCAGTGGGAGCTGCGATTGGCCGAACCTGCTGACATGGCAGATAAACAAACTGGCCCAGCCTGCCAGGATTCTTATCCTGGCGAACTGCGTGCCAGAAGTTGCTGACCCCTGGGTTGAGGAGTTACTTTGGGCTGGAGTGACCCCACTCCATGACCCCACTGTACTGCACCTGCAAATCAAGCCAGGACTGGGGTGGGTCCTCACAGATGCCAGAATAACAGCTAATCCATTGAAATGAAAAAAGGGAACCTCAAAGTCACCGATTTGGGCTACACTGTGGGAGCGGGATATCTGCAGCCACTAGTCCACGAGGTCCAAACATTGACAGACTGTCCAGTGCCCATAACAAAGAAACAAATCCAGCGCTTCTTGAGTCTAGCAGGATACTATCTGAGATCTGTACCAATATTTTCCACCACTGCAGCTTCCCCACACAGACCTTGTAAAGAACAGATGCCCAAGGAAGTTCCAGTGGTCATAGGCCTATGATAAGGCCTTCTAGACATTGCAGGAGTGTCTATGGGCTTGGCTACACTCAAAACTCCAAAGCGCTGCTGCAACAGCGCTTTGAAGTGCGAGTGTGGTCGCGGCGCCAGCGCTGGGACAGAGCTCTCCCAGCGCTGCAGGTACTCCACCTCCCCATGGGGATTAGCTTGCAGCGCTGGGAGCCACGCTTCCGGCGCTGGGGCACTGTTTACACTGGTGCTTTGCAGCACTGTAACTTGCTGCGCTCAGGGGGGTGTTTTTTTCACACCCCTGAGCGAGAAAGTTGCAGCGCTGTAACGCGTCAGTGTAGCCAAGGCCTATGTCAAGAACTGGTCCTTTTCAATCTAGCCTTTTCAAAAGGATTTATCCTGCAAACCGACGTGGGACTGGAAAAGGTATACTCTGTCATAGAGAAGGAAGTGCTGACAGTAAAATAGGCCATGGATTCACTACAATATTACTTTCTGGGAAGGGAACAGACTGTTGAACTTCTCGGCCTGGGGAAAGGACTGACAGCTTGCAGAGCCCCTGTACTCACAGAAGGAGAATGCGGAACCCCTGGGTTGAAGGGGAAAAGAACTGAGACTTGCTGAAATGCTCAAAGAAGAGGATGAGGCCTCACAGTCAAGCTGCAGCAGGCCCTTCAGTCACGGGAGCGAAGGCTGCAGACAGAAGGAGACCTTCTGAGAGTGATCCAAAATAAAGCTGAGGGAGACCCCAGGACAGACCAGTGGCACCAGCAGAGGATCCAAAGCAGGGGTAGGAAGTGGCCCACAGAGCAGGTATAGGGGCGCCCATCTCCTGAGCCGCACAATTTGAATGATCATTTCTTTGGGATTCTTGCCACTGGATGGCACAGGCTGGAGTATTGCCACTAGGGAGTACTGCTGACCTTGGATCCAAAACCCCCTTTGACAGGGTGGAGCAATTGGACTCACATCTATGCACTTCCCACATAGCGCTCTACAACAGACTAATTTGTGACAATCTTTCTGTGCATTGTGGAGCTATGTTCTGTTGGGGCTCATGTACAGGAATTCAGAGTACCAGAGCTGTGCTCACTTGATCCATAACTAAATGGTACCTTCTCCCAAATGAGGAGAATGCAGCCCAAAGACAGCAGTATGGGCCATGAGATGACCTTGGAGGGTGGAGATGAGGGTAATGATTTTGCCCGCAATCCCTTACAGAGCAGACTTTGTATGAGAAGAGAAGATTTGGCATTTGTCTGTCTGCAGATAGAATTTACCTTTTAGCCTCTTTGGAGCAAAATGCAGTTACAAAAGTGAAAACTGTTCTTGATTCACAACAAAATAGAAGCAGCAAAGAGTCCTGTAGCACCTTATAGACTAACAGATGTATTGGAGCATGAGCTTTCATGGGTGAATACATGCATCCCACGAAAGCTCATGCTCCAATACGTCTGTTAATCTATAAGGTGCCACAGGACACTGCTGCTTTTACGGATCCAGACTAACATGGCTACCCTCTGATAACAAAATAGAAGGAAACAGAGCCAGTGAAAAGTGATTTGTGTTATGTCTTTATAAACATTGTGCATAGGCTACACTTGCCAGTTTTGCTTTGTGTTTAAAAGTTTCAAACAACTCTATCCAAAATGAATCCTACTGCATAAATGGAAATAAATAGAAAAAGTAGGGTCACCTTGTGGTGGTGTTAGTTGTCTTAGACTGTGATAATCTTTGTGAGAATGGCTCTCTTTTTTTTGTCCTTATTACTAACATTTGGTCTCTTATTTGTTTCTCTTCTCTTCATCTGAGGATTTGAAAAATCTCTTTGTGCATGTTTTGTGCTGGGAGCTGACCGTTCTATCAGTAGACAGCTGACATTAATACCAACATCATATCAATCTGGACATCACAGTTCTAAAGATAAAAGATTAAAGGATTCACTGGAGACCTTTTACATCTGTGGACTTCATATACCGCATTTTGATTAAAAACAAAGTTTCTGAGCAGTGCTATAGAAAGTATAGGAAAGATGTGATAAATTTCTCTGTCTGCATTGCATTTCATTATCATTATTAACAGTACTTAGTTTTTTGCATCCATAGCACAGTACAAATGCTAATATTTTATTAATTGTCTAGGTCTAATACCTTAAGTCTTCTGGGAACATTAACAGGTCCAAATCCTCAGCTCCGTACACACCTGACTGATATAACTAGTAGGTAGTTCTTGTGAGAACTACAGAGAAATTAATCTTCCAGAGAATATGGTTGTAGAATGGCAGGAAGTTAGTTTAGTTAATGGAGAGGAGGTGTCACCAATTATTACAGATAAAAGCAATTGGGTAGTTGCGCTGTTGCATTTTGAAATAGTTGAAATGTAGGCACTGTATGCTCCTGTGGGTTAGGATCTCTAAGCCGACCTAGAACAGAAGAAAATAAATCCATTAGGGACAGGAGATGGAGAGAGATCTCCAAATGTTCTTCGCCCCAAGTGGAAAGATGCAACCATGCCAGAGATAAGATATAGTTTGTGAACCACAATCTCCCTCACTACCACTTCCTAAACCATATTCACATGTTGTCAAAATATATGCTTAACATTTATCCATAACTTTTGTCATTGAACTTAACTGTGTTCAGATTCCTTTTAGCAAAATAGGCAAAGAGTAATAACAAAAAAAAATAGATGACTGATGTCCATCCAGAACTACATTCCTCCCCTCTGTATCACAAGTGTGAGAGCACTATATTCAACAAGGGAAGTATATCATTCTTGTAGCAATTCCTTAGACATTACTCTCCCCCCCACACACACACAATTTAGGCATATCCGTTTGTTAGGTACAATCTTTCAAATTAAGTTTCAGATCATCACACAACTCCTTACATGACCGTGTCTCTGGCTTTTCCTTTTCAAAATCAGAACTCAAAAGAGAGGACTAGAGCGCTATAAACTTCCATAAAATCAAACAAAACAAATCAAAACAAAGCAAAAAAAGATCTTGTCAATTTTGATCATTTGGAGAACAGAGAAATATTAAATTTATTACAAGTATTGTAGGATTTCTGGGATTTTCTTCCATGGAAAATATCTGTAATACAGGCAAATTTGCCTCTGTAACACTTCAAATGAAATCCCTTGCATGGCTAAGGCAAATAGGGTTTGGTCCATTCTCAATAAGACTAAATGGCAGTGCATGCTGTTTGGCTGCCATGTGTGTTATAGAGCTTTTAAACAATCAACATTCCAAAGTCCTATGGCCAGATTCACACAAGACAAAGTCTTTTATACTTCCTTTAAGGACAACAGCTGACTTCAGTGGGACTAGAGTCAAGAGTAAGGTGAGCAGTGCATTCTGTTGCTGCAGCTTCAGAGCCTAGTCAGCAAGTGGCAAGTGCCATAGAGGCTGCTCTGGAAGTGACAGAAGCAGCAGAAAATGAGCCTTGCATGAAACTCTGGGCAGCCTGAAATATCTAGTAGAGATGGGGGTGGAGGATAGGATTAAGGAAAAGGTTGGAGGTGGTAACAGAGACAAGAGAAGTCAAGAACAATGAGGAAGGGAAAAGGTGGGTGGGATGAAGAGGAGAAAATTAGGGGTGGGCAATATGGGTAACAATAGAAACAGGGAGAAAATAACAAGAATGAGGAGGGACAAGAGGTCAGGGAATAAGGGGCAAAGACAAGGCAAGAGGTGAGTCTGTTAGGGGGAAGCTGCAGTGCAGCCAAAGTGGATGATGCGTGGCTTTTATATTTGGGTGCCAAGGCTACTGCAGTGATCTCTGACTCCATTTCCTGTCCCTGACCCTCTACATGCTGGTTGTGACCAAGAGCTTTGTGACGGGTTGGACCACAGAAACCCCCTTGGGGACTGCCAACTGATGTGCCAAGACTACGTCAGCCCCTTCTTTCCCTGCCAGCCTGGGACTCCAGCACTTTGTCTTGCTGAGCCAGACACACCAGTCTGCTCCAAAGCTGCAGACTTAACCTGAAAGCCGCTTGCAGAAGTGTTCTTGTCTTTAACACTCAGATGCCCAACTCCTAATTGGATCCAAACCCCAAATAAATCTATTTTACCCTGGATAAAACTCATAAACTGTTAACCCTCTATAACACTGATAGGGAGATCTGCACAGCTGTTTGTCCCCTCCCCCAGGTATTAATACATACTCTGAGTTAATTAATAAGTAAAAAGTGATTTTTATTAAATACAGAAAGTAGGATTTAAGTGGTTCCAAGTATAACAGACAGAACAAAGTGAATTACCAAGTAAAATGAAATAAAACACAAATCTAACCCTAATACAGTAATAAAACTGAGTACAGATAAAAACCTCACCAGTTCCAGTAAGCTTTGTTTTACAAACTAGTCTCCTTCTAGTCTGGGTCCAGCAATCACTCACACCCCCTGAAGTTACTGTCCTTTTTTCCAGTCTCTTTCAGGTATCCTTGGGGGTCAAGAGGCTCTCTTTAGCCAGCTGAAGACAATTGTCCTTGTTAATGGGAGTCATCAAGATTCCAAACAGCTATTATTGACCCACACTTTGCATAATTACAATAGGCCCTCAGAGTAATATATCATATTTCTAGGTTCAGATACAAGAGCAGTACATTTATACAAACACTCAGTAGATTATAAGCTTTCTATTGATACCTTACAAGAGACCTTTTGCATGAAGCATGTTCCAGTTACATTATATTTAAACTCATCAGCATATTTTCATATAATCATATAAGAGTGAAATGTCACAAGCCTAACTCTATTCCAGTGCAGGGTTTTCCCTCTATTGTGCTTTGCCCAGTCTTGTCTTATGAGCCCCAAATTGTAAGACTGCTGTTTCAATCACTTTGTAGATTACTGATTACTCTTGCCTCGCGCTCCACTGAAATGGCCAAGCGGTGCCTGTTATTTACCAGGTATCGAGCGCGATGGTTGGACGAAGGTTCGATCACTGGATGTCTTAGGGGTGACAAGCGCCAGGTGTCACGTTAGGCAGGACGTAAACAACGAGACGTATGTTGGTGGGTTAACAATTTATTGAAAGGACACACAAACAGAAAGCAGACTTTGTCGTGAGACTCTGGCCGATCCCCCTTGTTTTCAAGGTTTCCTGGTCGGCGGGTTTCCCCTCGCAGGAGCCTTGTGGCGGCTGGAATTGGCTTTTGTCTCCGACTTTTAAAGCAGTTACAGGTTCGGCTTACAGAACATGATTAAAATAAAAAACAGAAACACTCCAACTAAAAACAAAAGCAGTCCCTGGGGTTGCTCTAGGTTCCAGTAATTATCTAATACACCCCAGGGGCTAGTGCGATTAATAAAGTTACACATTAATATAACTACACCTAATTTTATATTCTTCACTTTCCTTTTAACAGCAAAGCATACTTACAAATACAAACCAAATGAATTTCATCACCGCCGGCAAACGGGTAGGCTTCTAAGTACGCAGAGCCGAGGGAGACCTCGAGTTGATCAGGCTCGGTTACGGACACGGGTTTCGGCTTTCTCCCTGCCCACCACTTTGCGCGGCGGACAATTATATGGGTCATGACGCATTCAATTTTTTGGCCAGGTTTCTCCTAATTAGGAGATATGCAGGTGCCTCGTAACCCCTATGGGAGGGGACTGCTTGGAACACAAAATTTGCCTAGCCCCAACAGTTACTTTCGGGAAATGCTTCTCCTTTAAGAGTACGTGCATGCTCGTTTCCGGAGCATGGAGGCCAGGGCAAAACTGCCTAGGGCTGTGGCACTAACACACTTTTGTTGTGTTAGAGAGTGTAGTGTATTGTGAACTGTGTTGGAATTGAAAGCTACCAGTTAAGCAGGGAGGGGAAGTTTCTGGTTCTGTTTGCAGGCTAGGATGCTCTGTAGGGAAGCATGCCAAATGCCAGCATAGGCAGCCTTCAGATAACAGTCTAGATTAAGGTGAGTATGCTTTGCCTTTTTGTTTTAGAAAGCAGCATGCTTTGTGTCTCTCTTTTGTGTGTTATAGTTCTGAATTCTAAGCAATAAAGTAATGTTATGTTGCAACTTTCCAGCAAGAATATTTATGTTTTTTTTTAATCTAACTTCTCTGCGTGTATGCTGAGAGGAGAGTGCTCTTTGGGACTAAATGAAATAGGATGTACATTTCCTGAAGTACTGCATCTGGCATAGTTGCTATAGGACTGCTGTTCAGACATTTAATTGTTAAATACATTAAAGTTCTGTGAGACACAACTCATACAATCATTAAAATTGCAGATCAACAGCCTTCTCCAAAATTGCATTTGCAAGGCTGAACTGGCTCCTTTATCTATTAGTAAAGAGATGCATCTAGCACTAATGATAAACAAATACATTTGTAAGCAGTGTAGCACAAGATTATCTCAAAGACCAATTTCAGCTTTAACATAACAGCCTTATAATGGAAAAAGGAATCAGCACATTCCTAAAGAAAAATGTAGTAAACAAAAAATAAGCACAAAATGGACATATAAATAACACTCTGTATATGTACAATAACACATAATTAAATTGCCATAAGTGACTTGTTTGTAAGCATGTATTAGAAAATCCTATTCCATTCAGTAGATCTTCAGAACTTACTGAATTTCCAAACGAGTGTCCAAGGTTTAGCTGTGTTCCCCTCAATGACCTTAATAGCTCTAACTATTTATTTCACCCTAATGATTTCCCTTTACATAGTTAACTCTCACAATAGCTACTTGGGGTCACTTGAAAATCTGAGACCCTACTTACATAGTACATTGGAAGAAAAATGCTAATATGATTGGATTGTGGGCAGACTCTGCACAGGGCGGAATGTGTCTCCTTCAATATGTCTGTGATGCGACAGCTGTCTATCTCTTGAGATAGACATGACAAAAAGGAGTGATATGGGGGGAAGAGCCATTGTTTCAATCAGCAGGCACCAGCCCACTACTTCTAGCTGTCTGCGGAGGAAACCAGACACTGAAGTCCCTAAGGACATAGCAATGTGTGCACTCTCTCTGCACATCAAGGAGTTTAAGTAGGCACTGCCCTGGACCCGCAGCTGGAGTGGCATGACAATCCATCACCCTTAAGGCAGGCTACTACCCAATAAGTAAATCCTTTATCCTTTCTTCACAGACATCAGTTTGTGGCATATCTCAGTGTAGACAAAGCCAAATCCCTTTTGACTTTCTCAATTATTATCTTATCACATTTTCAAATATTCTTTTTTCACAAAAAAAAACAAACAACCCACTCAAATGTTCTGTGCAAAACTCAAGTTTCTCAGTCATTTTTTAGAAGAATGAAACATCTCAGAAATCTCAGATTTTCTAATCCTTTGCTCTCCGTCTCTCTGGCTTGCTTTGAGTAGCAGAGATGTGGGAAGGAAGGAAAATAATTTAATTACCTGGTGTTTATGGGCTTAATTTCATGCATTCACTCTCCTTTCATATTCCAACAGGAGGCTTTGAGGAAAAGAGCACTGAAGAGTGCTGATTTGCTGTTGTGATTCATTCTTCGCTCTTCTCTCTGATTCCACTTTCTGATGAAGGCCACTCATTTAGCTTTGAATTTATTTCATCCTTTTCTTCCACCTCCACCCCCACATTCAGCCAAGCTTCCCCTCAGTGCCACATTAATTTCCCCATCTTTCACCCTAGAGAGAGCCACTCTATGGAGCAAGTGAATAATTCACTCTCTATACCCATTCATGTGCCAGTTGTGTTTCTGCAATGCAGACTACATGTGTGTGATGCAGATGTTTGTCCAGTAATGACTGAACTAACCCTGCCATGCAGGTTTGGATCAAGTAAATCCAAGGATCCCCAGAAAGCCATTTGATGGTCTCAATCCCACACAGAAGACTTAACATTCACGATGTGAACATATCCCTTCTCCTTTCATGCCAGCTTGTTCAGGAGCTAAGTGGGAATACTTCAATTCCATGAAAGGTAAGAAAACAGCTAAAATTGTTTGCATAACTGGTGTGTTTATAGAGAAAATAGTAGATTGTGTAGGGAGTCCTATTACACAAGAGAAGGGAGTGTAACTATTTGGTGTACTGTAACACACTGGGGCCGAGACGCTCAGGTTTATTCATTCAAACCTTTATTTGAACCAAAAGTTTTTCTTGTAGTTAAGAGCTACTATTAAAGCAGTAGATAGCGACAAATAGGCAGAAAAAAAAATATGGATCAGTTACATGCTCCTGAGGTTCAGGCAGATCGTGATGGATTTGTCCCACAATGGTCCAGTTACCCCCTTATGTTTTAGCCTATATATATAAATCCATATTATATATTCATTATGTTCTACCAATCAACATCAAAGGATCATGTATCTTCCAATTAACAAACATATATACAATATTAACCATTTTGTTGCTTAATTTTCAAGCACACATAAGCCATATATAGTGACGACTTCATCTATTGGCTTAGCCCATGGTTGTTTTTCTCTACTATACTTTCCTGGTTGCCTCAATTTCTCAGTTTTTGGCCTTAACAGTACTTTCTTGTTTATCTCAACTGACCTGTTGTTGGGTCAACAACTTGGGTGGGGACCCACATATAAACACACTATTATCAGTTATTTATGAAGCAGCTTACTCAACTTGTTTGACTTGTGTATATTCTGTAATTGTAACAGAAATTTTCCATCTTACAATACACTATAAACATGTTTGTTTATAAATCCTTGTCAAACCGTAAGTCATGCTTTGACCTTATGCAGGCTCAGGCCTGACAGTTATTCATCCTACATAATCCACACATTTTAGCTCCAACAAAACCTGCAATATGCACTAGCCAAGGCCACAGTAAAGGAGAAATCCTACAGTAATTCACCAGGGCCTCAAACTGTTATTGTCAAAGAAGAGTTCTCAGTTAGCACAGCATGGCTCATGCTTCACGTGATGAAGCACTGGAACAGAAGCAAGAAACATCACATTTGCATGCTAGTCTGACTCCATTGGGGTGGGTGCCCTGAAGCGGTAGGTTTGGCAGCACTTTCGGAACCATCCCTTTCACCAGTACATTTCACCAAATCTACCACATGCCCATAATATGATGAAAATATGTGTTCAGGACTGATCTGTGATTGGTTTGAATCAGCATCCTAGAGGTGAAAGTCTCCACATTCTATCACCAGTTGTATAAGCCATCTACTCTCCTAGTAAGTGTTCTTTTTCTAACTTGGCTTGAGTCACTCGCAAGACTCAGCCATGTAAGTGGATGTTAATAAATATATGCTAAAAGAATTAAGAAAGGAGGAAGACAAAATAAAATGTAACAGCACCTGATTATGAAAGTTTTGAGAAGTGTTCAGTCCCTTGAATCCAGCTCACCCCCCAGTAGTATAATACACAACATAAAACATCACTCTTTCATAGTATAACAAACTCATACTAGGATTTATCAATTATTACTATGCTGTGCTTGGTGGCAATTTGGAATTTTTAACTCTGAACTCTTATATGCCTGCTCCAAAAGCATAAACCCTAATTACTTTAGCTATAGGAATAATGTTGGCAGTATACAGACTGTGACAAAATTGAACAGTAATTCTTTTTTTTTTTTCCAGGACAGAGTAGTAGTGCACAAAAATATTAGACAGAAAATTAAAAATAAAACGCTCATTTTCCAAAATGTAGTTTCATATAGCACTGCATAGACTCCTTAATACATAGTTTAGGCAGATGTATCTTCCTATGATTGAAAATTGGACCTATAGGGACATCATACAAAATACAGAAGGATAACATTGAGTTCAGTGTCTCTCATACACTGGTTTTTTCCCTCATGTTTCAGAAATATGTTGTTTTTTTCCCCCCAGAAAATGTCCCTTTTTTGGCAAGGTGGAAATTGATTTTTCTGTCTACCACAACCCAATATACTACATTCAAAACTTGCAGAAATCCTGGATTGTAAAAATGTCTACCCCTCTACCCCCATCCCCAAATCTCCTGATCTGAGGATTCTTTCAGAGTAGTGTATATGATTGCTACAATCACAACTTTTTCAATTTAGTTTGATTTGCATTAGTCCTAGAGGCTCCTGGTATTTATAGCAGCTACAAAACACGAAATGCAACTAAATAGAAACACAGAGAAGAAGCTATTCATTCACCACAGATGGTCAGGAGTGGGCTACGCAGACAAAGCACAATGGTGAATCTGGCCAACTATCGGCAGCTCACATAACAATTTCACAAAAAGCAACTGAAAAGTTTGAGGGCTAGATTAGCAAGGGGAAGTTATTCACTGATACCTTACACGTCCAAGTCCAACATTGTCAAGGTATTATTCCCACTTTGAACTTTAGCGTCCAAAAAGTGGGGACCTGCATGTACCCTTCTAAGCTTAATTCCTAGCTTAGATCTGATAACGCTGCCACCAACCAAAAATATAGTGTTTTGGCACACTTTCTGTCCCCCAAAAACCTTCCCTGGGGAACCCAAGACCCAAATCCCTTGGGTCTTAAAACAGAGAGAAATAAACCATTCCCCCTCCTTTCCCCCTCCCAGTCTTTCCCTGAGAGATCACTGTGATCCAAACTCCCTGAATCTTAAAACAGAGAGGAATTAACCTTTCCCCCCCATTCTTTCCCCCCCCCTACTCCCTGGTGAGTTCAGACCCAATCCCCTTGGGTCTTACACAAGAAAAAAATCAATCAGGTTCTTAAAAAAGAAAGCTTTTAATTAAAGAAGGAAAAAGTAAAAACTATCTCTGTAAAACCAAGATGGAAAATGTTTACAGGGTCTAAGTTTATACATAGAATAGAGGGACTCCCTCCCCCCAGCGTAAGATTCAAGTTACACCAAACAGAGATAAAATATCCTTCCAGCAAAATACACATTTGCAAATTAAGAAAACAAACATAAAACTAGCCTTTTCTAGTCAGTACTTACTATTCTGAACAGGAGAGACTGTTAGAAAGAATGGAGTCAGATCCGGTTGCACGTCTGGTCCCTCTTAGCTCCAAGAGAGAACAAAGAACAACACAAACAGCACAAAACAAAGACTTCCCTCCACCAAGATTTGAAAGTATCTTGTCCCCCGATTGGTCTTTTGGTCAGGTGTCAGCCAGGTTCACTGAGTTTCTTAACTCTTTACAGGTAAAAGAGACATTAACCCTTAACCATCTGCTTATGGCAAACATTTAGGCATCACTAGCATTCACAAACCTGCCACTCAGCTTCCACTTAAACCTGTAGGTGCCTAGAGCCCCTACGTGCCTGATAAAACCCCTCTGTTGCCTAAACTGCTTCAGTTCTCCACGTCCTGAAACAACTGAGCAGCTCAGCACCTAACTCCACCTAAGCAGCAGCAGGATTAATAAAGTAGGGAATCCCTCACTTATCTTGCCCACAGGGCCCATGATGGCAATATACTCTGAGCATGGCTAGCCACACACACTGCAAGAATGTGGCAGTACCCACATAGCACAGCAGTTAGTGCAATCAGCTAGCATATGGGAGACCCAGGTTGAACTCCCTGCACTGCTGATGCAGAATGAGGACTTGAACCCATAGCCCGGAGAGTGTCCTAATCACTGGAGTAGGGAGTGGACTCCTCCCAATCTCTCCTGTTGAAGCTGCTCCACTTTGTATGAAATAATTAAATATTCATTAGACCAAGGAGAGAGTGAAAATGATTCTACTCTGCAGTCTGGTGGTTAACTAGCTCTCCTGGAAGGGGTAGGTTCCTGCTCCAGTAAATACTTAATTGTCTATACAAAATGGGACAGGAGATATTTAAAGAAATCTGTCTTGCAACCAGCCTATTAGGGTGCTCTCCTGGGACATGGAAGCCCTAGCTCCTGATCAGGCAAAATAGGGATTTGAACCCACGTCTGCTCACCTCTGAAGTAAGTGAGCTCATGGGTACAGGAGCAGTGGCAGCACTTTTTTTTTTTTTTGGTAGACAGCATTGCAACCCATATGTCCCCCTTGTGACTCTAGCCCCAAGGCTGAAATCTTTGAGACAGTTTTTTTATACTGTGCTAACAAAGATATTTAGATGTATGTGAGTCATTACCCAGGATCCTATGGGAGTTTGCTAAACTTTTAATGACAAAAAGCTTTGACGCTATATTATGATTTATGGAGACAACATCTAGAGTATGTGGACAATTTTGTGTGCAATTGTACAGGAAAGACATTGATAGAAAAGCTAAAGACAATCAATATATTTGAGTCCCTGAGGTTAGTACTACAGTTTACAGAGAAGTTTAGTAATAGTTATTTATTCTTAAGGAAAGTAAGTTAAACGGGGAGATGATAAAGGGGATACCTTAAGGGGTAAAAAATAGATGCATAATATGAAACTGATTGAGAGGGCTGAAAGCCAGGAACAAGAGGAAATTAACTGAAGTTAAGAAAGGGTTCATCTTTAAAAAGGTTTAGTAAAAAGGAATTTATTGAGGCTAATTAATGTGTGACACGGACTAACACACATCAATAGGAAATGTACAGCTAAGATTATATTGCAAAAATAATTAATCATACTTACAGGTAACAAATATACAGTAAAGGATGCAATCACTAGCTCTTTCACCAGATTGTGATGTGCTGCAGGGCCTCCAGTATAAATTGCTATATAAATAGCTTACTCAAAAGTGTAATGAAATTGCCAACATTTATTGCATAAGTATAATTGTGCCCTGTAAACAAAATATTTACAAATTAAGTAATTGTTTTATGTTTAGTTGTATGACTTTAATTAATATCACAATTGCCTTGTAAGAATATTCTGCTCACCATGAAAATTACTGTACTTTGTAAAGGTAAATATCAATACTCACAACACAGTCACAATCTTTTACAGACAAAGTCAGAAATTCCAATGGAGAGATTTTTGCTATTTCAGACACGTTTTGGAGAATCAAGCACTATATAAATGAGAAATTAATGCCACTCGTATTTCGAGTGTTACCAAATCTTACAATTTTATGGCTAGAGTCACAATATTTGGTGTATTTCTTAGTCCCATGTCCCAGCATCATGAGAATCTCAGCTTGAATTTAAATAAAATTAAGTCTCTAGCCATCATGGTAGCACAGAGAAAATCTTGAAAATGTGATCTGAGTATAATCTAAAGTTTCAGAATTCGTAAGACAAAGACAAAGAAAAAGAACCACAGATTTTTTGTAAAAGATTCACATGATTTTAAGCTAATATTATTACGGGGGGCTGGGGGGCAGGGGGAGGAGATTGAGTCAGAGTTTTGAATTTCTGGGGTTTTCACTTGTTCGTTTGCACTAAAAAGACAAGTACAGAATTAAAGTTTCCTTTTTAATATGTTTTAAAAGGTGATATGGCTTTGCAATGTTTGTTTTCTAATGCCAAATTGTGTTTTGATTTAATTCAGTGCTCACAAAAATGAGGCATCAGGACTATAATGAACCATTCATACGATTCATGTTTTTTCTTGCTATCAATGTATTTCTATCCTAAACTATAAGACCTCTGCTATTCCAGTGCTGGTTAGGAATGTCCAGTAGTGTTGTTTGCATCAGAGGACAATCAGATCAGAAAATAAAACTGATTTTACATGGTGACCAAAACAAGGACTTTAAAACTGTTCTCTTAAATGTCAAAATTTTTCACCTATTTAACATCAATGAGACTATTTCGAGCTGGTTCTGTGTTGTGTCAATAGAAAGGAACCCCTAGATCTTGACTCCAGCCCTGATTGCTGCTAGCTCCACCTGGCAGAAGGGTTACACATGCTTTGTGCACTCAGGAAATAAACATGACCAGAATGCCTAGGAGGATAGTCTAAGGAATTGATGATCTTAGTCCAGCTCCTAATATACAAGTGCTCAGGCTCACATAACAATTTGCACTGATTAGTACAGGGATAGGCAAACTAAGGCACGTGTGCCGAAGGCAGCGTGCAAGCTGATTTTCGGTGACACTCACAATGCGCAGGTCCTGGCCACTAGTCCTGGGGGCTCTGCATTTTAATTTAATTTTAAATGAAGCTTCTTAAACATTTTAAAAACCTTATTTACTTTACATACAATAGTTTAATTATATATTCTAGACCTATAGAAAGAGACCTTCTAAAAACGTTAAAATGTATTACCGGCATGCAAAACCTTGAATTTGAGTGAATAAATGAAGACTCGGCACACCACTTCTGAAAGGTTGCCAAGCCCTGGATTAGTAGAATGCATCCAATAGATCCAAAGATAAAAATCATATGGACACTGGACATCCCTATGGAGGCCCTATGAAGGCCTTCCTTAGTACCTTCTCAGCCATAATGGTTATTCGTTCAAATTATAGTTGAGATGTATTTCCAGGGTAAAATAAGAAAGCTTGGACTGTGCTGAAGCTCTAGCAGTTTAGTGGAGAAATATAGAGTTTGCATCTCCAAAGGTATTAATGTAACTTTGGACCCACTCCTGCTTAGTTTATCCAAGAGAGTAGTCTCATGGCCAGTGGAGTCCTGTTGGCCATCACATACAGTCCCCAGTTAAAACCTCTCCAACGCATCATCAGGGATCTACAACCCATCCTGGACAATGATCCCACACTTTCACAGGCCTTGGGTGGCAGGCCAGTCCTCGCTCACAGGCAACCTGCCAACCTGAAACATATTATCACCAGTAACTGCACGCTGCACCATAGTAACTCTAGCTCAGGAACCAATCCATGCAACAAACCTCGATGCCAACTCTGCCCACGTATCTACACCAGCGACACCATCACAGGACCTAACCAGATCAGCCACACCATCACCGGTTCATTCACCTGCACCTCCATCAATGTAATATACGCCATCATATGCCAGCAATGCCCCTCTGCTATGTACATCAGCCAAACTGGACAGTCGCTACGGAAAAGGATAAATGGACACAAATCAGATATTAGGAATGGCAATATACAAAAACCTGTAGAAGAACACTTCAACCTCCCTGGCCACACTATAGCAGACCTTAAGGTGCCCATCCTGCAGCAACAAAAACGTCAGGACCAGACTTCAAAGAGAAACTACTGAGCTTCAGTTCATCTGCAAATTTGACACCATCAGTTCAGGATTAAACAAAGACTGTGAATGGCTTGCCAATTACAAAACCAGTTTCTCCTCCCTTGGTTTTCACACCTCAACTGCTAGAACAGGGCCTCATCCTCCCTGATTGAACTACCTCATTATCTCTAGCTTGCCTGCATGTATATACCTGCCCCTGGAAATTTCCACTACATGCATCTGACGAAGTGAGTATTCACCCATGAAAGATCATGCTCCAAAACGTCTGTTAGTCTATAAGGTGCCACACGATTCTTTGCTGCTTTTACATGGTCAGTATTGCAATCAGTGCTATGCATTGATCAAGCATGCAGTACATTGTGAATGTTTCTGTGATGGATTGGGATGAGGTCAAGCTAATGCCAGTATCCTGAGCAGGAGTGCCTCCATGTGACCTTGCTGCCAGTATTCGAGACTATCAGCTCACAAGACGCACAAATTTCAAGGACACACTAGTCATTTTTGTTGAAGCTACCTGTGCCATGTCAGCTAGTGATGTGTCCCCAGTGCTTCCGGTCCTTAATCATATGAGCACTGAAATCACCAAGAACAGTGAAACTATTCCTTACAGGGACAGTCTTGATGATTTCTTCCAGTTGTAAATAGAACCCATCTTATTACTGTTTAGAGTAGTCAATTGTTGTTCCATAGATGGATAGATAAGTCAGAGTTACGGAATTAGTTTTCACAACCAGCCGCATGATCCTCTCATTGATAAATACCAGAGGGGCACATGAATTGAGGACAGACTTCTTGATGGCAAATCTGACACCATATATCCTGGGTTTGTTTTTAGGTTTCCTGGACCAGCAGAAGTGGTGTTTATGTCACCTAGTGAACCAGTTTCTAAAACCCTCATCTCACTGAGGGCTGCCCAGCTTATAACAATGTATGAACATTCCAACAAGCAATGATTAGTGTAGAGCAGGAAAGAAGAAGTTGGAAGGGAGCTTTTTAGTCCCCTTTTCTAGGGCTGGGGTGCTGGAACAATTTTTATAGTGGGGATACTGAGGGCCATTTAACCAACTGCAAACCCTATATATAATGGAAACCACTTCAAGCCAGGGAGTGTGACAGCACCTCCAACACTTAAGTTTCCTCTAAGCTATGCGGCTGAGCAGCAGGCTATCAAGGGCCAGACAGATGTGCAGTCACAGGAGACTGGAGTGGAGAGGAGAGAGGCAGGGGAAGTGCAGGGCTCTGGCCAGGGAGAGATGCCTCTCCCACAGCCATGGAGCTTCCATGGCATGGAAAAGGTACCTCTTCCCCGGTACCCACCCTGGGCTGCTGTGGCAAAAGAGATCTGGGGGGAGTCTTTTCTCCCTGCCTCAGCCCTGGGCAGTCTGCAACCCAAATCCCTCATCCCTGGCCCCAGCCCAGAGCCTGCACCCCAAATCGGAGCCCTCAGCCCCCTGTAGCCCAACCCTATGCCCTAGCCCTAAGTACAGTCCCCACCCTAAACCCCTTGGCCTCACCCTCACCATACATCAGGTCCATATTGGTGCACATAACAAAATTCATTCTGCACTGGATGTAAAAAATTAGAGGGAACATTGCCCAACACCCCTAGTTCCAGCACCTATGGGCCTTCCCAAAATTGGGGCATGCAGGCAACTCATAAATATGGATGCTTGGACCTCTGAGCCACTGCCAAATGCCTGGGTCTTTCGCCACCAGGACAAGTGGCCACCAAGCACAGACCTTTTATGTGTGCACCTAGGCAAAACAAAGAAGGAAGGTGTTGTCAGAGGCCTTCCACCTTCTCTCTAAGCAGGGACTGTAGACAGGGCTGATGCAAGGATATTTTGAGCCCTAGGTGAAACTTCCACCTTGCGCCCCCTCCCTCACCCCCTGAGCATCACTTATTAAAAACTTTCAAAAATGAATGCTGCATAATATGTTCATTAGAATTAATACATGTTCATCTTGAAAATTTATTTAATTATTTAGTCTACATATTTAATGAATAACCTGACAGTGTTGACATTGTTATTGTTTTCACTTTGCACAACATAGCATGGATCTTAAAATAAATCACATACATTATACACAATACACTGTCACAAAGTAACATGTTATAATTTATTTTTCCATGCTTTCAGTTTATCAAATTTAGAAACAAGTTCCTCCAAGTCAATGCTGCGAGCAATGTCATGTTCTATTGACAAGGTAGATAGCCCAATAAGTCTTTGTTGGAACTTTGATGTTTGCATGTATGTTTTTATCAACTTGAGCTTCGAGAAACTTCGCTCACCACCAGCCACAGAAACTGAGAGTGTCAAGAGAATGCAAAGAGCAATAACTGTGTTGGGAACACTATCTGTCAGTTTATTTGTGCATATGAATTTCAATACATCTTGCGGTGATGCACTCTTTTGGACTTGTTGTGCAATAGCTTGCAATTCATTGCACAAGTCAAAGACATCAATATCTTTGGATCCAGCATTTTGCAAAGCTTGCTCCAGATTCAAGCAATGTTCCATAATTTGCTTTGGTGTTGTATTTTGCAAACTGTGAACATCATATAGGAAGTCAAATACTGAACTAATATGCTGCATCAATGTGAATCTTTCTTTAACTGTATGTATTGCTGTGTTGATGACTGTAAAGTAAAAGTTCACTTTGAATTTTTCTTTCAGATTATAAATAGGTTTGTCATCTGCTTCATATGTGAACTGCTTCCTCTTTTTTCTAATACAGATTAGATCTGGTTCAAAAAGTGCCGGTACATCCAACTCCTCCACAAGTTCACCTACATCTACTGATGTTTTCTTAAAGTCTGCGTCACTTCTGTGGCCTACAAGAAACACCTTGGTTTCTCTAAGTTGATTAATGGCATCACTTATGTCGAATTCTTTCACCTGAAGTTGTTTGCTAGTCCTGTTGATCTCAAACAATATGTCATACCACACAACAAGAGAAACAAGAAACTTTAAAGTAAAAATGGCTTTTGCAAGATCCTTTGCATCAACTCGTGAGGTATTGCCAGATGATCCTGTTAGAGTAGTGGCATCATAGATGTCACCAAGCTGATAGCGAATAGGTTTCAAGGCATCAATTGACTTTCCTATCTTGTTTCACTCAATGGTTTAACTGTGAGATTAGATATGTGGTGTGTTAGAACTTCCCAGCGATGTGTAGAAGCTGAGAAATACACATAAACACGTTGAACTAAATCAAAGAAGGCAGTTGCCTCCAAGCAACACTTTTCAGCATCATTAAGAATCAAATTCAATGAATGTGCACTGCAAGGAATGAAAAAGGCTAGTGGATTAATATCCAAAATTCTTTGCTGGACTCCATTTTCTTTCCCTTTCATATAGTTCCCATTATCGTACCCTTGACCACTCAAGTTATCTATAGGCAATGACATCTCTTCTAACTGGTGAAGAATAGTTTCTGTCATACCAGCTCCAGTTATCTCCATAAGCGACACAAATCCCAAGAAGTGTTCCTTTATGCATACTGATTCGGTCTCATTCTCTGTCTCTGAAGTAGGCCTATCCACAAACCGAATGAACATGGTCATTTGTTCAACGTGGCCTGCATCTGGTGTACAATCTAGAATGATTGAAAAGTATTTTGCAGCACAAGCAGATGCTAGGATTTCTTGTTTGATGGCATTGGATAGAAGCTGAATAAGCTAATTCTGTATTTGACGTAAACATTGATTAAGAGATCAGGATGACTTTTCCTTAAAATTAAGCAATGTTGATTGTAATCAGAAACACACTCTTTTTGCTCACTTATACTTCCTTCATTCTTTCATATCAAAATCTACTACATTTTATTCTACCTTTATAATATTGAATTATTGTTATTAATAAAATTTATAAAAGTAGAATGGCAGATACTCCATCATACTGGGGTATCGGGTTAGGCAGGGAAGAGAAGCAGACTGGGTTCAGGTCAGTGGGAGATTGGGTTTGGCTGGGGAACAGAAGGGAAGCAGACCGGGTTTAGTCAGTGGGGATTTGAGTTTGGCTGGGGAGTGCAAAGGGAGCAGAGCGGGTTTGGATGTGGAAGGGGACGGCAGACAGGGTAGGATTCAAAGAGCCGCAAGGTTGAATGGGCGCTTTCCTCTCCAGTCCCTAGCATGCAGGAGCGGGCCAAGTCACAGTGCAATTGCAACAGGGCCATGGAAGTGTGTCACCAGTCCATCCTGCCCCCGGGCTAGGGAGTTGAATTCTGGGCTCTCGCTCTGGTAGGGGGGCGTGGGGCAGGCAGCACTGTGAAGCAGAGTGTGCACGGCCCTCACACCAAAGCAGAGTTGGGAGGGTAGAAAGCTGGGGCACAGGGAGGTGGGTTAAAGAGGCTTAGCCACCCCTCCACGCAAGAGAGCCCACAGAGCTGCCAGTCCTGGCTTCCCTCCCTTCTCTCCCCAGGGAGCAGAGCCTCTGCCCTGGAAAACCTGCAGCCTGCTCTCCGAGGAGCATGTCATGTGCAAGCAGGCCCCGCTGCACCTCTCTGACAGCACAGCTCAAGTGTATCTTGCACACACACCCTTCCCCCCCCCCCCCCCCAAGCTGCTCCACTCTCCTTCTGGCTGTTGCTGTGCAATCTGCTACAAGACAGAGGAGCTAGTACTGTAATAATGTACCTACCAGTGCAGCAATCTGTACAATTATTGATTCACAATCAAAGGACTTCACATGGCAGGAGTCAGAGAGCAATTGGAACTTCCCTGGTTTTCTAAATGGCAGGAGACAAGAGTCGGAGAGCAATTCCCTGGGAGGTGGCTCTTATCACCTCATCCTCCCTATAGTCTGCGAACTAGTGTAGCCAAGGACTTCGCTGGCTTTCTAAATGGCAGTACTTGGAGAGCAATTCATTAGGAGCGATTCTTATCACCTCCCTATAGTCTGCGATCTATTCAAAGGACTTCCCTAATCACTGGCTTTGTAAGTGGCAGGGGAGCAATTCATTGGGAGCATAGTTCTTATCTACGTCCTCCCTACAGTTTGCGATCTGCAGCCTGAGCCTGCGTCTATTTTTAGGCACCGGCTTTTCAGCACCTCCCCAGATCTCAGGTGCTCTAGGCGGCTGCCTAACTTGCCTAGTGCTTCCACCGGCCCTGACTGTAGAAATACAATGGCAAGATGAAGATTAAGACAATTAGCATAGGCCTGCTGCAATGTCTAGTTGGAACACCATTCTGAGTTCAAGAAAGTAATCCCCTTATCTAATCCACAACTGTGTCTTTTCTAGATGGGTGTGGTCCCAGTAGTCTGAGTACATTGTCCAACAGGATTCTGGCTAATCTGCTTTCCTGGGGACATTTTCTTCACCAAGGAATTCCACTACTTGCTAAGAATATGCCAAACCCCCTTACAGTGTGATGCAGAAAAAATCTAGTAACCCATGCTTACCTATCAGAAATAAAGGGCTTTCTTTAGTATAGTACATATGCTGGAAGCAGAATGGGCCAAAACCATTCCCAATATAATTTCAAAATCAGAATGGAATTACACCAAAGATGAATTCAACCCAATATACAGAGATGAAACAGGCTTGAAATAAAGGGGCAGACCTTCACCTGGTATAAATTGTCACATTTCCTTTGAAGTCAATGAAGCTATGAAAATTTACACCAGCTGAGGAACTGATCCAAAACGGTCAATTGAAACAACAGTAGACATGAATAAAATTCAGATCCTGATATGACTTACATGTCTTATCTATGATCAACCCCCTCAGATCTGAATACCTCCCCAAAAGATTTTATTTTCAGGGCAAGATATGGAAGTGGGATTGAAATCTATGCCTGCATCTCAATTCTTTTTCTACTACTTGTTTAGTGAAGAGTTTTGCCTGAGTGAATGCACAGTAAGGGGCTGAAGGATTTATTATCATTATTATTATTATTATTATTATTATTCATTATTTTAAGATCTTTTGGATAAGGAACGCATATGACTATCTGTTTGCACTGTGTGTATCATAAGGCCCCACTACTTATGAGGAACTCTGAGGACCACTGTAAAACAAATAAGTGATAAATAATGATAGTACAATGCATTGTTTTCTATTTGCAGCATGTGTTTCAAAGAAGACCCTTCTGTTCTGATTTTTAAGTAAGAATGAGTTACTAGTTTTTTGCATCATCAGTTGTAAATGGGTTTGTCATTGCATGAGCAACTGTGAACGTTTTCTGAAAGCTCTTGAAAATCAGTCCCATAGCTAAAGTTAAAATGTGTCCTCCAAAGCAGTAGTATAATAATAAGGAACTAGAAGAAAAGTTACCATCTCCATTTAAAATTCTATTTGTCAGCTAAAAGCCATACCAGTTTTAAACACTGAATATAGATATTTTTAAAATAGGGTTTTATTTGGGATGAAGTAAAAGAACAGGACTGGGTTTAAAATGTAAATTAATGACTCAGACTTTAAGAAAATCCAAACAAAAAGAAAAGTAAGAATGTGAAAGAGGAAATAAAATTATTGAAATAAATATGACATCTTTAATTTGGAGCTAAAAATAATCAAGTACAGAAGTTACAAAATAAACTAGGTGAAATTAACAGTCGCTGAATCAGAGGCAAAAATACCTTATGCATAATTCAACTAGTATCCAAACAATAGAATAGGTCCTCCTAACAGTGGGAAACAGAAGCACTTAAGGCTTCAATTCAGCAAAGCACATCACCACATGCTTATCTTTAAGCAAGTGAGTAATGTCATTGAAATCAACGTGTCTACTTGCATGGTAAAATGTTAAGCATGTGTTTATGACTATACCTTGCTAGATTTGGGTCAGTGTCAGCATTCACTGATTCCTTGTAGGTTTTCTGGTGACTTGGGGCAGATTTCAAATTAACTAAGTAGCCCTCAGTAACTGTATGTAAGCTTTAAATAATCTTCTATAACATTGTTACCCAAACTTGGGTTGCCGCTTGAGTGGGGAAAGATCCTGATGGGCCGGGCTGGTTTGTTTACCTGCCCCATGAGCAGGTCCAGCTGACCGTGGCTCCCACTGGCAGCGGTTCATTGCTCCAGGCCAATGGGAGCTGCTGGAAGTGGCACGGGCCAAGGGACATGCTGGCTGCCACTTCTAGAAGCTCCCTTTGGCCTGGAGCAGCGAACCGCAGCCAGTGGGAGCCACGATTGGCTGGACCTGCAGATGCAGCAGGTAAACAAACTGGCCTGGCCCGCCAGGGGCTTTCCATAAACAAGCGGAATCCCAAGTTTGGGAAACACTGGTCTATAACAATATTTTAGGCAGTACAATTTAACTCTGCTTTAGGGGTTGGGTTTTCAGCAATAGAAACCTAAAATAGTGAAAATGGGACAACTGGGAATGTTCCTGGGCTGTACAAGGAGCAGCATCATAGTTCATTAGGCAAAATAAAAAATGTTCCCTTTTTTAAAAGCAGCAAAGAATCCTGTGGCACCTTATAGACTAACAGACGTTTTGGAGCATGAGCTTTCGTGGGTGAATACCCACTTCCTCAGATGCATGTCAATTTTTTAAATTCAAAGTCAATGGGACTTCCTATAGGTGTAGAAACCAGATCCACAAAGAATCTTAGGCATTGCAATGATGATTGTTGCAACACAACTTTTAGGCACCTGAAAAAACCACAGGAAACTACAAAACCTGAATTAGATACCTAGGCTCCCTATACAATGAATGTGGAGAGAGAAGCACCTGAGAATGGGATCCACAAAAGTTAGCATGTTAGGTGTGGAGCTGCCTAACATGGGAGATGTCAATGATAGACATGTTTAAACCCTCATCCCATATTGCACAGCTCAGTGCCTAAATCCAGGCTGCAAGGAGGTGGCTATTTCTGCTTGCAATCTACAGCTGAGAACCTGTCCTTTGAAGTCCAGCAGCTGCAGTGTTTGACTATATCTGTTCAGAACAAGAGAGAAAAACAGTGGTATCCTCTCTATAAGCCAGTGGTTAAGGTACTGATGTGGTAGATTCTGGTTCAATTCCCCACTCTACCTGATAAGGAGGAGAGATTTGACCAAGGGTCTCTCAGCCAAGTGCTATAGAATAGCCTGGTATAGGACTTCCTCCGTCTCTCTTGTTGAAGTTATTCAATATTAATTGTATCAAAAAGAGAAAGAGAGACTCCTTATCAAGCGGAAGTGGGAACTGAACTGGGATCTCCCACTTCACAAGTGAGATAAATGTTATAAGAAAGACATTCTTCTCTCCCACACCACTCCACGATTTTTTGTGGAGTTAGACATGCTTCAGGCCATGCCTTCTGGATCAGACACTACTGGTGCGATAGGTAGGGCAACACCTGTCTTCACCTGCTTTGAAGATTATGATGTAACTTACACATTGGCTAAGCTAAGCATCAGCTAGGTGACTAGACACTTTTCTGAGGCAGCAGTACAGCAGAGCCAAAAACTAGGGCAAGTTTAGGCATCTACTAGGTTAAGTGACAGCTGAGCAGGGGCTTTGTAGATAGCATCTAAGTACCTTGGTGGATCTTGGTCTATGTTTGTGAGGCTGTCTTCAGGATTAGGCCCTTCTGGAACTGAATATTTTATTTTAAAAAAAATCTTATTAAAAAAACCAAACAAACCTGAAGTAGACAGCACATCTAGCTTCCATGAAGATAGTCTTTCTCGTCATATTTTGGCACATCAGGACCTTCTGTGTTATTTGGTTTAGGTTCAGCATTATTGAAAATGCCCAAAGGATGAGGAGTGGCAGTTCACAGAGTTTTTTCCCTCCTGATCTAGCTTTGGATTCCCACCATAGACAGACTTAACTTTGTTTAAGAAGAGAGAAACACAAATTGCATTTAGGGAATAGCTGTGGATGGTCAGCATAGTTCATGGACAGTGGTAGGAAGAGTCTTATCAGTACATCCTGTGATCTCAAGAATAAGGTGGGGTTTTAAATACAGCATTTATAAATATTTAAAACTTTCATTCCATTCTTGATACATAATTTAATATTCTGTTTATCCAGCTAATTAAATGGAAAAACTCCTCTTCCTATTCCCCTCATCTTCTGAATGTCTGTATCTTAAGTGCCATCCAGCCCATTGCCAATTAAATACTTCAGCAATATTATTCATATCCAGCAGCAGTACAAGTTACAGAACATTAACCAGGAAGAGCTATTAAACTTGATCCAGTCTATATACTTCTTGAAATAAGTCTAAGCATGTGCAGTTGAGTAGCCAGCTAGTTTTAGCTGGGCAAGTCAATGTTCTTTGAAGCAAATATTCTACCACTAATTGGTTTCTGTAGTGTAAGAAACTTAGTTACTTTCTTCCTGATACAATATTTCTGTAGCACTCACTGGTATTGGCATTACCAACTGTGTATCATTGTCATATAATTCACTTTACATCCAGCAGGCTTGTGCTGTATTTGCCCAAATCAATAATTAATCAAGACTGTGTCATTTTCAATAAAGTTCAGTTGCTTTTTCAATCACATACCAATATAAAATATGTCAAAGTTTAATCTGTAGTGTGTTCTTCCAAATGACACACAAATGTTCAGTTTCTTTTGATAAGAATGTTTTCCTTCTGTGTTTTTAACATTCTGTGACCTTTGTTTTCCACCAGATCAGAGTTAAAGGTTCCTCTAAAAAGCTGAGTGATCTGACATTTACAACAGACTAATCAGTCTCTATCTTATCAAATGACAAGTGACTCCAACAATGGTTTGTGAAAAAGTTAAATGACTGCAAGGGTATTTTGATAAAATCGCTGAAATCATCACTATATGAAACTGATGAAATCACATTACTACAATCAGAGCTTGTAAAACTAATTACCAAATTTATTATTTAGATTAGTTTCAGATTTATCTGAGCAAAGAAAACTAGATCAAAGATGTATATTCATGTTAGAATTAGAGTCTGACTGAGCCAAAACCCCAGATCCCAACATTTCAAGATTTTTGGGGAGAAGATCTGCCCGGAATCTAGGCCTGAACTGCCTGATTGATCCCTCTCTATATAGTCGAAGAACTAAAACAGCAGACTTAAACTCTTCTCAGTTTTCATAACTTTTGGACCCAGACTGCAGCTTGGACCTCAACTCTACTTTAAGAAAGTCATTTCGTGCAACCTTATAGTTCTATTGTACCGTAAGGGTATTTTTACACTGCAATTAAAAACCCATGTCTGGCCCCTGTCAGCTGATTCAGGATCACAAGGCTCGGGCTGTTTAATTGAAATGTAGACATCTGGGCTTGCCTGCAACCTGGGCTCTAGGATCCTGTGAAGTGGGCTGCAGCCCTAGCCATAATGTCTACACCACAATTAAACAGCCATACAGCCTGAGCTCTGTGAACCCTAGTCAGCTGGCCTGGGCCAGCCAGGCGTGTCTAACTGCATGTAAACATACTCCCCATGTTTGAGGGGTGAAGGTCAAAACAGTTTGTCAACTCTTAAAAAAAGAAGTAAAATTGAACTAGAAAGATTCTCTCTCCTTTTCCCCCACTCTCCAATCCTGACAAGAATTTCAGGACATTTCCTTTTGGATTTGGATTTTCTACCATTACCTTTGTCATCTCAGAATTAGCTCACTGTAATGCACTTAAAATGGGAACCACTCAGGAACTGAAGCTAGCAGAGCACCTTATAGAGAACATATATTTTTGCTCTGAATGCTCCACTGGTTGCCAATATGATCCAAGTGAACTTCAAGCTGTAGTTTTTAACCAGTAAGCCCTGAAAGGGTATTTACCAGGTCACTAGAAAAAATCTCTCCCTCTCCTTGCCACATGATGCTAGTACATCAGAAGAGGCATTAGAGCTAGGCTGGCTGGGCCAGTTTGTTTACCTGCCACATCTGCAGGTTCGGCCGATCACGGCTCCCACTGGCCACGGTTCGCCGTCCCAGGCCAATGACGGTGGTGGGAAGCCGTGGCCAGCATATCGCTTGCCCGCATCGCTTCCCGCCTCCCCCATTGGCCTGGGACGGTGAACCGTGGCCAGTGGGAGCTGCGGTCCTCTGAACCTGCGGACAGGGCAGGTAAACAAACCAGGGGGCTTCCCTGGCGAGTCGCGTGCCAGAGGTTGCCGACCCCTGAGCTAGAGCTTCCTCACTGTAAATGAGAGGAAGCTGCCAGCACAGCCTTTTCTAGAGGTTTCTCAATGTCAGAATCCCCTCCCTCCTCCACTGGTCCATAAGATTTACAGTACAGACAATCTGGGCATGCTGCAAATAATCCATCCTTTCCAGCAAGTACTTGGAAAAGGGTTGGAAGTGGGGTTGGTGGGAACGGTAGGTTTTGGCTTGTTGTTTGGCTGTGCAGTCTGATGACTAGCTCTTTGCTTAAAGGAATAACTGAAATATTGTACTGATAGCCTGGAAATGGTAGTGCTTGTACGTTTGTTTTTAAATAAAGTGAGGTACCTAGAGTGTAGGATAAGCCCTAGGGAGATCTAAATAAAAAAATAAAACACACAGTAAACTCCAGATTGGAGTTACTATGTATCACAAAGATGGTCTGGTCCATCTACTACTTCAACCACAGTGCTTTAATCGGACAGTACTGAGAGCAGTTATAATTCTGTAAGGCTTTGCATTTTAAAACTGATTGGATGAGTACAGTTCTGGCACATAAATTCTCAGCCTGAAGAAGAGGCTAATTGCCATGCACAGGGAAAAGGGGCTGTTCCAGTAAGTCCAGTGCAGATTTGGAATCTTTTGATAAGTTGGTCCCCAGCTACACAGATCCCTGTACACAGCAGAAGATCAAAAACCTACCTGTGTGGAACTAAGTGCTTCCTGTACTATGCTAGCCAGTTCTTGTGTCAGGTTACCATTAGTATCCTTATGGCAACTATGTATTAGTTATTTTATTTATAGCCAGACCTGTGGCACTCATCAACACACTATCTAAACACATCATCGTTTGCCCTTACAGTTGAAGTAAATGCCACAGAGCTGATATGGGCCTGACCAGCTCAGTGGCATTTTGGATGAAGGCATAGACAAAGGCGTGACAAAGGGGAATGCTGTTAGTTGTATTCAAAGCTTGTTAGTGTTTGAGAGTCTACCACATTTGATGTCAGTGGGATAGTATCTGGGATCATATAGCCTCACTAATAAATGAGTCCATCTCTGTAGCTTAAAGAGATCGAAACCATCTAATTTTTTTCAATCTTTGAACTTTTTTGAAAGCTAGTTTACAATGTCATTAACTTTCCCTGTCACAGTGTCATGTTGCATTAAAAATGAAACAGTGCCTTTCCTCAGAAGTTAGGTATTTGTTGTCATAAAGGGGGAACAACGTACCCTTACTATGGACTATCAAGAGCCTTATCTGAATGTTTTCAGATGTGAAAGTGTACAGAATATGTGGTACGACCTTTTCAAATGTTAAATTCAGCTCCTTTATGGCTCAGATCATAAACTCAGAGATCCAGCATTGTTCTGTAAATAATTAAACAACAAAGAAAAAGCAAGCATTTTTGCTATTGCTAATGAGGCAAACATGAAGCAGAACAGTATTTCTTGGCAGAACTAGAAATGAGCAAATTTGAGAGTTTTTTTTCCTAAAAAAATACAGATTTGGGTGGACCAAAATATTTATCAAATTCATGTCAATTTCAGCAAATTGCTTTGGCTGAAAAGAAAAATAATTCAGAAGTGTCAAAACATTTAAAAACATACCATTTTGACTTTTCAGCCTAGGGGCACAAGGGGATTTAGATGCCATTCACAAAACAGCTAGTATAGTGGGAAACCCAGGTTCAAATCCCCACCCTGGAGCAATGACTTGAACCCAAGTCTCTTCTCCTAACCAATACAGAGAACTACTTTTCTGTAGTGCCAAATTGTTAGGGCACTTATCTGAATGTGAAACACCAGGGTTCTGTTCTCTGCTACAATGAATGTTTAATCAGTTATACAAAGTGGAACAGCTTCAACAGGAGCCATCAAAAGCAATCCACCCTAAAATGCCCAGTAATGTGGGGGCTAGGCCAGACAGCTGTGAGGGGAGAAACCTAGGTTCAAGTCCCAATTCCAGAGCAGGGATTTAAATCTGGATCTCCCACATGCTAAGTGAGTGCCCTAACAATTAGGCTATTTGGTATGGATGAGAGCTGCATCTCCTCCTTCTCAGTTTTGTGAATCTAGCCATTCATTTCCTTTGCTTAAAAAAAAAAAATAGAGCCCAGAAACCAAATATTTCATTCATAAAACATTTTGTTCAACATACAGTAGTTTTGTGAGGTTTTACAATTGTTGAGAAATAAATTAAAAAAGGTTCCTATTCAACCTAAACCAATATTTTTCTTTATTGTTTTGGAATTGCCAGAGAACCAAAATCAGTTATTTGCACTTCTCTGGTTAGACCTTCCTGTTGGACCTGTACTGACAAAGAAAATGACATTCAATTAAATATATATTTTGTAGACCCAGAAATCATACATTAGTAGTTGGTTCATTATCAATATTGCTGTTAGCTTCTTAGTTATGTTGCTTACTGCCATATACCTTAACAATAACATAGTTATTTATATATGGGAAGACTAGGAATAAGGAGAACCAGGATCAGGAAAAAAAAAAACAACAACACTTCACACACATCTTTCCTCTCCCTTTGAAAAAATAGTTTATTTGTTTAATGACCATGTGGCTTAGTCATGTCGGAGAAAAACAGATTTGGTCTACTTCCACAGTCGTATTTACATTTTTGATACAAGTTGATCATCTAATGCTCCTACATTGAATTATTCATGTCCCAAATTGTCAAAAGAGTAGAGATGCTACAAAAGTACAGCTGGATTTTATGGGCTGTGTGCATATTCCTCACAGGTTCAAAAACTTTATGCAATAACTAGTTACAGGAAGGCTTTGAAGAAAAGAGGGCTAAAATTAAATTATTCTAAATGAATATCACCTGAGCCTATAGGTCTCCTGATTTGTTTATAAATATTGACTGAATTGAAATCAGATCTTGCACTGCTATCAGTCAGTTCTCAGTGTCCAGTGAACATTGTCTCCATTATTTTGTTATAAATAAGAGTAACAATATCAAATCCCAGCTGTGCTATAGTCATTCTCCTCTTCCCAGCATCTTTCTATGTTTTATTGTTTTCTAGGATCTGTCTTGGAGAGAAGTATCTGGTAATCACACTAAATTCTATGTTCCAGAGGCCCAACGGGATGTGGACTCCAAGAGATTGCTGATTATTTCTTTTACAAGTGCAGCTGAAGTCTTTTTTTTTTTAATTTCCTATTTGATCCAGTACAAAACCTTGCACTATGATTGCATATGCTCCTTGATTAGAATATCTTGCTCGCTGTCTGAACTTAAATCCCTTTACACACTGATTTTGCATATACTTAATATTCATTTAAAAAGAATTGTGTACTAAATTTAATAGCTATAGAAGCAAGGTAGTGATTATAATGACGGAGAAAGACTAGGCTGTAAAGACTCTTTAGGTAGCTCTGCCCTTCAGCAGTTTTGACAAACGACCTCATTCTTAACTTGAAGTATCTTTGATATTTTCTCCTGATCCTGTCCTGCCATTGAATCCCCACTGTTACTGAAGGCATAGTTGAACCTTGTCTATTTGCACTGCAAATAAAAAACAACAGCAGCCCAAAAGCTGTGAGGGCAGGACTCAGTTCAAAACCATGAGACTGATCCTGTAGAAGGTATTAATTAGGAGACCTGGTACAAATAAAATAAACCACACCAGACAAATACATGAAAAGACTTCCAAGATGTTTAGATTTGAAAAAAAAAATTAAACAACACCCAGTGTAAGTAGCAGCTGCCTGAAGTGTGCAAGTGGAGCTGCCTAATTGAAGTTGAGAGGTGACGAACACTGTACTCAGCCCTGATAGCCTTGATAATATTTTCTGTGCTGTGAAAAAATATTTTCTTTTGTGATTGTAAATCCATCATCGTTGTTGCCACATCTTCTCCTGGCCCTATTCTTTTTGTAACAAATATACCTAACACTGGAACTGAGTTCTTAATATTCTCTGTTCCCCTTATAAACTAGCATGTGACTAGTAATCTGAGGCCACATCACGATTTCAGGGAAAAATATGAACAATTCTGAGTCTGTGCAATAGGTATTAATAGTAAGTTGCTGGGTTTTTTTCTAACTAGCTCTCAGCCATCAAGTCTAAGTAGCTTTCAGAGACTCCTGAGCCCATGGGAGTCAAAAATATGAACAATCCTGAAAAACCCAGCTTGAAACTTTAAAATGCTCCACTAAAAGCTGCCCTTAAAATGGAGTGGCAGCATGGTTTAATGAATAAAGCCAAGTAAGAGACTTGGGTTCTATTCCTAGATCTGTCACTGACCCACTGTGTGACCGTGGGCAAATAACTTCATCTTTCTGTACTGCTTCCTATTCCATGCTTTGTCTCTGGGGCTGTGAGGGTCTCTGATTATATGTTCATGCAGTGCCTAGCACAATGGGACCGTGATCTTAGTTGGGCTCTCCGGGCCCTATTGTAGTAAAAGGCCAATTTTGACATTCTCCCTGATAGAACATTTTGATTAGAAATATACATTTTAATGGTAGAGCAATAGACTCAAAAAAGGCACATTTTAAAATATTTCATCTAACTCTAACTAATAATGCTATTTTCTATTTGATAATGCTATTTGAATATTTGAAGATCCCACATAATGTCTATTATTTATTTTTGCAGAGACCTGCAATCTTGCACTACATGTAATATTTGCAAAATGAAGTTTAAAATGTGAATAATGTAATGGACAAGCATTCTTATTAGAGTTGTTCTAATTATTCATTTCAAATTCTATCTATTGAGATTGTATCCTTTACTGTTTTTGTGAATCATTGCCAAAATTATTTTGATTTCAGCAAATTCATGAATTATTCAACAACTTTCAGCTTAAAAGTTGCTGTGCTCTTTAATAATTTGTTAATATTGTATTAACAAATGCCTGGTTCTGGCATGGTGGTTGCTATATAAATATCTTTGAATAAAGACTTCCCTAGTGGATTGTCTGTCATGGGTCAGGCAGGAAGGAGAATATGGCTCAAGTAGGTCCCCTAACAGCTTCCATTTAAAAGATTTAAGGCACAATGCTAGAAATATTAGGTCTGTCATCTCTGACTCAACCGCAGACGCAGCCTATGGAACTGGATTGACAACATAGGGCCAAAACCCTCCAATACTCAAGGAATCCTCTGTCAAGTATCAGAGGGGTAGCTGTGTTAGTCTGGATCTGTAAAAGCAGCAAAGAATCCTGTGGCACCTTATAGACTAACGGACGTTTTGGAGCATGAGCTTTCGTGGGTGAATACCCACTTCTTCAGATGCATGTGGTGGAAATATCCAGAGGCAGGTATATATATGCTAGCAAGCAAGCTAGAGATAACGAGGTCAGTTCAATCATCATCCTCCCTGATTGAACTGACCTCGTTATCTCTAGCTTGCTTGCTAGCATATATACTTGCTTCACCCACGAAAGCTCATGCTCCAAAACGTCTGTTAGTCTATAAGGTGCCACAGGATTCTTTGCTGCTTTTAAGGAAGCCTCTGTAGACTCAAGAATTCTTGCACAGTTTAGAAGGGCAGTCTCCCAGGACTCCAAAGGAGAAACCTGACTAAGACAGAGGAAATCATACGGGTGCCAGAAGAATTTAGGCCTGTCAAGGATACCATTATGGGATGGTAGTACTTTAGGTGTCAGATGTATACAAGTTGATTGTTTGAAAAAATCTTGTTTCTCTAATACTTTGATCCAACTGCTAAATAAAAATACTTCATTTTCAAAAGGCTGTTGTTCACTATATCTGTAGTCACAGGTTCCCAAACGTAAATGCCCAATTTCAGTTTGACCTGTAGGTTGGTAAGCCATTGTTACACATAGGGGAGTGTACAGGGCTCCTGTTCTAAGAATGAAATAATTGTGAGATTCCATCCTAAGACAGGTAAGAAAAAGAGCCTGAGCACCTGAGTGAGGTGCACTCAGGTGCAAAAAAGGGAACAGAAATTGTATCTAGCCTTGTAAACATGACAGTTGCCTTTGAACTTTTAATAGTAATTGTTCATTATTCATGATCTGTGATTGGTCAGCTAAGTCACAAAAGTTTCTGCAACCTGATTAGATGACTGAACCATTTCAAATAGGAGAAACAAATAAAGTATAATGAAGGTTCTCTTGGGAGACTTCAATCACCCCAAAATCTGCTGGGAGAGCAATACAGCAGTGCATAGACAATCCAGGAAGTTTTTGGAAAGTGTAGGGGACAATTTCCTGGTGCAAGTGCTAGAGGAACTAACTAGGGGCAAGGCTCTTCTACACCCACTGCTCACAAACTGGGAAGAATTAGTAGAGGAAGCGAAAGTGGATGGGAACCTGGGAGGCAGAGACCATGAGATGGTTGAGTTCAGGACCCTGACACAAGGAAGAAAAGAGAGCAGCAGAATATGGACCCTGAACTTCAGAAAAGCAGACTTTGACTCCATCAGGAAACTGATGGGCAGGATGCCTTGAGGGAACAACATGAGGGGAAAAGGAGTCCAGGAGAATTGCCTGTATTTTAAAGAATCCTTATTGAGGTAACAATCATTTTGATCAACATTGGCAAATCCCAATATTCTTGCCAAAATATCTGACATTACTCTCTTTCCTGAATAATTTGAAATAGTTTCTCATCACCACAAAACAGTATTAGAAAACTCTGTGAATACTCTCTGCATCTGAAGATTAGCAGAATGAAAGAGACAAATTTAAAGCAGAGATAAACTAGGATTGAAATACCCTCTGCCCAATAGTGATGAAAAATACTTTCAAAGATTTGTTAAACTGGTGTAAGACCTCAAAATAAGGTCCAGTTTGTATATAAGTATCAAACCTTTGGATACCTACTGAAGGTGTTTCTGTGACACTACACTTAGGAAATCCCACAATATTGACTTTTCTAATGATTTTTCCAGTATTTTTTAGTTCTGTCTAAGTTAAAATGCTGAGAATAACCTTTATTTATAATATAATGGTGTGGCTCAGTCCAGATGAATCCATGAACATAGGAATTGTGTTACTGGATCATATCATGGTCTATACCATTTCCTATAGTGACTAGTACGAGATGCTTCAGATGAATGTGCCAGAGTAGGAAAAATGTGGGGTAATCTGTCCACCATGAAGGTTTAATCTTAATCCTTAACAGTTAGAGATTGGTGTAAAACCTGAAACATAAGATTTGCTCTCCTTTTCAATACTTTTTATTAACATTGATTATCACAATTGGATATTTTTGTTATTATGTAAATATTTAATCCTTTTTTGAATCTAGCTAAATTATTGGTCACAACTATATTTTAAGTAGAATCATAGAATATCAGGACTGGAAGTGACCTCAGGAGATCATCTAGCCCAACCCCCTGCTCAAAGCAGGACCAATCCTCAACTAAATCATCCCAGCCAGAGCTTTGTCAAACCTGATCTTAAAAACCTCTAAGGAAGGAGATTCACCACCTCCCTAGGTAAACCATTCCAATGAGGAGCTGTGACATCATTTCATGAACATTCCACTCAAGTTATGTCTTCCTTGATGTGATAATGTAAGTGAGGCAATGAGAATGCAGGAGGCAGCTAGTATGGGTTGTCTGGTGGCAGTTTACCTGCTATTGCACTCTCTCAAGCTGAAACTGCAGACCATTGCAAAAAAAAAATGAAGGGCAAACAAAGACCAACACCATACACAGAGGTTTAAGAGAAAAGAAAATCCAACACTGATTTGGGAAGGGCCATTTTTCTCTCCTAAATTCTTGTTTTTCTTTTTACTCTTCCTTCTATTGCTTCCAATGATCTTTTCTTATTGTAGTTGCTTGAAGAGGGTAAACCATTCAGTAGCAGGGAAAAAGATGATGAGGAGTGTGGGGGGGACTTAAGAATTTAGGAGAAAGGAGCCCTGAACTTCTCCTTTAAATTAACCACAGAAAACAATATCATTAACAAAGCAAAACTCTAAATATTTAAAATGCGAGTGGAAATTTCATTTATTTTTTTCAGGTATGTTCGCAAATATTTCTATCATATAATATTTATCATTGCTCTGTGAAGTCTGCCATTTTGCTCCATGGAAAAAGGACACCTCTGTAAGTCATTGGAGCTTCTTAAATCTCCTAAGACACTACTGTAGTCATATGAGCTAATCAGCTTCTCATGTCTACTACAGGGAGAGTAAATTTAAGGACTAAATGTTTTCTTTGGCTCTTTTCAGAAGGAAATTACTTTGCAGACATTTTTACCAAAAATAATTGTCTCCTTTCCAGATTAAATGTATCATCCTTTCTTTTTGTTATTCTATGAATACTCTCTCCAAAAAAAAAACTCTGTCACAATCCATAACCACTTTCTGAGTCTCACCCATTTCTGCTTCTCCCCTATAAACAAGATTCCTCAGTATTTAAAAAGAAATTACATTATATAATGTCTCAACACAATAAAAACCAAATATAATTTACATTTATTTCTGTGAAAAAATGAATAGCTACCATACCTTTGTATGTGAAATACCATACTTTCCCCCGATAATTAACTGTGTAGTAAACTGCTATCAAATGATGACTTTTCAAGGACTTCCACTGTAAGTGATTTGCACCAATTATTATTTTGACTATTTTCTTATAGCCATCTCCCATTTGTTACTGGAATTGCTAATCTCATCTGCTAAAAGGAGAACCAGCTTCACTTTCACCTGTTCAGTCACAGGGCTTGACTACTTGTCAAAGCTGTTTTAAATTTAACATGGCACTAAATTTTAGCCAATAGAAAACCCATGAAGTTATGTATTTTTGACAATGTGGTTAATGCTATAATTAGAAGAAAAGGGTAGTGTTGTTTGTATCTATTGTACTATGCTAAGGCTACTCAATATAATGGCACAAATGATGGCTGCTAATCAGTTAAGCTATAATCAGTTTCCCAGATGAAGTGAAAATTCATTTTAGCACTTGGAAGCAAATGTTTGAAGAGCATTTAACCAGCTAGTGTATTGATGATGTCGCATTGTCAGATGGACTGAAATGCACTTGGTTGTCATAGTGCTGAAATATTCTCAAAAGCTTTTGCTCAAACAGGCCAAAAATTTAATTAGTACATATTATTAGCAGAGATAATACATTGCTTTGGCTACATCTTGGACTCCCAGGGTGAATGGCTTTGTTTTGGACAACAGTATACACAAATGTGATGAGTAAATCTTTTTTTTTAAAAGGGAAACAAAAGAGCATGTAAATTCTAGAGACAGATTTTGAAATGACACAATTATATGCTTGTTTTCTTAAGTAAATGCAACTGTTAAGGGTGTTCAAATCATCTCATTTAAACAATTTTATACACTGTTATACTGGCTATATAATCCATGTACTAGTACAAATTCTTATCAGCATCAATGCTGGCCTTCTACATTGAGCATGTGTATTGTGATTAATTAGATTTGTGCTTGCTTATGTGCTGTCTAGTGACTGGCCCACAGAGACTTTGGATCTCCATGTGAACTACAGCCAGAGGAGGTTGCCTTTAGTTCAAGTGGTGGAAGTCTGTTTCAGGAGATTAAAAAAAAAACACAAAAAATTAATCCTGGTTTCTCAAAGGTATTTGCATATTTTATGCAGTAATTGTGCATTAATAAAGTATTTGGATTCATTATAGTTGTATTTTGTCCAAAAGATGCAATGAGACAAGAGTTCCATATTGCTAACAGAAAATTACAAATAAAGATATTGGATGAGAAAAATAGAAACATTCCTTCCCATGCAAAAAATATTTCACCGGGAGAGATTATTGGAGATAAAAAATGAGAACAAATGTTAACCTATAAAAAATAATGCACTCATTTGCAATACATAGAACCAGATGTCACATATGCATGTAGTGCTTCAGATGACATTGAATTGTCATGCAGTTACTAAATGCCACTTGAAATAATGTTTTAGGGACCAATAACAAACTTCAAAAAGTCACAAGAGTTATGAATTACTAGACTGCAGTCAAAAATAAGTATGTAAAATCAGAGCGTAGTGATTGTTGTACATTCGACTTTGCTTCTCATACATTGTTGAAATTTAATTTGGCCCATCTCTACCTCAAAAGCAGCAAAATATTGATTAAATCTGAGAAATAGAAAGAAAAAAAAACAGGACATAGGATTACAGTGACAAGGCTACAGGCCAGGAATTACTGCTCCATTTATCATGCTCCAGGGGAAGAATACTAGAACAGCAGAATGGGAAGAAGAATTGAAGAATAAAGTTAATACGACAGAACTGAAAGTTGCTATGATAGACTGACAGTATCCTGCTATATTTTATGGAATTATGTTAAACCTTTGTCAATTAGGTTTAATAACTTTGGGTCCATTGTATTAAAATGCAGTTGTTTGTATGTTATTGTAGGGGCTTGACTAATGTCATACTAATTACCTGCATTAAAGATGCCTGAACTGTACAAAGGGTGGACTAAACATGCTATGGAAGTACTCTTTCAGAGCTGAAGCTGTGATGAACTTTTGACTACAAAGAAAACCCCATGGGTGGAGTTATGAAAGACTGATCTTGCTAAAGTTCATATTAGAGTTGGGATGGTAAGTTTATTTGCATGCATATAGGTTCTTTTGATGTTTTTAATGTTTTCGCTGTAGTGCTTTTACCTTAAGAATAAAAGAGGCTGGCACAGAAAGAACTGTATGGTAATTTATAATGGTAGCAATTAAACCTGCTAACCATCTCTGAAGAGAAAGCAAGCTGGTGGGCATGGACAGATTGTCTCTGTGACGCATGGAAACTGTGCAGCTTGGAAATACCCCGGTGAGAAGGGAGTGAGATGTGTCTCTCCACTCAGGAAAGGCAATAGCTGGGGAGCTGGAAGCCTGAGACTGGATGCCCTTGCTGGCAATTGAGGGGAAATACAGATACAGTTGCCCTAAAGTATGACAGCTGCAAGAAAAGGATAATTCTTCCAAATAATAAAGGGGAAACATTTCTACATGCTATAGTTGGAATTTCCATTATATTCTTTAATGTTATAATGTATTTGTATCAGTTTTTCAGTTTGTGAAATGTGCCTGTCACAACTGCTAAACATGTTTATATAAATATTTAAAAAGAAAATATCAATAGACTGACAGAGAACTTCCCCCCAAAAAGACCTCCTCAACTCATGCTCCTCTAGCCATCCCTCAGGTAAGCCATACCATAGTAAACAGATAGTACCTACAATACTCTTGAAAAGCTCAACAGATTTAGACCAATGAGGGAAGTGAACTCCATAGTTGAGGCTCATCTACATAAATGCACTGCATACAGCCTCCAGACATTGAATACAACAGCTTGTCAGAGAGAGAATGTCAGCTGATCCCTGTCAGGGTGGAGTATATAAAGTAAGTACCTCTTAGGCACCCAGGACCTAAACTGCATCTGTATCTATAGAATGAAGACACCCAGAATTTAACTAGAAGCAAATAGTCAGTGGAGCATGTAAATCAGTGGAACACAAGTGTAACATGCATCATTTGAGAAACTCTGCTGAGTGAAAAAAACATTCCAAAGTCATCTAGGTTTCCAAGTAGTACTTGAGAGTAAAGCTATGAGGGACCATGTTATAAATAGTCCAATCCAGAGGTGACAATGACACAGATAACTGAGGTCATCCATGTCTAAAAGTAAAAGGTAACAACTGCATTGTGAGTGATGACAATACAATCCAGTAACAGCCGAGGATCCAACATAACCTTCAAACTGAGTCACTTAACAACAGCAAATCAAACATATCCCTCATTTGAGGGAATAAAAGTATGTAAGTAAAACATTCTAGTTATTTCCTCCAGCCAGCCATCACCATGTCCAGCTTGTCTGAACCAATCATCAATAAACTAACTCCCATTGAGATACAAAACACACAGCTCAGTTTGACTGGAATGGAGTTGTAAAATCATGTGTCATTAACAACTGCAACCTAAACCAAATCACTGTTTCATCTACTGTCCTCTCCTCTGCACTAAGCAGGAGAGATGGCATAACAGAACCTTGCAATACTCCACCTGAGATGTCCTTCTGCACAAAAGAGAAATTGCCTAAAACTATCTGGGAACTCCAAGAGGACAAAATGCAGTCTACAAGTGCAACTACTGAGAGCTACATTTGGGTAATGGTTTCTGAATGTGGAGATTACATATAACAATCCACTGCCAGTTTATAAATAGAATTAGTTACAATTATTCCAGGAAGTTTATAATAGTAATTAAATTGCAAAGGCTCTTAAAACACTCCTTTAGGAGGAATTGTTTAGTGGCAACATCTTGTTATTTGAGCTTCTTCACATTTATTTCTAGTCATAACAGTCTTAGGGCTGCTTGAAAAAAAATCCCATTTTTTATCAATTAAAATGTAGGCTCACAGCTATAAAGGGATCATTGCAACACAGAGTGAGTACCTGTTAGGTGCCTACCCACCCAGTAGAATCCACAAAGTGTGAGTTAACTGCCCAGGCTCCTTATACAATGCATAGGGAGAAGGGCATATGATAATGGAATCCACATTAGGCCATCTAAATTACCCAATAGTAGATGCTGAAGAGAGAGTTGCATCTTAAGCGCCTAATTTCCTGAGAGGGGTGGAGCTAAAATCTCTGCTTGAGATCTACAGCCAGGAATCCTTTCCTGGAGGTACCTAAGCATTTGTGCCTAACCCTCTCCTGGCTGCCTAAGCTTTTTCTTGCAAGAATGATGGTGGTGCATGTCTAATTACAAACAAGGTGGTCTGGTACAATTCCCCTGTCTGACAGATGAGGAGGGGAGAATTTCACCAGAGAGTTTCAGATTATGGGTTATTTCCTTAACCTGAGGGCTAAATATTACAAGACAGGCCACAGCTGCACCCCCCTGGTCCCTCTGCCATTTTGTGTGGAGTTTGGAAAGACAGTGGCAGAGAATGACCATCTTCTCCTTGCCTGAGGATCCTGCGGGAGTTTAGGCATGTGATAGGCAGCTGGGTGCCTAGACAGAGTCCCTGTGTGAATGCCCGTAGGCTGAAAACTAGGCACCTATGGGACTTCTACAGCACAAATTTAGTCATGGAAGGGTTTTAGGTGGCTGCTGGACAGGGGATTTGAGGATCTCAGTGGCACCTAATTTTGAATTGGGAGTTAGGTGCCTATTTATTTTGGTGTATCTAGGCTTAGTTAATATTCCCAGAACTTTTAGGCATTGATGGGGCCCCTGTGTAGCTCTCAAGGCACTGCTGAGTCTGCTGACCACCATGCAGAGAAGTGCTCACCCACATGATAGAAAATAAACCCCTGTGGAGAATGGTGGCCACAAAGAAAAAAATCCATATAAAATCAATATAATTATTTAAAACATTTTTCAATGTTAGTAATGTGTTATCATTACCAATTAGTTGCATTCCAACTGTGTGGTCAGACTTTTAAAAAGCCTTTGACAAAGTCCCATGCCAAATGCTCTTAAACAAAGTTAGCAGTCATGGGATAAGTGGGAAGGTCATCTCCTAGATCAGTAACTGGTTAAAACAGGGGTTCTTGGGACAATTTTTTTGGTGGCCTCAAAGAATCATAGAATTATAGAAGATTAGGGTTGGAAGAGACTTCAGGAGGTCAGCTAATCCAACCCCTGCTCAAAGCAAGACCAACCCCAACTAAATCATCTTAGCCAGGGCTTTGTCAAGCCGGGCCTTAAAAACCTTTTAAGGACAGAGATTCCACCACCTTCCTAGGTAACCCATTCCAGTGCTTCATCACCCTCCTGATGAAATAGTTTTTCCTAATATCCAACCTAGACATCCTCCACTGCAACCTGAGACCATTAGTCCTTATTCTGTCATCTGCCACCACTGAGAACAGCCAAGCTCCATCTTCTTTGGAATTCCCCTTCAGGTAGCTGAAGGATGTTATCAAATCCCTCCTCACTTTTCTCTTCTGCAGTCAAAATAAGCCCAGTTGCCTCAGCTTCTCCTCGTAAGCCATATGTCCCAGCCCCCTAATAATTTCTGTTGCCCTCCACTGGACTCTCTCCAATTTGTCCACATCCTTTCTGTAGTAGGGGGACCAAAACTGGATGCAATACTTCAAATGTGGCCTCAACAATGCTGAATAAAGGGGAATAAACACTTCCCTCAATCTGCTGGCAATGTTCCTATTAATTCAGCCCCATATGCCATTAGCCTTCCTGGCAACAATAGCACACTGCTGACTCATATCCAGCTTCTCATCCACTGTAATCTCCAGGTCCTTTTCTGCAGAATTGATGCTTAGAAAGTCGGTCCCAGACTGTAGTGGTGTATGGGATTCTTCCATCCTAAGTGCAGGACTCTACATTTGTCCTTGTTGAACCTCATCAGACTTCTTTTAGCTCAATCCTCCAATTTGTCTATCCCTACCGTCCTCCATATCTACCTCTCACCCCAGTTTAGTGTCTTGCTGAGGGTGCAATCCATCCCATAGTCCAGATCAGGGGTCGGCAACCTTTGGCACTTGGCTCACCAGGGCAAGCATCCTGGTGTGTCGGGCTGGTTTGTTTACCTGCTGTTTCCTCAGTTTGGCTGATTGCGGCTCCCACTGGCTGTGGTTTGTTGTCCCAGGCCAATGGGGGAGTGGGAAACAGTGAGGGACAGGGATGTGCCACTTCCCACAGCCCCCATTGGCACCTAGAAAGGTGATCCGCAGACAGTGGGAGCCGCAATCGGCTGAACCTGCTGGCACGGCAGGCAAACAAACCGGCCTGGCCCACCAAGGTGCTTACCTGGCGAGCCGCGTGCCACAGTTTGCTGATCCCTGGTCAAGATCGTTAATGAAGATATTGAACAAAACCGGACCCAGGATAGATCCCTGGGGCACTCTGCTTGATACTGGGTGCCAATTAGACATCAAGCCATTAATCACTACCCATTGAACCTGACGATATAGCCAACTTTCTATCCACCTTATAGAGGATTCATCCAATCCATTTTTTTTAACTTGCTGGCAAGAATACTGTGGGAAATCATATCAAAAGCTTTGCTAAAGTCAAGATATATCACATCCACCGCTTTCCCCATATCCAGAGAACTAGTTATCTCATCATAGAAGGCAATCAGGTTGGTCGGGTATGACTTGCCCTTGGTGAATCCATGTTGACTGTTCCTGATCACCTTTCTCTCCTCCAAGTGTTTCAAAATAGATTCCTTGAGGGTCTGATCCATTATTTTCCAGGGACTGAGGTGAGGCTGATGAGTCTCGGGTTCCCCGGATTCTCCTTCTTCTCTTTTTTAAAGATGGGCACTATGTTTGCCTTTTTCCAATCTTCCGGAAAGTCCCTCAGTTGCCACAAGTTTTCAGAAATAATAGCCAATGGCTCTTCTATCACATCATCCAACTCCCTCAGCACCCTCAGATGCATTAGATCCAGCCCCATGGACTTGTTCATGTCCAGCTTTTCTAAATAATCCTTAACTTGTTCTTTCACCACTGTGGGATGCTCACCTCCTCCCCATATTGTGCTGCCCAATGAAGCAACCTGGGAGCTGACCTTGTCTGTAAAGACTGAGGCAAAAAAAGCATTGTGTACTTCAGCTTTTTCCCTGTCATCTGTCACTAGGTTGCCTCTTCCATTCGGTAAGTATCCTACACTTTCTCTGACTTTCTTCTTATTGCTAATATACATGTAGAAACCCTTCTTGTTACCCTTCACACCCTTGCTAGTTGCAACTCCAATTGTGCTTTGGTCTTCCTGATTACACCCCTGCATGCTCAAGCAATACTTTAATACTTCTCGCTAGTCATCTATCCAAGTTTCTACTTCTTGTAAGTTTCCTTTTTGTGTTTTAGCTCACTGAAGATTTCTGTCAAACCAAGCTGGTCACTTGTCATATTTGCTATTCTTTCTGCACATTAGGATGGTTTGTTCCTGTGCCATCAATAAGGCTTCTTTATAATACAGCCAGTTCTTCTGGACTCCTTTCCCCCTCATATTAGCCTCCCAGGGAATCCTGTCCATCAGTTCCTTGAAGGAGTCAAAGTCTGCTTTTCTGAAGTCTAGTGTCCATATTCTGCTGCTCTACTTTCTTCCTTTTGTCAAGATCCTGAATTTGACCATCTCATGGTCACTGCTGCTCAGGTTGCCACCCACTTCTACTTCCCCTACCAATTCTTCCCTGTTTGTGAGCAACAGATGGCCCCTAGTTGGTTCCCCCAGCACTGGCATCAGGAAGTTGTCCCCACTGGCATCAGGAAGTTGTCTCCAAAACCCTCTTGGATTTTCTGTGCACTGCTGTATTGCTCTCCCAGCAGATGTCAGGATGATTCAAGTCACCCATGAGAACCAGAGCCTGTGATATGGAAACTTCTGTAAATTATCAGAATAATACCTTGTCTGCCTCATCCTCCTGGTCTGGTGGGCTATAGCAGATGTACATCACAGTATCTTGTTGGTCTTGCCTCTAAACTTAACCCAAAGACTCTCAACAGGATATTCTCCAGTTTCATACTGGAGCTCTGAGCAATCATACTGCTCTTTTACATACAGTGCAACTCCTCCACCTTTTCTCCCTGACTTGTCCTTCCTAAACAGTTTATGCTCATCCATGACAGTTCTCCAGTCATGTGAGTTATCCCACCAACTCTGTTATTCCAATCACATTGTAGATCCTTGACTGTGCCAGCATTTCCAATTCTTCCTGCTTCTTTCTCAGGCTTCTTGTAGCTTCCAACTCCTGCTGGTGGCCACTCTCATATTTTTTCCTACAGTTCTTGGGCACTAGGGTCTGAAGCTCTGTGTCCAGATCCCAAAGCCTCATGGATAGGGGCAGCAGGGAATGGGGATGGAGCCTGAAGCTGTGCGGCTGGACTCTAGGGCCTGCTGCCACACAGCCAAGTCTGAGGGCTGGAGCCCAAAGCCCTGTGGCACTACCCCAGGGCTGAAGCCCAAAGCCTGAACCCCACTGCCCTTGGGAAGGTGGGGAACTCACTGTCTGCCTGCTTCTCCAGTGTTGTGTCTCTGGAGGGGAGACTGAGTCCACCCCTGCTGGTAGCCCCAACAACAAGCACCAAGGTGCTGCATCCAGGAGCAACAGAGAGGGGTTGCTACTTTGCCACTCCATCCCCCTGCCCACCCTGCTCCCATCACAAGTCCAGGAGGCTGTGGCCACAATAAAAGCCCCTGGTGGTTGCACACAGCCACGGTCGCCCCATTTGAGAAATGCTGGATAAAAGAATAGGAAACAAAGGGTCAGAATATATGGTTAGTTTTCACAATGGAAAGATGTAAAATAGAGGAGTCCTCCAATGATTTATTCTTGGACCTGTGCTGTTCAACATATTCATATATGATTTAGAAAAAAGAGGTAAACAGTGAGGGGGCAAAATTTTCAATGATACAAAATTACTCAAGACGGTAAAGTCCAAAGCTGACTGCAAAGAGTTACAAAGGGATCTGAAAAAACTGGGTGACTGGACAACAAAATGGCAGATGAAATTCAGTGTTTGTAAGTGCAAAGTAATGCACATTTTAAAAACAAACAAACAAACAAAAACACCTTCAGAATGATATACTTTAAATAAGCTGTTACCACTCAAGAAAGAGATCTCTGTGTCATCATGGATAGGTCTCTGAAAACATCTGCTCAATGTGTAGCAGCTGTCAGAAAAGCTAACAGAACATGAGGACAGGGATAATTAATAAAACAGAAAATATCATAATGCCACTACACAAATCCATATTATGCCCATACCTTGAATACTACATGAAGTTCTGGTCATCCCATCTCAAAAATGATATATTAGAACTGGAAAAGGCACAAAGAAGGGAAACAAAAACGGTTAGAGGTATGGATTAGTTTCCATATGAGGAGAGATTAAAAAGACTGGGATTAGTCAGTTTAGAAAAGAGTTGATTTAGGGGCGATATGTCAGAGATCTATAAAATCATGAATAGTGTGTAGAAAATGAATAGGGAAGTGTTATTTACACCTTCAAGGAACACAAGAAAAAAGGGCCACCCAATGAAGTTAATAGAGAGCAGGTTTAAAACTCAAAAAAACAAAGTCAACCTATAGAACTCAGTGCCAGAGGTTGCTATGGAGGTCAAAAGCATAACTGAGTTCAAAAAATAATTAGATACATTCAAGGAAGATAAGTTCATCAATACCTATTAGCTAAGATGCTCTGGGCACCCCTATACCTCTGACTATAAGAATATGGGACTGGACAACAGGGGGTGGATCACTCAATTATTGTGCTGTTCATTTCATTCCCTCTGAAACATCTGGCATTGGCCAGTGTCGGAAGTTATAATTCTTAGATGGACCATTGCTCTGAACCACTATGACTGTTCTTAGGTAATATATTTTATTTCTGCATAAAAAGCTAACATACATATCTTACAGAAATAACAGTTATACAAATATGACAGGATTAACATACTATTTCTGTATTTTTGAGGAGCATTGTAAAATGGAAGCCTTTCCACTGATTTCAATGGGTTTTAGATCAAACTGCTAGCAAACTGAGAGTTAAAGTTCTTCTCTGACTTGAATTGAATGTTTTGCATGCTGTGCCACAGCTTTCAAATGTGGTACACACAGATAATAGGAATGATGGATTTTGGTGCCAGGGTTCACTAAAAGCGGGATGGTGACACTTGGTAATTGGCACGGATGAGTAGTAAAAACAGGAGATGTGGGATTTATCATTTTAACAAAGGACTGTAACTTTCCCTGGGTCTCAGGTGCATTGGCTTCCCATGTGTTGACAGCAGCAGCTCGCTGGGTGACTGCTGATCCCATAATGTTGACAATCCTGTCATATTGGTTCCGTGCAAAGCATATGTGGTTAATGGCTAGTTCTCAGGTTATGTACACTTCAGAAACCCCGGCTGAGCAAATCCAATAAGTGTGTATAGTGAGGCCAGATACTGAATTGCAGTGTCAATGTTTGGTCTACAAATAAATGCAAGCATCAGCAGAGAAGGAACTGAACTGAGGTTCAGAGCAAATTCTGTGTGCTGCAGGCAATGGATATGTGGCATCAGACAATTAAATCAACTGTGTTAAATAAGGACAGTTAAATCATCCATTAATTCACATACACAAAAATGTCTACAGCAAGTTAACAAATTTTTCACATGAATTTGATTGTTGCTGATACAGAATGTTTCATCATCATTTGCCTGATAATTTAAAGATATTTTACACAGCAATTTGCAAATAAAATGTTCTGAATTATCTAGTGCTTAAATGTGTGTGACTTTAATTATACCCAATATGATGCTGTTTGCATGTAGTGGCAGGGGGATAGAAGTTATTTCCTATACTATGCCTCTAGATTTAAGAAAACCTTCAAACCACCATGATGGAGGAAGCTCATTCTCTTGAATATAAATATTTCTCTGATAGGTGAATGAAATAACTATTGCAAGGCACTGAGCACCGACAACTCCCTCTGATTTTAACAGGCATTGAGGGTGCTCAACATCTTGCAGAAAAAGGCCTGTGTAGTCTTTGTTATCAGTGGAGCACAAAAGCATCTTTAAAAAGGTAAATATCATCTCCATCGTACAAGTGAGTAGAGTGAGGCACAGAGACTGATTTTCCCAGGGTCCCACAGCAGATCAGTGGAACCAGGGGTACTAGAACAATTTTTATAGTGGGGGTGCTGATGATGAAAACCATGTATTTGGTGTTTGTTATTGTTACTTCAAGCCAGGTTACTTCATGGCACCGTGAGTGGAACAGCCACCAAGAGACTACAGGACTGCTGACTTTCACACCTGTGCCCCATCCACTGAACCACACTAGCTTCTGGGCTGAGCCTAAGAACTAAATCACAGCTCTGAGAGCATAGAAGAAGATGATGGGAATCTGGAGAGGGGAAGGTGTGGTAATATCGCAGCAATGGTGGTGGGAAGAATTATGCCTACAAAATACCTCAAAGGGCAGTAGGCCTAGTGTGAAACTTACTACATGGTGGTAGGGAAGTTAGGTTTTTTGTTTTTGGTTTTTTTCCTTTCATGTGCTGTACTAGTTCTTTCAGTAGAAGATTTTAACCTGTGGGTTTGTTAATCTGCCTTTTTTCACTATATTCAACTTAAAAAAAAAAAATAAAATTATTTAAAATACAGTTGCAGAATATTATGGAATAAAGTTTATTTCTGATGATAAAGTGCATTAAGTTATGTAGATCTCTCACAGCATCACTTAACTTCCAATCATTTTCTTGTGCTTCAAACCATTAGAACACACTAGAACTATTTTTTCCAGCAGTTAATAAGTACGCTCATTTATTATTTGGATCACTTCATGGGTTGCATGTTTTAATGTTTACGAGGAGAAATATTTCTCCAATTTTAATCTTTTTTTCAGTAGGACTGGGCTTTTACTGTTCACATCTTTGTGCATGGAAATTCTGGCCTGCTTATGGAAATTCTCGCCTGCTTTTGATCTTGGTGCTTTCATTTCTGATGCCTGACTGTTTTTAGCCCCAGATCTTCTGTTGCCGGTGACAATTGCAATTGTTTGAACAAAGGATAAATTGCTCATTTTGGACCCTTTAAATATCAAAATCACAAAAATCAGTTTGCCAAATTCAAACCGAGCTGAATCATAAAAGGTGTTATGGATTTGCTTCTGATCAAATGCATGGTTAATGTTGTTAAACCTGCTGTTAGTCCTTTTAAAGTGAATGGGACCAGTCACCCATTTCAAGTTTAAGTGCTGTCCGGCATCAGGACAAGAGTGCTAAGCACCCTGCAAAATTGAGCTGAATGTGTAGAGGGTTCTCTTTGAACTGATCATATCAGGTTCATATAAAAATTGAACAAGCTCACCTTAATTCTGAAGGAAACTTCTTTATACATAATCTATGATGAAAACATTTTGATGAGCAGTTCACCTTCTTGCAATAATTACGTTTCTAATTCTGCGAAAGATCTGTGTCTTAAATTCTAATTGCATGATGTATTTTAGACCCTTATTTCAATTATTTGCTTATTAATGTACTTTGTATCACATACTTACTACAGAAAGGGTTGCATATACTCAACAATTAATATATAGAGAATCATAGAAACGTAGAGCTGGAAGGGACTTCAAGCAGCCATCAAGTCCACCCCCTGCCCTATGACAGGACTAAATAAACCTAGAACATTCCTGACAGGTATTTTTCCAACTTTTTTAAAGACTTTCTATACTGGGGATTCCACAAACCTGCTTTGAAGTCTATTCCAGAGCTTAACTACCCTTATTGTTAGAAAGTTTTTTTCTCTACTATCTAACCTAAATCTCCCTTCCCCAGATTATCTCCATTAAAAATATAATATCAGTAACTTGTTAATATCCCAAATACATAGGAGTACAGTGTAATATACTGAAATTTAAGTAGCATTTTCCCATTCCAAATATTTCAGGTGTATGTTTCTTTGTTTGCAAGTGTTGCTTCATGTTACAGTATTGACCCACTGGTTTGCCATCAGAAATGGTACATGGGAAAACAAGCCAGGTAAGCAAGTTCACAATTTGTTTTCTCTTAATAGTTCTGGTGTTTTGAGGGATACTGAAGTGTACAAACTTGGGAAAGTGCCACTTATCATATAGTGAACCAGAGTCTGAGCTCTCTTGCACTGGGTAGATTCAGAGTGTCTTCACTGAAGTCATCGGAATGACTTAAGATTGATCTCAGTTACTTCAGCCTCTATGTCTGTCTCAATAACTTCTTATGGATTTCCTCAACACTAGATAGAAGTGGTATTTCAGTGACAGAGGAAGTAATAAGAAGTTATATTGAGAGTATAAGTGTTTTTCCCAGACTTCATTCAATACTGATACCTTCATGAGGTATTCTGGGGAATAGTTCCAACAATTAGTAACAGAAAGAACGAGAAAAAGAAAAAGAAGAAAACAACAGGTGTGGCTAACTCCTTTGCAGACAAATCCTACTGAGTGCCTCCTGGCAGGTGCTGAACAGCCTCTACTTCAACAGGATGCCTTGACCAGAGGCACAGAGTAAAACCACAGACAAAATCAATATTGCAAGAGCAACTTCTTTCTCTTTCTGTAAATTTCTGCAAATTCAAAGCTTTCCCTATAAAAGATAAAGTTTCTCTATTTTCCATTGCCAAAATACAATAGTCAATACAACATGAACAGATGTATTGCTGATGTATTATTCCAGCCTTCAAGGAAAGCTGCCTTAAGGGAAGTAGTATTCTGGTCAAGATAATTTCAGGTATCATAAGATGAATGAGTGGAGGAGGAGCTTCACTTCCCTTGGAAACCTTTTCTTCTATGTGAAGGAACACAATCACAACTCTTGCACTCGGGATTCTGTTTACATTGAGGATTTTCGAGAAATCTCCCACAGTTTCTCTAAAACCAGTGGAAGTGCTAGTGTCAACCATTCACTGGACTGTTTATCACTGTGTCACATAAAGCTGCCCTAAGTGTGGTTAGACAATAATATGCCAGTGGCTATTCTACATTAATATTCCTACCATAAACATGGCTTCATGAGTGATAATATAGTAGTGGACGATTTCCCGAAAACTCTGCCTAAAATGCACAAGAACACCTTGAAGCACAGAGGCACTAGCTTTCCCAGAGGGATCAGGAAGGAATGTTAGTTTACTGCCCCTCTTACCTGGGTGGCAGAGTAGGCCCCAAGTAGCAAGATTACATATGCTAAACCCACCCAATAGCCTCTCTTCCTGAACTCCAGCAAGTGCCATGCCTGCTTGCAGCATAATCAATATGTGAGCTCCTTCTGTGGTGTGTTCTCCCTCAGCTTTACTCCATGCTGAAGACTTTGGTTTAAAAGCAGCAAAGAATCCTGTGGCACCTTATAGACTAACACACGTTTTGGAGCATGAGCTTTCGTGGGTGAATACCCACTTCATCAGATGCATGGTTTAAATTCACAGTCTAGCTCAAAATATTAAGACATTTTTACATGCAGTCTTAGAGAGTTGTTTAAAACTTTATTTAATCCATAAAGTTAGTAATAACCCCTCCAGTGTCAATATTTCTTTTTCTGCTCTGTTAATGTTTGGTCGAGCAGCCTCAAAGCTCCATGACAATTGATGCAGAGCTGAAACAACTTTTAATGGCATTGCTTTCTGCAAAGCTTATCAGTATAGTAGGTATTTTCTAGACAGAAAAGATTTCCTGCCATTTAATTATTCCTTTCTTTGTACTACTCTTTGGTCAATATAGTATTTATGTCAAACTAATTTTTTCCCCCATCAGTCAGTCTTTGACCTTATTTTTATAGTGATTTTTAAACCATATTTTTGAAATGCTATGTTTCATTTTATCTATTATCCTTACAGCTTAGAACCAGGTTCAGAATTAATTCAATTTGACAAGCATCTGATGAATTGTAGAGAAGTAGGTAGGTCCACAGTTAGTCCTACTATAGGCTTTATAAATTACGTAGCGACACTTTTCGGTTTTTTGAGAACTTTATAGAATCCTTCAGGATATGTTAAGACTTTATTGAGACAAAAAAATGTTGCCTTGCTTCCAGCATTGCGATTTATTTTTTAAATGATATCTTTATCTCCCCTGAATTTGGTACAAAGCAAAATTGCTCTCAGTACCACAAAAGGGAAGGGTTCCCCAGGGAACCCTTAGTGTAACTAAGGGTCACAGCTCACCTGAGCACCCAATCCTGACCTTGAAAGAGCTATCAAGTGCAAAACAAGATTTACAGGAATAAAAATTACCTGACACCTGGAAATATTGACCCAAATCCTGTAGTTTCTAGTACTTACTGGAATAAAACTTTCACTGAATCCTCTGAATTCAGGAACCGTGGTCATTCCCGGAACTTCCATATGAAAGTGAAGAGTAGATATGCCCCATTTCCACCCACACAAAGGCCAAGGACAATGTTGGATTTTAGGCTTTTATTTGAATTGGGATTTTGCAGTGGGTTTTTTCTCAGAAGTACCACCTCTTGTTCTTTGTTAATATTCCATAATAGCTCAGATTTCCCCACCAAAAGATCTTGGAGACACTGGGAAAATTGAAAGATTTCAATAGGAATTCACATGTTTACTTTTTCAGTTTAGCTATAATGATTTGTATTATGTATGTATTGTATTACTCTGCCTTTCCTCAAAATTCCAGCATTTCTCATTTATATTTCCATTGGGTTTTCCTGTACTCATGCTAGACCAATAAGGTCTGAATATAATTGAGAAGATAGTGACTTACCTTATGAATATAATGAGATGAATTCTCTGCTGATGTAAAATGGTTCAACTGGTGAATGTACACCAGTTTACACCAGCAGATAATTCATCCTGGGAGGGGGAATTGGTCCCAAAATGAATATTGACTTCAGTGACTATTTATAGTCTCTGTCGTCATTGTTTATCCAAGAGATAAGAAATACTGATATTGAAATATTTGATCTATAGATAAGAAATCAGCCACTGTGAAGGACTATGCCAAGGGCCAGGAGCTATTTAACCACCTGTCTAAGCCCTTAACACAGACTTTAAGTAGCGTTAGGGTCACTGGCAGGCTGGAGGTGCTGGGAATGAGAGGAGCTACAGATTTGGCACCTATGCTTACTCATGTTAGTAATTCTATTGGCTTCATTGTCACATCAACAAGGACTACACGTGTGCTTGAGGGTTGGCAGACTGTACTCCTTTCTTATTTCTAACTTGACTGTTTTAAAACATTCTTGAAACCAGGATTTTTCTCTTGCATATAACAATTTGCTCTAATCTGGTATTTTATTTATTTATCTATTTATTTATTTATTTTTTAACACACACTTTTTTGCAGGGCTAACTGGCTATATTTAAATTTTAATTTTAATTCCATGAATGTATTAGCTAATCTATATTAAATTTCATCAAAGTGAAAAATATTTGTTGATGAAGAAATATTTGTAGATGGTTAAGGCTGAGCTTTTGCTTTTAATTGGCTGATGTTTTTAGTGAAGTCAGGAAGGTTTTAGGGGGATATTGTTGCATTTCAGGTTTGTTATCTCTTCAAGCATATGTCTTATTGGAAGATATTGCTGCTGGCTGTTTTATCTAAGTTAAATACTTTTTTTCCTCTTTCTTTTTTTTAAAGAACAGATATATGCCCTCATCATGTTACTGTATAATGTAGAAAATATTTTTTTCAATTCCTTTCTGCAAAAAAATTGCTATTAATCTTAAAGATATGGTGATCCCATAATCTTCTATCATTCAACCTTCCTCTGGTATGTTATGTATAAGTAATACATTGTCCATTAGTAAAATTGTGGGCTTTCAAACATTTTACTCTACATCTGATCTAGGGCTCAATATTGCAAGGTGCTGTATATTTCTGAAAGGAGGTGGAGAATCAAAGTGTCATCAGCCCAATGTGTCATGATCAGTGCTGGTCAGTGTCTTGCTGGCCTTCTACCCAGCATTATCCACTACCCTCCCTTAGTTTAGTTCACCTAGCTGGATTGCCAGTAATGAAGCCTTACTGGATCACCATTCTTATTAGAATAACAGAGGGTTGGATTCTTAGATGGTTACAGTGGGACACACAATTGTGTCAAGGTTCATCCCCCACGCTGAACTTTAGGGTGCAGATGTGGGGACCTGCATGGACACTTCTAAGCTTAATTACTAGCTTAGATCTGGTAACACTGCCACCATCCAGAAATTTCAGTGTCTGGAACAATTCCTGTACCCCTAAAACCTTCCCCTACCTGGGCAACCTTGAGAGGATTTTTCACCAAGTTCCTGGTGAACACCGATTCAACCCCTTGGATCTTAACACAAGGGGAATTTAACGATCCCCTCCTCTTTTCCCCCACCAATTCCTGGTGAGTCCGGATCCAATCCCCTTGGATCTTAAAACAAGGAAAAATCAATCAGGTTCTTAAAAAGAAAACTTTTAATTAAAGAAAGAAAGGTTAAAAATCATATCAGTAAAATCAGGGTGGAAAATACTTTACAGGGTAATCAGATTCATATAGCCCAGAGGAACCCCCTCTAGCCTTAGGTTCAAAGTTACAGCAAACAGAAGTAAAATTGTCTCAGCAAAAAGGAACATTTACAAGTTGAGAAAACAAAAATAAGACTAACACGCCTTGCCTGGCTGTTACTTACAAGTTTGAAACATGAAAGACTGATTCAGAAAGATTTGGAGAGCCTGGATTGACGTCTGGTCCCTCTTAGTCCCAAGAGCGAACAACTCCCAAAACAAAGAGAACAAACAAAGACTTCCCTCCACCATGATTTGAAAGTATCTTGTCCCCCCATTGGTCCTCTGGTCAAGTGTCACCCAGGTTTACTGAGCTTCTTAACCCTTTACAGGTAAAAGAGACATTAACTCTTAACCATCTGTTAATGATAAAAGACTTACCGGCTCACCATTCTTATTTGGATAACAGAGGACTGGATTCTTAGACGGTTACAGTGGGACACACAATTGCCTTAATTTGGAGATTGTTCTATTTGGGCCCAGCAAAGAAGGAGATTGCTGTTCTTTCTTTATTGTTCAGGCAGAAAAACTGAAGCCAACACAAAAGGGAGGTGTTGCACTGGGGAGAGGGGAGTGCTCACATATTTAAAGGGACAGGACATCACATTCCTCCACTTCCCAAATATATACACATTATTGTTTACATGGCTAACATGAAACACTATATAACCTAACTAAAAGTTGTGGGTGCAGTGACTCAGACTCTTAAATTGCAAGGTATTTTTCTGTCCTGGAATAGCAACTCACTAACTAACCAATTTATAAATTTATAAATTCAGGTGCAGAATTAGTTTTGACACTCGCTTGGGATAATGAGGTGATGATGGTGTGACAATGTCCTGAATAACAGGAACAGTCAGTGATAAAGGATTAACCGGATTTGGTATGGAATCAGCTGGATCTACTACCAAAGTTTGGCACGTGGCTCACCAGGATAAGCACCCTGGTGGGCCGGGCCGGTTTGTTTACCTGACATGTCTGCAGGTTCAGTCAATCACAGCTCCCACTGGCCACGGTTTGCCACTGCAGGCCAATGGAGGCGGTGGGAAGCAGCGCAGGCTGAGGGATACACTGGCCGCCACTTCCTGCCGCCCCCCTGGCAAAGCTGCAAATGTCTAACATTCCACACAAGCAGGAGCTAATGACAGAAATCTATATTTCGGTCCTATAATTGAACCTACTGGGAAATAATCTGTCAGCAAGGTAAAATATCTACCATATCAATAGGTATGGAATTTCTGAATTCTGAAAATAATACTGAGAGCATGTTGCTGTATTTGCATATAGTTCTTGTCAGGTGTAATGAGTGTTCATGAAGTGAAGGCAATTGGTTTCCACATGCCATAAGGAAAAATGTGAGAAAATTGCACATACACCTGATATGATGAAGTATCACAAGCCAATTGCAATGGTGGCAAAGCGTCAAAGTGTAAGAAATCTTTGAATGATGTTGACAGTTTCCTTGCTTCCTTAAATGAACAATCACACTCCTTAGTTCATTTCTATTTTTTCTTTGTTTGAAAGAGTTCATATAAAGGTATCAATACTGTCACCCGATTAGGCAGAACTTTACCATACTAATTAAGCAGTCCTAAAAATGAATGCAACTGTGACACATTATTTATCAGTAGCATTTGAAGAACCACCTCCTCTTTCTACAGTGATTTCCTTAGACCAGTGGCGTCAATTACACGTCCAAAGTATTCAGTTGAAGGATTGAAAAACAAACACTTATCTCAAAATACTCTCAACACATGGTCTTCCAAATCAGCATCCAAATTTTTGAGATGATCCTCAGATACTTTCCTGTTACAAGGATGCCATCCAAATAGCATTGCATTCTGTTCAGTTCCCTCAGGATCTCAACTATGGGTTTCTGGAAAAGGGAAGGTGCCAATATGATACCAAAAGACAACCTGTTTGTAATAGACCTTTTTGTGCTGATTGTGAGATATTTAAGAGAAGCCAGATCAATCTCAATTTGTAGGTATGCACTGAGCAAATCTTATTTACTTAGTGTCCCCCACTAAGTGTAGCAAACAAATCTTCAGTACCAGGTAATGGATACTGGTCTGCACATATAACTGGATTCAGCATAACTGAAATCTACTAAAAATTTGATGGAGCCATCCTTTATGATTTCTGGTATGATGAATGTAGCCTATTCACTGGGTGAAACCCTTGACAAAACTCCAATAATTACTAAACAGCCCAAATTAGCTTCTACCAGCAGCTTCAGAGCATACAACGTAACACAAAGTGTCATGGACTCATGGTCTCATGGTCATGCCCATTCTTGGCCCTGTATGGTCCCTGGGAGGAACCCCCTCCAGTGCAATAGCCCTTCTTGGGGGTCCACTCTCTAAGCTGTAGGTCCCCCCACCTCCTGGAACCACACCTCTCTGAGCCCTCAGCACACCTGTCTCTTGCCGTGGGCCCCCTCAGGGAGTCCACTCGCTCTGGACCCCCAAGGCCTCCACTTCCAGAGGGAATAATGCAACCCTGATCTCTAGATCGGAGTGACTTTCAGCCAGCATAAAACAGGAGGGTTTATCGAGCATCTGCACACAGCACAGGAAACTCTCAGGACTGGTCTCCCTCAGCACAGTACATCTAGGTTTCTCTGCATCCAGGTAGGCTCAGCCTGCTTTCTCCCTCCAGTCCAGAATCCCTACACTTTCCAGCTGGGCTTCCGATATCACCATCTCCAACAGCTCCTCCCATGCCCTTTGTCATACATCCCAGGTAAACAGGTCGCTGGGGCCCTCTCTCTTGAGTCCTTTGTTCCCCTTTGGCTGCAACTGGTTGGTCAGGTCACCGGGGTCCTCTCTCCTCAGCCTATTGTCCTCCCACTGGACAGAACGGGCTGACTGCCAAGCTGGGGTGGGCCTCTTAGTCTCCAGGTCACCAGTTATTAGGGTTCCCCATCTCCAGGCTGTTGTCCAGGGGTCCTGGCTGCTAGGCGAGGTAATACTTAGTCCTCTGCAACAACAATCCCTCTCCCACTACCTTGTTAAAAATGCAGCACATAGGGAAACTGAGGAGCTCACACACTATTCATGTAAAAGACTACAAAATTCCCCAACTTCATCACACTAAGGTTGCAATATTTTGGCTGTCTGTTAGACTTAAAAATAAGCTTCACTGACACATTTTAATTTTTTTTTAATTTAATTTTTCTAGGGAATTTATCAGTGTTTATTACCACAGCAACAAAAACAGGTGAAAATCAGTGTAAGAGAGTAATAATTGTTCTGGGTAAATAGCAGGGTTTATTTTGGTGGCAGTTTGAGGAGAGGGATAACTCAGTGGTTTGAGCATTGGCCTGCTAAACCTGGGGCTATGAGCCCAATCCTTGATGGGGCCATTTAGGGATCTGGGGCAAAAATCTGTCAGGGGATTGGTCCTGCTTTGAGCATGGAGTTGGACTAGATGACCTCTTGAAGTCCCTTCCAACCCTGATATTCTATGATCCTAAAGACAGGGGGGGAAATATTTAGTAGATTAATGCTTTGATTTCCATTCATCAACATGGTTTGGTACAGAACTCAAAACACAATGCCACTGCTGAGTTTAAGAAAACAATATATCTCTAATCCCCAAATAAACCTTTTCATTTGAACAAAAGTTTACTATGGTAGACTTAGAAGTATTAGCATTTACATATTTACATTTAATAATTGGGCTGCTATATTTGCAGTTCATAAATTCAACTTCATCCTTTCTCCTATTATTGTTATTTAAATTTTTTGAATACTTTTTTGTGATTAGAAACATATTCTGATATACATTTTCATTTTCTTCGCATTTTGGTGTGTTAAATCTTTAAAATGTTATCTGCTAACAGCTTGAAATGTGTGTATGGTGAGTGTAAGATTCATCAGTATGTTCAGATGTGCACGTGCTTCAGAACTTGAGTGTGTGCCTGTTTATTGTGTGTATCTTCTAGACTAATACATTGCCTTACTTGAACAGTTAGCTTTGTCTATACACAGAACATTAATGTATGATTGTAATACATATATCTCATGCAATTTAGTTTATTTTCCTAATAAAACAAGTTATTTTAATGTATTTGAATAACAAAACAGTAGGGTGAAAATCAGAAAAAAACTGAATAAAACTTTTTATAAAACCTGGGAATTTTTCAGTAAAAATTGGTTTAAACGGAAAAAAAAGGGGCCTACACATTACTTATCTGTCCAAGTTATTTTTCAAAAACTTTGGAGCATCTGTTTAATATTTCTTAAAGATTTCAAGGTGCTTTCATGATCTCCTTGATCTTGGTCCAACTCACCTTTAGCTTTTCAAGTCAAGATCTGCCAAATAATTGTGGACATTTTCTTTCCATTATAAAAACAGCTAATTCTCCATCTAGTTGAAATTTCACAAGGAGTATGACCCTTGGGATCAACTTTTCTCTGGTATAACTTTTCACAACCATGGAAGTTTCTTGCAGAGGAGCTTGGGAGAAAATCTGGTGATAGGTCGATGGAGAAATCAATGAAATAGTAGCTGCAGTATCAAGCTCCATTCATATGGGAACTCCTTCAATCAAAGCTGTGACCCAGATGCCATCTCTGACTCCAGTTTTCAATAACATATTCAGTGCTAGGTCTTGGTCAGTGTCACTAGAGCTCTGGTCTTTTTCTACATCATGAATTCCCAACTTCCTTCCTTTCATAGTTTCAGTCTTCAGAGGTGTATACTTGGATGGACAGCTACTCTCTGTTGTTGGTCTCTGAACTGTGTGACAGGCCCTTTCTTCTGGAACTTTCTGCAAGTAACTTGGCATGCCCAGCATTCCTTCTCAGTGTGGGTAGTTTGCGCACAACGGTCACACAGAAATTCCTCTGTCCCATCGATTCACAAGATGTACTTCTGAACTCACACTAAATTCCAGAGAATCATTTTCTGCAGTTACCATTGCATCTGTTACTTCAACAGCCTTGAATGTAACCTCTGATACAGTCAACAACTTTTTTTCAAATTTGAATCGAGTAATCCAAAGACTAACTGGTCACATGGGGCATTACTTATTGTTTGTCCAAACTGACAATGCTCTGAAAACTTCCTTAGAGTAGCAACAAATTTTGCTCTCAAATATCTTCTTCCCTGGTGTTGCTGATGGAACTATGATTGTTCAGCTATTATCAGTGAGGTAGGAGAAAAATGATTGCTGCAGTAATTGCAGTATATATGGCAGCTTTGGGAATAGCTGGAGAAAAGAGATGACATAGCCTCTGAACCCATCACTGTCAGACAGAATGAAACTCTCTGTCCATCTGGAATGGTGCTGCAGGTTAAAAATCGTTCAAAGTGTTTGAGGCACACCACCTGATTCACAATTTTTGTTGAATTCACTGACACAAAAGTGGCTATTTTACTGCTTTCCTCTTGGATTTCACATGTTCTGTATGTCTTCTTTGCCAGAGGAAATTCCCCCTGCCCCTCTCTCTTTTTTTTTTTTTTTTAAACAGTGAACTACCTGTGCCTTATTGCCCTCTCCTGGCTGTGTTCTTATACTGCCTACTGCAGAGTTCTTCCTTTGGCTGTACGTGGGCTCACTCTGCTGGCTACAGATCCTCAGTGAAAGCAAAGGCTGCTTGCCTACCTGCTTGCACATGGTCAATAATATGGCTATTTGTCATTGCAGGACCCTTATCCTTTCTTCTACCTTTGTTTGCCAATTTCCCCTTTCTAGCTGGCTGGCTCACATTGTGCCAGGAGCCACAATAATAATAAGAAATGGGACAGCTAAGCATTGAGTATGTGGTGGAGATTAAAGATTATTTAGGCCTGGTCCAATACCTAAACAAATACTTTGCCTCCGTTTTAATGAGGATAATGAAGAGCTTAAGGGTAGTGGCAGGGTGGCTAATAGGAACAAGGATATGGGGTAGAAATTAACACATCAAATGTGGAAGTCAAACTCAAACTGCTTAATAGGACTAAATGGGAAGCGGGGATAATCTCCATCCAAGAATATTAAAGGAACTGGCACATGAAATTGTAAGACCAATAGAAAGGATTTTTAATAAATCTGTACAGTTGGAGGTCATACCCTATGACTGGAGAATTGCTAATGTAGTTTCTCTTTTTAAGGAAAGGAGAGAAATGGTGATCCAGGTAACTTCAGGCCTGTTAGTTTGACCTCAATTGTATGCAAGGTCTTGGAACAAATTTTGAAAGAGAAAGTAGTTAAGGACATAGAGATAAATGGTAATTGTGATAAAATATAATGTAGTTTTACAAAAGATCGATAGTGCTAGAAAAACCTGATCTCCTTCTTTGAGAGGATAGCTGATTTTTTTAGACAAACAAAATCCTGAAATCCACATAGATTGCATCTTCTGTAAGGCATATGATACAGTTCCACATAGGACATTATTAGTTAAATTGGAGAAGATGGGAATTAATATGATAGCTGAAAGTTGAATAAGGAACAGACTAAAGATGCAACTACAATGGGTCATATTGAAAGGTGAACTGTCAGGCTGGAGGGAAGTAATTGCAGTGGAATTCCTTCGGGATCTGTCTTGGGAACAATCTTATTTAACATTTTTATTACTTACCTTGGCAAAAAAAGTGAGAGTGGATGGCACAAAGTTAGGAGGTAGAGCCAATACGGAGGAAGGCTGGAGTATCATACAAAAAAAATCTGGATTACTTTGTAAACTGGAGTAACAGAAATTGGATGAAATGTAATAGTGCAAAAGTGCAAGGTCATGCAATTAGGGACTAACAAGAATTTTTGCTATAAACTTGGGATTATCAGTTGGAAGCAACATAAGAGGAGAAAGATCTGGGTGTATTGACTATGAGCCATCAATGTGGCAGCCATAAAAAAGGCTAATGCAGTCCTAGGACACATCATGTGTGATATTTTTAGTAGAGATAGAGAATTGTTAGTACATTATACAAGGCACTGATGAGACCTCATCTCGAATACTGTGTGCAATTCTGGTCTCCCATGTTTAAGAAAGATGAATTCAAAATGGAACAGGTGCAGAGAAGGGCTGCTAGGATGATCCGAGGAATGGAAAACCTGCCTTAAGAGAGGAGACTCAAAGAGTTTGGCTTGTTTAGCCTAACCAAAAGAAGACTGAGGCAAGATATGATTGGTGTCTATAAATACATCAGAGGGATAAATACCAGGGAGGGAGAGCAGTTATTTAAATTAAGCACCAATGTGGATACAAAGACAAATGGATATAAACTGGCCATCAACAAGTTTAGGCTTCAAATTAGCCAAAGGTTTCTAACCATCAGAGGAGTGAAGTTCTGGAACAGTCTTCTAAGGAGAGTAGTGTGAGCAAAAAACCTAACTGGCTTCAAGACTGAGCTTGATAAGTTTATGTAGGGGATGGTATGATGAGACTGCCTACAATGGCATGTGGCCCATTTGCAACTGCCAGTAGCAAAAATTCCCCATGGCTGAAGACAGGACAGTAGATGGGATGGCTCTGAGTTAGTACCGAGAATTCTTTCATTGGTATCTGTCTGGTGAGTCTTGCCCACATGATCAGAGCCTAACTGATCACCATATCTGGGGTTGGGAAGGAATCCATCCCCCCCAAGTCGGATTGGCAGAGACTCCGGGGAATTTTCACCTTCCTCTGCAGCATGGGTCATGGGTCACTTGCAGGTTTAAACTCGTGTAAATGGTGATTTTTCTGTAACTTGAAGTCTTTAAACCATGATTTGAGGACTTCAGTAACTCAACCAGAGGTTAGGGGTCTATTTCAGGATGAGTGGATGGGTGAGGTTCTGTGGCCTGCAATGTGCAAGAGGTCAGACTAGATGATAACGATGGTCCCTTCGGACCTTAAAGTCTGTGACTCTATGAGCAAAAGCAGCAGTCTTTCACCCTGTACCTCTAGGTGAATTTCCCCACATGTTTATAGTATTATTTGCTTACTTTTTCTTCTTCTAAAGCAGAGGCAGCATAGGACACTCATGGGATAGAAATCCTTTACCAACAAATGGTATATTTGGACCCAGCAAAGAAGGAGATAGATACACAAGAAGCTGTTCTGGCTTTATTTTTCAGGTAGCAAAACTGAAACCAACACAAAAATGAGGCGTTGCACTGGGAGTGGAGTACTCAGATATTTAAAGGACAGGACATCACAGAAATCGTGACTAGAAATAAGCCAGTGGATAATCCAATGTAATGATTTTGTTACTCTAGAACACATAACTGCACAACTTCCACAGCAGGGACAGTGGTTGTTAACAGAGTTAATCAACATTTTTTTTTTAAGGCAGACAGTGCAGATCAAAGTGACATGTACTCCTGTCAAGGTACAGAACAAGACTAAAAGCACACACAACAAAACTGTCTCACCCTGAATACCTCAAACTCACAGCACAGTAAGTATTCTGCACCAAATTTAGCTTTCTAAGGTGAGATCTTCAAAAGCACTCGGGATTCTTTTTACTCTACTCCCATTGAAATTGGATGAAATTTTACTGTTTACTTGAAGGAGAGCAGTTGAGCCAATGCTATGTGCTTTTGAAAATGACATTCCAGTGGATTTAAAGGTGTACCCCCTTTAGAGAATGTATTTAAGAAATCTAACAACGGTGACATGGGAATGGATCACACTAGGAAGGTCCTCATCCAAAATAAATGGTTCAGCCTCTTGACCAGACACAGATCAAAAAGATAGAACTAGTGGCCCAAACAGCATGTGATAGTCTAAAAGCAGCTGTAGATCCAACACATCTTTTGTTGCAAAACTGGTAACAAATGGCAGACAAAACACTGTCAGTCAGAGGGGTTGATATAATCCATGCCAAATCCTCCAGTTGCTTCCCTCAACATGTCATTATCACTTCAGTCTCATCTGGACTGAGATTTAGCCATTCTCCATGTCAGTGTCAACAAGTCACTGAGTAATATTCTGGATTTCACCAATAGGATCAGACAAGATAGAGACATACAGCTACTATTAGTGTCATCTTACCAAAGCCACCCCAACCTAGGTCTTCTCTCTAACTTTCATAACAGCTTCATAAACATATTAAATAAGAGAAATGGCAAAAGAGAAACTCAGAAGAGGTGGATTCCATGACAAATTATGCACTAGCAGAGTCAAAGATCTCATGAGGCCTTGCTAATCCCTTGAATCACATCTGGAGGAGACTAGGTGATCAATGCAGTACATAGGATCCAGGTTATATTCTTACATTGCCCCACCTCAGCCAGGCAGGTCCCTGCAGTCTACTTAAGCTGAAACTTGCAAAGGGATACCAAAGATCATCATAATTAGAGCACTTTACAATAACACAAAAAGCACTGATGACAAAATCAGTGGTGACAAATACAAAGATAACTGTCATGAGGTTAGCAGGTGAGAGGAAAAAAAATCACTGTATCTACATATTCAGTAATCCCACAGAACCCCAAGGTTGTTAGAAAAAGAACACTATAATATTGTGAGGTGAAACCTAAGGACTCCTGATTTAACAAGAAAATTTATATTTTTCCAGCAGTGGTTCTTGTACCAAAATACCATGAGGAAAATAAACTTTGAATAGAGAAAAAAGATTTTATTTTATTTTAAATTATTAGTAACGTATGATCACCGCTTAGACCTGTGTTGCTTCAACTCATAGCATATAGATAATACAGGAAAAAATATAGTTTATCTGCAGACTGTGTCACACGTTGCTGTATTAAGGAGTACTTCCTAAAGGTGTGCCATAATCTTTCAGAAAATTAGCTTTTTGTTTATATGTTGTGAATCTCTATTTTTGCAAGTTAGTTTAGGTCAAATTGTACTTTACAGGTAAACCAAGTTCTTACGAAGAATGAAGGCAATTGACTGTGCATTGAAAAGATTCCATTTGAATGCGTTTGTCATTAAAGTGCTATAGTTGTAGGAAGATGGACCTTTTTAACATAGTATTTAAGTATTTATCATTTGATGTTTATTAATGGTGTAGAATCACAGAAGGGGAAAGGTATACAAATCTGAAATGAAAATATAATCTGTGAAATATATTTACAAAGCACATAGTTCTCAGAAGTAAACTTAAATCACTTTTGATGTTTGGACATTGGTATTATTGCAAAGACCTTCTGCTATCTTTTAGCATAAAGGATTTAAGATAACATTGTTAACTATAAATATATGGCAATAGTTAGTCCATGCAGCTTTGTGGTTTGTATTCACAGATGCCATGGGTCATCCATATAAAAAGAAAGGGATGTTCATCATCAAGTTGTGAAGACCGTAGTAAAAATAACAAACAGAAGAATAAATTTTCCTAGCATTATGCTAGAGGCACAACAGACATTTATTGAGGTAAGTGGTGGTCTTGTGACTAAAGCACAGGGCTTGGAGTCAAGACATAGTGGTCTATTCTTGGCTCTGTCACACTCTTCTTGTGTGACAATTTGCAAATCAGTGCACCTCAGTTTCCCCATCTTTGGAATGAGGTCTATTCTGAAGCATAATTCATGCATTTGTGTAAAGCAGGGGTTCTCAAACTGGGAGTCGGGACCCCTCAGGGGGTCGTGACATTATTATGTGGGGGATCGCACGCTGTCAGCCTCCACCCCAAACCCCACTTTGCTTCCAGCATTTATTATGGTATTAAATATATAAAAAAGTATTTTAAATTTATAAGGGAGGGGCGGTCGAACTCAGAGGCTTGCTATGTGAAAAGACTCACCAGTACAAAAGTTTGAGAATCACTGGTGTAAAGTGCTTTTATAGCCTCAATGGGACTGTAGAAGTGCATAGTGCTGTTAATTATTAACATGAGTTGTGTGCATCACTCAAGTACACTTATGTGAGAATGAGATGAAACACAATGAATTAAATTAATGAAGAAACATAAGGCTTGACTGTGCCCTCAGTTACACTGCTGTTAATTAGGATCATCTCCATAGAAGTCAATGGAAGTTACACCCAAGTTTAAAAAAAAAACCAAAACCAAAACCAAAACAAAAAACCTGTTGTGAAAACAGAATCAAGCCTCTACTCCTCAAACTCAGTTAAAGATTCAGACATGAGCTGGTTCCATGTCACCTATTGTCCACAGTAGAGCTGGTTGAAAGCGTTCTCACAGAATAGTTTTTCAGGAGGAAATGCTGATTCAACAGCATAGAAACATTTTTCAGGAAAGTATTGATTTAGTCTAAATTTTCAATGAAAATTGTACAAGCATTTCATTTTGACGTTGTTCTGACCATTATAATGATATTTTAAATAATAACATCAAAAGAAGGTCATTTTCACATTTCCAAAATACATTTTGGGGGATTTTTTGTGGCTGGTAATTTCAACTTTTCCCAGTAGATTTTTTTTATGATTTATGAGAGAGGTGTTCAGCACCATGTTATGACCATTCAAAACAAACAAAACAAAACAAAAAACCCCACAGATCAGTTACTTAGGGGAAAGCGAGACACTTTTCTAAATCAGTAAGCATCATGACCTGTTCTTTGTACAGTATCTCACACTGCTCATCTGGGAGCTATTCATGAAATCTCTCTATGCATCTCCATTCCTTTACTTATACTGCTGCTCCCTCCATCCCTCCTTATTTCCTAGACTCCTAGAAGACATCTAGGACTGAACATGTATTCAGCTGGTTCTGACAGCTCCAACTGCAACCAACCAGGTCACTCAGTACTTACAAGCTAGAATATTTTGCTCAGTAAACAGAATGAATGGCCCTATTGTAGAACATACATGCAAGGAGGCTGTCATGATATAATTCCCCACTCTGAACCTTAGCGTCCAAAAGATGGGGTACCAGCATGAATTCCTCTAAGCTCAATTACCAACTTAGTACTTGTAGCGCTGCCACCAACCTGGAATTCCAGTGCCTGGTACACTCTGGTCCCCCCAAAACCTTGCCTGGGGACCCCCAAGACCCAGACCCTCTGGATCTTAACACAAGGAAAGTAAACCCTTTCCCTCACCGTTGCCTCTCCCAGGCTTCCCCTCCCTGGGTTACCCTGAAGTTCACTGTGATTCAAATACCTTGAATCTTGAAACAGAGAGGAAAATCCACCTTTCCCCCTTCTTCTCTCTCCCCCCCAAGACTCTCCCTGAGAGAGAAAGTAATCCTAACATAGAGAGAAAATAACCTTTCTCTCCCCCTTCCTCCTTTCTCCCCACCAATTCCCTGGTGGATCCAGACCCAGTCCCCTGGGGTCTCACCAGAATAAAAAAACAATCAGGTTCTTAAACAAGAAAAGCTTTTAATTAAAGAGAGAAAAACAGTAAAAATTATCTTTGTAAATTTAAGATGGAATATGTTACAGGGTCTTTCAGCTATAATCACTGGGAATACCCTCCCAGCCTAAGTATACAAGTACAAATAAAAATCCTTTCAACAAAATACAAATTTGAACTCCTTCCAGCCAAATACACATTTGCAAATAAAGAAAATAAACATAAGCCTAACTCGCCTTATCTACCTAGTACTCACTATTCTGGACATATAAGAGACTGTATCAAAGAGATTGAAGAGAAACCTGGTTGCACGTCTGGTCCCTCTGAGCCCCCAGAGTGAACAACAACCAAAATCTAACAGCACACACAAAAACTTCCCTCCCTCAAGATTTGAAAGTATCCTGTCCCCTGATTGGTCCTCTGGTCAGGTGACAGCCAGGCTGACTGATCTTGTTAACCCTTTACAGGCAAAAGAGATATGAAGTACTTCTGTTCTATTAACTTTTACTTATCTGTTTATGACAGAGGCAAAGATAAGGTTGTTGAGGGGCCTTTAACTCTGAATATCTTGATTTTTGAGGGGTTCGATCACAAATCATCTCGTTTATATACTATTAACACATAATTGTATTTTTAAAATGTAATTAGAATAAAGATCAGTTGAGGGGGCTGGGAAAAGGATGAGTACGCAATTTTGTGTCTCTGCTTGTAAATTGTGACATTGTTTAAAACGTTGTGCGATGTTCCTTAAGGAAATCAATGTTCAAATTATACATACCGGTATTTATTTCTCTACTTTAAGGATTTAGATAATTTGTATATATGGAAAGCTGTAAACCCTTTGGCCATAATTAAATGATAATTTACTATATGAGGGCATTAGACCTGAAAGTAGCAAATACATTTTACTGTACCTTATGTCATAACATTTTTCCCAGATCTGGACCTTAGCGTCCAAAATATGGGTGTTAGCATGAAAACCTCCAAGCTTAGTTACCAGCTTGGACCTGGTAAAGCTGCCACCAGCCAGGGATTTATACAGTGCCTTGCTCACTGTGGTCTCCCCAAAACCTTCCCTGGGGGACCCTATCATAACCTTAGTCCCAGATTTGGACCTTAGCGTCCAAAATATGGGGGTTAGCATGAAAACCTCCAAGCTTAGTTACCAGCTTGGACCTGGTACCTGCTGCCACCACCCAAAAAATTAGAGTGTTTTGGGGCACTGTGGTCCCTCTGAAAAACCTTCCCTGGGGACCCCAAGACCCAAATCCCTTGAGTCTCACAACAAAGGGAAATAATCCTTTTTCCCTTCCCCCCTCCAGGTGCTCCTGGAGAGATACACAGACACAAGCTCTGTGAAACTACACAGAGAGACTCCCCCTCTCTGTTCCCAATCCTGGAAACAAAAAGTACTTTCCTATTCCCCCAGAGGGAATGCAAAATCAGGCTAGCAATCCAACACACAGATCTCCCCTTGATTTCTTCCTCCCACCAATTCCCTGGTGAGTACAGACTTAATTTCCCTGAAGTAAAGAAAAACTCCAACAGGTCTTAAAAGAAAGCTTTATATAAAAAGAAAGAAAAATACATACAAATGTTCTCTCTGTATTAAGATGATATAATACAGGGTCGATTGCTTAAAAGAATATTGAATAAACAGCCTTATTCAAAAAGAATACAAATCAAAGCACTCCAGCACTTATATTCATGCAAATACCAAAGAAAAGAAACCATAGAACTTACTATCTGATCTCTTTGTCCTTACACTTAGAAACAGAAGACTAGAAAGTAGAAACTACTTCTCCAAAGCTCAGAGAAAGCAGGAAGACAGACAAAAGACTCAGACACACAATTCCCTCCACCCAAAGTTGAAAAAAATCCGGTTTCCTGATTGGTCCTCTGGTCAGGTGCTTCAGGTGAAAGAGACATTAACCCTTAGCTATCTGTTTATGACAGACCCCAAGACTCAGATTCCTTGAGTCTCACAACAAAGGGGAATAAACAATTTCCCTTCCCCCTCCTCCCCTCCAGGTGTTCCCTCCCTTGGGTTCCTGGAGAGATATACAGAAGCAAGCTACGTGAATCTAAATAGAGGGACTCCACCCTCCATGTTTCCAATCCTGGAAACACAAGTACTTCCCCCCGTCACCCAGAAGGTATGCAAAGTCAGGCTTAGTAAATCTAACACAAAGAGATTTTCCCCCTGACTTCTTCCTCCCACCAATTCCCTGGTGAGCTGCAGACTCAATTTCCTGGAGTCCCCACTAAAGAAAAACTCCACAGATCTTAAAAAGAAAGCTTTATATAAAAAGAAAGAAAAGGACATAAAAATAGTCTCTCTGTATTAAGGTGACAAATACAGGGTCATTTGCTTAAAAGAAAAAAAATGAATAAACAGCCTTATCCAAAAAGAATACAATTTAACACATTCCAGCAACTACACACATGTAAATACAAAAGAAAACAATATAAACCTATTATTGTCTTACTAGTCTTGTACTTACAACTTGGAAACAGAAGATTAGAAAGCCAGGAGATAGAAAGATCACTCTCAGAGCCAAGAGGGTCAGACCCAAGACAAAGAACAAAGAACTCACACACAAACTTCCCTCCACCCAGATTTGAAAAAGTCTTGTTTCCTGATTGGTCCTCTGGTCAGGTGTTTCAGGTTACTGGTGTTACCCCTTTACAGATAAAAGAATATTAACCCTTAGCTATCTGTTTATCACACCTTAGCACTAGGAAGACAGATAGGTATAATGGATACTATAAAGTGTTCTGTGTTAAGTTCAACTGTTTCCTAACAATTTATAATTCCTTTCAAAGAGCATTATTTCTCTAGACAACTTGCTGCTGTTAGTAAGATTAAAGGGATCATGGTTTAAAGAGGGGAAATATTCATTCATGAGTTATATTTTTTGATCATGAGACTTTTGTTGCCTACATTTCAATGTAATAGTAGATTTGTTGGTGAGAAGTAATTGCCTATCTACAGTATGTGCTGTATTTGAATATAAACCTGTTTTTGAAGAATGGAATTGGACAGCATTCAATTTTTCTATAGGTACACTGAAACCTAAATTTGTAGTTATTTGCCACTTGCTTCAGTCTATTCATTCATAAAATAATAAAATAAAATAATAAGAACAATAATACGGTTTTTGTCCATGAGAGACCTGGACAATCAAAACATTCTTAATGCTGTATTAAATACAAAAAACTATGTTGAAAGAACATTAGGGTGGCAAAATCAAGCTCTCAAAATTTAGTGAATGTCAGAATTAAGGCTGCCAGTGCTATCTTAATTTGCGTCTCATGTATATATTTGTTTTGATACATTTTTAATTACATGATCACATACTATTTTTTTCCACAAGTTCCCTGCCTCCTTCAGAACACAGACTGTTTAGTGCTCACTAATAAGCAGCTATTAATTCTTTCATTTATCCTCATAATTCAGGGTATAGCCACATATATTTATTTATTTATTTATTTAAACTCTGCTTTGAAGACAAAATGGTTAATTTCCTCATGGGTTTTTCTATGGCAGTCATCACCACAGTAACTAAGTGCTTCAAGTATCAGAGGGGTAGCCGTGTTAGTCTTGATCTGTAAAAAGCGACAAAGAGTCCTGTGGCACCTTATAGACTAACAGACGTATTGGAGCATAAGCTTTCGTGGGTGAATACTCACTTAGTCAGATGCATGTGGTGGAAATTTCCAGAGGCAGGTATAAATATGCAGGCAAGAATCAGTCTAGAGATAACAAGGTTAGTTCAATCAGGGAGGATGAGGCCCTCTTCTAGCAGTTGATGTGTGAACACCAAGGGAGGAGAAACTGCTTTTGTAGTGGGCTAGCCATTCACAGTCTTTGTTTAATCCTGAACTGATGGTGTCAAATTTGCAAATGAACTGAAGTTCAGCAGTTTCTCTTTGGAGGCTGGTCCTGAAGTTTTTTTTTTTTTTTGCTGCAGGATGACCACCTTTAAATTTGCTATTGTGTGTCCAGGGAGGTTGAGGTGTTCTCCTGCAGGTTTTTGTATATTGCCATTCCTAATATCTGACATATGTCTGTTTATCCTTTTATGTAGGGATTGTCCGGTTTGGCCGATGTACATAGCAAAGGGGCATTGCTGGCACATGATGATGTATATTACATTGCTGGATGTCCAGGTGAATGATCTGGTGATGTGACTGATTTGGTTAGGTCCTGTGATGGTATCATTGGTGTAAATATGTGGACAGAGTTGACATCTAGGTTTGTTGCATGGATTGGTTCCTGAGTTAGAGTTACTATGGTGTGGTGTGTGGTTGCTGGTGAGAATATGCTTAAGGTTGACGGGTTGTCTATGAGCGAGGACTGGCCTGCCTCCCAAGGCCTGTGAAAGTGAGAGATTGTTGTCCAGGATGGGTTGTAGATCACTGATGATGCGTTGGAAAGGTTTTAGCTGAGGACTGTATGTGATGGCCAGTGGAGTTCTGATGGTTTCTTTCTTGGGCTTGTCTTGCAGCAAGAGGCTTCTGGGTACACATCTGGCTCTGTTAATTTGTTTCCTTATTTCCTCGTATGGGTATTGTAGTTTTGAGAATGCTTAGTGAAGATCTTGTAGGTGTTGGTCTCTGTCTGAAAGATTGAAGCAAATGTGGTTATACCTCAGCACTTGGCTGTAGATGATGAATTGTGTGGTGTGTCCGGGATGGAAGCTGGAGACATGAAGGTAGGCATAGTGGTCGGTGGGTTTTCGGTATAAAGTGGTGTTAATGTGACCGTCATTTATTTGTACCATGGTGTCTAGGCAGTGGACCTCCTGTGTAGATTGGTCCAGGCTGAGGTTGATGGTGGGGTGGAAGCTGTTGAAATCATGGTGGAATTCTTCCAGAGTCTCCTTCCCATGGGTCCAGATGATTAAGATGTCATCCATTTAGCATAGGTAGAGAAGGAGCATGAGTGGATGAGAGCTGAGGAAGCATTGTTCCAGGTCAGCCATAAAAATTAGGGCATATTGCGGGCCATCAGAGTGCCCATAGTGGTGCCACTGGTCTGTAGGTATATATTGTCACCAAATTTGAAATAATTGTGCATGAGGATAAAGTCACAGAGCTCAGCAACCAGTTGTGCTGTGGCATCATCAGGGATACTGTTCCTGACAGCTTGTATTCCATCAGTGTGTGGGTTGTTTGTGTAGAGAGCCTCCACAGCCATGGTGGATAGGGGTGGTGTTTTCTGGAAGATCACCAATGCACTGTAGTTTTCTCAGGAAATCAGTGGTGTCACGGAGATAGCTGGGAGTGCTGGTGGCATAAGGTCTGAGTAGAGAGTCCATATATCCAGACTGTCTAGAAGAGGGCCTCATCATCCCTGATGAAGTAACCTCGTTATCTCTAGACTGATTCTTGCCTGCACATTTATACCTGCCTCTGGAAATTTCCACCACATGGTATTTACCCACGAAAGCTTATGCTCCAATACGTCTGTTAGTCTATAAGGTGCCACAAGACTCTTTGTCATTTTTTACAAGTGCTTCAAGAAGACTAATCAATCTTTCTGCACAACAATCCTGTGAGATGAGGAGGAGTGTGCAGCAATTGAGAGCACCCAGAATTAGATACCTATGGACTTATTTTTCTGATTATTTAGCATTTAGCAGCACTTTCTTTGATCATAGCCCAATGGTCATTGGCTTCAGTTGCAACTGTGAATGCTCAGCAATTCTGCAAATCAGTCTCCAGGTTTCTCAAGTCAGGCATGCAGAAAATGAGGAACACATGAATCAAGACAGCCTATAAAGTGTTTGGTGTAATTGATTTGCCCTATATCATGCAGTAATTCTGTGGCAGAACCAAAAATAGAATCCAGTTACATAAAAACATCAGAATGGCCATACTGGGTCAGACCAATGGTCCATCTAGTCCAGTATCCTGTCTTCCGATGTGGCCAATGCCAGGTGCTCCAGAGGGAATGAACAGAACAGGTAATCATCAAGTGATCCATCCTCTGTCACCCGTTCCCAGCTCCTGGAAAACAGCGGCTAGGGACATCATCCCTGCCCATCCTGGCTAATAGCCATTGATATAACTATCCTCCATGAATTAATCTAGTTGTTTTTTGAACTCTGTTATATTCTTGGCCTTCACAACATCCTCTGGCAAGGAGTTCCACAGGTTGACTGTGCATTGTGTGAAAAAATACTTCCTTTTGTTTGTTTTAAAACTGCTGCTTATTAATTTCATTTGGTGGCCCCTAGATCTTGTGTTATGAGAAGGATTAAATAACACTTCCTTATTTACTTTTTCCACACCAGTCGTGATTTTATAGGCCTTTATCATATCCCCTCTTAATCATCTCTTTTCCAAGCTGAAAAGTCCTAGTCTTATTAATCTCTCCTATATGCTAGCCATTCCATATCCCTAATCATTTTTTTGCCCTTTTCTGAACGTTTTCCAAGTCTAATATATCTTTTTTGAGATGGGGTGACCACATCTCACACAGTATTCAGGATGTGGATGTACCATGGATTTATATAGAGGGAATATGATATTTTCTTTCCTATTATCAATCCCTTTCTTAATGATACCCAATATTCTGTTCGCTTTTTTGACTGCCATTGGACATTGAGTGGATGTTTTCAGAGAACTAATCACAATGACTCCAAGATCCCTTTCTTGAGTGGCAACACCTAATTTAGACCCCATCATTTTATACGTATAGTTGGGATTATGTTTTCCCATGTCCATTATTTTGCATTTATCACCATTGAATTTCATCTGCTATTTTGTTGCCCAGTCACACAGTTTTGAGAGATCCTTTTGTAGCTCTTTGCAGTCTGCCTGGTACTTAACTATCTTGAATCATTTTGTGTCATCTGCAAATTTTGCCACTTCACTGTTTACCTCTTTTTCCAGATCATTTATGAATCTGTTAAATAGGACTGGGCCCAGTACAGACCCCTGGGCGACACCACTATTTACCTCTCCCCATTCTGAAAACTGACCATTTATTCCTACTCTTTGTTTCCTATCTTTTAACCAGTTACCTATCCATGAGAGAACCTTCTCTCTTATCCTATGACTGCTTACTTTGCTTAAGAGCCTTTGGTGAGGGACCTTGTCAAAGGCTTTCTGAACATCTAAATACACTATATACACTGGATCCCTCTTGTCCACATGCTTGTTGACCCTCTCAAAAAATTCTAGTAGATTAGTGAGTCATGATGTCCCTTTACAAAAACATGTTGACTATTCCCCAACAAATTATGTTCATCAACATATCTTGAGAATTTTCTTCTTTACTATAGTTTCAACCAGTTTATCCAGTACTGAAGTCAGGCTTACCGGGTTGTAATTGCCATCATATTAGCTATCCTCCAGTCATTTGGTACAGAAGCTGTTTTAAATGATAGGTTACAGATGACAGTTAGTAGACCTGCAATTTCTCATTTGAGTTCCTTCACAACTCTTGAGTGAATACCATCTGGTCCTGGTGAGTTACCACTGTCCAGCATTGCCTTACTCACATTGTTTCTCTTCTGGCAATCCCATGCCTCATTCATTACACACCTTCCAACTTCTGGAACAAGTGGAATAGAGGGCAAGCAATATAACATACAAGTAGAATGAATAATGGGAGTAAATCAACCTGAAAGAGGCAGAATTTTTGAAGTTAGATCTTTTGTACCTAAGGGGGCAGCAGAGGCTTTTTAAATAAAAAGCATGAGCAAGTCTCGCACAAGCACATGAGAAATAACTCCCTGTCTCTCCACCGCCCCTCAAAAAGTGATGATATGAGAAAGCAGTTTCAACCTATTAACTTAACAATGAGCACTTTAGAGGTTCAAAGAGACTGTCTGAGAAAATTCCCTTCAAAATAAATGCATAATTAAGAATCAGGAAATTAGAGTGGAGTATGTCCCTGATTGATGCAACAGCATCAGGGACCCATTGTATAGTCACAGTTCTGCTCATCTCTGGGTTAGCCATATTGCAGTCAACCTGTGAAGACATCTGGAAGTGAATTCCTCCTCACCCCCAAGCAGGGATTTTTCAAATGCACAAAATGATTAAAAACATTGTTTAATTGTGGACAGTTGCTTTTTATTTGCCCATTTTTATTTTGCTAATGTTTATGGTTAAGTGCATTGGCAGTACAAAAGTTGTTTGAAGCATCCATTTGGTTACACTGTAAACAAGAAGGCCTCCTCAAAATGATCGTTGATATTAGCAGGTCTCATTGTAAGAAGGTATTTCATTCAGGTTCACTGATGGAAAAGCCTAGTCTCCAAGACAGTAAGGACACAGAAAACAATAGAATTTACATTCAAGTATCAGAGGGGTAGCCATGTTAGTCTGGATCTGTAAAAGCAGCAGAGTCTTGTGGCACCTTATAGACTAACAGACGTATTGGAGCATGAGCATTCATGGATGAATACCCACTTCATCGGATGCACCTACAAAAGCTCATGCTCTAATATATCTGTTAGTCTATAAGGTGCTACAGGACTCTTTGCTGCTTTTACAGAATTTACATTGTAAACTCTTTAGGGAAGGAACAGTCTTGTTTTCTGTGTTTGTACTGCCCCTAGCACAGCAGGGTCCTGGTCCACAAATAATGAAAACTAATAATAAATTCTCAGACTTCAGGAAATGAGGCCAAGAGCGAGACTCCTCCATTTGAGGGAAAAAGAGTTTCTCCTTCTGTTTTATTCTGAGGTAGAAGTTTGTGAATGAAACAGTTGTGCTGATTTCCAACAGCTGATATGGTCCTAAATCCCTATACCATTTTTTTTAACTCACACAGTACTTGAACCCAGAAACTGTTGAGTTCTAATACTGCATCATTTAACTTATATTTGGACCTTGGGTAAGTCCTCTAGGCCACTATTTTCAAAACTTGTTGCCTCAAATTATGCTTCATTTTTTTTGGCACCTAAATAGAAGAGATCTGATTTTTAAAGATGCTGAAATCCTGCAACCCTTTTGACTTCCATTGGGCCTCTACTCAGCTCAACATCACTGAAAATAAGGTCAACTCATTGCAAAACCTAAATATTTGTTATGATTTGAAAATGTTTTCCTGAATCATTCTGTGCCTGAGCTCCGCTATCTCTAGATGGGGATAATACCACTCACTGACCTCACAAGGGTGCAAGGAGGATTACATAATTAATGTTTTTAAGATACTTCGATGATGAAAAGTGGCATCATTAGCTGGGAATTTTGCATGGCTTAGCAATATTTGTTTTTCAGTGCCTCTCTATGCCTATTTTCCCACTCCCTTCAGCCAGGGAAGGGCCTACAAATTCCCTCCTGAGGTAAAGACATACATGGAAATGAGTTACATGAGGGATAAGCCTGACCCAAGGTCATTTTTCCCCAGATGAGAGAGGAGTCAAAAAGCAATTAAAACTAACCTGATAAGCGTGTTATTTAATTTTATGCTGTGGTCTCCCAGGAAAAGTTTCAACATTAGGTAACCATTCACGGCCTGCAGCTTCCACTGAATTCAATGGGCTTTTGTGTTCTCAGCACCTCCACAAGCCAAACAAATTATTCCATGCAAGATATTGATGTATTCATTCAAAATCTAAATAAGTTAGATTTTCATTTTTTTTCTCAAATACATAATGTGAGCATATCTACTTTTGGCTTATGCAATCTCTGTGTGGTCTACTTGCCCAGGCCATCTAGACTAGACTGAGCATCAGGAGACTTGTTTTCCAATTCTCAGCCACAGACCTGCCCTGTGACCTTGGGGAAGTCACCTCTCCATTTCCATTTTGTCTAGCTTGTCTGTTTTGGCTGTAAGCTCTGAGGGGCTGAGACTGTGATGCATTGCCTGAGCAGTGCATAGCACAATGGGATCCTTCTTCTGGCTGAAGGTAATATTGTCTAACTCCATATGAAGACCCTGTTCCAAATTCAATGGGTTTTTCATGTTTTTTTGTTAAGTATATAACTAGAACTGGTGATTTGTAACAGTGATTTTTTTCAACTAAAAGTGCCCTTTTTGCTAAAGAAAATTCCAGCTTTGCCCCCTACACCAACAAATAAGTAAATAAATATTTTCTTTCAGAAAAATCCAAATGATGGCTCCCTGGCAGCCTGTCTAGAAGGTTCTTGTCAACAATTGTCAGAAAGTGAAGTGTCAAGACCTTTTCTGGAGAACTGGTTCTGGAGAATGGAGAGACAGAGTACAACAGTAAACCTTGCCTCTCTGCCCTGATTCTTTTTGCTTAACTGCATATATAATGCATTAATCTGTATTTGGAAGATGTGATTCTCAGAATGAAATTAGAGTTGTTGGTTAAGACCCATCTGCTTGAAATTTTGAATATATTGGTTTGAGCGATTAGTCATTCCAAGAATTCTTGGTATCTGACTCATTGCGTAAAACATCTAAAATAAGTGCTCTATTGAGCATGAAGAAGGAGTAGGATAGGTTTAACTAACTGGAACTAATCCTACTTTCAAATGCAATGTCTAATGCACTACAAGAGACTCCTGGGAAGACACAGTTCTCTATTCTTTCCCCAGATCATATGAACTTCATGCAACTTTTGTATGAATCTTGCCTACTGTTGTACAGCTTTGCTCTCTTTGCCTCACACATAGACTCGTCTATATTCTGAAGTCCAGGATATTTACAAATGCCTCAGTAATCTTTTTAATCAGTGGGATACATTTACTTCATTTTCTGACTGCAAGTACAATCTAAGATGAAATGTGCTCAAGTTGCAAAGTCACTAGGCTTCAGATTTCCTTCTATCAAAGGGACTACTATGGGACTAGGGCTGCTGGAGGCTGTGCTGATTTAATTCAGCAGGTGTCTTCTAGAGACACTAGAGGAAGCTGCCCTACCCACAGTGGGAATAGATAGGTTGAGGAGGCAAAGAGTTTTATAATTAGAATCATTTTCTTCTGTGGTTTGATGTTTAAATTGATGCAGCTGATTACTAAAATGGATGAGCAGCTTTGTGATAGTTTCTTGTGCACTTACAGTGCATGTTAATGTCCTGTGAGGGCACCTAGAATCCGTCATGGACACCTATTGTTTTATACATCAAAATGGATACATACAAAATAAATATCTTTGAGAGAGAATGGAAGTGAAGCCATCAGGAGGCAGTGGTGAATCTTTCTGGGAGTACAGTAGGATTTGTTGAGGCATGAGTCAGTTGTACTTAATTTCTCCTTTCACCTGCTGAGGTCAATCTAGCCCAGCCTATTAATCCTTGTTACAGAGGATTCCAGTTAGGTCACCCATTAGAATTGTGTTAGGTGATACTTAAGTAAGCATGTTAGATAATACACAATCAAACAAGGGCAAAGAAGATGCAGTTTGACATATAGTATAGGTTAGGTAAACAAGCAATTGGTATTTTTGTCTATGTCAGTTCCAGGATTCCACAATATTCCATTTATAAAGGTATCCACACCTTGAAGGATACTTAGGCTAGGAAAGAATTCATACTCATATATGCTCCACTAATCGTTGATTAAGCAATAAATCCTAACTAAACTTTTTAGATCATGCAAACCCATTTTAGTATAAGGTTAGAAGTTAGAGCAAAACTGAGTGACCTTACATATTTTAAGTTGGTCCAATGAGACAAAAACCAACTCCTATACATGACGTATAGATAAATAGTTTTACAAATGCTCATGTGAGAAGTTCTACAATGAGACATCTTCACCTCTGTAAATTAAAGGAATCTTTATTATGTACAGAGATGCTGCCAATCTTAATACCACTGTTGAGTTGCTAAACTAGGAAAAGGCAACAGCCACAAGCAAGTACTAGGCTAAATGAAATACACAGGCAAAAAAAAAAAGTACAGTAACATCAGTCCATAAACAAAATCTCTACATAAAAAGGCTTTTAAGGTTGGTTGAATGTGTCACCTCACTCATAGGCAATCAGCAAAAACTAAGACAATGCCAAGTTAATGGGGCACTTCTCAATTGTACCACAACATCCACAAAGCATCTTTCCATTAACAGTGACACAATCTGCATCCTTATAAAGAATTCCCTTCTGTTTCCAACAGATAAGGAAAGATAGACAAATTAATCACATTCAGCCTAGAACACAAAACCTTAATTATAGTTGTGATGGGATGTTTACCCCACACAGGTCCTGAAGGGGTTAATGTGACCATGAGTGGCCAATTAACATACCTGGCAGCATCCTTGAGAGAGAGAAAGCCCTACTTAACTGATAATGAAACCCAGATTAGGAGGGGTTGAGTGGTGATTAGAAAGCCAAGAAGTTTGTAGCAGAAAATGTCTTTTATTCATTTGCAAGTGGAACTCCACAGAGGAGTGTAATTAGTCCAAACCTCTTTAACATCCTGATAAATGACCTCCATACAGAGATGAGTATTGGAATAGGGATCACATTATTTGCTGACAACTGTGTCATATGCACAAAAAGCAGAAACCTTGAAAGCACCTCCAAAAGAATCAATGATTCGTTTAAGAGAAGTGTAGAATGGGGAAAAAGATGTGGTTTCATATTTTCCATACACAAAATTAAGGGAATGATCTTCACAACAAGGAAAATAAAAAAGGCTGTAAAGTGATATCTAAATGACCAACAGATAAATATAGGGAAAAAATAAGAATTCCTAGGTATGATATCTGATAACAAGCTCTCGTGGAGGGACCATATTGAAAATGTTAAATATAAGTTCAAAAATAGAATTAACTTACTTAAAAGTATCTCTGGAACATCCTGAAACATGGATATGAATATGGTTGTAATGCTATACGAAGTGCTAATTAGGTGAATTATTGATATATGGATGCTAGGTTGTTGCATCAGCGGTGAACACATATCTGAGAAAACTAGCCTATATCCAAGCACAGATATTGTGTATCACACATAGTGCCTTCATTACTATGCCTCTGTGTGTACTACAGATAGCAATCGGTGAAATGCCTGTCACTCTTTCAACGAACCAAAATACTAGGTCATAGTGAAGATAACAACACAAAACTAATATATAATGATTGTTGGAAATTAAGCAGAGGCTTGATAAGACAAAAAATAACAAAAAAAAAATCCCCATTTAAGTAGAGTACAGAAGTGGATAAATGATTTTAATGAAAAGAAAGGTTTGAAAGAGATCAAAATCTATAGCTATGGGAAAATATCACTGGAAAACCATCCTCCTTGAGATAGACATGGAATTACATAATTAAATAAATAAAAGGAGAACACCAATAAATATGCAACATATAGAAAATCAATATATATGTGATTAAGTGGAGAAACTATTTATAAATATATATCAATGGCTCCAATGAGAAAAGAACAGGAAAAATGGAAACATCTTTCTGTGTGCCCTCACTCCGACTCAAAAAAGCCATAAGGCTAACTAATTTTGTATCTGTCTTCACAGCTGTGCTAACAGGGATTATTGGGCTTTAAATGTGCTGCCAGACACCATGGCCATCCTGTCTGACTCCTTTTTGAGGGCTGCAGGCAGTTTGCAGTGGTAAGTCTGACAGCACAAATGCTATTTTTAGTGAAATATTACTGCTAACAATCAAACTAGCACAACTGGATATAACCATAGTAATAACGTGGATCCCAGCCCATGTAGGGACAGTAGGCAATGAATTGGCGGACTAAAAGGCAAAAAGTGCTATTAATCATGAACAAGTTGAGCTAGTAATCCCCTTAAGCAAACTGGAATTTAAATACCTAATTAAAAATGAGCTAAGGGAGGAATGGCAAGAATTTTGGGCAAATGAAACAAAGGGAAAACATTTCCAAGAAGTAGGCCCAACAGCTGACAGTGTTGATATAATCCAAGGCCCTGAGAGAAGAAGCAAAGTGGCTCTATTTAGAATTCTAACAGGGAATTGTGGATTTAATAATAATTTATTTCTAATTAACTTGCAGAAAGATTAATTATGTGTAACATGTAGGGTCCATGAAATGACAGATCATATCCTTTGGGATTGTAAAGACCGTGCTTATGGGGAAAAAAAAGGTGTTTATAAAGAAAACTCACAGGCATGAACATAACAACATTTTCTTTGCAACATCTATCAAGAACACAAGGAAAATGGGGTCCAATTAAAAAAAAACTCTTTCAAAATTATTTAAGAATACTGAGACAGATGTGAGTGTTTTAGACATGAAAAAAAAATACAAAGGTAGAGTGCACAGCAGTCATAAATTCAGCAAGTGAGTCTGCTGCAGCACAAAACCAAGAAAGAAGAAGAAGAAGAAGAAGATGGTTGCATGGAGAGTCTTCAGTCACTGGGAGATAGAAACGGTAGCAAGCAGTCCAGGGGTGCAGTTAGGAATCTGAGGGACTAGACCTTAGCCGCCCACTACAGAGTCACTGGGATAGAACCCAGAGTGGAGGGAGGGCTTATGTTCCCCTACCAACCACTGAGGAACTGAGGTGAAATCCCCTGGGATAAGGGGTGAAAGGACAATGGAGCCCAGATACAGATGGAAAAGCTGGTGTAAGATCACTGGACTATAGCTTGGTTGTACTCTTTGGTACCCCTGGAAAGGGAGGACTTAAGTGTGACCGAGTGGGAGGGCCGACATGTGGGAAGAGATCCCATCTCAGCAGCAGAGTAACCATCAGCAGTGGGTGCCATATGGAGAGACAGACACTATGCCAGGTCTGGCTACAAGGAGAAGCACCTGCAGTGAGTGAATTCCTTCATGACAATCTTATGGTTCCTTCACAAAAACATACCACACATACGTGACTCATGCCCATACATCAGCCCTGAGTGTTAAGCTAATGTTGAGGTTCTAATTGTCATTTAGCATTGTCACTAAAAGAGATTACTGTTTTGTTTCTTGTCTTATTAATTGGATGACCAACCTTAATCTCTTTTAAACAAAGTTTTTTTTTTAATATAAATTCCTGTGCTTTTTAATACAGGAATATGGGAGTAGGAAAGGAGTTGGTTTGTTGAGGTGACAGCAGAGTGAGGAGAGTATGAGGGGCTAAGTGTGGAGTTTTGGTAAATGGTGAGGCCATTTCTATCTTATTTATTTCACAGAAAAGAGTGCCAATGTTCCATGGAAGCATAAGTCTGTCAAGTGCCAATCTTCCTCTGCTGTTCTAGCTACAGCCCATCAGAAGGAAGGAGCCACTGCTGAAACTGCAAAGTTCAGAAACAGTTCCTAGCACTAGAGCTCATAGTTTCTCTCTCCCAGGAATTCCAGCTAGTGCATCTTCACTGAACAGCCTATTCTGTGAATCTCTATTTCTTTACAACGTCCTAACCACAGATGAAGGGAGTGGCCATTTTTGGTGAGGGCAGGCTGTTGTGTCATTTCCACTGGATAATATGGAATACAATGACCATCTTTACTGGTGGCATCTCCTTCACTAGTGAAGTAGTAGCTGTCTTTACTGAGGGCATGAACATCTTTATCCCATTCTGGCAAGAAAAATTAATATAAATTAGAAAAATAGCGTTACAGCCCTGGATGAGCTCCCCATTGTGAACATGCACAAGGCTTCTGTATTGAACCCAAACCTATGGATGCAATGGACTTTTAAGGTTACCGAGTTTGAATAATATTCACACACTATCTATGGCTTGGTCTATACTTAAGACTTAGGTCAACATAGCTACAGTGCTCAATTGTGTGAAGAATGCTTCCATCAACCTAGTTACCATTGCTAAGGGAGGTGGTGTTCCTATAGTGAAGGAAAAATGCCTTCTGTCGCTGTAGACTACATCTACATGACAAGCTTAAGCCAGCATAGCTACAGCACTACTGCTATGTCGCTATAAGCTCCATACTGTAGACATGGTCTGAAGCTGGTCTTTTATACACACTCCTGGGAAACATACCTCACACCTGGTACTCTTTCTTCGGGATGTCAGAACTCCATGGTCCAACTGCCACAGGCCTCATGGTTGGTGCTGATCCCCCAAATCTCCCCAGTGGCTTAAGCAGTCTCTCTCCAAGTCCTATCTTGCCCTTTGAGAACATTGTGACAGTTAATCAAGAGACATATAGCCTTTTAAAGTAATTTCTAAACCAATCATTTGCAACACTCTGTTTCAGTTTCATCGCTCTTTCTGAAAGCTCTTTGGGTCTTAGTCTGTGTCCTTCCAGGGAGCCCAGGATTTTTCTGCACCTCTTTTTCTCCTGATCAGTCTTCTCTTCATGTGCTGGTCTCCTCATTCCACACACAAAAGCCCTCTTGCACAGTCTTGGTCATGAACCCTAGACCTCATGCCCCAAATGTTCTGCATTCATATGCACAACCCCTTTTGTTTCAGAATGGGATGAAATCTTTAAGAGTAATCTGAAAGTAATAGCCCTTGGCTGGTAATATCCATTGTCTTGTAAATGTAAGATTATTACATTGTTGACTGTCCTTAATTTTCAGGGACAGACACCCAGGTGCCTGTCCCTCTCCCCTTCTCAGAGAAAGGGTTATGCCAGGATATAAGATAGATATCAATACAGAGTTCATAAAATCAAACTGGAATTCATAAATTTACAAAGACAGATTCCCACACTGTCTCAGATGGGAACAAAATTTGTTAATAACTTTGCTGAAATACATTCTAATTTTTTCAAATGTCCATTCAAATATACTTGGAAGGGAATTTTGACTATATGGAATGTTTGTAGGGTAATAAACCAGCTATTAATTCACAAAATGCCTCCACAAAAGACCAGATATGGAAATTTGTAAAATTAGTTTTAAACTCAAACTAAGTTACAGATCAAATTGAAAATCTCCAGAAAATGCAACTTTTACTCATAGGTTACGTTCTGTAAATTTGGGGAAAATAGACTGTATGCTTCTTAGAAAACAAAGATGATGGATCTCTGAGTTCAGTGAAAAATCAACCTCAATCTTACTATGGAGGCACTACGATACCCCTGTAACAAGAATATCACAAACGTACAAGTTATAAAGTCCCAAACTGCACTTGCAGGGTATCAGTGTGCCCAAACATTGACAAGTTTGTTATAGTTACTAGTCTCATCAGAAAATTGAGCAGACTTTTAACCTGTTACCAGGGTATGATTAGCTTCCTGTCCAAAATGGTTTCATTTAAGCTGCAGGAGAGGAGCTAAGTAGTCTTATGCTGTGTTTTCTCAAGTACCAGCACTCACACACTCTATTTGTTTCCTGGAGGGCAGCCAGTACTGAGAGGGGATGGGTGACAAGTGAGTCATATTGCAGAAGAGGGATGTCTCACACTCCTGAAGCATTTTTAAGCTCCATCATAAAGCTGATTCATACTGGTATTAAACTTAAAACTCTTGAGGGACAGTGAGACTCTCCACAGGCCTGTTTCACAGTTAGAATTGAACTGAACCTTTTATTAATGAAAATAAAACACTTTCAAAAAAGAATTCCCTGCTCGAAAGCACTTCTTTGGAATCCCAGGCAGATGCTACCTCTCCCCGCAAACCAATACAAAACAGCATATAGTAATGAATCCTTAATTTGAATGAATAGTGCTCTAATTTATCTGTGAAGAAGCTCACAGCGGGTTCTACAACGGCCATGGCTACACTTACAGTTTTGCAGCGCTGGTAGTTACAGCTGTGTTCGTACAGCTGTGTAGGGCCAGCGCTGCAGTGTGGCCACACTGACAGCTACCAGCGCTGCAGTGTGGCCACATTTGCAGCACTTGCAGTGCTGTTGGGAGTGGTGCATTGTGGGCAGCTATCCCAGCATTCAAGTGGCTGCAACGTGCTTTTCAAAAGAGGGGGGTGGGGTGGAATGTGACAGGGAGCGTGGAGGAGACAGACAGAATGGATTTTTGGAGTTGACACTGTTCTCAGCTCCCTGCCTTGCAAGTTCTAAGGACTGTGCCTACCTTCAATCATTTTAAAAGTTCTAACTCCCTTCCCCCACTCCTCTCTCATTCACTAAATGCAAATTATGTACTGCTAAATACCTGTCAGACCAGATCAGCAACTGCTCAACACGGACTTCCCCCTCCCCCCCTGCCGTGTGAGTGTGCTGTTTCTCTCTTCAAGCAAACAGCTGTGAACATTCCAAAGTAATTCCCCTGCCGGCCTTCCCTCGCTCAGCAAACAGGAGCTGTGTTTGTTTTTTAAATAAGCAGTTTGGCTGAACTCCGAGTTCTCCCTTTCTTCCGGTTTGTTGTGGACAGGAATTCTGGGATACCTCCTTATACCCCGGAGGTCAATAAAAGCGCTGGTGGGCGTCCACACTTGCTGACCAGCGCTGGATCACCAGCGCTGGAATCCCTACACCCGAGGCTCGACCGGGTGTACAGCCAGCGCTGCAACCAGGGAGTTGCAGCGCTGGCCGTGCTTTGCAAGTGTGGCCACATCCTAAGTTGCAGTGCTGTAACCCCCTCACCAGCGCTGCAACTCTCTAGTGTAGCCATGGCCAACAACATTCAAAATAGTTAAGATATTCGTGAATTTCAACAGAAATCACTGATTGCGTAAGCATTGTATGACAAGAATTTCTCTGCTAATTATTTTTCAGTGTGTTATTTTATCTATTATACATGGTGACTGAATTCTGCAATCGTTATCTGAGGAGAGATCTTGTGAGTTTAAAACTAGGAAAGGGACTGGTACAAGAAGTAGAGCTGGTCAGGAATTTTCCCACTAAATCCTTTTCTGGTGGAAAATGGAGATTTGTCCAACTGAAACTTTATGTGAAATCATATATATTCTGCCAAAAAATTAACCAAAAAGATTTCTTGGATCCAGAATAAAATTTCTGGTCACAAGAAGGAAGACTCTTCACCCCATCCCCACCAAACCCCTTCTTCTTTGCTAATAACCTGGTGGTTAGAGCACTTCAAGAAAGTGTCAGAGATCCCGGTTCAAGTCCTTACTTTACCTCTTTCAGAATTTGGGTGTCTCATTTTTCACCAAAATGTCTCAGTTTTCCCCTAAGGAAGAACAGGAAAAAATAGTAATCTCAAGATTTTTTGCAGGACAGGAAAATCATTTCCCACCCAGCTCTGAAGAGTATTTGTCAGCAGCTGACACTTCGAGAATTACAACTAATACACTTAGAGAAAGCTGTAGGAAAATGACTCTCTGGAGAGCTTTGCTGCTTCAAAATCATCTGAGTCCCATGAAAACCTATTTAACTGACTACCACACCCAGGATACATACATACCATGTTCCCAAACTCATATACCATGCAAGGTAGGAGAAAGGGCTTGTGTCCAAAATGAATATGTTGGATGTAGGATTAGAGAATAGTGAGCGCTTTCTCCTATACAGAAAAAAAGGGAGGGAGAACACTTATCAGATTGTGAGAGAATTCAGGCAGTGACTTGAGACTGCTCCCCGCCCTGCCAAGTGCTGCTGGTTTAACAACATGGTCTGAACTGACTTTGCTGAAGACAAGATACTCAAGAATTTTAACTATTAATTGCCAAAGAACCACAGTTAAATCCTCATGGACAATGTCAACCATATCACTCTTCCACCACAAGCTACATGCAAGGCCTTCACTTTATTCAGATATTAAGGTGAGGGTAGCAATATAAAACCCTAAGATACATTTAAACCCCTATCCAAAAGTTAACCCAAATTCTTAAGAAATCTCAATTAAAAGTCAATGAATCCAGTCACAGAAAAACTTACATACCTTTTCAAACCTTTGGTTTTATTTTTATTTACTCCCTTGTAATGCTATGGGTTGCTGAAATTTTTCTCTTGTCAAATAAGAATACTACTCATGTCACTGGAGTATATGCACAATACACCATTTTGGATAATTGCAAAAAGCCTCAGCTTTGCTTTGGTGTTTAATTACCTTCAAAAGCCCTTTATTGTCTCAACAACTCCTTTACCTTGATCATTAGGCTTTCCATCCATCATCTAGTTCAGCCATTAAGAGACAGAACTGGGTTCTGCAGTACCAATAGTTATTTATAAAATTCACCTTTGTGGCATTGGTCTGATTTTTATACTTGTGAATATATACATCATTACTGCGGAGCAGATCCACAGGAACAATTTCACAGATGTTCACTTGGCAGGATATTGCATCCCTTTGCTATCATAAATATACTGGCATGAAAGGACACACAGGGCCCAGTTTTCACAGTAGGTGATTTAACAGGATATCCATACAGTACACTGGGATACTCAAATCAGCACTTAGCCAAGTAAAATTGCCACTTATTTTTATGGGATCCATATAGCACCCTGGCTATTGTAAATTAATCTATCTCCACTGAAGTTAATGAATCTATGACCATTTAGAGCACTGAGGACCTGACTCCTGGTCTCTGCCCACAGGGTTTATATTCTAAATTAAGATTAACTAGGTAGGGATGATTCACTCTAGGGGCCAAGAAAATACAGCAGTAAGATCATGCTGTTACTTTGATGCATGCCTCATGGAAATTACAATATTTTTTCTTTAATAAGTAGTATATAATACCACTGTGGTGAAGGAAAGACTATCACCACAGTGGCAGTTTTTTACTCCAAGCAGGATATTATATGTAGGTGTCAAATTTTTATTAGTTTCATGGAAGGCATTTTGAAGTTTCCTTACAATCCCAATATACTTGGAGATTATTCCCAATTATATTGGGCATCATGATATAGTTCTCTGGACAATATTTATATTACAGTATTCTGCAAAACTCCCAATACTTCATCTCATATGATATGTGTTTCCTTTCAGCACAGGAGACCTAAAACTCTAGGGTTGGAAACAAATTAACTGTAGTGGACTGTCATTGAATCTATCCTGGGTTAAGTATCAGAGGGGTAGCAGTGTTAGTCTGGATCTGTAAAAGCAGCAAAGAATCCTGTGGCACCTTATAGACTAACAGACGTTTTGGAGCATGAGCTTTCGTGGGTGAATACCCACTTCGTCAGATGCATGTAGTGGAAATTTCCAGGGGCAGGTATATATATGCAGGCAAGCTACAGATAATGAGGTAGTTCAATCGGGAGGATGAGGCCCTGTTCTAGCAGTTGAGGTGTGAAAACCAAGGGAGGAGAAAATGGTTTTGTAGTTGGCAAGCCATTCACAGTCTTTGTTTAATCCTGAGCTGATGGTGTCAAATTTGCACATGAACTGAAGCTCAGCAGTTTCTCTTTGAAGTCTGGTCCTGACGTTTTTTTCCTGCAGGATGGCCACCTTAAGGTCTGCTATAGTGTGGCCAGGGAAGTTGAAGTGTTCTCCTACAGGTTTTTGTATATTGCCATATTGTATATTTCACAGGCCTTGGGTGGCAGGCCAGTCCTCGCCCACAGGCAACCTGCCAACCTGAAACATATTCTCACCAGTAACTGCACACTGCACCATAGTAACTCTAGCTCAGGAACCAATCCATGCAACAAACCTCGATGCCAACTCTGCCCACATATCTACACCAGCGACACCATCACAGGACCTAACCAGATCAGCCACACCATCACCAGTTCATTCACCTGCACGTCCACCAATGTAATATACACCATCATATGCCAGCAATGCCCCTCTGCTATGTACATCAGCCAAACTGGTCAGTCGCTACGGAAAAGGATAAACGGACACAAATCAGACATTAGGAATGGCAATATACAAAAACCTGTAGGAGAACACTTCAACCTCCCTGGCCACACTATAGCAGACCTTAAGGTGGCCATCCTGCAGCAAAAAAACTTCAGGACCAGTCTTCAAAGAGAAACTGCTGAGCTTCAGTTCATCTGCAAATTTGACACCACCAGCTCAGGATTAAACAGACTGTGAATGGCTTGCCAATTACAAAACCAGTTTCTCCTCCCTTGGTTTTCATACCTCAACTGCTAGAACAGGGCTCATCCTCCCTGATTGAACTACCTCATTATCTCTAGCTTGCAGGCATATATATACCTGCCCCTGGAAATTTCCACTACATGCATCTGACGAAGTGGGTATTCACCTACGAAAGCTCATGCTCCAAAACGTCTGTTAGTCTATAAGGTGCCACAGGATTCTTTGCTGCTATCCTGGGTTAAGATTTTTTAATTGCCGCAAACTAGCGAGATATGTGTCACTTAAAAATAAATTCTCCCCTGTGTATCAAAGCACTAAGCACCTGCTAGCTCAGTATTTGGACAGAAAAACTAGCTTTCAAAATGTAACTGTCTCAGGATGCAGAGATTTTCTGTCAGAGGTTATAATGATCCACACTGATCAAGAGCTAGCAGTCTAACAAGTATGAAGAAATGGTTAAAGAGAGTTTACAAGATGTCTGCAAACAGTTAACCCACAAATGATTCCAAAGTTTTGTACAGTACCTATTGATTGTGAAAGGAAAAAATATGAATGACTGTTATTTTAATAAGGTGTCTGGGAGTAAAATTTACAAGATCATCTTCAACTATTTTCATATGTGTTATATTCCTTAAACTTCTGTTCAGTAAATGACAAATTTAAGTCAATATAGTAGTGATATACTATTTATTAAAGGTAATATCCAGTTCTTGGGTGCTACTCGTGCAATCAAGGCTGGAATTTTGTTCTATATTTAATAATATATAATATAAATGAATAACCAATTATAAAATGTCTTCTACCCAAAGGTTTTAGAGTTACAGTAGACCTACTGAAGAAAAATAGGTTTGTGCTTTTCTAAAATTCTTTTAAGATTCATAAGAAAGATCTGAAACTTTTGTTTACTTTGTTTTAAAGGAGAGATTTTTCCTGTTCTGCTTATTATATTTTAACATTAGAAAATCTGTTCTTATGTACCATGAAACTCTGTGGAAGAAAGGAGAAGTAGTGGAGTTATGATATAATAAAATAAGAGATGGAAATTGCCAGTTGTGTAGGGAAAGGAGTTTTTTATTCAGATAAATTTAAACTATTTGGTATGTTTTATTTGTTTGTTAACAACCATGTTTTAACGGGTCAATACTTTATAAATGCTTTGAGAAAAGGAAGTCTACTAAATGTTCAATATCTGCCTCTTAAGTAAAGGGGTCAGGAATCTTAATCCACTAATGAGACTCCCCAAAAGCTTCAAAACAACACATACACACAAATGAAAGAACCACCTTGACATTTCTAAGGGATTTATTTATTTATTGTTTTGGTTTAAAATAGAAAGACTTTAAAAGTCTGTTACATTACACAGTCTCCCAAGTTAGGAGTCCTATAACTGTTGGCTTTGCAATACAGCAAAGCCTAGCACTGCTTTTTTGCCATTAATCTCCTAAATTTTGACTGATCACTTAACATTTTTTATATGCAGTTGTCTTGTCTATGTGGATTTCAAATAACTTTGGGCCTGATCCTGCAATCTTTATTCCCAAGGACTATACAGCTCTGTGCACTTAGCCTCACAACATTACGAACCAGGTATGATCAACTCCGTTTTTCAGATGAGGAAAAGGAAACACAAAGAAGTTAAGTTCACCAATCTTACCTCAATAATAAAAGTGAAAAATCAGAACACATGCATATTGTTAATCAGCAAAATTGTATAGCAAACACTTCCAGATAATTACCATCTAGTAAAAAATACCTTTTAAATTGGGTCAGCACTAAATATATTAATACTGACAGTTACCTTGGATTTATTTTTTAAACCTGATGCTAATTTTTACTGTGTTTAACCAGTTTCAATCTAAACTAAAAACAAACAAAACATGTATAAAAGCCATGTTGTCAAAAAGAGATAATTATCACACAGCAAGGAAATGGACATTTACTTGTCCATTCTTACCCTTCCTGGTCAAAGTAGCTCTGCTGGGGTTTCAGTTTTTCAGAATTTGATACAACATTTTTGTATTGCTAAGAGTCATGGAAGGTACTACGCAGAAAATTAAGAACGTCTTGCCAAGCTGCCTTTACATTGTGGCTAGATCTTGATTATTTTTTTTTCATGCTTACTTCAATATCTTCTGAAGTTATTCGTATTTTACAGGGTATGTTCTCCATGTGATGAAAGGAATTATGACTGATATTTTCTAAGCAGTGAAGGGGATTTAGCCATACTTCTCACGTTAAAGTTAATGGAAGGTTGTCCCTGGGACATTTCTAAAATACTAGCACTAATAGAAAAATGGGATTTACATGCCACAGGGGAATTCTGCTATTTCAATATTTGGTGGGGGTTTTTTTCCTTGAATCACGATGAAAAGCCAAATATCAAAACTTTTTTGCAGAATGACCATTTTTGATCAAAATGAAATGTTTCCTCACTCCCGAATCAAAGTATTTTGCTTTGAAATTCCTGAACCAAAATGTTTTGTTGATTTGTTCCTTTCACCCTCATTACACATTTCTTTTACAGACTGTTCTTTGTATCTACAGCTGATTTAATAAAACTCCATTTTCTGACAGGAAAGTGTTTTATACAAATTGTTGCCAACTCTATACAATGCAAATAAATAATGCATTGATGTAACCAGAACAAGTAGCTTACATGTTGAGTGACAGACTGGAGATGCAGTGTGAATGGCAATTAATAGGATAAGTAAGCATTATTAACATATGGACTTTACTGTTTGCTTTCCCTACAATACCCATCTTCTGCCCCTCGGTATGTAAGGTTACACTTATTTTGCACACCCACTAAATGCCTAACACTGCAAAGCACATTAATTTATCAGTTACTTCCTCCCTCACCCCAATCAGCTAACAGCCCATGTGTAAATTATACATTTACATTATATTTGGCCCAGAAACTTCCATAAGAGCTGAAACTGTTTACACCAGAAGTGAATTTAGCCTGTGAAGTCTCCGACCTTTCAAGGCTCTGAGCACTTCCATTCCCATTGTCTGAAATAGTATCTGTATTGCACTGGTTTGTGATTTAGCTTAAGCTTTGGAAGATATTCTGAGCAGGTAATAAAGCCTTTGAAGCTGTTGAGAAGTTACCATTTCAAAGAGTCTATTATAGGAAGTTCAGCATGGAATTATTCTGGTAGAAGACGCAATGAAATCCCAGTTAGTATATCTAGAAACAGCTCAGGTGGGGGTTTGAGACCTGAGTGACATCCCTTTATTAGTGCTCTTTTTGACATGAGAATTTGGAGAAACTGAATTTCTGGGTGAGTTATCAGAGGACACATTGAAATAGTTGGTGCGATCATCTGTGGCAGGTGATAGAAAGGGACTCAAATGAGGATCATACAACTATCATAAAGCAAATTTTCACTAATGAGGATTTGTGTCCGTTCAGCAATGATATTACCAGCCAAAAATACTATACATAAATGACAAAAAGCATGTGCTGGACAGAAACCTCAAAGAGAATAAGCCTTCTCTAAGAAATAGCCTGCCTGCATTTTTACTCTAGTGTCAGTCTATTACCAATAATCAGAATTTGTAAACAATACTTGTAAATTGACCTATTTTTGCCACAGACGTCTGCACAACGATGCTAGTTTCATAGTGCAAGTATGATGGAATGTGTATTTGAATTTTAACGCAGAACAATTTGTTCTTGGGTACATAGTAGCAGTAAGTTGTAAAACAACCCAAAAAATCAGAATTTAATTTTAAAATTGATAACTCTGGTATATTATCACTTCAGTTTGTGTATTGTCCATTGAGGCAATATTAATAGAAGCAAAACCACACTCTAATCCCACTCTGCTGTGATCTTTAAAAATTAATACAAACAAACAACTGGGCATCTTTGTTATAAATACACTTCATTTTGGATCTACCTGCATATGACTTTGCTGGAAGCTAAACTGGACCTCTAAAACTATACAGACATATCAGCATGCGGTACTGACTGTATTTATTTATAATCCTGTAGTAACTGTTGCTTAGTGGCATTGACCAGCTATGCCAGGAAGAGGATAGGAGACATTGGATGTTAATTAGGCCACAGCTTTATTCTTAAATGTCTAGGAGTACCTGGTAGATAACAGTATACAGGGCAAGTAATTTCATAATCATTTCAATATATACCAGGGCGACTCACTTCTGTCAGTCCTCCCTCTTACCCATCCTGGTCCCTAGCCAACTTGCTGCCTGCCACTTGGAATGAGGTTTAAGAGTTGGCTATAAAGGAGGGGGATTGGGTCTCTGCCATGCTATTCATAGGAGTCCTAAGTCTCTCCTCCCACCCCCCACAACCCCAGTTCTACTTCTCTAAAGAATGACTCCTTTAAATCCTTTACCAGACCATTTTTTTTTCTGATCAATGTATCCTTTCCCTATGGCATGCAAGCACTGGACATCTGCTGCATGTTTACATAACGAGTTGCAACATCATAGCCTAACTCCTTTTTCATGTTCTCCTCAATTAAGCCCCCTCCCCGAACCCACTATGGGGAAAGTGGGAAAAAAGAAAAAAAAACATTTCACCTAGGCCAATCTTGCAGTGAGGGAAAAATTCCTTCCCAGCCCCTTGAGAAAGGGCCGACTATTGCAATGCTCACAGCAGATCCTAACACATCCCAGTATTTCACCAATGCCATGGGTGGGAGGATGGGTGCTGCTCCATCCAGTTCAGAGAAAAGTGGGCTTTTCCTGAACAAGCATGGACCTATATAGTCCCCACTCTCTTCTGGTCATCTGTGGGTGATGGGTCAGCCTCCACAGGCTGATCTGCTCTGCAGCTGCAGAAGAAAGTCACTCTCTGGCACTCTAGCCCTCAAAAGGCACACATCTTTTCCAACAACCAGATAACAGCCCCTACCACTTAACATGTGGTGAGGTCATTTGATCTGAATCCAGACCTTTACTGCTGCTTAAATGAACGTGCTTGTCAGGGTGTTTTAATGGTTGGCATTGCAAGAATTAATAAAGCCCAAAGACATCTGATTTGAACTGATGGTACTATAAGGTTCAGCACATGGCACTTTCCCCCCGTTCATTTGTTTCCCCTGGTACAGTTCTCTCTTATTAAGAATATGCACTACTTCTTGCAGTGCAGTACAGATAGAGGACTGTACAGATATCGGTACAAATGGAAGATGTGAAAATGAATATTGAGAAAGCCGTGAAATAGTTACTTCTAGATAGCAAGATAAACAGGCATATTTTTTCATGAAGCAGTGTGAATGTTCAAGTCTTCCAAATATTTTCCAGAAACAGGCATTAATTAAGGAATATTTCCCAGAAAATGTATATATCTTTATGCATCTTGTCTTAACTGGATTGTTAACTCTTTGGGGCAAGATCTGCCTTTTAATGTGGGTCTTGTTCAGGACTAGAGCATTACTATAATAATTATAAACAATAATAAAATCATCTTAAAAAGTAAATAGCTGAATAGGATGTGGTAAAGTGATACTGAGAAAAAGGCAGAAATATCTTGATTCCCGGCACTTCAATTATTTTCCCCTCATATACAAAGTTCAACCTTAGGCCTGGTCTACACTAGTCTGTTATTTCGGAATTAGCTGAGTTAATTCGGAAAAAAAATATTATTCCATCCACATGACCAAACAGGCTTTTTCGATTTAAAGGGCTCTTTAATCTGATTTCTGTACCCTACCTCAGCAAGTGGAATAGTGCTTAAATCAAGATCGCAATCCCGGGTTAAAGGTATTGTGGACGCAATTCAACGTCATTTGCCTCCGGGAGCAACACTCTCAACTCTGATTCACTACCCAGATGGGCAGGAAAAACCTCAGGAACTTTTGAATTTCATTTCCTCTTTGGTCACCATCAGCACAGGTGACCGTCAGCACAGTCCACCATCACAGGCGACCATGCAGAGTCCACTATAACAAGAGATCACGCAGTCCTTGATTCGCAGATGAGCTCCAAACGGGAGGTACTGGATCTCATCGCATGTTGGGGAGACGAGTCTGTTATGGCAGAACTACATTCCGAAAAAAGGAATGCAAATACGTACACTAAAGTCTCCAGGGCCATGATGGAAAGACGCTACTCCAGGGACACAGAGCAGTGTTGTACAAAAATCAAGGAGCTCAGGCAAGCATACCAAAAAGCCAGGGAGTCAAACAGGCTCTCTGGGTCACAGCCTCATACATTCTGCTTCTACTGTGAGCGCCATGCAATTATGGGTTGTGATGCCACTACTACCCCACCACTGTCCATGGACACCTGCAAGGGCGGAGTTGCACAGAGTGAGGAGGAAGAGTCATTGAGGATGAAGAGGAGGAAGAGGAGGAGGACAGTGCACAGGTGGCAAGTGGGGAATCCGTTTTTCCCCCTAGCCAGGAACTATGCTTAACACTGGATCCAGTAGCATGGAAAATAACACTGCGGGGCACAGACGATCCAATAAGTTCCTGGACTGCATTGCAGACAACTTTTTATTGCAGAAAGTTGAAAAAGCTACTGGGGGGAAGCTGTTCTAGACTTGATTTTAACAAATAGGGAGGAACTTGTTGAGAATTTGAAAGTAGAAGGAAGCTTGGGTGAAAGTGATCATGAAATCATAGAATTTGCAATTCTAAGGAAGGGTAGAAGGGAGTACAGCAGAATAGAGACAATGGATTTCAGGAAGGTGGATATTGGTAAGCTTAGAGAGCTGATAGGCAAGGTCCCATGGGAATTAAGACTGAGAGGAAAAACAACTGAGGAAAGTTGGCAGTTTTTCAAAGGGACGCTATTAAGGGCGCAAAAGCAAGTTATTCCGATGGTTGGGAAAGATAGAAAATGTGGCAAAAGACCACCTTGGCTTACCCTTGAGATCTTGCGTGACCTACAAAATAAAAAGGCGTCATATAAAAAATGGAAACTAGGTCAGATCACGAAGGATGAATATAGGCAAATAACACAGGAATGCAGAGGCAAGATTAGAAAAGCAAAGGCACAAAATGAACTCAAACTAGCTATGGGAATAAAGGGAAACAAGAAGACTTTTTATCAATACATTAGAAGCAAGAGGAAGACTAAGGACAGGGTAGGCCCACTGCTCAATGAGGAGGGGGAAACAGTAACGGGAGACTTGGAAATGGCAGAGATGCTTAATGACTTCTTTGTTTCGGTCTTCACTGAGAAGTCTGAAGGAATGTCTAGTGTAGTGAATGCTTACGGGAAGAGGGTAGGTTTAGAAGAGAAAATAAGGAAAGAGCAAGTAAAAAATCACTTAGAAAAGTTAGATGCCTGCAAGTCACCAGGGCCTGATGAAATGCATCCTAGAATACTCAAGGAGTTAATGGAAGAGGTATCTGAGCCTCTAGCTATTATCTTTGGGAAATCATGGGAGACGGGGGAGATTCCAGAAGACTGGAAGGGGGAAATATAGTGCCCATCTATAAAAAGGGAAATAAAAACAACCCAGGAAACTACAGACTAGTTAGTTAAACTTCTGTGCCAGGGAAGATAATGGAGCAGGTAATCAAAGAAATCATCTGCAAACACTTGGAAGGTGGTAAGGTGATAGGGAATAGCCAGCATGGATTTGTAAAGAACAAATCGTGTCAAACTAATCTCATAGCGTTCTTTGATAGGATAACAAGCCTTGTGGATAAGGGAGAAGCGGTGGATGTGATATACCTAGACTTTAGTAAGGCATTTGATACAGTCTCGCATGATATTCTTATAGATAAGCTAGGAAAGTACAATTTAGATGGGGCTACTATAAGGTGGGTGCATAACTGGCTGGATAACCGTACTCAGAGAGTAGTTGTTAATGGCTGCTGGAAAGGTATAACAAGTGGGGTTCCGCAGGGGTCTGTTTTGGGACCGGTTCTGTTCAATATCTTCATCAACGATTTAGATGTTGGCATAGAAAGTACGCTTATTAAGTTTGCGGACGATACCAAACTGGGAGGGATTGCAACTGCTTTGGAGGACAGGGTCAAAATTCAAAATGATCTGGACAAGTTGGAGAAATGGTCTGAGGTAAACAGGATGAAGTTCAATAAAGATAAATGCAAAGTGCTCCACTTAGGAAGGAACAATCAGTTTCACACATATAGAATGGGAAGAGACTGTCTAGGAAGGAGTATGGCAGAAAGAGATCTAGGGGTCATAGTGGACCACAAGCTTAATATGAGTCAACAGTGTGATACTGTTGCAAAAAAAGCAAACATGATTCTGGGATGCATTAACAGGTGTGTTGTAAACAAGACACGAGAAGTCATTCTTCCGCTTTACTCTGTGCTGGTTAGGCCTCAACTGGAGTATTGTGTCCAGTTCTGGGCACCGCATTTCAAGAAAGATGTGGAGAAATTGGAGAGGGTCCAGAGAAGAGCAACAAGAATGATTAAAGGTCTTGAGAACATGACCTATGAAGGAAGGCTCCCCACTCCCAAAGTGGGCTCCCAGACCATGACCCTGGAGAAGGTACTTCTAGTGAGTGAGAGCCTGATCGGAGCCATGCAGTGGGGGATGGGGGGAAGCCCAACTGTGCTGGGCTGTTCACATATAGTTTAAAGGGCTCTTCTCTGCTCAGAGCCTCATCAGAGCCACGCGGTGGGCAGGGGGCGGGAGGGCGGATTGGGTGTTGTGTGAAGTGATCATCCCAGAGACCCTGCAGGCCCTCCTTTATGGCAAACCCACCAGGCATTGCTTGCTATGGGAAAGGGGTACCAGCAGTTTGAAAACATTGAAATTAATGTAGAAGAAGCAGAACCCTGCATGCCCCTAGACTGCTTGCAAGCTGAGTTCTGTTGCTCGGCTGTGTGTGATGGCTTACTCATACCAAAGTGTCCTCTTTGTTCTCTGAAATATATATTTTAAAATACTACCCTCCCTTTTTCTTCTCCCACAGGTGCAAATGTTTCAACGCAGCCCCTATCTACTCCATCTCAAAGGCTGGTCCAGATTAGAAGATGGAAAAAACGAACTCAGGAAGACATGTTCGCGGAGCTCTTGCAGTCCTCCCGCACTGATAGGGCCCAGCTGAATGCATGGAGGCAAACAATTGTGGAGTCCCGTAAAGCATTACAGGAACACCAAAAGAGGAGGGATGCGTGAGATGAGAGCAGGCAGGATGCTATGGTCAAGCTCATGGGGAAGCAAACTGACATATTTCGCTGTATGGTGAACCTAATGCAGGAAAGGCAGCGAGACCACAGACTGCCGCTCGAGCTCCTGTATAACTGCTCTCCCTCCTCCCCAAGTTCCATAGCCTCCTCACCCAGACGCCCAAGAACACGATGGGGGAGGCTATGGGAACCCACACACTCAACCCCAGAGGATCGCCCAAGCAGCAGAAAGTTGGCATATGCGAACTTTTGATTTAGTTTCTGGACTTGCCCTTCCCTCATCCTCCATCCCTCTAACCCAATCCCCCCTCCCCCAGTATGCCTTCTGATTTCTCTTAATGTGCTGTGCAGCAAATAATAAAGAACAGTTTTTAAACAATTTAGACTTTATTTCCTTTCATATATATAGGGGGCAGGTAACATCAAGAGAAATGAACACAACTGTCACACATACCCTGGCCAGTCATGAAACTGGCTTTCAAAGATTCTCTGATGTGCAGCGCACCCTGCTGAGCTCTTCTAATCACCATGTTGTCTGGCTGTGCAAAATTGGCCACCAGGTGAGTTGTCTCAACCTCCCACCCCGCCATAAATGTCTCCCCCCTTACTTTCACAGATATTGTGGAGCACACAACAAGCAGCAATTACAATTGCAATATTGGCTGTGCTGAGATCTAACCGAGTCAGTAAACTGCTCCAGTGTGCTTTCAAATGTCCAAAAGCACATTCTACTACCATTCTGCACTTGCTCAGCCTATAGTTGAACTGCTCCTTACTACTGTCCAGGCTGCCTGTGTATGGCTTCATGAGCCTTGGCATTAAGGGGTAGGCTGGGTCCCCGAGGATAACTATAGGCATATCAACATCCCCAACAGTAATTTTCTGGTCTGGGAAGTAAATCCCTTCCTTCAGCAGTTCAAACAAACCAGAGTTCCTGAAGCATCATGCACCTTTCCCAGCCATCCTCTGTTGATGTCGGTGAAACGTCCCTTGTGATCCACCAGTGCTTGAAGCATCATGGAAAAGTACCCCTTGCGGTTTATGTACTGGATGCCCTGGTGTGCCGAGGCCGAGATAGGGATATGCGTTCCGTCTATCGCCCCACCACAGTTAGGGATCCCAGTGCATTAAAGCCATCCACAATGGTCTGCACATTTCCCAGAGTCACTATGCTTGATAGCAGCTGGTCAATGATTGCACTGGCTTCTTGCAGCACTACAGCCCCCACAGTAGAATTGCCCACTCCAAACTGATTCCCAACTGACCAGTAGCTGTCCAGCATTGCAAGCTTCCACAGTGCTATGACCACTCGCTTCTCAACTGTGAGGGCTGCTCTCGTTTTGGTGTCTTTGCACTTCAGGGCAGGGGACAGCAAGTCACAAAGTTCCATGAAAGTGGCCCTACGCCATACGAAAGTTTTGCAGCCACTGGGAATCATCTCAGACCTGCAACACTATGTGGTCTCACCAGTCTGTGCTTGTTTCCTGAGCCCAGAATCAGCCGTTCCATGGCATGAACCTGACCCAATGCCACCATGATATCCCAATCACTATATGTTGTGCTTCTAGGAATGTCTGTGTCCATGTCCTCATCAGTATAGTAATTGCTTTGTTGTTTCCTCACCCGGTTTTGCAGGTACTGCACATACTGCTAGATAATGAGTGACATATTTACAATGGTCAAAACTGCAGCAGAGATCTGAGCGGACTCCATGCTTGCTGTGCTATGGCGCCTGCACGGGTAATCCTGGAAAAAGGGCGCAAAATGAGCTGTTCCATTCAAGATGGCTGATAAAAGGCAGTAAATGGTTGTCTTCTGTAGCTTTCACAAAGTCGGGAAGCTCGTTAGAGCTGCAAGAGCAGGAGAGCAGAGTTTGCACAGAAACGTGAGCAGAGTTTGCGGCGGAAGCTGTGTGGCTCTTTTCACGATGGCCGAAAAATGGTGGGAAATTGTTGCCTTCTGTAGCTTCCACCGGAGTCCATGAGCGACAACATGGAAAAAGAGGTGGAAGCTGTGCAGCTCTGTTCATGATGGTCAAAAAATGGTGTGGAATTGTTGCCTTCTGTAGCTTCCATGGGATCCCAGGACTGACAACATGGAAAAAGTGGCAGAAGCTGTGCAGCTTAGTTCACGGTAGCAGAAAAAAGGTGGGAAATGGTTAGATTAAAGAAAAGATAGAAAGATGAGAGGACATGTGAGGTGTATTCATAGTACCAGGAGACAAGCGGTGCTCTGTGCAGCACGGTCTGCTGGTAGTATGGCGTCTGCTGTAGCTTTCATGGAGGGAGGAGAGAGTGACAGTGCACACCCAGAAACACCCAGGAGAATTTTTTGCCCCATCATGCACTGGGAGCTTAACCCACAATTCCAATGGGCGGCAGAGACTGTGGGAACTGCGGAATAGCTTCCCACAGTGCACTGTTCCGACATTCGATGCTAGCCTCGGTAATGTGGATGCACTCCACCAAATTCATGCACTTTAGTGGAGATACACAACACTGAATGTATAAAATCGCTTCAGAAAATTCGAATAAAATAAGTTTGAATTAATTTCGTACTGTAGACATACCTTTAGTTTCCATATTACTTTGAAGAAAGCAAGGACATTTTAATTGCTACTAGAGGTCACAGGCATCACATCAGTAAATATTCTTATAATAGAATAACGTGCTAAATTCAGTAATTCAGAATCATACATTTATTATGGGTCTAACCCGGAAGCTGAGGGTGAAAACAACTGGATATTCCTCGTTCGAGAATTCAAAAGGCTTCATTTCAAGTGTAGCTGAAGCTCCCCATGGAGACAAGTTGGGTGAAGAAATAACTTTTATTGGACCAACTTCTGTTGTTGTAAAAGCTAAGCTTTTGAGCTAGACATAGCTCTTTTTTCAGTCATTCAGTTAATTCCCTAGGTTGCAAGGGCTATGTTTCCATACAAAATAGAAGGAAGTCAATTCCATGGTGGAAGGTGAGAAGATACACTTACCTAACGTAGGTTTAGGAACATTTTCTGAACTGGCCCTGCTGTTATTTAGTGGAAGCTAAAGGCAAGCTGTGTGATCTTTAGCATGCAAAGACAATCAATTTAGCTTTATATAAAAATAATTTTATTTACAACAGAATCATAAATAGACATATTTTATTGACTTGCTTGCACTTACATCTGGCATTGGGGTTGGAGATTTTATCAGACTTGAATCAAAATTGAGCTAGGGAAGAATACTGTTAACATTAAAAAAAAATTAGTTAAATATGCTACCAGAGGGGAAGGGAAGGAGAAATTATCCATTTATATGTATATTTTAATTAAAAAAACTCAGTCATACTTATCTCAAACATTAGCTACTGAATCAAGGGATGGTAAGAGCAGGATTCTCAGTGAACTGATTTGTATTAGTTAATACTGTGGTGAGGGACAATCTTTAAATACAATGGTTAGGTGTTGATTAGAATCTGATTCTTCGGAAGCTAAAAGATTATACCAATGCCAAAAATTGCCTTCCATGCATTGGTGTAATAAACTTCACAATAGATATGGAAGAAATTTATTCAGATGCCTACGATCTAGAGAAGAGTACTTACTTACTCACTGGTAAAATAAGCATACCACTGTCCATTTATCGCAGATATGTAGATTAATCCCTTGCACTTCAAAAAAAATAATAAAAAAAAATAGAAGGAGGTAGAAGGCATTCTTTTTCTAAAGTGACAACATTTTTGAATCAATATCTTAATCAAATTGGTCTATTTTTCCATTTCCTACAGGTATAAAAAATATTCCTTTCACACTTTTCTAAAAACATCAACTATCCACAATACTGGATACAAATATATTCCATAATTAAAAAAAATGAAATGAGGAATGCAGCAGTTTTTAAATTATAATTATTAGGTATGGCAACTGGTTCATCCAACTGTAGTCTGCAGACCATTTTTTGCTGCTTCAGCCATAGTTGTGAAGCATTTATTAGTCCAGAAAAATTAATGTGTCCTGTTAGCTGTAGTCCAGGACTCTTCTAGGGCTCCCAGAAATTATTTTTCACCAAACAAAACTTAACAAAAAACATATAAACCATTCTGTCCCCTATACAGCTTCTTCCTATCTTTCTTTGGCAGATACAGAGTTCGATGCAAAACACCAGTTGTCTTTCATAAGAATTTAAATATATATAGCATCGAATGTCGGAGCAGTGCACTGTGGGAAGCTATTCCGCAGTTCCCACAGTCTCTACTGCCCATTGGAATTGTGGGTTAAGCTTCCAGTGCATGATGGGGCAAAAAATTCTCCTAGGTGTTTCTGGGTGTGCACTGTCACTCTCTCCTCCCTCCATGAAAGCTATAGCAGACGCCATACTACCAGCAGACCGTGCTGCACAGAGCACCGCTTGTCTCCTGGTACTATATATATAGCTGAAACAATTATTTTCCCATAAAAAATAAAACTGAAAATCAATGTTCATTTCTGAAAAATATTTTCAGTAAAAAAATTGGGGATTGGTTAAAGTTTTCATTTCTCAAAAAAGTAAGTTTATCAAAACATTTTTTTGACCAGCTTTAATTAGGTAGTGATATTTGTAAATGAAACCAATCAGATTTTTATATGGCCTCCAAGTAGAAGGAAATGAACCAAAAGATGCAGTTAAAATGCAGTTACCACTAAGAATAAAGGGCTTGAGGCAAGTAGTGGTGATTTGGTCATATTGAGCATGAAGTTCTATACTCAGAAAGAAATGAACAGTGTAGATGTAAAATGAGTGGGATGTAACCCAACAACCATCTTGTTTCCTAACTTGAAGTAGTAATATTAGCGATTGTTATGAAGACATCTAGTTGCTTTGGACTACGAAGTGCAGGGCCTGTGAGAAGATTCTCTTTTTTAAGAAGTGATACATAATATGGAAGTGTCTGAACTATTGTGTAAGTAGTTGGTCTCACTCACTCTGACACACACACACACACACACACACACAGTCTAAACGCATCCTCTTCCTGGCGTTTGCTTTATTACTAAAATTAAATTACAACAAACAAACTTCCTGCCAAAGCTTGTGAATTGGCATATCTAGGGTGATTCCATAGATGAATACCTTGTACTTAGTACTGTCTGCTCCCAAGCCTGGCTTCAGCAGCGGCTCCAGGCACCAGTGCTCCAAGTGCATGCCTAGGGTAGCAAGCCCTGGGGGGCGCCTTGCCGGTCCCTGCCAGGGAGGCAGTCAGGCAGCCTTTGGTGGCTTGTCTGCAGGAGGTCCGCTGGTCCCACAGCTTTGGCAGCAACTCAGCGGCGGGTACGCCAAAGCTGCTGGACTTGCGGACCTCCCGCAGGCAAGCTGCTGAAGGCTGCCTGACTGCCATGCTTGGAGCAGCAAAAAAGCCAGAGCTGCCCCTGACTGGCTTACAGCTTTTTTAAATCCTGGAATCTACCAAGTCTGCATTCCAGTGACAATATGCTGAAAAACTATGGATCTCTATGAGGGTCCTAGGGATCTTCTTCTTATTGTGATGCTTGTACAGACAGTATTCTGTTTACTTTCCTAGCTGCTTAAAATCTATGAGATGAATGTTCAGTTTTGTCTTTTTATAGTCTCTATCATAACTCTACTTAGATGGCTATGTTTCATTTTTAAAGAAATACTTCAAATCTGGAATTATGAAAGTGAGAAATGGACAGCATTAACTTGTTCAAAGTATTGTGTCACACTGAGATTAACATGAAAGTTCATTGACAGCATCGCGTGGGAATACTTGCACTGTGCAAGTGTCCCCACACAATGCTATCAATGTAATTTCATCTTAATTTCAGTGTGACATATATGGTAATTTCCTGCAATACCTTTGGGAGTGTTTACTGTATTAAATGTATGCATCACAGTGGGCTAAGGTTTGTATGTAATTCCATGAGGGAGGGGGATCACAGCCCTCAAAGAATTCAGAACAACAGAGTGTGATCAGGCAAATTAACTCAGGTGGTGACACTTCTCTAAAGGCATCTCCATCTGGAAATATTTGCATATACTGGTTTAAATTGGATTCGCTAGAGGCCAGCAGAAAAAAGAAAGGCTACAGAGTTGTACCCATGTTAGTCTGTATCAGCAAAACCAACAAGGAGTACTTGTGGTACCTTAGAGACTAACACATTTATTTTGGCATAACTTTTTGTGGGGTAAGACCCACTTCATCAGATGCATGGAGTGGAAAATACAGTAGGGAGATATATATACATAGTACTGTATATGAAAAGATGGGGATTGCCTTACCAATTCTAACAAGACAATTCAGTTAAAGTGGGCTATTATTAACAGTAGGAAAGATCACTTTTGTACTGGTAATCAGGGTGGCCCATTTCAAACAATTGACAAGAAGGTGTGAGTAACAGTAGGGGGGAAATTAGCATGGGGAAATTAGTTTTTAGTTCTTGTAGTGACTCATCTACTCCTAGTCATTACTCAGGCCTAATTTGATGGTGTCCAGTTTGCAAATTAATTCCAGTTCTGCAGTTTCTTATTGGAGTCTGTTTTTGAAGTGTTTTTTGTTGAAGAGTTCCCACTTTAAAGTCAGTTATTGAGTGTCCAGTGAGGTTGAAGTGTTCTTCGACTGGTTTTTTAATGTTATAATTCTTGACGTCTAAAAACTAGAAAGGCTAGTTATTCAAAAGTCCTAAGTTTAAACTGACTCTTGGTTTTCTTGCTATCCCAGGGGATCCCCAATCCTTCCTGGGAATGGCCAGAAGGTCTTGGTCCTTCTGTATGCTTGTTCTTGTTCCTGCCTGCAGGTATATGGGATCTTGGGGAGCAATTACCACACAGGTGGGGTGCCAATTAATTTCTTTATTAAAGGGAAAAGGAAGTGGTGGGAATTTAACAATGAAATGCGATGGGATGGGGTGTATAGGGTTTACAATAGACAATGGATGGGGGGGTTCTTATTGAACTGTGTAGAGAGTTCTAACAGTGTGGTACAGTAAGTGGGGTTCAGCACAATGGGATACAGTACAGTCAATAAGCGTATCAAAAGAAATGCAAAATAAAATGGTAGCTTCTATATAAAATGGTCAACAATCTTAGATAGAATGTATTGAGTGGTTAGTGGCCTTATACACAATGTAACACAATGATATCAATGCAAATACAAAGTATATCAGAAAAGTGGAAGCAACCAATGGGGTGTTATAATTACAAGTAAAATGTGAATCACAGTGCAATAATACAATATGGGTGATAAGTGAACTTATGCAATGTAACGGTATAAAAGAAAAGTAATGACTTAATTTGTGAGGCTAGGATAGCAGATAATCTGCAAGAGTGTACCTAAAGGCTGGGTCAAGGAACAGGAGGGGAAGGGAGTGAATGATTAGTGGCAACTGATGAGAGGAGAGTGCGTCTGGAAGCAGCGAGAGACTCTGAAGCCCTGCAGGGTAAGGACAATGGAGCAGTGTGATGGTGATCTTCGGTAGGGGAGGGGCAGCGGAGAAGTGTAAAGAAGGGCTAGAGAGAGGTTTAAGCAACAAGCGGACACCAAAAACAAAGAGAAAAAAGCGGGAAAGGGTTTGGGAAGTTTCAGAGGGGGAGAGGCAGCAAGGGGTTTGGGAAGCTCAGAGGGTGATGCAGACGCGGGGCGAGGGGGGGAGCCGCAAGGAGTTGGGAAGTTCGGAGAGAGTGCAGATGCCATGGAAAAAGCAGCAAAGGGTTATAACAGGGAGACACGGAGAAGCACACAGAGGGGGAGATTGGAGTAGGGGAAAAACAGACATGGGAAAGTTCAGGGAGAGTTCGGGACGGCGGGAAGACGAATTTAAGCAGCAAAACCTTATCTATAGATACGGAGAAGTACACAGAGGGGGAGATTGTAGCAGGGAGAAAACAGACACGGGAAAGTTCAGGGAGAGATCGGGACGGCGGGAAGACGAATTTAAGCAGCAAAACCTTATCTATCTTAACCAATGACTAGGCAAAACAACAAATATCACAATTCCAAGCAAAACTATAACAAGCAACTATATGGAGCAACAAAGCAGTAAACTATAACAAGGCAGGTGAACTTACAAGTTCTACAATCTTAACAAACTATGACTTATTAAACTAAAAAACCAAAACCTATGATGCACCTTATGCTATGGGGAAGTAACAGAGGGCAGAGTGGTATGTGCCCAGGATACAGCTCCCAAGGCAGCCCCCAAGGAAGCCAAGGGATGGTGGCTGCAGCAATGGATACAGCTGAAAGCAGGGAGCCCCGAGGCAAAGCCCACAGGAGCAGAGCTTAGCAGCAGCACAAACTTATTTTTAGTGGCAAAGCACCGCAGAGTTTAAGAGAGGTTTTAAGACACAGACCGAGGTTTAGCTTGAGTCTGAGTGCTGGGGAAACAGAGCCAGCAGCTAAAATAAAAAAATAAAAGTAGGTAAAGTTTCACAGAGGGATTCTTACCAGTCCCCAAGGCAGCAGCAAAGGCAGAAGCAGCAGCAACGTCAGAAGAAGCAAGGAGGGCTCGGTACAGTCTCAATAATCAGGAGATCTCTCAGGTAGCAATTCGTTCTTCGTGGGAGGTGTTAAAAGAATGGGGGTACGCTCAAAAATAAAACGAGAGCAGAGAAAGTACCCCCAAAATCCCCTGGCTGATCAGACCAGGCAGCAATGCAGGAACCTTTCTGATGGTTGTTTCAAAAATGTCTGTTTTTAAAGGCAAACTTAGGCAGTTTCCCGCCAGTAATCCTGATAGGCTTCCTCTGTCACAGTGGAGGAGGCACAGGTGAGCACAGAAACATGTCTGGGCAGAGTCCTGTGCAATAGATGACTCAAAAGCACATGAGGCCTATGACTCATGCCCAGGATCTTAAAAACTCAATAGGTCTCGCAGCTCTGGACATTGCCTGCCCTACACCGAGCCCAGATTCAACGAGGGGATAACAAGACTAACCCTTTGAACAGGGCAGTGGTCCCATTTAGCACGCAGCACAAGTGGCCATCCCTTTGAGAAGGGCAGTGGCCCTGGTAAACAACTTAACAGCCAGGGAAGGGCGGCCACAGGAGGAGAACAAAAACAAAATGGAGTATGGGGACAGCTGTAAGAAACAAAATGGAATAGGGGGATAGCTGTAACAGACAGTTCTGAGAAAAGATCTGTTATAAATTCATGACCACAGAAATCTCCGTTGGTGGGGTTCGAAGGACTATTAACTTGCCAGAACCCTTTTTGGAGTTGGAGTGATCTTTTATAAGCTTATAAAAGGGATCAGCAAGCTTTGGCACACGGCCCAACAGGGAAAGATGCTGGCAGGCCGAGGATGGTTTGTTTACCTGCAGCGTCTGCAGGTTCAGCCAACTACAACTCCCATTGGCCGTGGTTCACCACTCCAGGCCAATGGGGGCTGCCGGAAGTGGCGACGGCCAAGAGATGTGCTGGCAGATGCTTCTCACAGTCCCATTGGCCTTGAACAGCGAACTGCGGCCAGTGGGAGCTGTGATCAGCTGAACCTGAGGATACTGAAGGTAAACAAACTGTGCTGGCCTGCTAGTGGCTTTCCCTGATGGGCTGCGTGCCAAAGGTTGCCAATCCCTGGCTTACAAGCATGCATGTAGGTTTCTATTGTCACCAATGCTTTTTTAATAATGTTTTTATCTCAATAAACTAATATGCTTTTTTAGACAGAGCTGCGTCTCTATAATTGTGTCAATTATAACATTTTGTAGCCTTCCAAGAGTAAGCAAAATGTAGACGCATGCTAGGGATTAACATAGTATAGGCAGAGAACTGTTTAACCTGGAAATATTCCAATATCAGCAGATTTGGGACTCCACCCAAAAGAGATGATGGCTGGGGTAATGGAAGCCTAAGAGTGGGTGCCCTGGCTGGACCACAAGGGGGAAATACAGAGCAGTTGCCCTGGATTGTGACACTCAGTGCACCTGATCTCCCACTGCCAAGTTTGCAATGAGCGAAGACTGCCAGTCACAATAAACTGTATGCCTAGCTAATGAAACAATCATCAGAGTAACTTCATGAATTTCAGCAAAGAATCCTGTGGCACCTTATAGAGTAATAGACGTTTTGGAGCATGAGCTTTCGTGGGTGAATACCCACTTCGTCAGATGCATGTCGTATTCACCCACGAAAGCTCATGCTCCAAAACGTCTGTTAGTCTATAAAATGCCACAGGATTCTTTGTTGCTTTTACAGATCCAGACTAACATGGCTACCCCTCTGATACTTGACTTCATGAATTTCATCAATCCAAATTTGAACCCATGTCCAGGGGGCTAATCCATAACGCTACCTAAGCCACTCCAGTTTTCTTGTATATTGACAACTTTTATACCTTAAATCGAGTACTCTAATGCCTGTTGCAGTGTATCATATTCTATCACTTCAATTCAAAATTAATCTTCAAATGTCATCCCCCTAAGGAATGATCTGCAATTATGTTCTCTGGTACACTAGGGTGGTCACTTTGTTTGGGTCACTTCCACTGCCATATTTTATTTTTTCATTCATTTGCCATCAGATGAGTAGACAAACTGCTCATGAATCTCAAAATATGAAAAGGTTGCTTTTTTTTCTAAAGTAAAGCTTCTGACTTTATAATATGTTCCTTAGATTAGCTCTTTTCCCCAGAACTCCACTTATAGGTAAGGTGATATTCAGCATATTTCTTTATATAATTATGCAGGCAGATAATTCAGCTCTCCCACTGTACTTCAGTTCTATAGTTCTGTCTAAATGCTTTCAGTCTTAAAATGCTGAAGGCCAATTAAAATGGACAATTACTGTAGCTTTATTAATTCAGTTACAGCTATGCAAGCTTTGAAATATGTAAACTCTCCAAGAATTTGCCCTACCTTGGAGTAGGCTTAATAACTCCCATATATCTTGACTTGAATCTCTCTCTGACAAAATATATAATTTTATATAATTATAAAAGTTAGAAAAAAAGGTTTTGACCACCCACCAAAAGTAGGTTGTCTAGTACAGGGACTGGCAACCTTCAGCATGTGGCCCATCAGGGTAAACTACTGGCGGGCCACAAGGCATTTTGTTTACATTGACCAGCCTCAGGCACAGCCACCCTCAGCTCCCAGTGGCCATAGTTCACCATTCCCGGCCCATAGGAACTGTGGGAAGTGTCACGGGCTGCAGGGACGTGCTGACCTCTGTTTCCCACTGTTCCCATTGGCTGGGAATGGCAAACCGCAGCCACTGGGAGCTGTGGGAGACCGTACCTGTGGACAGTTAATGTAAACAAAATGTCTCTCATCCTGCCAGCAAATTACCCTGATGGGCCACGTGCCAAAGGTTGACAACCCCTGGTTTAGTGTATTAAACAGTTAATGTTCATCCAGCACCTTGAGCATAAGATGACATTTTCAAAGGCATTAGGAGCACAAAGTGACATGTGCTTCTTGGGCAATTTTGAAAATCCCACCCAAAACACACTATGTTGCACGGGATTTTTTCAAAGGGGTTTAGCACTATCTAGTCCAACAGACTATGAATATATCCCTAAGGAACATTTTCTTAGCTATCCTTGTTTGCCATTTAGACATTTCTCCCCTTTATGCTCTTACTTCATGACTTTTAGAGAAGTGCCAATATGAGCAGCAAACTACTGAAATTTCCAGAACCCAGCTCTAAAGAGGAGAGGGGGGAGGCAGAAGGTGACAAGTTTGTCCCTATGCACTTGTGTCTATATCTATCAACTATCTCACAGTTTATCTCCCTACATGTTTCTCTCTCTACATGTTTATCTCCATAAATGTTGCAACTATGGAATTCACAAGGACATTCTCAATAGACTGAAAGCTGAGACAAACAACATTGGTCAAACACCTACTCAAACTGTCACCCTTTATTTTTAACTGAAATGTTTAAGAGGCTTAGCTGGAAACCCAATAGTCACTATGTCCTTTTCTCCTTGCCTTCTGGTGCACTTGGCTCTATTCCAGGGGTCAGCAACCTCTGGCTCGCGGCTTGCCAGTGTTAGCACCCTGGCGGGCCAGGCCAGTTTGTTTACCTGCCGCGTCACAGCTCACTGGCCACAGTTTACTGTCCCAGGCCAATGGGGGTGGTGGGAAGCCACGGCCAGCATATCCCTCACCCGTGCCGCTTCCCACCACCCCCATTGGCCTGGGACGACGAACAGCGGCCAGTGGGAGCCGTGGTCCGTCGAACCTGACGATGCGGCAGCTAAACAAACTGGCCTGGCCCACCAGGGTGCTTACCCTCAAGAGACACGTGCCATGAGGCTGACAGCCCTGAACCCCCATTAAATGAAATTACACCCCCCATGTTTTTAATTTATAAGGGGAAATCACACTCAGAGGCTTGCTGTGTGAAAGAGGTCACTAAAACAAACTGTTTGAAAACTGCCACCACCCCTGCCTCCACCTGTTTTGAATGGGTTTAGGCCTGCTCAGAGAGCACCTACCCAATTGGCCCCCCAAAACAAGATGAGTGCAGAATATCTAGTTTGTGAACCCTGTTGGGGCTTAGCTATTGTCATAAACAGATAGCTAAGGGTTAATGTCTCTTTCACCTAAAAAAAAAAGTATCCTGAAACACCTGACCAGAGGACCAATCAGGAAACCAGACTTTTTTCAACTCTGGGTGGAGGGAAGTTTGTGTCTGAGTTCTTTGTCTTCTGCCTGAATCTCTCTCAGCTAGAGAAGGATTTTTCTATTTCCTGCTTTCTAATCTTCTGTTTCCAGTTGTAAGTACAAAGAAATCAGATAGTGAGTTATATGGTTTTTTTCTTTTGTATTTACATGTCTATAGTTGCTGGAGTGCTTTAAATTGTATTCTTTTGAATAAGGCTGTTTATTCGTATTTCTTTTAAGCAATTGACCCTGTATTTGTCACCTTAATACAGAGAGACCATTTGTATGTATTTTTCTTTCTTTTTTATATAAAGCTTTCTTTTAAGACCTGTTGGAGTTTTTCTTTAGTGAGGAACTCCAGGGAATTGGGTCTGCAGCTCACCAGGGAATTGGTGGGAGGAGGAAGTCAGGGGAAAACCTGTGTGTGTTAGATTTACTAACCTGACTTTGCATTCCCTCTGGGTGAAGAGGGAAGTGCTTTTTGTTCCAGGACTGGAATTAGAGAGGGTGGACTCCCTCTGCTTAAATTCACGGAGGTTGCCTCTGTGTATCTCTCCAGGAGCACCTGGAGGGGGGAAGGGAAAAGAGTTATTTCCCTTTGTTGTAAGACTCAAGGGATTTGGGTCTTGGGGTTCCCAGGGAAGGTTTTTGTGGGGACCAGAGTGCCCCAAAACACTCTAATTTTTTGGGCGGTGGCAGCAGTACCAGGTCCAAGCTGGTAACTAAGCTTGGAGGTTTTCATGCTAACCCCCATATTTTGGATGCTAAGGTCCAAATCTGGGACTAGGTTACTGACAGCTATGAATTAGGTTCCAAGTAGATGAGTAGTGTCAGGACTAAGGTCACAATATGTGTACTCCACCACTGAAAGTCAGGCACCTCAGGGACTTTAATGGTGGAAACTTAGACACTTGGGGTCTATAGGTGTTGATAGGGGTAGGTGGTAGTGGAGCAGCAGTCTTGTGAATGTCCTAAATGTCTAACATTTAGGTACCTAAATTCCTTTGTGAATCTAGACCCACGTCCTCAAAGGTATTTAGGCACCTACCTCACATTGACTGCAATGGAAAATAGGAGTCTAAATTCTTCTGAGGGTCTGAACCAAAGCCCTTTGTTTTCTCTCTGATTTCAAGATTTGGAGTGTGTGAAGTGCCACTTAAAGAAAGCGCAGGAAGAGACAGTGTCCTGCAGAAGGAAGACTTCATGTGGTAAGCCCTGGGCGCCATGGCTGGGTAGAAAGTCCCAGCTGGAAGTTGTGTTTTCCTTTTGTGAGTGTGTGGTTATTTAGACAATAAATGGAGCCCAGAACTACAGATTAAATTTGTGTGGCTGATATTCCCCCAGGCTGGTGAGGAAGCAAGCATCTTTTTTATGTGGTGACAAGTTCTTAATATTTGCCAGCTTCAGAACCGGAAACTATGAATAATTCTGTTGTTCCTTTTGATCTTGGCCTGATGAACATAAGAACATAATATAAGAATGGCCATACAGTGTCAGACCGAAGGTCCAACTAGCCCAGTATTGTGTCTTCCAATGGTGGCCAATGCCAGGTGCTTCAGAGGGAATTAACTGAACAGGTGATCATCAAGTGATCTACACCCTGTCACCCTTTCCCAACTTCTAGCAAACAGAGGCTACACCACTACCGCCAAGATGGCCCAGTCCTTGAATGAGATTATCTTATTGATGAAGAACAGATGGCTGAAGCTGAACCTGAACAAACAGAAGTGATGCTGGTGGGCAGAGGAAAGCATTTTAAGCAGTTTGCAGTCATAGCACAGTCTCCTTTGACTGAATGTTCACATGCAAAATTGTTTAATTTGGTCCATAGTCTAGGAGTCCTCTTGGATTCCGTGTTGATGCAGAGCTCTCACACTGCAATAGAAGCGACTAACACTTTATACTGGGCTAATACTTCTTCTTGGTAGTGGGCTCCATTCCATCCTGATGGATGAAGACATGGCCCCAGTTATTTCTGCCTTTTTCACCTCTCTGCTATACTGCAGCAATAGCATAAACCTGGGCATGAAACCTTCAACATGTAGGAAACACCAACTAGTACAAAACACTGCAGCATATCTCCTTAATAATACAGGCTACTATGAGTACATCAAACCTACCCTCTTTACACTGGCTTCCTACAGAATTTCAACTCAATTTAAAGATCTCATTCCTTATCTTCAAAGGTCTGCATGGATAGCAAAAAGATCATTTAAAGCTCCTGGACAAAGACCATGGTCAACAATTTCACTGGCACAGTGGAACTCTCAACAATGAATAACGGTTATCTGCAGCATAGAGATCCTTCTCTTGGGTGACCTGAGACTGTGGAATGAACTCCTCAAGGAACTAAGAGATATCACAAAACTCACCAGTGTTCACTCCAAGTTCAATGCACATTTCATTGACCTTGCCTTCTCTAATATAAACCCATAGTAGCAGGTGTATTTAACAAAAACAGAACAAACAAAAACCTTACCACAATAAGAAAGTTCACTCCACATGCTTCTGCCTCTGTGGAGACGATGAGCAAACAAATATGTGATAAATGTGTAGTCACAGCGCTTAATGCATTCCTGGAAGGCTGTCAGATACTGCAGCAATGAATATTGTGCAAAAATCTATATAAAATAGAATGAAATAGGTTGTTACGTTTTTCCATAACAAAAAATCTATTTATGTCTGTATGGAAAACAATTGCAGTAGATTTTAAGTGATTTGAAGCCAACCCAACTTTCATAGATTTCATTTGTATATTTCATTGAAATATAAATTCAAACAGTGGAAAATACATTTTTTGAAACCACTGGCAAACTTGAGATGAGAAGATCATTTATATCTGATCAACACCTGGATTTGTAGCATGGATAGATTTTTGCAATTTCCCAATCCAAATGAACACTTCTGAGAATCAGAGAAAGGTTAATAATCTGACAGTGTGAGATGATATATCACTGAATATTTGTGAAATCTGGTGATCACATAGTACATAATACGTGCTTTTGACATAAATGTTTTTTTTATTTCATTTTTAGCTAAAAACTGTCTTTCAAAAGAGGTTTCATATAGTTTTCCTGAAATAAATTAAAAATTAAGAGAAACTTAGGATTGCTAAACATATCCACCCCCTCTGCAAAGGGCTCTAAATGCAACAGAAATTATAAGAAAAGCTAGAGTTTAGTGGTTAGGACAATAGTTTAGGACTTAGAAGACGTAGGTTCAATTTTGTGCCCTGCTGATGACTTCCTTTGTGACCTTAGGAAAGACATTCAGTTTCTCTGTATCTCAGTTCTCCAACCTGTAAAATGGAGATATTTTTCCTCACAGGACGGTAGTTGGGATAAGTTGTCAAACCTTAGTCCCAGATTTGGACCTTAGCGTCCAAAATATGGGGGTTAGCATGAAAACCTCCAAGCTTAGCTACCAGCTTGGACCTGGTACTTGCTGCCACCACCCAAAAAATTAGAGTGTTTTGGGGCACTCTGGTCCCCCTGGAAAACCTTCCCTGGGGACCCCAAGACCCAAATCCCTTGAGTCTCACAACAAAGGGAAATAATCCTTTTTCCCTTCCCCCCCCTCCAGGTGCTCCTGGAGAGATACACAGATACAAGCTCTGGGAATCCAAACAGAGTGACTCCCCCCCTCTCCGTTCCCAGTCCTGGAAACAAAAGCACTTTCCTCTTCACCCAGAGGGAATGCAAAATCAGGCTAGCAAATCCAACACACACAGATCTCCCTCTGACTCCTTCCTCCCACCAATTCCCTGGTGAGTACAGACTCAATTTCCCTGAAATTTCCCAGAAAAGAAAACTTTAACAGGTTTTTAAAAAGAAAGCTTTATATAAAAAAGAAATAAAAATGCATACAAATGGTCTCTCTGTATTAAGGTGACAAAATACAGGGTCGATTGCTTAAAAGAAATATTGAACAAACAGCCTTATTCAAAAAGAATACAAATCAAAGCACTCCAGCACTTATATTCATGCAAATACCAAAGAAAAGAAACCATATAACTTACTATCTGATCTCTTTGTCCTTACACTTAGAAACAGAAGATTAGAAAGCAGAAACTACTTCTCCAAAGCTCCTAGAAAGCAGGCAGACAGACAACAAAGACTCAGACACAAACTTCCCTCCACCCAGAGTTGAAAAAATCCGGTTTCCTGATTGGTCCTCTGGTCAGGTGCTTCAGGTGAAAGAGACATTAACCCTTAGCTATCTGTTTATGACATAAGTACATTAAAGAGTCCCCAGTAAGAATGAGCCATATAATTACCTTAGACAGAAGTGGGGTTCTGCTGAGCAAGGAGGAACAAAATTTTGATCTTACACCAGGTGCATACACTGTGGAACTTATTACGTGGGACATGCCAGCTGAGAACAGTAGTCTAAAAACAGGGTGGGGGCATGGTGAGTATATCTGATTTTATCTGATAAATTTGCTATTATATGGATGAATTATTAATTCTGCTCAGTAACAGTTGAGGATACAACAGTTTTGCCAACCCCAAGAATTCAAAAATCATATCCAGCACCACCTCTGTTCCTCCTGCATTGGGACAACATCTGCAGCAAGACCATCTTTCCCCCTTCCCAGGTGGGAGATATGTTCATCTACAGGGGTTCTTCATCTTTCCCTCTCCTTCTTCCAGGCAGAGCATCCCAGTGATGGAGATGGGAGGAGGGGACACAGAAAACAGATTGACCCATTTTTCAGAGGAGATAGTGAAGCCACTCTGAGCTTCTGGGCTCTTTCTGTTCTTCCTCCCTCCCATCTTTTGAGAATGGTGTTCGCTAATCCCACCCCCACCCCAAAACTCATTGCAGCTCCTGAAGGGAGGGGTAAGCACTTCACTTGACTCCTGCAGGAGCCCTGATTGGCTGCTCTTCCCAAGGAGACAGGGGGTGGGGGTTAGCTAGCCAATTAGAGGGGGATTTCCTACCACACAGTGCTGAAATATGTTACCAGGATGGAGCTTCTTGCATCAACTCAAGATTATCTCCAGCCCAACCAATGTTATGTTACTGACAAGGAAATTTTCTTGAAGAGGGTGTAACAGGCTTAGTTGAGAGGATGGTAATGGCATGAGACTTTCTTTTACACTCAGTCTTTGCTGGTTACCATTGATATTCTGTCTGGTTCTGCTGTGCTTGTGCTGTATAATAGCCACTAGGATTGCTCAATCCGCATGTTGAAATGAGAGGCTTTGTTTTCTGGGATATCATTAGATTTGAATATTTATTCAATGGAGGAAACAATTGATTTTTTAAACAGTTATTCTAAGCTTAATGTTTGCTGAAGTTATTGAAAATCATTTGAAAACAAAATATTGCTATGGTAAGAAAACTCTTTGAAATGTAGTTAGCCATCCAGAATGCCTGTATGATTCAGTGAGGGTTGCTCTCACTTCATTTTATTTTATGGGGTGTTCATGAGGTCTTGTTCTTAAAACATTTTGGAAAGTCTAACTTTACAGATAACTGTTATTTTACAACTTTAAGGAATATGATAGCTATAGTCATGCATTTTTTTGAGTCAAATTCTTGAGACCTTGTAGTTTTTCTTTAGCACTTTAGCAGAATTTCTCAAACATAAGCAGCAAGATATTCCTATACCTTTACACAAGCTAGTGTTGGCTATAGGTCTCTCTCTAACTGCCAATAAAGCATCTGTACTGACAAACACTACAATTGTGTTCTGCAGATGTACAATGGCCATCTGTTCAGCTCTAGTTTCTGTTGATTCCTCCTGGAGTTAGGGGCAATACAGACAAAGCCAAAGTTCTCTGGGCTGACTCATAGGGCCTTCCTTTTCCTGTCAACCACCACCACCCTCCTGAATTGTCACTTTTGGCAGCTACAATTTTATTTTATTGGGAAGATACTGTGTGGCACTCAAGGTACTGCAGAATACATTTGTTTTTGCCTCCCTCAGGCAGAGGAAAGAACCTACAGTGTGTTTAAATTTAGCAACCATGTACATATGTTGGCATTTCCCTCTTTGTGGCCTGAACTGCTCTACAAAGTCCAGCAGCCGTGGAGAGCACAATTTATGGTAAATAACACAAAAAAGGAGAAGTAATTTATAGCACTGATTAAACGTTTGCTGCTTTTCTGATTTATATAGGCAGAATTCACACTCCCAATGGCTGGAATCTCTTATCTGTACAAAATCATATCAACCACACCATAGCAATTTACAATTGTAGGATAAACAAGCTAAGTTGTGCCATGGCTCAGGTGCGCTGGACTCTTTCTCATCACTGTGCAGTGACTCAGGCTATTGCCCCTGTTGATGTGAGAAATAATAATTATTTTACTTCTAAATATGTGTGGAATGCTGACAATTAGATAAGGGGAAAAATAGAAAAAGGAGGTTTACTACTGAGTCATACCCATAACTAATTAAAACTACTCTTTTAAGACTTGATCCAACACTCAATGAAATATTTCATAGACTCATAGACTCTAGGACTGGAAGGGACCTCAAGAGGTCATCGAGTCCAGTCCCCTGCCCTCATGGCAGGACCAAATACTGTCTAGACCATCCCTAATAGATATTTATCTCCATTTACTTCAGTGTGTGCTAGCTTGACCCCCAATGTGGGTAAACTTAATTGTATTCCTTATAAATGGGGGAGACTAAGTTATTTTTCTCCTAAATGCAAATACATGAAACTAACCCAGGCACGTAACTGGTGATGGAATTTGTCAAGGAGTAGCCATGCTAATAAAGTCTCACAGCTACAGTAACTTCCACTCTTATTGTATCACTATTGACAACCTCACAATTTTTTCGGAGGCCTTATCTACACTAGAGGGGGAGATCAATCTAAGTAACATAGCTGAAGTTGACATACTTAGATCTGCTTACTGCTGGGTCCACACTACACTCTGTCGACAGGAGATGCTTTCCTGTCGACTCCCCTTGTGCTTCTCGGTCAGGTGGAGTACAAGAGTCACTGGGAGAGTGATCTCTGGTCGATTTAGTAGGTCTTCACTAGACACGCTAAAATGACTATTGATCGCTGTGCGTAGATCCCATATAAGTGAAGACAAGCTCTAAGTAATGGGATTTCAGCAGGTTCTGGAACTAGTCTTGTGATGATGCAAGAAACTCCAGCTTCCTTGCAAAGTTCAGCCCTGCTAGAAGTTGGCAGAGTTTCTCCTCTCCACTCACTCTTCTCACAGGAGGGAACAAAAAGCCCAGGAGCCCAGACCAACTCTGCTCCTCCTTCTCCTCTTATGAGATAGGATTGCACCTCTTCTCCACACTTCTCCTGTGAAGAGGAGGGGGGTAGTTTGAAGAACCCTGGAGCTAACCAAACAGCCTGAGAAAGAACAGAGGGGACCCTGCTGAAGCCCTCCCTCCCATGCCTGGGTGAAAGAGGACTAAGAACGCTAGGAGGAGTAGAGGTGAGGCTGGGTGGGTCTGAACTAAGAGGAGTTGAACTGATGGGGGCTATGAGCTCATGGGAATGATGGGGGCTGATGTGGTGGGGTTGATGGGGTGGAATTGCAGGACAGGAGTAAATGTTGGGCAGGGGCCAGGAAGATGTGGAGGTGAGAGCTCCTTCAGCAGGGGCGAAAATCACCAGTACATTAAGGATAGAGGGCTACACTATTGTCACATGCACACTCTGGGTGGGCAGGGGGAGTTCAGCACACAAAAGGCAGGCCAAAACATCACAGTATAATCTTTTAAAAAAGATCTCATGATTTTGAGGAGTCCAGCTCATGATTGTTATCTCTTGAGGTTGGCACTATTTCATGCACCTCTAGTTGCCACCTTTCAGCATTGTTGCAGATGGGTAGGTTCAGAGGGGATCATTCCCTCACCTCTGTCTACCTGCATTCCAGGTAGTGAGTCATTTAACCAGGTAATCTCTTCACTTGCAGATGTCATCAGGCTGTGAAGAGCTCTGTAGCCATTCCTGCTGCTAGTGGGTGCTCAGCACAGCCCTCACCTTATCTCCTCCATCTAATGATGGCAACTACTCATTTTATTTTATTGATCCTCCTACTTTACTACCAAAAGTCACACTCCTTTTCCCTTCACCTCCCGCCTAACAGTAATCTTTCAAGCTGGCTGCATGAGCAATTCTGGTGTGAATGTTTATACACAGACATACAAGCAGAAGTATTTTGCAGCACTTCCTATTTCTATGAAAAAAATCCACAATATTTTGTTGGTATGAATAAATGTTTGCGGAAAGTAAATTTAAAAAGAAGTCACAAATGGCATTTAAGCAAACTAACAACATTTCTTAGCAAAAATATTCACCTGTTCTTTTTGAAATATTTACTCAGCTTACAGTAACGTTTTCTATATAATTTTTCAGGGCAAGTAATATGTCAGAGTAACTGGGAGCATTAAGTGTTATATTCCTGGTGGATTTCAGAGTAGCAGCTGTGTTAGTCTGTATCCGCAAAAAGAACAGGAGTACTTGTGGCACCGTAGAGACTAACAAATTTATTTCAGCATAAGCTGTCGTGGGCTACAGCTCACTTCTTCGGATGCATAGATTGGAAGGAGTTAATCAAATGATGACTTGCAAATATTTATTATAAATGTACTACTCTATAAGGTGACCAGGTGTCCGTTTTTTGACGGTACACTAGGTCGAAAAGGGTCCTTGGCAGCTCTGATCAGCACCACCTACCGGGTTGTTAAAAGTCCAGTGGGTGGTGCTACAGGGCCATGGAACGCTAGTCCCTACCTGTCCTGGCTGGCACCGTGCTGTGCTCTGGAGGTGACCAGCAGGTCTGGCTGCTAGGCAGCGGGGTCATGGGGCTCCACGCACTGCCCTTGCCCCAAGCGCTTGCTCTGCACTCCTCTTGGCCACTTCCCGGCCAATGGGAGCTGAGAGTGTGTGGTACCTGTGGGCAAGAGTGGAGCGTGGGGACTCCTGCCCCTTCCCATCTGGGAGCCAGACCTGCTGGCCACTTCCAAGATACGCACAGCATGGTGCCAGGACAGGCAGGCACCTGCCTTAGTTCCCCTGCTGCATCACTGACCGGGAGCCACCTGAGGTAAGCTCAAGCACCAACTTTGAGTTCTACCCTTCAGCTCAGCCCTGAGCCCCAAAGCCAGGGCACCCTCCTGAACCCCATACCCCTCATCCCTGGCCCCAGCCCAGAACCTGCACCCCCAGCCCAGAGCCCTCACCGTTTTCACCCCAAGCTCCTGCTCCAGCCCAGAGCAACCTCCTGCATCCTGTACCCCTCATCCCCAGTCCCACCCCAGAGCCTTACCCCCTTCTGCACCACAACCCCCTGCCTCAACCTGCAGCCCCCTCCCACACTCTAAATCTCTCGGCCCCAACCCCCATCCTGGAGCCCCTTCCTGTACCCTAAACCCCTCTTCCCCAGTCCCACTCCAGAGCCCGCACCCCCAGCCAGAGCCTGCACCCAGCTCCCTGCCCCAGCCCAGAGCCCCCTCCCTCACCCTGAACCCCTCATTTATTGCCCCAACTCAGAGCCCACACTCCCAGTTAGAGCTCTCACCCTCACCCACTCCCAGACCCCAACCTCCTGTCCCAGAGCAGTGAAAGTGAGTGAAGTTGGGGGAGAGTGAGCCACCAAGGGAGGGGAAATGTAATGGGTGGGGGGCTGGGCCTCAGGGAAGGGGCAGGCCAGGGGCGAGCCTCAGTGAAGGGGTGGGGCTAGGGTGTTTGGTTTTGTGCGACTAGAATGTTGGCAATCCTATCTGGCTATCAAATTACTCATGAACTGATCCTGAATCCGTTCAGTATTCCAAAGGATCTGAAAGACAGTTCGGACAGAATTTTCAGCAGATGTACTCTTCATGAAAATATCTGATATTATTTTGTTATCTCCTAGTGGTTGCATGATTGGACACTCAGATTATATGGTATTTCTATTCTCTGACTGAATAACTGCTGCACAGATGCTTTTGAGCGTTACCTTCCACGATGGCACTATAGAAAATGTTTGCTGGAATGCTAGTTTCTTCTTTACAAAGTCTGCCACATTTGGTCCATCCAAAAGGATTATAGGGAGCATCCTAAAACCTGAAATAAAGCCAGGTTAAAATCCCCTGGGTCTATTATTTGGTGCCACAGTAATGCTAGTTCCACATTCACAACTTATTCCTATCTCCTGAAGCTGCTTATTATTGTTATTATTTAATCTAATCACTTGCCTGCCACCACCTCTTCATCATCAGACCCCAAGTCTTCATGTCACAGCCCACAAGGAGAATTTAAATTGACAATGGGAATACTTCTGCTACCTGTTTTGTGAACATATAATTACTTGCCCCAAATTTAGTGATAAGTTTTGAGATTCTTGAGTATGCGTACTTAGGGATTGTCCAAATACTTAAACAGACAACTCAGCACTTCTACTCATGATAGAAAAGTAAAGTAATAAATAAATAATACAAAGGACTATTTGATCATTTTGTAATCTCAGGCCATCTCTTCTTCTGTGCTGTAACAATTTAAAAAACATTCTTTTACAACCTCTCCCCTCAATAACATTTTTTCAATTAACACTGAAAAAATATGCTTAATATAACAGTGTTCATTTCTCCTCAAGTCATGAAAATCCTTAAGAATGCTATCTTTAAGGCTGAACTTTAAGATTTTGTTCACATGGGTAAATAATACATTTGATATTCTTATCTTCAGCAAGCCTGCTAATTTTCCAAATAGCACACTAGCACAGCACGGTTTCTTTCTCTGTTATATTTGAATCACATTCTCCCAAAATCATCTGTTGCTTGTAGCAGAGGTTACTTGAACCACAATTTGCAGTACTATATTCCAACTATAATTTTTCATCAATTCAAACATAGTAATTCTACTGTCTGAGAACCATTATATCCCCTGACCTTTCCATTTTCTGTTCTTTATTTCCTACTCACTGATGATTTCCATGCAATTTGATGTAGTTTAGACTTCATTATTCTACGTGATAGCTCTGCTTCATTACACATTTTTTTCTTATATTAAATGGGGATTATATGTGACTCAGGTTTTGACTGCAATATGTAGCTGTGTGCTACTTGGTACCTCTCAAAAGAAGAAGTGTGTAGGCAGGTGAGAAGCAGAGCGAGTGACACGTAATCACTCCAAATGTGTATGTTTTGGATCTCTCACCTGCAGGGTAAAAATACAGGCCTGACTGGAACTTCTCCCCCTTACTAACACAGATGTCCACTTACTCACCAGTGTGAGTAAGGCTTCCACAACAGATTGTACGATTAAATGAACAATCCTTTAAAATGTAATTAGCTTTAAAAGGTCTGTGCTGACAATGGGTCCTATTCAAATATATGAAAACGAGGTGGTCTTTGCACCTGAAAGAACAAAATTCTTCCAAGCAACAGATGTAATCACTTTGCTAATGTTTCATCCTCATGCAATGTGGTGAAAACATACTGAAAGTGTTTTTGCAAATCTCATCCATTATGTCTTTGATAAGATAAATAGTACTATATTTTACTGAATATTTAAAATAAAGACAGTAATGTAAAATATTACATATGTATAATATGTCTTTGACAGCTTCCCTTGGGGACCCTTATTTTTCCATTTTCTGTCATTTAAGGGTTTAAAGTTGTAATTTGTAAAGTTACTAAATCTAATCTCAATGTATTCAAAAAAAGGAACCTAAGCAAGCTTTTAGTGCTTAATGTGACATCAGCCCAGGACCGAGGTCTCACACAAGTCTCAATGAACCATACAAACCCCACATCAGCTCCTCTTATGCTCTGAACATAAGGCCAATGGTAACAGAGCCTTATGTATGGAGGTGAATTTCACCCCTAATTCACATTTAGGTACTGCAGTTACAGAGTTTATAAACTTTGCATGCTACAAGCTCTTCATTTGGTGCCATCATATTTTAGATGATGAGCACTGTCTACTAGGTACTGAGCTCCATGAACTCCCATTGCCTCTGATGAAAAGATGAGGGAGGAGTCTTGAGGATGGCTCAGCATCACAGAGGACCAGATCATAATAGAATATATAAGCAAAAATAGAGAAGGGTTTACCTTATAAGATCCACTACCGATATAGCAACAAAAGATTTCAATGTAGAAAATATACTTTGTCTTTCTGCCCTGAAATCTTTCAGCATTCATAAGTCCTGTCCACCTTTCTGCATTCAAATATATATGTACAGCTGTCCTTATAACACTGCAATAAACAAGGAAAGGAGTCTTTCTTTCTACATTCACATTCTTCTCTGAAGATATTAGCTACAATCCTGGGCCCAGATCACCTTTCACAGTGGATTCGGTTAGAACTAAATTTATTGGAGTCAATAGAAATATCCCAGTATAAAACTTGAATGAATTCAGAATCAGGCCCATTTATCTTAGTCCCATAAAAAGTTAAACAGATGCTCAATAACAGCTGTGAGCATACGATACAACTTTGAGAGGGAAGATGCTTTCCCTGGAGAGCCACATGCCAAAAGTTGCCGATCCCTGCACTACATCATGTCCACAAATCTTAACACCATCCTTGACTACAGCAGCTTGCAAATTCCTTTCTAAAGAAGCTGCCCAAATGCTTTACTAAGGCTACTTAAAATCAAACAAGTACATAGTCAATATTCATAACTTCAAATACAAAAATGATACACACGCACAAATAGGATGAATATATTCAGTTGATCATAACCTTCACAGAGAGACGTTACATGGCACATGTAGCATAAAACATATTCCAATTATGTCCTGTTTACATTCATAAGCATATTTCCAAAAAGCATTATGGGGTTCAACATCACAATAAGTTTCTTTTGTGTGTGTGTGCGTGTGCGTGTGTGTAGATAAAAGCTACACATACACACTTACCACACCTCTGTTGTGATAATTGGGCCTATAAATTTACCCTAATTCTAAGATCAATTGTAAAAGGAGAGTGTAAATTCACAAGATGACACAATAACATCTAAAAATAAATTTTGATGGGAAAAAGTAAAAAAGGGAGACAGAGGGAAGTCCACAAAGGTCTACTGATATAACTCAATGACTGTGTAAAAATTATGCTTGGCAAACAAGAAAATGGAACCAGAAATCAGTGAACCAAAATTGGTGTGCCGGACACTAAGCCTAATGGTGGACAAAATAACAAGGGGATAGGCTATTCCATACACCATTCCTTTTGTGGGTCTTTAAGGAAAGATTTTGGGGACAAAAATTGGCTACTGGAGTGAGCTTCACCATCTTGGCTGCCACCCTTATCATCTCCTGGAACCCTGAACCTTTGACATCCGGATCCTGAGACATGTCCTGACTAGACCAGGCCAGACAGAAGGACCCAGATGACACAACTTCTACTTGCTCCACCACAAGGGTTGAAAGTCGCAGCCACCACAAGGGATGAAAGTTGATGCAACTTTAACAACAGCTGGCTTTTTCATAGGAAAATTAGGATTCTTATTTTGATTACATTCAATGCCACAAAAGGCATAGAAGCAGTAACAAGGAAACCTTACAGCGGGGGTCGGCAACCTCTGGTACGCGGCTCACCAGGGTAAGTAACCTGGCGGGATGGGCCAGTTTGTTTACCTGACACGTCAGCAGGTTCAGCCGATTGTGGCTCCCACTGCTCGCGGTTCACCGTCCCAGGCCAATGGAAGTGGCAGAAAGCGGCGAGGGTGAGGGATGTGCTGGCCGCAGCTTCCCACTGCCCTCATTGGTCTGGGATGGTGAACCGCAGCCAGTGTGAGCCATGATCAGCCAAACCTGCCGATGCAGCAGGTGAACAAACTAGCCCAGCCTGCCAGGGTACTTACCCTGGAGAGCTGCGTGCCAGAGGTTGCCAACCCCTACCTTACAGATATGAATACCTTTACTAAATATACCTTACTTTTTTCAAGACTAACCAGAAATAAGCTGAAACCAGTTGGGTTCCAACTATTATTTTGTAAGAAACATTGGGACCAAACTCCTCTGCCAGACTCTCATCTCCCTTTCTCCCCACACCCAAATAACATCTCTCATACAGCCATATATTTAGCCTGGACCGCAAAACCGACATTCTCGATGAGGATTGTCATAATAAAAATCAAAAGAAGTGGTTTCACTTTCATCTTATGTTGCCACAAACAAAAAGTGAATCCGCTATCACAAGCTGTTGATCACTGCAAGGAAGCCCTACTTGCATAATCCACTGCCGTTAGTGGAACAAAAAGTCCAAATTTAGCAAAGCATTTCTGGTATGCTAAGAAGCAAGGGATTAAATTTAATCAGTATGAAGGATTTAAAAGAGAGGCATGACCAATTGATTCTTATGGTTCATTTGCTTATGCCTTAAAATGTAGTCATTAGAAACATTGTGGGGGTTTTGTTTTTGTTATTTTTACTAATAAGTGAAAAATGTGAATTTCATACAAAAGGAGGAAACTTAATAAATTAAGTAGATTATTTCTGGAACTGGGAGAAATTGTTGGGATTTTTCGTGGTTAATTTTCATCAGAACTAGAAAATTATTAAATAAAAGACAACATGCAATTTCAGCTGCTTGAGGCACACTTCTAATGGAGGCAGCAACTGCTTTCGAATGTCAAACACATATTGCTCTCACCTCTAATGTCTAAAAATGTTACATGTGCTGCTGGAACCACAACATATTCTTATATATATTTATATCTGTGATAGAATATAATCCTGTGTTCACACCTTATATATCATTGTAATCATTTTTGCACAAAATAGGTCTTGTATGGTATCATTTGAGAACTCATAATTTGCTAGTCAGTTATCCTGATAAACTGTGTGGAAACATTGTATGTAAACTTATAAGTTTGACATTGCAATCTGTATGATTTTATAAAAATATGCTAATGAGTAACTATAATATAACTGGAATATGCTTCATGCAAAAGGTCTCTTATAAGGTATCATTACAAAGTGCATAATCTACTGCGTGTATTTATCCTATTTTTATAAATGTATCACTCTTATTTCTATAACTAGATATATGAAATATAACTCTGAGGGCCTATTGCAATTATGCAAAGTGTGGTCAATTAATGGTGTTTTGGAATCTTGATGGCTCCCATCAACCAGGACAGTTGACTGCGGATGGCTCTGTTTGCAGAGCTTAATTTGCATTATGACTGCATTATACTATTAATTTTATTTTATTAAATGATTGAGGGCACTACTAGGCTTCAAAGTTGCTTAAAATTGTAAATATATCAATAAAGCATTATGTTCAACTGATACATTATATATATAATCCTGCTGGAAAGGTATAACAAGTGGGGTTCCGCAGGGGTCTGTTTTGGGACCGGTTCTGTTCAATATCTTCATCAACGATTTAGATGTTGGCATAGAAAGTACGCTTATTAAGTTTGCGGACGATACCAAACTGGGAGGGATTGCAACTGCTTTGGAGGACAGGGTCAAAATTCAAAATGATCTGGACAAATTGGAGAAATGGTCTGAGGTAAACAGGATGAAGTTCAATAAAGATAAATGCAAAGTGCTCCACTTAGGAAGGAACAATCAGTTTCACACATACAGAATGGGAAGAGACTGTCTAGGAAGGAGTATGGCAGAAAGAGATCTAGGGGTCATAGTGGACCACAAGCTTAATATGAGTCAACAGTGTGATACTGTTGCAAAAAAAGCAAACATGATTCTGGGATGCATTAACAGGTGTGTTGTAAACAAGACACGAAAAGTCATTCTTCCACTTTACTCTGTGCTGGTTAGGCCTCAACTGGAGTATTGTATATATATATTTATTTATTTGCTAAGGAAGCTAAAGTTCAGTGTTTAATTATAATCTTGGCAATACATGGATTTCTATGTTATTTTTATTGGAGATTTTTTTTTTTAATCACAGAAAACTAGGATCCCTGCTCATTACTTGTATTCACGGAAAATCCTCCTCTTTGTACTTAATGAACTTGTTTTACTATTTTATCTAATCCACTATGTTTCAGTTGAAGTGCCAGAATGAATATTTCTGGTAAAAAACTCACATATTATTCCCTTTAAGGAATAACACGTTTAAAAATATTTTGTACGGTCCAAGAGAAGGCTGAGAAGTACAAGATATACATTTTGGGGGGGAAATCTAGACTGGGGTGTGCAAGGTCATCCTATAGTACAACCGAGGTTGGAGAGAGCCAAAATGTAATACAAGGGTGACTGGCAGGCTTCAGTTATACACAGACACTCATGGTGTAACTTCCATTCTGAAAGTCTGTTTGTGAGCAGTACAAGTAGGATGTACTTCAGCAAGGTATTGTAAGGCACCCAGGTTTCAGAGCTTGGGTGACATAGCTGCTCATTAGTCTGGAGTGTACGCTGGTATGTCACAATATCACAGATATAAACATTGAATCTCAACACTGAATTTATGAAGAAAAGCTTTAATTACTAACCAGTTCACGTCCAACTTTTTGCCCAGATTTTGTGCATGAAAATACTGTTAAAGTTGAAAAACTGAGTACTAAAATATAAAAGAGGAAGTTATAGACACCTGTGTATGAAACAGGAGCTGTTCCTTTATGTGCACAGTTGAGCGAATGCATTATTGGTATTTTTCTATGATTTTACATCCAACTTTTTGCTAACTTTGTGATTTAAAATAATTTTGAGTCATGATTTTTGTAGGATAGTTGAGACAATGTCTGTGCCTTGGCTATGACCTCAAATATCTCAAAATACCTATGGACCTGCAGCTTGACTGGGTATATTTTTGATCCATGGACTTTTCCAGCCCAAAATTATTGGAATGGGGAAGTTCTTTATTACCATAAAGATGATCTAATCAACACTCATTGGTTAATGCCAATAACTGCAGTAAGGAAATACGCTGTCACATAATGACTGGCCCCCATTTAAATGAATCAGGTCCAGCTCTCTAGCTAGAAACAAATGCTCAAAGTTTGCCCAATTAAGAGGGCAGGGCAGCAGCTCATGTTATAAAGAGTCAGGCTGTCAGTAACCAAGAGGAGCAGCCAGGGGCAGATAGAGAGGGGACAGAGGCTGTCTTTCTCACAGTTCCCTGTCCCTGGGTCCAGATGAGAGATACAGGATATGGGAGGATGGACATGGGACTGTTTTCAGGGTCACACAAGCTGGGGTTCAGAAGGGCTAGTGGGGGACAATTTGGGGCAGGGGAACAGGAGCTAGTGGTGTGACAGCATTGACTCAGAGGCTTAATGGTAGTGGAGTTTCATGGCTACACAGGGAGGCGCAGAGGGGGCAGTGGCTTAGTGGGGATGCAGAGACACATGGGGCAGCAGCAAGGGTTCAGGGCCACATGGGGACATGTGCAGATATGCCTGGCTGAATAGTAAGTGGAGGTGCATGGACACATGCAGACAGGGTCAGATAAGCATGACTGAGTGGGAGAGGCTAGGAGTCAGCCAGAGACTTCATGGGTGAGGCTCCCCGACTCCCTAACAATCCCCTCCCTCCCCAAAATACTTCTCCCAACAACCCTCCAGGTTCACACCCAGGCTCCTTCCCAGCAATTACTTCCCTCTCAGCTCTTCCATTACCCCTGACTTCCCCAAGCTTTTGCATTGGTTCAGAGAGATGCAGGATATATGTTTCTGTATTGTAGTTTAAATAAATGATTACTCAAATAATGTATTACTGTGCCTCATAAGGAATCTGTTTGTCAAAACAAAATTACCAGAATCTTTTTTGTTCTTTGTATTGTTACAGACATACTTGCTGAAAGATATTTTAAAATAAATTACCAAAATAATTGGAAGTGGCATGATTATGTTTTATTGTGACAGAATTTTAAAATATTGTGCACAGAATTTTTAATTTTTGGCACAGAATTCTCCCAGGAGTAGAAGCAGGAAGGACTGTGTAGTGGTACAGGGGCCGCATTCCAGCACGGAGTGGGGAAGAAGCAGCCAGGAAGACTGTGGAAACCTGTAGCTAATTAGGGTGAGGCTTGATAGGAGCCAGTGGGGTCTCTCCCTGACAAGCAAGGAGGACTGGCTCCCAGAGTTAGCACCTGAGATAGAGCAGTGCTGGGCAGGATCAGGGGAGTGGAGGGTGAGCTCTAGCCTGTTACCTGCAAGACTGCAGGCCCCTGATAGAAAGAGCTAAGAAGGTGCAAGGGCACAGGTGAAGAGGCCCAGGGATGATAGGCAGAGAAAGGAGAGAAGGAGGGCAGAGAGGCTGCTACTAGAGGGTATCTGGGTTGGGACCCAGAGTAATGGGTGGGTCTAGGTCCCCCCTTTCCCCCTTGCACTGTACCTGACTGTGCAGAAGCATGGCAATAAAGACTGCAACTTGCCCCTGAAGTGAGGAGCTAGTTTTTGGGTCATGATTGGCCCCTGTGAGAAAAAAGTAGTGCATACTGCTGGGGGGCAGTGTCCTGAAGAGGACACCAATGAGTGGGGGAGCAATGCAGGTCCAAAACAGCAGGGTAGAGCAGACAATGGACAAGACACCACCCACAGAGGGCACTCTGGAGCTGATTCCCAGAGCTAATTCCCAGAGCACCCAGCAGGAGGTGCCTGCAGTGGTGAGTCCATGCTGTTACAGACTGACAAGGACAAAGGGGGAAATATCCTTGGAGCTGTAACCCAGGGTCGGTTGAGGAACTGTTTTTATTTTTGCCTATGTTTGAGAAACAAAACTGTGCTTAGAAAGACAGTCTGGTTGTGCCAGTGGATGCTTTGTAGGCTTATATGCTCCATTCTGGTTTGCAAAGATACTCCTGAGAAAATGTCTAAGGTGAAGTAACCAGCTACTCCTCAAGCTGAAAGAAGTTATTGCTTCCCTGCTTGCTTGATCCTAGTTGCTTCTACTGTAGACTGCTGGCCTCTAGCTATGGAATGCTCCATGTGGGTTTCCTCCACACTTTGAGCTGGCCACCACAGGGTAGGAATCTAGCAGCCTGCAACATCTAAAATTAGGCATCTGCAAGAAAGTAATCTCTAATCAATCATCCAGTAAGTCTACTGACTTAAAAAAGTGACATAAGAAACTGACCAGTTAATATGTTCAAACATACCCTAGGTTCCTGAAGCTCAATGAAACCACAAGAGACACAAAATAACCATCAAACTTTAAAAATATATATATTTGTATTAATAAAGGGATGCCTCTACTTCAGCATTTTTGCTCTTCTTTCTAACTGCAGCAAATGACAGGCAGTCCGGGGGTGGGAGGAGGCACACATGCGCAGAACCCACATTTATTTGCAAATAGAGCCTAGTAAATATTTATTTAAATACATTAAAAAATCATAGATTAAACAGATTTGCTATGTAAAGATGACACACACATTTTGTCAGATAAAAGGAGTATGTTTTATCTGTAACCACTGTAGTTTTCACTATAAATCTAAGTGCTATGATATTAAAGTGCTAATCCTGAGCTGAATCATACAAGCTGATGGGTATGCTGTTCTTTTGGGGACGCAGAGCTGGTATTTCTATGATTATTCAGTTGGCAAGGTGGGTGGAGACTATAGGGGAATGCTTCAAAGGGATTTCGGTATTGCGGTGCAGCTCTTGTTAATCTGCAAGGCAAAGTAAAGGCTGGCACAGCTTAGGTGAGAGTATTTGAATGACTTACAGGTTGATGGTGTTAAGGAGCTGACATCCAGCCAAGCACAAGTAAAACTTCCTCACACTGGAGGCAGGGGGTAACAAGGTGACTCTCAGTCCTGGATACCCTGAGAATTGTCACAGCCTCCCCTCCTGAGATGATAGTAGCAGGAGCTTTAACCCTAGTGCTGTTGTTGTAAGCTGTCATCACTGAGGTCCTGGACAGATGGAAAAAAACATTATGAAAATGTGCTGAACCACAAACCAGCTCATGACTTTTCAGGTCTACATTGCCTGGCAATCCACACAGCTGCAGACCCAGAGACAAAAACAGAAACAACAAAACAAACAACAAAAGCAAAACAAAAAAACAAGCAAGCAACACCTGGTTATCTTGTCTATAGGCAACAAATAGGAGGCAAAAAAGACATCCCCTCATCCTGCACCTAGGAAGTAAATGGATGGCATATATACATTCATGAAAACAGGATTTCAGTCAACCTTGGTTGAAAAGGCTGCAGAAGACTTTGGGTGAGAAACTTCTTTAGACAAGAGGTTAACCTGTTAAGTTTTCTCTCTAAAAATGTGTTATAATTTTGTTTTATGTGTAACCATTTGTTTCTAATATTCTGCCTCTCATTTACTCTTTGATAATAAACTTATTCTTGTTTTCACTGAGATGGCATCAGGAGCGGCTCCAGGCATTTGCCTGGGGTGACAAGCCATGGAGTGTGGTGGGCCGATCGTCATGAGGGCGGCAGTCAGGGAGCTTTCGGCGGCGTTTCTGCAGGAGGTCCGTTGGTCCTGCGGCTTCGGCGGCAATTTGGCAGCAGGTACGCCGAAGGCACTGAATCAGTAGTTCACCCACAGAACTGCTGCCGGATCTGCGTGACCAGTGAACCTACTGCAGAAACGCCTCCGAAGGCCACCTGACTGCCGTGCTTGGGGCGGCAAAAAACATAGAGCCTCCCCTCGATGGCATTTCCCAGTTGAGAGTGTGTGAGTGGCTAATAGGTTGTTGATGGTAGGGAGCTGACACTCAGCTAAGCATAAGCAAGATTCCCTCATGCTGGAGGTAGTAGAGGGTAACAAGTTGACTCTCCATCCTGTTCACGCCAAGAACCATCACACAGCATCACGGGCTGTGGAGTATCATTTAAAGTGTATAAGAGGGCACAGCTTTGACTGTCCTCCGACTGATCCTCCGCTTGCCCTCTTAAGCATCCCTCTCCTCACAGCAGCCTGGGTCATGAGGCCCTACACCCATTCCCTCTAAGTCTGACTGGTGGCATTGAGAACTGGTTCATGGGGTTGCAGAACCACTCAGGTTTGACTAGACTTCCCCTCTGTCATGCTGGATGGGTGGCTGGGACAAATTTGACAAATGTTGAGTCTCAGAGTCACATGACTCCAGGACCTGGGGCTAAAAGAAAAACACCAAATATTGTGCAACTCATGACAATTTTTTTAGAAATAATACTGCAACTTCAATCAATGTTTTGTTTGGCCCTTATAGCACAGCAGTGAAGACAAATAAGAGTAGAAGGACCAGATAGGAGAGAGCATTGATGAAGAAACTCATTTGACAACACCTGTGGAGAATGGAAATTTGTAGACTCAAGCTCATCCTTGGAAACAAGCCATATTCTTGCTAATATCCAATAATTTGCATGATACAGAGGCATAGCTATGACACTGCAGCTGTGCCATTGTAATGCCATAGTATAGCAGCTACCTACATCAACAGAAGGGTAGTTCTATACATATACATAATCCATCTCTGTGAGAGAAGGGGATCAATGAGGAGATAAGTTGATCTAATTATAGTTCTTATAGTGCAAAATTATATATACATAACAAGTGTATAGGGAGATCCAGGTCATTTTGTCAGACTTCACTGTGGTACTTGGCTGAAGAATGGAGACAGGATAATGGAGTTAAAACTAGCTGGATGGGTAATGGAATTTACATTCTACAGGCAATTGTGACATTTCAAAATTTGTTTTCATCCAAATTGGCATGAAAAGTCAAAAATTGTAAACATATTTCAGAAAGAAAATAACAAAGTATTTAGATTTGGAACTATCAAAATAGCCTATTGAAACATTTGATTCAATCATCTCAGAACAATATAATATAAGCATTACATAAAGCATAAAGGTATAAAATAAATATATATTTACCAAAACTTAAAACTTGTATTGAATGTTGAAATGAAATGAAGTCAGGAAAAAATGAAACTATAAAGTCAAAACAAAATACTTTATTTTGATTTGAAATCCTTTAAAAAAATTTTCGCATTGAAAGTTGTCAAAATCTATCTGTTCCTACAACAACAAAAAAAAGAGATGAAACAACATGTTTTGAGAAAACTGTTCTGCTGAAAATGTTTTAATCAGCTCTATTTTTAAAATACTACTACGGTAAGTATTTGAGATAAAATAAAGAGTGGGAGTAAGGAAGAAAGAATAGTGAAAGGCCAACATTTAATAGGTTTATAGTGCAATATAATAAAATAGTAGGCATGATAATCCCCCAGTGGAGATTCTTGCAACAGCAGCAGATTCGGAATACATACTGATCCAAAAATGGATACTAGCCCATAAAAGGAGGTCTATTTCTTCTGCAAATATCTATCACTATTCAAACAAGTTAGGTATATTTTTATCTCAAAAATTAAAAGATACAGTTTACTTCTCAGGAAAACATATTAGGAGTGAAAGATAAACCAATAAATATTTTCTCAAACCTATTAGACTGTGACCTTTAAAAGATTATGACAAACATTTGGGCAGTTATGGTTAAATGAGTTATATTTTTTTAAATCATCATTAGGTCTCCATTTTCTACTAAAACTGTACACTGTATTTTACTGGTTATGACTGTTTAAGGATCTTTAAAAAATAAATTAAAAATTGCTCACTCTTCAAATAAGCAAAAATCAACACAAAATTTATGAAAACAAAACAATTTAAATCCCTCCAACTATTATCCAAGATAACAGAAATTTACTGTTCTGTGATATAAAACTACTATATCTTAAAATTTTAAAACAATGTAGACATTCCGTATTAATGATTACAAGCCAAGCAGTGTACCTGTAAGCCCCATACAAACATAATTCAATAACCTTTGGAGTATCATTGACTACACACATTGATGTAAAACATTATCATTATCTCTAAAAAGAGAAAAAAAGAGACCAAAAAGAAAAAAAAACACAGGTGCAAACTAGATAAGAAGAAAACTGGAAATTAAACCTAAGTTGAGAGCAGGTTTCAGAACAGAGGATCCTATTTTTCATTCATTTAAATGACTTGGTTTCAGTAGGGGCACAGATAGTTCCCTCCTGGCACAAATTCTGAGTAAGTGTACCTATGGGGAACTAAGTAGAGTTGGGTGAGGCGAGGTGGGGGTGGGGATAGAATTCTCTCTCTCAACCCATGAGGCTGCAATGCAGCCTCTCTGTGCTCAATGTGGAGAGGTCTCATTGCATCTTCCCATGTGACCATGACAGGTTATCACAACAAATGCTCTCCCACTTGGACCACTGCAGAGCTGTTGGATCTGCTCAGTATATGGTGAGATAAGGCTCTGCAGTCCCAACTGTGCTTGAGCCGTAGGAATTGGCATACCTATGGGCACGTGTTGAGGATTGTGCAAAAAGTGCTGTGACTGGGACATGCTGCAAGGCAGAGCAAAGATAAAGGATGTGAGGGAGGAGTGCCATAATGCAAGGGAGGCAAACCGTTGCTCCAGTGCTGCTCCTAAGACCTGCCGGTTCTTTAAGGAGCTGGACACTATCCTCAGTGGTGACCCCACTTCCATCACCAAGAGCCCAGTGGATACTTCGAAGGGAACGGATGTGGCAGATAGAAGACCTAACCCGGAGGACAAAGTTATTGATGCAGAGGTTGAGTTAGATGAGGGTGTGCAGCATGGTGGGACAGGTAGCCAGGAACTGTTCTCCACTTCATAGGTGTTTAGCCAGTGTCAACAGTCACTCTTCAGGGAGCAAGAAGCAGGAGATGAGATGCCTAGCAAGTGTCAGTGGTTTGTGTAGTGTGGCGGTGGGTTCAGGGTATAGAAATGTGGGAGGCTGGCTGTGTTTCTGTGAAGTGGACATTTCCCTGTGTAGGTAATTTGTTCTGAGATCTCATGGGAATCCTCCAGAGAGATCTCCAGGAAAGTTTTCTGCAGGTACTCGGTAATCCTCTGCCAAAAGTTCAGTGGCAGAGCAGCTTTGTTCCTTCCCCCATTGAAGGAAACTTTCCTGTGTCATTTGTCAATCACTTGTGCAGCGACCAAAGCAACACATAGGTGCACAGCATAGGGAGTAGGACAGAAGCCATGAGCATGGAATAGATGTACTCTTGTTTCCCTGCTTACCCTTACCAGGTCTCCCATGATTACTATGGCATTTCAACATCCCCCTCTGTAATCTTCTGGATTGGAAAGAAAGTCACCACTTGCAGCTTCCTATACAGGCCAGTGTTCCTAAAGATCGCATGTATCCTGCACCTTCCCGGACCACCCCATGTTGATGACAATGAAATATCCTCATGATTCACAAGGAGAAGTACCCCTTCCTATTGATGTACTTTGTTGCAAGGTGGTCTAGTGCCAAATTTGGAATATGTGTGCCATCTATGACCCCTCTACAGTTAAGGAACCTCATTTCTTTCAAAGCCGTCTGTTGTTTCATGCACATTTCCCAGAGTTATGGTCCTTCATAGCAAGATGTGATTTATTGCCCTGCACACTTGCATGAACACAGCCCCAATGGTCAGCATCCTGACTGCAAATTGATTTGTGACAGACCATTAGCAGTCTGGAGTTAGCAGCTTCCACACAGTGATTGCCACATGCTTATCTACCAAGAGGGCAACTCTCATTACGGTGTTCTTTTGCTGCAGGTCTGGGGCGATCTCCACACTCAGTTCCAGGAAAGTGGCTTTACACATCCAAAAGTTCTGTAGCCCAAACCTGTATTACAATACAATCCCACCATTCAGTGCTTGTTTCCAGAGCCCCAAAATGATGATCTATGCTATACAGCTGCTCTGCGAATGCCAAAAGCAATCTAAAGTTGTTCCTATCCATGTCATGAAGAATGTTGGGTGCCTGCAAGTCTTCTTCAGTTAGAAACTTGACGATTAACTGCATTGCCATCAAGCCGGAAGCCCATGGAGTGCTGGGACACAAAGCAATGCATCACAGGAAATTTAGCCAGGTTCCAAGATGCATCACAATCCACTTCACCATCCCACAACACCTAGAAACAGATGTTGAACTGGACTGTCAGATAGGTACACACAGTGCAATGTTCACACTGTTGATGATGGTGACCTCAATGTGTACATGATCTGCCAAAAGAGTGAGCAAGTGTGAACATGAGATTCTGATTTTTATGATGTTGACTTTCGGGTGTCGACATCACTTTTGTCAACAAAAATTGGTAGCATAGACATGGTCGTAGGCAATATTGCTATGGGAATCCACTCCATTGCACACAGGGAACAAAAAAAAACCCCATCTTTAATGGTTTCTTCTCTAGCCCTTCAACTCCAGGTAGTCCTACTCAATCATTAGCTATAGAGGCTATTGTTTTGGGCCTCCAAACCATGATGCATGCAATAAAACACAATAAGCCACAAAGGCAGATGAAGAGCCAGTAGAAGTTTCTTGGTGGAACTCTTCCCAGATACATGTTCTCATCAGTTTTCAAATCTTAGCTTCAGAGACCTTTGCATGTCAGGTTTTGCTTCGTGGACGGATCAAATGGTCTTTTGCAATGGGTTTCTCATACTGGCATCACTAAATCATTATGTTGTTTTTTTTTATAATCACATGCTATGCATTTACACACCTGTCTAATTTGCAGCACATTGCCTGATGTATTCTAATAAACATTTTGGAATACTATGACTATGAAAGTAACAAAGATAAAGATAAATCATTATTTATCCTGTATAGTCACTTTCAGTTAGAGGGCCACTACCACTAGAAAAAAAAATCTAAATATAATTAAACCCATACTTTCAAAGAAACATCACAAATTCTCCATGATGTTAAGTGCCTCTTCCCTTTTGAACTATCAGAGTGCTCGGCTGAGGAAAATGTGTGAAGATTTCATTTAAACTGACACATATTTTTAAAAAAGGACGTTATTGCACAAAGAATTTATGTCTTATCCACTTTGCCTTTCCTTTTTTCTTTAAATCTAGGTTTGATTGAGACTTGACTTTACATTTCATAAATCTGCCAAAAAGTAATTTATTTTCTGCTTATATCAAGTGATCATTATCAAAAGAACAGAGAAAAAATATCTATGTTCAGCAACGTAACACATTTCTCAGTGCTGCACTAGAGCCAGTGATTGGCTTGATAAAAGCATTTTGAATTGGCATTAGTTGTTTCCATTTGTTGTGTGTCATAGTGCTTTTATCATTTCATTAGTAACTTATCTATTTTTCATACTAACTAACTCCATTTAGCTGTCCAAAAGCTGCAAAACTTTTGGTTAAAATGAATCCAAGGGTTTTCTAAATCATCCATTAAAAAAACTGAAAACTAGAGGATACTATCGCCTAGTACGCTGGCAGGTACAGCAAGAAATGAAAAATTAAGCCATTTATTCAAAATAAGGGATTTTCTTTACAGAGTTGAATCAAAGCATGTGTTTTAGGAAATACTTAGAAAATGATAGAGAGCTTAAACTGCTTTCTTTCGATTGAGATGAAGGACATGAACAAAAACGATCCAAGAAAGAACTTTTCTGTACACTAATAATAGATGGTGTATAGAAGGAGTATGTTTGGTTGGTTTATTAGTAAAGTTCATCATTTAGAAGAATCCTATAGGAATGGATAGATTAAATTAGGCAAGAGCAGCATTTGAAAAAGCAATATAATAAATGTAAGTATTTTGTTTTAGGGAATCTTTATGAATACTTCACCAGTACATTTTTTTCTCAGATGGGGCTATCAATTGATCTCTTCCTCCCTATCCTTGCTATCATACTTCTTTTATGATAGAGTGATGGTTTGCTAAATTTTGCTAAATATTTGCTAAAGTATAAGCATGCTAGGAGCAAAACTCTGCCTTCAGTTGTACTCATGCAGCTTCCTCGAGAGTTTGTCATGTGTCACCAAGAGCACAACTGATTTTTTTATTCTGTTGTATGTGTTAGTCTATTGAACAAGCTGTAGCATTGTACACTACTCAGATAAATTAAAGTAGATTAGCTGTTTCAAAAACTTGGTGCTGAGTATGAATTTATGAAGGGTACTCTCCCTTTGAGAGCACAATCTGCAGCTGCTAATTTTGTGTCTATGTATTTGAGCCTGAATTGAAAGTGCAAGTTTGGTGCTTGGGCTTCTAATTACCTGACTGCAAGTTCATTTTTTCTGATGTAATTTGCACCTCCTGCAAAGAGGAGCCTACTCCCTTTGAGAATTTAACCATAATGTTGAAAATAATATTTTAAACATTAAGAGGAGAAAATCATACCTGGTGTAAGTTACACCAGTGATTCATATGGGCCAATACATTTTACAAAGTAGAAAAGATTCCTCTCATTGTTACATGATCATTCTGATATACTGTCACTTTTAACAGCAATTTAATTTTGTCTCTGCATTGTTGGGGGCGAAGGAGGGTCATCTTTGAAATAAAATTTACAGGTCCAAACAAGAGAGTTCAAGTCTGTGTGTAGATCCATATTTAGAAACTGATTTTTTCAGTTCAACTTTGAGACTAAATTATAGCAAAGTTTTGAGTTTAAAAAATTGTTTTGGAAGCTGTACTCATAAGATTTCAACCACAGATGGTCGGGGTCTCATTAGACCAACTCATGTCTATGTTATCCCAAAATCTTGTGAGGCCTTGTTCTGAGAGCTCATCCTCATATGAAACTAATTGGAAAATATGCTGTCACAGCACTGAGTTTCCTATTATGTGTTCTCAGATAGCTGCTGTCATCACCAAGTTTCGCACTTGGAAATTTTGTCTTGGGGCACCTCTCTTCCTTCTCCCTTGTTGTAAGGACACTATTCCCTGGACAAGGGATACCCTGATAGGTATGGTAGGTGTTCTTTGAAGGTTCCTGCGGAAACCTCCATTCACCAAATCTCCACTCCAGATTGAATTAAGGAACTTGTAATTTATTATTTACAGTTGAAACCCATCAATGAACTCCAGAACTGATCATCTGAAGTGCCCATTGCACTTTACAAGCCCTGGAAAGTTTTATTTGATAACCCTTTTCAGAGTTCCTTTTTTCATAAATCACCAGTGTTCTCCCATTCTGATCTCACAGCCACCTTAGCAGCAGCCCAGACTTTTGTCATCTCTGATGGACTAGCCTCTGGAGTGTGCAGAGACCTTTCCTGGCAACTTCATCCAGCCCTGACACAACCAAGTCCCTCTGGCAAGTCACCACCCTCCTTTCAAATGAACATTCTGATGTGGTTCCTAACTCCACAATGAGCACTCATAGAGTCTTTCAGTTTCAAACTGCTATCTCATTTCCACCAAATTATTTAATATTCTACATGGCTAAGGTAACATAAACACATATTCTAATGTTTTCCACATACTCCCCTCTTGAAGAAAACTTGCCATTTTCGGCTTTCAGTCCCAAATCCAAAATTTTAAGAGCAGTCAGCCCTTCTAGACAGAATATCCTCTACCTTACCTATAACTCTATAGGCGGAACAGTTCAACAGAGCATGTTTCCCAGTATCTACCTTATTAATGGTGAGGTACATGAGGCTAGGTTTATCAGAGAGAACAGACATGGGTGCATACAGCACTGTCCTCATTGTGGCCTGTTGTTCAGTGGTTTGCCTGTCAAATAAATTAACTATCTGCATCTCTGGACAGATTTAACTCCTACAAATCCAGTTCACTAAGGGATCCTCCCTGTCCCACATCCAATTGACTACATAGCATCAGAACCAAGTTAGGGAAATAACAAGTTAACAACATTTAGATAAATCAGACATATTCAAGCCAGCAGAGCCTGACAAAGCTTACCCTAAGCATTTTGGAACCATTAGCAATTATTTTTGAGAACTGGCGAGGTCCCAGAGGACTGGGGAAGGCTAACATAGTAACTATATTTAGAAAAAGGAACAAATAAGACCCATGGAATTATAGACTGGTCACCCTAACTTTGATTCCTGGAAAGATCAAATTATGAAACAAACAATCATTTTGTAAGCAACTAGAGCAGGGGTGGGCAAACTTTTTGGCCCAGCGGCCATATCTGGGTATTGAAATTGTATGGCGGGCCATGAATGCTCATGAAATTGGGGGTTGCAGTGTGGGAGGGGGTGAGGGCTCTGGCTGGGGGTGCAGGTTCTGGGGTGGGGCCAGAAATGGGGAATTCTGGGTGCAGGAGGGAGCTCTGGGTTGGCACAGAGGGTTGGAATGTGAGGAGTTGGGGAGGAGGACTCAGGCTGGAGGTGCAAGCTCTGGGGTTGGGTTGGGGATGAGGGGTTGAGGGTGCAGGAGGGTGCTCTGGGCTGGGACGGACTGGTTCAGAGGGCAGGAGGGGGTCAAGGTAACAGGCGCTGGGAGGCGCTTACCTCATGCAGCTCATGGAAGCAGGAGCAAGTCTCCCCTCCAGCTCCTACATCATGCATCTCTACACACTGCCGGTCTGCAGGCACTACCTTTGCAGCTCCCATTGGCCGTTCCTGGCCACTGGAAGTTGTGGGGGTGGTGCTTGCGGTGGGGGCAGCATGCAGAATCCCCTGGCTGCCCCTACACGTAGAAGCTGGAGGTGATGCCACTGTTTCTGGGAGCCAAGTCCCCAACCCCACTCCCTGGCTGGAGTGCCTGACTGGGGCAAGCCCTGGACCCCGCTTCCCAGCAGAAGCTCGAGGGCCATAATAAAACATCTGAAGGGCCAGATGCAGCCCCTGGGCCATAGCTTGCCCACCCCAACCTAGGGGATAAGAGGTTACAAGTAATAGCCAATATGGATTTATCAGGAACAAATCATACCAAACCAACCTAATTTCCTTCTCTGACAGGGTTACTGGGATAGTAGATGGGGGGGCGGGGCGGGTTAGTAGCTGTGATATATGTTGATTGTAATAAGGCTTTTACACAGTCCCAAATGACAGTCTCATAAGCACTATAAGGTAATCTGATCTAGATGAAATTACTAAAAGGTAGGTGCACAACTAGTTGAAAAATAATACTCAAAAATAGATATGAATGGTTCACTATCAAACCAGATGGACATATCAAGAGAGGCCCCAAAGAGGTCTATGTTGGGACTGGTAATATTCAATATTTTCATTAATGATTTGGATAATGGAGTGGAGAGTATGCTTGCAAATTTGTGGATGCCATCAAACTGGGTGGGATTGCAAGCACTTTGAGAAACAGGACAAGAATTCAAAGGGATTTTGACACATTGGAGAATTAGTCTTAACTCAACAAGATTAAATTCAATAAAATCAAGTGAAAATTGCTACACTTATAATGGAAAAATCAAATGCACAACTACAAAATGGGGAAAAACTGGCTTGATATAGTACTGCTGAAAAGAATCTCAGGGTAATAATGGATCACAGTTGACTATGTGTAAACAATATGATGCAGTTGTCAAAAGGACTAATAGCATTCTGAAATGTATTAACAAGAGTATCATAAGTAAGATATAGGAGGAAATTCTCCTTCTCTATTCTACAAAGGTGAGGCCTCTGCTGGAGTACTGTGTCCAGTTTTAAATGCCACACATTTAATATAGTTGGGGATAAATTGGAGAGAGCCCCTTAGAGAGCAACAAAAATGCTAAAATGTTTGGAAAACCTCAGCTATGAGGAAAGTTTAAAAATATTGGGTATGTTTACTCGAGAAAGAAATCTGCAGTCATAATTTATTATTTACAATTAAAACCTGTCAATATACTCTGGCACTGATCATCTGGAAGTGCTCATTGCCCTTTTTAAACCCAGGAAAATTTTATTTTATAACCCAGATCAGGCTTCCTTGCCATAAGCCGCAGAATCCAATGCCCTCCAAGTCTCCTCTTTCTCCCTCCCACACACACATCTTAGAAGCCTTGGCCTTTATCATCCCTGATGGACCAGTTGATGGAGTCTGTTGAGACTTTTCTTGGCAATGTCAGCAAGCCCAGATCAAACTGCCTCCAAATGGCAAGTCTCCACACTCCCCTCCAGTGGTCCTCCTACCACTGCTGACTTTCATACCAACATGACAGGGTGGCTTCCTAGCCACCTAATCAGCCCTCAAAGTCCTTAGATTTCAAACCTCTATCTCACTTCTACCCGATTATTTTCTCTCCCAGATACTTTATACCTAAAATAATATAAATGCAAAACATACCCTAACATTCTCTACAAATGTCTTTTACAGTTTGAGCCAACTTTGAACCAAATGAATTGGGGTGGGCTCACACCCAGCAATTAAATAACCAGGCCTTTAAAAAATGTGCTTCCTGGGGTTTGAATTTGAGATTCTGTATGTGCACCATCACCATTTCAAACTTGAGTGAATGTTTATTTAAAGTAAATAAAGAAAATAAAATAATTAAAGAAGACCACTCCTACAAGCATTTAGAGACATCTTGTAGAGTCGCTTTATCCAACAAATTGCTGTTGATTTAAATGGATGCCCCAAGTCTAGTATTGTAAATTCAGGTCATTAAGGCCTTGTTCAGGCAATAGTAGGCAGAAATAATAGAATGATGTTGTCTGATTACCTGAGTCTGTGCAGCTGTCACCTGTCATATCTATTTGCCTGTAATATGTCATGTACACCTATGGGGCTATAGACATAATAATTAAATACTGCAGATTCAGAGATCCATGTGTTGCTTTCATCAGTGTGACAGTCACTTTCTGCTTGACTGCTCGTATTTCCATTAGTATCTAGCATCTCTTCAAAGACTCTGTACTTTGGGAGCTCATTGTAAAAGCAGCCCTCTCTTTCGATGTTTGAGAAGTTGCACCTATCACCCAAACAGACAGGGAGGTCATTTTTAAAGGCTGTTTGTACCAGGTCAGAGTGCAAAAAAATGTAGGAGTCAGAGGAATGAATTGTTTTTGAAATCTTAAAATAGCAAGCTCTGAAGGTAAATGGTGAATGCATCAAAAATCCCTAGAGTACCTTAAGTGATTTTCCTGCTGTAGCACTGTGAACCCTCTCTCCAAACTTTGTGACATGCTAACAAGTGAAATAAGTCGAAAGAGAAGGCAAATGGCTCTGAGGATATCTGTTTTAAAAAATCAGCATCAAGGAGGTGGCACAAAACAGAAATTAGAACATATATCTCCAGAATCTCTCCTATGTGTTTTCCACATTTTCACTGTCTATTGGAAGGTTAGCCTCATTAAACTTCAAATATAATTGCAGAATACAAAATAAAGATTTGTTTAGGAATGGGGATCAGGAAGCTCTTCAATATGTCAAATCACTTCTACTAATTTTATACTAACACCTAGACTGTCAATATCTTATGAGCTGGGTGGTTGTGGCACTGCATTGAGGCTGGCAGTTGATATTATACATATAGACTCATAGACTTTAGGGTCAGAAGGGACCAATGTGATCATCTAGTCTGACCTCCTGCACAAAGCAGGCCACAGAATCTCACCCATCCACTTCTATAACAAACCCCTAACCTATGTCCAAGTTACTGAAGTCTTCAAATTGTGATTTGAAGACCTCAAGCTGCAGAGAATCCACTAGCAAGTGATCCGTGCCCCACGCTGCAGAGGAAGGCGAAAAACCTCCAGGGCCTCTGCCAATCTGCCTCGGAGGAAAATTCCTTCCTGACCCCAAATATGGCGATCAGCTAAACCCTGAGCATGTGGGCAAGACTCACCAGCCAGCACTCAGGAAAGAATTCTCTGCAGTAACTCAGATCCCATCCCATCCAACATCCCATCACCGACCACTGGGCATACTTATCTGCTGACAATCAAAGATCAATTGCCAAAAGTAAGCTATCCCATCATACCATCCTTTCCATAAACTTATCAAGCTTAGTCTTAAAGCCAGATATGTCTTTTGCCCCCACGACAGTAGATTATAATTAATATATTTTAATATACTGTATGAAGTTCATTTTGTTTATGTACAAGTATTATCTCCCCAAGCACATAAACAGCAAACTGTTCTGTCATAACTATACAATCCTTATCATAATTTTACAAATGGAGGAAAATATGCCAGTACAAGGTAATTTGCTGCTAGAGATTAAAATAGGTTAACGTTCCTTGATTAAAACAATGAAAAGGTATTAAAGTTAACTTAATTGCTGGATGAGGGAGTGGCCAATCTCATGGAATTATAGGTCAAAAAGTTTGCCAAACCTCTTTTAGAGTTTTGTAGCACACACAAAACTAGTTTGAACTTTTTACTGTAGTGATTTAAACTGTTTTCTTGCAGAGGTGAGTTAATTTTAAAAGCAGATATATTTCTAACTGAATGGAAATCTTTTCTAGACACTGCAGATAGAATAATCTCAAACACAGAAGTGTATGCCCCTCTTATACAATATACACATACAGTGGGCAAAATCCTGGATCTATTGAAGTGAATGGGAGTTTTGACATTCATTTCAATAGGGTCATGACTTCACTCCTGTATTCCACATATTAAAAATTTCCTTTTTCTCCTCCTTCTTCCTGAGTGTCTCAGGATTTGTTTTCCATTCTGCCTATTTTTGTCCTGTTCTTTTCCCCACTTCACTGGACTTGTTTTGCTGCTTACAATCTTTTTTTCATAATATTTGAATCCAACCTTTGAACCAGTGATGTTCACATGAGTTTGAAATTAAGCATTAAAGTGCTATATCTACAAAGGGAATATAGGCCATGTCTACACTTTGGTCAATGAAAGATATGTCAGCATAAAGCTGCCACAGTTAGTATATCACTTGATCATGTGCATATTTTGCTTCTTTCATCAATGTTGCGCACATTCATCAGGAATGCTTGAGTCGCTGCACAGCACAGTGCGCTGTAGGGAGGGATCACAGTGTGAAATCCACCATCTTCCAGTACACTATCTTTTGGGAAATTTTGGCAATGCACAGTGAGGGAGAATGAGTTGAACAGGGGAGCCTAGGAGCAAGGGATCAACTTCCCAGCATGTAACTGTCTCCATCCCATAATGACCTTTAGCTTACATATTTTAACACATTTTAAAAAAATTCCACAAACTCACATGGCCCTTCTTGGTGTCTGTCATCTCTGACACAAGCAGGGAGACTACAAAGCTCTGCACTATTTCCATAAGTATTGCAAGCACAGGATGCATGATTCTCCACTATTTGCAAAGACATAAGAAGGACGGAGTTAGCAGGGACCCTGACAATTTCTAGGAAGACAAATTGCTATGGAACATAGCAAGAACCAATTCAAGGTTGTGTTCACAGAGCATCTGCAGATGGTAGAGCACCACCTCTGGCCCCAAGAGATTAGCAATAACTGATGGGATCCTGATATAATGCAGGTTTGGGATGCTGAGCAGTGGCTGCAGAACTTTTGGATATGCAAGGCTGTTACATTCCCGGATCTATATGCTGAGCTCACCCTAGCCCTCCAGCCCAGGGACACCAGAATGACACCTGCACTGACAATGAATAATCAAGTAGTTTCCTATGGAAACATGCAATTCTGGATTGCTACTGATCAAAGCAATATCATTTTGGACATGGTAAATCCACTGCAGGTACAATTGTTGGGCAAATGTGCAGGGCCATTGCCTTCTGCTACACAGAACTGTGACTCTTGGCAATGTGCAGGACATAGCAGAGGGATTTGCAGCAACGGAGTTCCCAAACTGCAATGGAGCAATAGATGGTATGCATATCTGTATTTTGACACCAGGCCACCTTGTCACTCAGTGCATCAATATATAGGGCTACTTTTCTATGGTTGTAAAAGTTTCAGTGGATCACTGGGGATGCTCATTGACAACAATTTCGGCTAGTCAGGGAAGATGCATGATGCTCACATCTTTAAGAACACAAGACTGCTCAGAAAGCTACAAACAGGGACTTTCTTTCCTGACCGATGGATTACCCTTGTTGATGTTGAAATGCCAATAGTGATCCTGAGGGACCCAGCCTATTCCATGCTATCCTGGATCATTAAGCTGTACATCAGTCACCTTGACAGCACCAAGCAAAAATTGAGCTACCAGCTCAGAGATGCAGAATGATAGTTAAATGCCTGTTTGGTAGATTGTAAGGACTCTGGTGTTGTTTACTCACAAGATTGAATCTCAGTGAAAAAAAATCCCATTGATTATAGCTGCCTGTCTTGTCTTGCATAAGATCTGTGAAGCGAAGATGGAAAAGGTGTTCTGGGGTAGGGAGCAGAGGTCTAATTCTCATTTATACCCACTTTAAGTTTATGACTATACTTCAAGCACAACAGTGGCACATTTGTGGGAAGCCGTGGCCAGCACATCCCTCGCCCATGTCGCTTCCCACAGCCTCCATTGGTCTGGTGCTTACCCTGGAAAGCCGCATGCCAGAGGTTGCTGACCCCTGTGCTAGGCATTCTGCAGCATATGTTGTGAAGTAATAAACATGAAATATTTTCGAAATAATAGTATTTTATTCAGTAAGAAAATCAATACAAAGAAAAATCCTGTGTGATTTAAAAAAAAAGACATTCAAATTTAATAAATTAATGGAAAAGAACTTGCAGCTCTTTGTAAAAGAGACAAGACTTCAGCTTGGCACCACATTGCTTGTTAGCCTTCCTGGCCTTCTGATGTCTGACACAATTCCTTCACTTTCCTGAAACACTACTGCTGGCCCTGTCATATCCCTTCTCCTGCATTCCTCATGCAATCTGCTTATAGATGTCCATGTTTCTACAGTTGGTCCATAGCTGAGCGTGAAAAGCCTTTTCTTCTCACAGGACCAGGAGAGCCAATATCTCCTATCTGCACTAAATTGGAGAGCATCAGGAACATGTACATGGCATGATCAGCTGGGCAGCTGCACACAACAATGGAGAATTGCTAGGTGTGCTTACCAAGGAAAAGGCATTTCAAAAATGAATGGGACCTTAAGTGAGGGAGGGAGGGCATCCAGAGTCCATGACTACTTGACAACGGCATTCACACTTGTGATCAGAATGGCCAGCATTGTGCAGTGGGACAACTGATAGAGGACCGTTAGTGTCAACGTAAGTAATGCATTGTCTACACTCCTATTGTGTCAATATCAGTATATGAACCATGGCTCAATACCACTCAGGGAGGTGCTGTTCCTGTGTCACTGTAGTAAGGCACTTACATTAATGGGAGACAAATTTAAGCATAGATATATAAACAACTAGATTGACATAAGGGGGTTATGTAGTTCTAATTTTGTAGTGTAGACCAGGCCTTAGACACAGCATTATATCATCTAGCATGTAGCTGTTCTGCTGCCTAATGGAATCCACAGCCTTGAGTTAGATGTTCAGATTCCCTATACAAAGTATGGGGAAAGTCGAGTGCTTAATAATAGGATCAATAAAAGCCAGCACACTGAGGTCTGGAAAACATGGCTTATAGGGAGAGACTTAAGAAGTTCAATCAATTTAATTCTTCCAACAGAGGTCTAAGATTTCCTGACCAGAACCTACAAATACAAATAAAATTTCTAACATTATTAATTATTGTTATCTAGCAGAAAAAAATGTCATAATAAGATCCAGTGGCTGGAAGGTAACACTAGACCAATTCAAATTGGAAATAAAGTGCAAGTTATTTCAACACCTTTAGCAACACAAGAATTACGTTCCAGGCCTCCAAAGTTCCCGTTATCTCTTTACAGTTATAGGCACACTACTGCCCCCAATTCTCTGAGAGTTCCCACATCCTTTGATACCAAAGGTTCAATACACCACTGTATCCTAGTTACACCACAGAACTCTAAGGTTAGTTACAAAGCACACATATTCAAATGATAGCAAGTATACATATCGGAAACAAAATATTATGTATGATTTTATTTTATAACACACATACTAGAGCCTAGATTTAACTAAGATTACATTGTCATGTCATTTAGAACAAAAGCTCACCCAAAATCTTCCCATACTATTAGAGGCCGACTTGGCTGTGATATTCTGTTCATGAGGCAAAGCATACTGTCCTCTCGTCTCTTCAGCATCTAAATTCTCACCATGAACACCTGCGAGGTGCTGAAGTTTCTGCCACTGGTCATGTGCTTTATACCTCTGGGTAGGTGCCTGGATGTTCATCTCACACCTAAGTCTGCAGCAATATCCTAAAACCAAATGAAACTAGGCATTGCTTTGCCTATTTCACCTTCAGGGCATGATGTGGTAGGCATTGTCAAAGCATGCATAAACTCCACACCACACGGCCGGCAAGAGTGGGGAGGAGGAAGCAGCAGCCATCAATAACCTGCAGCCAAGTTAGGAAACTCACCCATGATGTGGAAGACCACATTCAATTTCCCCTTCTGATTGCTGAGGTTAAAGAATTTCAAGATGGGTTTCTCACTTCTTAAGTGAGTGTCCTAACCACTGAACTATAGAACCATTCTCACTCTCTTTGATCAAAAGACTATTTAGCTATTTATACTCAGTGGAACAGCTTCAATAGGATAGACAGAGAGAGATTAACCTCAGAAGATTGCATAGGTTAGCATAATGTGCACTCACATGAAGTCTGGGGAACCTATCCTCAAATCCCCTCTCATGAGCTGTGGGGTGAGAGTAGGGGGAATGAATCAAAATCTCCTACATGCAAGGTTAGTTCTCCAATCACTATAAGGGCTATGAGGAGGGCAACCTCTTTCTTCTCCTCCACTCCTGGCTGTGTTTTTTTTTTTTTTTTAATTTTTGGAGTTAGGCTTCCACCACCTCCATTTTTGTAAGAAATGACTTTGGTACCCAAATCCAGGAGAAGGTTCCTAGCTGTGAATCCCAAGTGGAGATAGGCGCCTATGTCTTGTTGAAAGATGAGGCTTAGGACATACACTTCTACATGGCATCTGCTATTGGCTGGTTTAGGCAGCCCCTCACCTAGCATGCTGGATTTTGTTGATCCTCTTCTTAGACATTTCTCTCTTCCCAGGCATTGTATCCAGATTTTAGGCACTCAGGCTCAGAGTTTGTGGAGTATACTAGAAGGCTAGACACCTAAAATATAAAAGCTGAGGTCAAGTTGTCTTTCACTTTGTTCAATATATATTTGGTTCAATATTGCCTTCCTGAAATGCAAGGAGAGAAGTACGTGTATGCTGATTACTCCTGTATTGCTGATACCGAAAACAGCGTCCAAAGGATTGAAGGGAATATGAGCCAAGAGATGGACAAATTCATTATTTACTTCCAGTAATGGAGACTGGCAATTACTTTCCATCTAAACAATCATTTTGCCAAACAATGCATCTTGATCCATGTCCAAAGATTGCTACTGCCATTCCAGTTATCACTTATTGGGAGTAAAACTTGACTGTAGCCTGACATATTGGTCTCACCTGGAACATATGAAAATGAAGATCTTTTACTATACCGCCTAGATATGAAAATTATTTTGAAATCTCCTGGAGAGAAGACTCTTCAGGCCTTCCTACATTAGTATTGGTTCTGGTGTTTGCTACAGCTGATACTGTTTTGCAGCCTGCAGGCAGAGATGCCACACACAGCTTGTTGACACAGTTTGACCACTGGTATTATTAACGGCTACTAGAATTATGTAGCCGTCTCCAATCTTCCTGTGCTGATTATGCACCAGTCTCCATAGCTCTGCCAGATCTTTGACAAGATGTCATGACTGGTAAATCTGCATGGAGAGCTTTGACAAATGAAACCACTATTAGATTTCAGGTTGACAGATAGGAAATAACATGCAGATGTTAATTTAATAATCTGCTTATATTCAGGTGAGAAATCCTGCACCTGCAGTCTGGAGCGCATCACCTTTGCTATAGCAACTCATGCATTCTTTGACAAAAGTGCTACTGTCTCTTTACCATATATGGATGATTAGCAATTCCAGGGAGTGAAAATTTTGCCCTTACAAAATGGGAGTACTGGTGGGAATGAGAGTCTAACACACTAAATAAATTCAGAAGTCCATTGCTGCATGTGCCTCCTTTTCTACTTTATTACAGATCCTGGACCAGGCTCAACACATTACTCTCTGGTTCATCTGGAATAGTTGCAGCTATGCACTGCCTTTGCCTTGGTTTCCTGTGGCTCTGACTTTGGGGCAATGTTGCAGACAATAACTCATGTGATGGAAGAGGGCCCAAAAGGGCATTTACAATGCATCGCCTCCCATGATACAGAGGCCATCCTCTGATTACAGAACTTGGCCACTGAGCTATGTAATCATAATTATTAAATGCAATATTTAATACCTTGGATTAATTATAGCCTAACTCTTTCACTTATAGCCTGTACACAGGATTATACTTACAAATAATTTTAATATATAGAATGTTTGGCATGCCTGTATTATTCTGATAAGATTATTTGAGACAAGACTGACATGATGCTAAATTTCTTAAATGACCTGGATTCAATTAACTTTAACTCAAACTAATTAATGGATTTAATTGTAAATTCTCAGAAATTCATTCAGGATTAAGTTGGAATGGGCTGGAAATTTTGGGAGGATATGCTATATTTTATAAATGCAGAGGCTGAATCCCTTTTTAAATGTAAAATGAAAGTCATCCCTTAACTGGAGAGACCTAAATGTCTACATTATTAATGCAATTTTAACATTTTGGTATCGATCACACTATCAGTTTAAAAAAAAAAGTCTCCTGTGTTTTTCTCCCTTTATTTTTCTCCTTTAATTATTCATTCATTATCCTTTATCTTTCATTGTACTATGTGTCTTAGTCTATGTTTTCTTCTGTATTTTCAATATTTTCCTTGGTTCTTAGATAACTTTTTCTCAAAGACTGTAATTGTAAGGCAAGTACCTCTTTTGTTCTGAGTTTATGCAGTGCATAGCACAATAGAGTTCTGGTCCAAGATCAGCCTTCTAGGTAGAACTGAGCAAATAATTGATTTTTCAGTTCAGTGGATGTAAAAAAAAAAAAAAGCTCGTTTTGTTTCAACTGAAAATAGATTGTTTTGTTGTTTCTTACCAAAACTTTTTAAAAAATACCTTTGTTTGTTTGTTGCCGAAATGTTTTGCTTGATCTAAAATGCAATCCAAAGCAACTTTTTGGGTTTTTTTGTTTCATTTTGGAATTTTTTACACTCCCCCCCACCACACACACACTTTTTTGTTGAGTACATTGAACTACATTTACAAACAAAATGTTTCAAAATGATCTGAATTCACAAATACTTTCAGTTCAACTCAAACTCCATTTTTAGCTGAATGAATTATTCATCTGAAATATTTCTCCCAGGTCTATTCTTAAGCCTTACCAAAATAAAAATAATAAATAGTACTTTCTCTTACACTCAGCTTTTTAGATTTTTTACCCCTAAACCCAAGAGATACCAAGAAACAGTCATTTCTGCCTGACAGTTTCAAAGCCACAGGAACTGGAAGACAGGCTGGTCTCGGGGCTGAAAGGAACAGAAATAATTGGCATTGTCCTAAAAGACAGAAAGAGTTAGTGAAGGACCAGAAATGTTACTACACTGTCTCATTAAACCTCTTGTTGTGTGGTTTAGCACAAAATGATTAGTCCATTTTAATGATCTGCTTTTAAAAAAAATCTGGGAGAGTGAAAGCCATCCTGCACTAGTCTCTCTGTTGAAAATTCAGTGAGTGAAGCCTCAAGAATTTTTGTTATGTCACATGCCCAATTTATTTGAGTTTATTAAAAAGGATTGTTTGATGTTACTGTGACCTAGGGCATGGATTAATGGACCCCTGTTACTCTCACCCGGCTCCAGTTCCTTTCTATTGTCTATAGCCTCCATTGGGTCTTCTTCTGCAAAGCAGCTTCTCCAGACTCTCCTGGTCCTCTGTCCACCTTTTGAGTTGCTCATTTTGAGTTGCCATCCTTTGATCTAAATTCTGAATCTGGCCCTCATCATCATATCATCTGACAGCACCCCAAGAAAGACAAGTTTCCTGTTAGCAAGAAGAAAGTTAAAGATTTAGATTTTTTTTGTCTAGTGTCATTGGAAATCCATCTCCCTGGTCTCCCTCACAGCTCCAGCTTCTCACCATTGCTGGCTTGCATCTGCTGCTGCTCTGGTTGCTGTTGCCATTCCTCCCCATCCTCTACTCCTCTCCAAATCTTTCTAGCTCTCTCTCACCACTCCTGATTCTTCCCTGTCTACTTCTCCTGTTGCTATTCTTTTCCTCTGCTCCTGATCACCTCCCTACTTCTGTTCTTCTCTTTACTCCTTCTGCCAGCATCCATTTGCCTCACCACCTCCTTTCTGCAGCTCACACTTACTTTCCCATTCCCTCAACTACCTCCAAACACTTCTAAACCATCAGGTGTGATGGGGTTAAATAGATAAGCCTGTTTGTCTAGAATAGGTTCTTTATCTTTGTATGAGATCTTTCAGTAAAGATCTACAATGTAGGTGCTGTTTATGATTGTCAAGAACATAGGACTAACAAAAACAAAAAAAGCTTTCAAGCAGCTTTTTCTCTATGATGCCTCCCCAGAGTTGTTGAAATTTTTAGTTCATTCAGCTCCTGGTTAGAGGTTTCATGAAGGTAAGAATTCTCTAAATCTCTATTTTGTGTTCTTTTACCTTGTACTATAAAGCCAACCTTGGCTCAGTCAAAGACTTCTTTTCCTCTGACTGAACCACATTGCTATCTTTCTTCTGTGTGAGGCATCCTCTTAATATTTTTCCCAAATCATTATGACAGGGAGATTTCACTTCTCATGCCCATTCAATTTCTAGCTCCCAAAGCACAGCTGTCTTCCTGCCCTGTCACTCCACATACCAGCAAATAAGAATATATAAAATAATTCAAGTTAAGATCCAAAATGAAATTGAAATTACATTAAAAGAAGGAACTCTGCACCAAATACAGTTCAGGCAGGGCTCTGGGTACTGTTGATGCATGTGTCAAAATACAATAGCACAAAGTTATAATACATACAAACATCCAAATCAGTAACACTTCAAATTCCTCTCACATATAATTCAATTACCAATCATGTTCCATACAACTGAAAAATCCACACAGCAGCTTACCCTCACAAAGAAATTCCACAGTAAAAATGCACAGATACAGCCTCATTTTCAAAACATACTTAATTTAGTCAGATTTCTAATTAGTCAGTATATTTTAGTCTGAAAAATGGACTATTTCATAACAAAGATATGAAAGAGTGGACACATTAAATTAATACTGAATTATAATCCTTCAACAGAGTTAAGCAAAAAACAACATAGATCAGAACTAGCGATTCAGAAACTGCAGCCAGACAAATCCCACTCAATAAACTTCTTACAATTGAATACTCCATTCTATTTCCAGCTCATACAATTTCCATGTTTTGCTGCTCAAACTGAATTAATTGATATTGCAAAAGCTCTGTGCACAACCTCATCGCCAACATTGTGACACAAAACATGCTTCTGACTTCTTACTCCAAATATTGTTCAAAAAAGTCAGAGAGCAATGAAAGGATGGGATATCTTTTAATGAATGAGAAAACATACAAGAAACTAAACAGTTGGGCCAATTCCTCAGATGATGTAGATCAGGGATCCGCAACCTTTGGCACATGACTCATCAGGATAAGCCCCCTGGCGTGTCGAGCCAGTTTGTTTACCTGCTGTGTCTGCAGGTATCCTCCTCACCCCCAAATAATGTATTGGAAACTTTTGAGCCTAATTCAAGACTGTGAATTCTAGTGCCTAAGAGTTAGATGTTGCAACTCCTAGGTCCTCTTTGTGAATCTAATCTTAAGTGCCTGGGTCACTTTTGAAAAGTAGGTGTTTTTGAAAATTTTACCCTGACACATTATGTGCATCATATGAGAGTTATCTTGAAAATAAGTGCATATGTTATGTTCTATACATAAGCAGAGTCAGAATGAGCTCTACCCCGACAGCTGGTGATGAGCTGTGGAAATGAACTTCAGGAGCTGATCTCATTTGCATGGGCACACACACCTTGCCAAGCATGATGGACTGCTTGTCCAAATGGTCACTTTGGCTGCTGTGGGATCCCCAGTATCTTTGTTATTGACGCAGGAGTAATAAAAGGTTGTTATTCTGGCTATGTGAATCAAGGACAGTAGAACTGTACTTGGCATTTGATGATGGCAGGAGTTACCCTCAACTAAGTAGCACTCACTAGGCAAGAGACATGGGTTCCAAAGCCCAGTGAATTGGGAGAGGCCGGGGATAGGTTGTGACAATGTGGTTCTGGTGGAACCCAACTGAGAGTGCCAATTCAGGACTAATTGCTTAAACAGGGCAGTTACAGCCCAAGGCTGGGGTTTTTCCACCTCTAAGGCAAACCAAACCAGCCAGCCAAAGAGGTCTTCGGTTTCATCCCACTGGCTAACCACAAGTCACACAAGCAATTCCCTTAGACACTCCAGTCTCCCAGTATCACCACCAGTGCCACTTGTCCTAGGGGTGAATTGCTTTGAAAACCAACACCCCAGTAAAAGAAAAAGGTTCTCTCGATCTCAAAGAATCCAACCCCAGACCCAAGTCAATATACACATCAGATCTTACCCACAAATCATGCTGCTGTCAATCCTTTAGAATCTAAAGGTTTATTCATAAAAGGAAAAAGGTAGAAATGAGAGCTAGAATTGGTTAAATGAAATCAATTACATATAGTAATAGCAAAGTTCTTGTAGCAGTGATGGAGTAAACTGCATGTTCAAATCAAGTCTCTGGAGTACATCCACAGCTGGGATGGGCCAATCAGTCCTTTTTTCAGAGCTTCAGTTCATAGCAAAGTTCCTCCAGAAGTAAGAAGCAGGATTGAAGACAAGATGGAGATGTCTTTGTTCTTACTGCAGAAAATTATAGCAAAATGGAATTTGGAGTCACATGGGCAAGTCCCTACATAATTTGCTGAGTTACAAGGTGTATTTGCCTTCTCTCAATGGGTCAGTTGTGTAGCTGATGGTCCTTAATGGGCCATCAAGCAGGCTAGGCAAAGCTGACACCAACTTGTCTGGGACGTCACCCAGAGGCACAGCAAATTTGAAATACAGACAGTTTAGAGCCAATACTCATAACTTCAACTACAAAATGACACATGCAGACAGACAGCATAACAACCACCAGCATCCCATAACCTGGTCTTAGACACCTTATATGACTCCCTTTACATGAGATTTGGTACCACTGCAGGACCTTGGTTGCAACTATGTTCTCTATGGTCCCAGATTATATCAATAACATCACACAGGTACATGTACCTGGTATTTAGGCCCCAAATGCCAGTTTGACCCAGTGTCTCTCCATGATGTAATAATAGAGCTAATTTTGAGTCAGTTAGGAGTCTTGTTAGGTGCTGCAGAGCTGAAATAATTGATTCCTAGGTCTAAGTGTTACATCTACTTTGGGCTAGTGGTTTTGAGTGTGCAGCTGAAATCACTAAGAGCTGTGTTGGGGGGAGGGGGGCTGAAGACAAGTTGGTGAGCAGCTAGCAGGACAGCTAGAGGAGAGGCACAGCTGGTGGTGAAGACAGCAGCAAAACCCCACAGAGAGGCATGGTAATCGGATATCAACAGAGCTGTGGAGCATGTAAGATGCCTCCATACCTTCCCCCACTTCCACCCAGGTTCGGAGATGAACTCTGCAGATGAACTTCTGAACTCTGGGGGCTGCACTGACCAAGGACAGAAACTCTGGGAGGAGTAATTTTTGAGTTGCTAGACTTAAGATCCTGAGGGGAAAAGGACACTGCCAAACTTAATTGGGGGTGGGTTTTTTGCTCATGGTTTCGGTTATGAATTGCGTTTGTGATGTTTCCCCAACATAATGCCACAATGTTTCCCTCCTTTATTAAAAGGCTTTTGATACACTCAGACTCTGTGCTTGCAAGAGGGGAAATATTGCCTCTTAGATGTGCCCAGGGCATGGAACGTAATTGTCTCAGGTCACTGTATGCAGGCTCATGCCAGTTTTGCATTGTGTTATTGAAACAGAACCCCTAGATACTGAACCCAGCCCTTGTTGCTGCCAACTCTGACAGGCAGAAGGGTTTTTTTTTAATATATATACACATACATACACACACACACTACAGTATCACATGTAAGATATTATGGTACACTAATATTTTATATTTCTCAATTTTTTTTTTAATTGCATGATACAGCAGGAGGCTGACAATGATCTCTGAACTAGAACACCAATATCTGATGGCAGTTAAGCAATATCAGTTTATCATTTAATTTGTTCTCATTGTGTCTGGACTAGTTCTGTCACTGACTTTGAAGATTTTTCACATCAATAGCATTAATGCTCTTTCACCCTGAACCGTAGCCGACTGCCCAGGGATCCATTCTACTCAGTTTCACTAACACTGATTTGTTTTATAGAAGAAAGTATTAAAACCCATGAAAACTAACACATTCTCAAAATTCCTCTTTATAGCTGATTTTTTCATTATATTTTTTCAGAGAAAAACACAGAAATACAATTAATTTTTTTAAACACTTAATTTATGATAACCTTTCTTGTAAGAAAGCTGCTGTCTTTTTCAGAGCTAAACCAAAAAAACTTCATCAAGTGTCAGCAATTAGTTAGTTCTCTAATGCAGCCTGGGGGGACCCCTTCAAATAAAATGGTGCTCAAACTGAAATGAACATGTAGACAGACAGGGCTGGCTCTACAGTTTTTGCTGCCCGAAGCAGAGCACCAAATTGCCTCCGCAGGCAGCCAGGGCAGTCCATGTGACCTTAAGGTGGCAGGCGTGTTTCTGGGGCGGTCGCAATTTGGCAGCAGCTTCTATGTTTAGCTGAAGCTGCCACGGACAGCTGAAGACAGAAGTTGCTGCCGAATTGCCGCCACCATGGAAACACGCCTGCTGCCCTAACGGTGCACAGAGTGTCCTGGCCCCCTGCTGCAGCAATTTGACGCACTGCTTGGGGGCAAAACAGGGACTGCCGCCCCTTGCAGAATGCCGCCCCAAGCACCAGCTTGGAAAACTGGTGGCTGGAGCCGACTCTGATACCAAAGCACCCTGACTCACCCTCTGCCTGTCTTTGTCTTTAATAATGGAGGGCACTTCCATGTAAATCGGAAAGAAAACACAGCTATGTTTGGAAGCAAAATTAAAACAATGTGAACATAGAACAACAAAAGGTAGAACTGTTACCTAAAAATATTCTCCAATTACATTTCTTTATCTCTCTTTTTTATTATTATTAGAGATAAGATGAAACAAAGGAGATTGATTTTATCTATTGTCCTATATGACAGATGAGTGCTACGCTTGGTTTGGGTGAGCTAATTTGATTTAAATTAGAGCTATCCCTGCACATTTGCTCATTCTTCAAACCAAATACTGATAATTTTGAAAGTTCAAAGATGTCTGGTTAAAGACCCAAACATTCTACTCTTGAATCCCTCACATCTTCCCATTTTCTGTATTTTACAGTTAAAAATTGCATTTTCCCTCTCACTGGTAGGGACTCGTGGACCATCTGAATTTTCAGAGAGCAAGAGGTGATATGGAGGCCACCTTCGCTAGCCCTGGCAATGTCAGGGGAACAGGGATGAAGAAATGTTGTGCTGCAGTCTTATGTTTTATGGAGCACTATGCAGAGGGGCAAATGACATGAGGTTCTCCTCTCCCAGGTACACCGTTGCTAATTGCAGCCAATATTCAAAGAAGGGCAGCCAGGACAAAAGATTGTACTGGGAGTGAGGAAGAATTGGGGAATGACCTACCCAAACAGTACCCCTCTCCTTTTTCCAGTGCTCTTCCTCTGACTTATCCAGTGTTTCTGGTAGTAGAACAGCACCAAACGGATTGCCAGATAGGGGACAGGAGTGGTTAGATAATTTGGGAAAGGGAAACAGGGGAGGGGCAAGACGGAAGAACTGGGGAGAAGTAATGGTTTCGGAAACAGAGGCCCAAGGACGGATGGGGATTGGAAAGAGGCGAGAGAACAACAATGTGAGATAAATGTCCACAAGATATTCCAAGTAGGATGGTGAGGACAAAGATATTGGAGAAAAGGCAATAGGAGCAAGACCGGGACAGAGAGGACAGTTCAGTGAGAAAAGGAGAAAGCAGGAAAAAAAAAAATATCTTGACTTTCCACAGAAAAAAAAAATAGTAAAAGAATGCCATGGCCTCCATCTAGGCAGGGCATGTCAGCCTGTTTCTCAGCTCAACTCTTTTGGCCACTAGAAATCACTTTTTTTTTTTAAATTAATCTAAAGAGTTCATGGGCAAGATCTTAGCAGGTCTTCTTGCGAGAACACCCTTCTAGTGTCAGGGTCCTCTCTTCAGGGGTAGCCCAGACAGTTTGTGGTGTTTTCAGGTGTAGTTTCTTGGGACCATGTTTTCTCCCTTCCTTTTCCCTTGTGTTGACTCCAGCAACAGAGCTCCACCTTTCACTCAGTGATGGGTGACAATTTCTGACACAGCGGAAACCCAGTCACCTCTGTGCTGGATCTTGCTTAATTGCCTTTACAATTTCAGAAGGGTTACATTCCAGAGTACATCTGTACCACAGAGATTGCAGGAACCAAGCCTTCACAATATAGAGGTCCAGGAGAAGGGGATAAAATCACTGCATACACAGTAGCTCCAGCCATCTCCACCATCTTAAGGTGACTATTTGAAGCACTCAGCCATCATAGCTGAGCACCTAAATAAAGATATCCAGGGTGGAGTGAAAGCATCTTCTTTACATTCACAGGAATCAACCTTCTTTCTGAAACAAGGCCCAGAAAAACCCTGTCACATCAATTGCCATATTCAAAAACCTGTGCCAGTCTCACTCACCCCAATCCACCTACCCTTTCCCTCTCCATACTGTATAGTTTTCTAAATATGCAACCCAAGAAGTTTCTCACTTCTGTTCCCTTCTAATATTCATCATGTTCCCTTCTAATATTCATCATGTCAATCAGTCATCTCGAAAACATCTCCCTTTCCTGGGAAAATATTTCTAACTCCAACTCAGCCCTACAGATGCTAAAGCTAAGACATGGATAGGCACATAGGGTAAGAATTTTCTTTCCTCTACCCATCTCATGGGGATTGCTTGCCTCTTTACACACACACACACACACACACACACACACACACACACACTTAGACATAAGAGTGAGACAGCACCATCTTTATTTAGAAAAAATATTTCCAGCTGACAATGGAAGCCTGTCTTTGTTTATTTTACCATCTCTCCTCATCTCTTTTCTATCCCTATCCTTTGCTGCTGCTATCACCACCGAGCAGCTTAACTTCTGGACCATTTTATTTTGTCTCAGTCAGTTCAGTAGTGAAAGGCTGGAGGACATGGAGATCTCAGAGAAACACCAGCTATATCAAGCATACCAGATATGGCATAAGTTTCATAACACAGATAGCAAATAAAGCGCCTACATTTTCAAAAAAAATCAAAAACATTAAAATATGGTGTACAATGGAGATTTAATAATAAAGAGCACTTTCAAGTGACTGAAGAAAAGGCGGCAAACCTGAACAGAAACATATATTTCCCTCTTTGAGATTGCACCAGAATGGGAAAGCTATGTATCAGTTTTAAGACAACTGTACAGAATTGGAAAGAATATATAAAAAATAAAGTTTAAAAGAAAATGCTATATTTAAGGTCTGATCCAAAATCCAAGGAAGCCGGTAGAAAGACTCCCATTATGATCTCTAGGTGCTGGATCAATCGTATATTCTTATTTTTAGATACAGTAATCAATATATCCAGTCCTTAGTCATTTCTGTTTCTCATCTCTGAATTTATTCCAGTTGTCAGTATATTTTCACAAGCAAATAACCTATCAAATGAAGTCAAATTGGAGCAAAAGAGAGAAGGGTTATTTTACCTGGCTTCTCAGTAATACTCTGCAAAAATGCAGCTCAATTAGCCTTAGTCATATTTGTGTGTCATATATGCTTTCAGACTCCTATATACATATTGCTGAGACTCTCATCCATTCTGATGTCATTGTTGTCCAAGTTTCCCATCCAGCAAATCTCTTAAAGTGCTTAACTTTAAGCATGTAAACAGTCCCACTGAAGTCAATGGGATCACCCACATCCGTGAAGTTAAACATATGCCTAAATCTTTGCAATATCCAAGAGTAATTCATTTTCCTCAGGTGTATTATATTGTATCCTTTCAATAGGAGTATTACATACTTATATTCTGTCCAGATTTCTAACTTCATACCATTGTTTTGCAGATTTTCCCAATCTTCAGTGCTATTTCAACACCTCCCATTTAAATTTAATCTGTAAATTTCATTAACGTACTGTTTATCTCCTCTGATCATTCCTGATACACAATACCACAAACAAATTGCCATACATTCATTCATACTTTCATATTGTACCAGGAGTTTACAACAGCTAAACTAGAATAGTAAAATATCTCTGAATAACTTCAACATAACATCATCTTATTCAGTATTTCCAGACTATATCCTTTCCAAGCTTTTCTCTCTTATTCTCCAATTATTTTAATCTTCTAATTATAAATTAGAGACATTTTATAATTTCTGCCTGTAAATATAAAAAAAGCAGTGACTGCAAAACATTATAACAATCATTCTTACATTACCATAACTTCTTATGTATAATGGAGTTTTTAAAAAATCAAAGTTAAAACTTAAGGACACAATGGTGCAGGCAGTATTCCTCAAAGGGAGTTAGGGAACAAGTCTGAAATCTGTTTGTTTGAATTAATTCTTGAAGTGCTTTTAGGAATGGAGTAGGATCAGGCAAAATATTAATAGTGATGAATTAATTTCCATTTCAGAAGGTAAGGGCTCATTACTGTGTTAGATACTAAAACCAGAAAGTTGGAACTTTGTCAGCACAAAATGACCTTCCAGACTTGCTTTAAGGATGCAAAGCTGAATAGCAGGTAACTTCAAGGAATTAATCCACTTTTTTGATTCTATGTTCACATTGCTTTTTTTTTTAAAAAATAGAAGACTACATGAAGTTGTATCCATCTTGTTTAGATACCACATACATCTGAAATTTTTAACAAGCAGAGGGTTAAGCCATTTAAAAAAAAATAATTTTGTGACTATAATATTAGACCAAAATCCTCTGTTTCTCCCTCCCCCACCCCCAGAGGATCGGCTCTGATTCATCAATACCTATGATATGACAGTTTCCCAAACTTCTTAGTCACATAGATCATATCTTAGTGGAGAGTCCCTCCTGGACTCCCTTCTCACTTAAGATCACACAGAGCATCTCCTCTCCCATTCATGCTCACATAACAGCCCTGCACCAACCACAGCAATTGCATATATGAGAACATGTTATGAGTCAAGCATTTAATGCATTTTAATTCAGTAAGTGTTTTGTCCTTTTCAAAAAACAAGTTTATCACATTTTCCACTTTGCTCTTCACTTTGTCTCCCTCAAGTCCGATTTCTATTTTGTTCCTTTCTCCACATCAGCTCCTTTAACATCTTTCTCTGTCGTGTTCTTCCCTGAACTTGCTTCCTATAAGGACAGTTGCCAGACACCTGGCCTCCTCCTTCTTTTATTCCTCAAAATTTAATGACTAGCTGCCTCATTCCCTGTTTTTCCAATAGTAGCTATCAGTTCCAGGCTTACTGGTGGCTCCACTTCCTGAGTGCAGCTCCAGCTTAATCTCTTTCTCCTCTATGTAGCTGTGGTCCTTAGTAGAGGAAGCTGCTCTGGGGGATGTGCTGGCTGCCACTTCCCGCAGCCCCCATTGGCCTGGGGCAGCACACTGCGGCCAGTGGGAGCCACATTCGGCCGAAACTGCAGATGTGGCAGGTAAACTTGTCTGGCCCACCAGAGTGCTTACCCTGTTGGGTGGTGTGCAAAAGGTTGCCGATCCCGGTTCTAGTCACTATATCTAGCATTGTCTCTCTAGGGCACTGTCTCAGTTTCCTGGTAGTAAGCCACATCCCAAGAAAGGCTCAGACAAGAGATCTCAGCCTTTCCTTGGGATGCAGAACACTACCATCCCTAGATCATTAAATCAGTGTTTGGGGCCTTCTGAGTATCCCAGTCACTTACACATGCTCTCCCAGAACTCCACCTAGGCTGTGGGCACTCTGGGCTTCCAGTTAGCCTCTTCAGAGACATGGCAGGAAAGCAAGGGACACAGACTTAGTAAAGGATTTTCTTAATTACAATGACTTTACTCTTAGAATTACAGATTTTGAAGAGTCTTGAGACATACCCTGTCCATGTCTGATCTCACCTTTTCGGTGAGTGTGAGGTTCATCAGTATTCAGGTGGGGAAGAGTCCTTCCTATAAGTCCTTGTTATGTATGGCAACAGTAGGATCCCCTGCGCAGAGCAGAACCCAGTCTCTGTAGTGTGTGCTCACATGTAGAGGTTCCAGATCCACCAGTCATGCTTTCCTCACACTTCCAAGCCCCTGTACAGAAAAAAAGTTCCTTGGGGATGAGTCAGAGCATGGATCAGCAACCTTTGGTACACAGCCCACCAGGGTAAGGACCCTGGCTGGCCCAGCCAGTTTACCTACCTGCCGCGTCCTCAGGTTAGACCAATTGTGGCTCCCACTGGTTGCGGTTCACCACTCCAGTACAATGGATGTGGTAGGAAAAGTCATGCCGTGGTCTCAGTGATGGTCCTTCAAAGAGGTTTGTGGATTTGTTGTAAACATAGTAGTCCCAGGATATGTGAGCCAAGGTGGATGAGGTAATATCTTATTGGACCAACTTCTGTTGGCGGAAGAGACAAGTTTTCAACATCTCCCAGGCAAGGCAGCTGTCTTAAGGTGGGCTATTGTACTGCATTTCAGAAAAGTCCATACCAGTGCTCAACATACATAGAAATTAATTTGATATACCATTCCCATGAGTCCTATTCTCATAGTCCTTTCAGAAGCAAATTTACATGTCCTTTATGACTTTTCCCTCTTCGGCTTGTGTTTACAAATGATTGCTTTCTTTTCTTGAGAACACTATTAGAATGTGGATTGGTTGCTATTAAGTTTCTAAAAATACTTTGGAAGTTATAATTAAACACAATATTAATTGTTATTCTGTAAAATACATAATTTCAATTACATAAAAGTTCATGGCATCATGAGTTAGATTCTCCCCAGTCAAATGCAAATAAATAAAATAAGCTATTTAGATAAGCATATATGTATTGTGTTTTAAATATGTTATAAGGGATCTCACATTCAAATCCAAGAAAAAACATTTGGAAATTCAAAATGTCTTGCAGAATTACAGGTTGCAGGCTGCTTGATATGGTCATGTTTGCATGACCTGTTAAAGGGTAATAGATAAAGATCCACTTTTGAAGTGAAGCATTGATATTCAGTCACAGAGTCCATCGTATGGCAACAACATACTGAAAAAGTCTTTAAATACATGATTTAAGTAAAATGTTGGGTTATTTGATTGTCAACTACTCATAGTACATACTGTGTAAAATAAATCAGTTGGCTCTTTAGTCCTAAAGCCAATGGGTTAAGACTTACTCATAAATAAGGTACTATCTTATCAAAGACAACACTTAAACACATACCTGGCAAGACAGAGATAAAAACTTGATCAATATAAAATGTACAAGTACAAAATGCAATGGTCACATCTATGAACTGTCAATATACTGGACTTATTTCTTAAATTGTATAATTCATATGTAAAAAAGTGTACACTCAAAAATGTGTTGTAAAACAATTATGGTTGGTACACATATGCATACCTAACAAAACCACAAAAGCAAGGAAATGTAGTGTGTTAGCTGATTGTTAGTCTATCTCCTCTACTCCTCAACCCAGAAACACTCCTTTACATTACAACTACCATGTACTCTAAACCATGCACTGCAAACTTAATGGTGCAGCACTAGGGATGGCAGCCCTCAGTCACTCCTTTCACCAAACTGTCTCCTCCAAACAGACTATCACTCAATCTTCCCTCTTGCACAACCCTTTGTAATGGTCATAAACAGATGGTTAAGGGTTAATGTCTCTTTTACCCGTAAAGGGTTAAGAAACTCAGTGAACCTGGCTGACACCTGACCAGAGGACCAATAGGGGAACAAGATACTTTCAAATTTGGTGGAGGGAAGTCTTTGTTTGTGCTTTTTGTGTTGTTCGCTCTCGGGGCTAAGAGGGACCAGATCTACACCCAGGCTTTCCCAATCTTTCTGAATCAGTCTTTCATGTTTCAAAATTGTAAGTAATAGCCAGGCAAGGTGGATTAGTCTTATATTTTCTTAACTTGTAAATGTGTCTCTTTGCTGGAAGGATTTTTACCTCTGTTTGCTGTAACTTTGAATCTAAGGCTGGGGGTGGGGGGGAGTCCCTCTAGTCTATATGAATCTGAGTACTCTGTAAAGTATTTTCCATCCTGATTTTACAGAGATAGAAAACAAAATAAAAAAAGTTCTCTTTAATTAAAAGCTCTCTTTTAAAAACCTGATTGATCTTTCCTTGTTTTAAAGTCCAAGGAATTGAGTCTGAACTCACCAGGGATTGGTGGGGGGAAAGGAAGGGAGATGGTTAATTCCTCCTTGTTTTAAGATCCAAGGACTTTGGATTGGTGTGAAGCCTCTCAAGGCAACTCAAGGAGGGGAAGTCTGTGGGAGGATGGTTAATTTCTCCTTGTTTTAAGACCCAAGGGGTTTGAATGTGTGTTACCCAGGGAAGGTTTTGGGGGAACAGAAAGTGTGCCAGACACTATATTCTGGCTGGTGGCAGCGTACCAAACCTAAGCTAATAATTAAGCTTAGAAGTGTTCATGCAGGTGCCCACTTCTTGAACTCAAGTTCAAAGTGGGGAAAAAACCTTGACAGTAACAGTAATCCATACTGACACCATTAGTTGTAGATGTTTGGTGTAGAAGGTTGGGGCATTTTTAGGGGAAAATTTAGTTAAGAATGATTGAAGGGGGTAGACTTACATCTCCACATCTCCACCTCAGTCTTTCACTCCAGCCCATTGTAGAAGAGTCACCCTCTCTCTTCCAACAGTGAGCAGGAGAGAATAGGGGAGAAAAGTCTCTCTCCTTATGGGATGAAAATGCTTTTCTCCTCAGGATAGAATTAAAAAGGATAGGAGAAAAGCACCTGCACCCTTTCCAAATGTGAAAGAAATACAAAGATCCTAGGATGACAGAGGAAAGGGATAAGTCTTATTTTCCCTAGAAGACAGACAGCTTGGAGAAGATTCTCATCCACACCTTCACTATTCCAAGTTATAGGAAGAGAGGTACCCTGAAGATAGAGAGGTGGCGTGCTGACTAACCTCATAAGGATATCAAAAGTAGACAAAGAAGCTGTCCTCTCATTCCTGAAGCTACTGGACTGGGACATCTGAAAGGAATGGTAAGCTCCTGAGTTTTCATCTAAAAGACAGTAACAAATAATGAGAGATGATCTGTCTTGGGGGCCTGTTGTTGAAAGGTAACTTGTGAAAAGAAGCCTAGATACATTTATTTTTATGAATCTGAACAAATGTAGCCTGATATTCAGTGGTGCTTTGCAAACTCAGCTCCCAGAAAAACTGAATGGACCTTTATGTCCTCATCAACTCTGAAATTTAGGTTTTTTCCATTTAGGTGCTAATATATGAATTTAGAAGACAATCTAAGGTACACAGGTTTGAAAGTGTTTTCTTTCAAGAGTTACTCCCCTTGATTTTTAAATGTTTTTCTACTCCAGTCCACTCCTTCAAATGTCACTGAGGTTCCTTCCGTCACTGGGAATCTATGTATATTTTCCATTACTGCAGATAAGTTTTGTGCATGGTTTTATATGACTTTGCTTGCAGTGAGTTTTGCATATTTCACGTAAAAATGACTCAGCTTCCCCATTAATGGTCGTAAAATACTTATCCCAATTTTGAAAACGTTGGGTCATTAGGAAAAAAGTTATTTTCTTTGGGAGAATTCTGAGTCCCTTGAATACACACGTTTCAGGACAGGGTGGAAAAGTAGTGAGAGACATAGGCACATGGCCTGCAGTAAGTAAAAATTCTACTATTTTACCCCAGCTATGAAATGAGTAGTCAACTCAACACTGAGTTAGGTCACCAGATTACAAATCAAAGTCCTGATTTGAGATTGTTCATTTGAGTCACAGAGTTCAAGGTCATAAGGGATTAAATCATCTAGTCTGACCTCTTCAATGTTATAGCCCACTACCACAATAAACCCAACAATAGAAAGAGACCAGAGTAAATTAGATCCACAAAAGACTAGACTATTACGTGCCACAGGCAGAGAATAGGAGGGACTGGGGTGCACCAGTGCTTGAGGCCCATATAATAACTGGAAAATGATTAAATGAGATACATGCAGATAATCCTGGCAGGGATGCCGAAATCTGCAGACTGCCATCTGACAGGGGAAAATTCCTTCTCAACCTCACATAAGACAATCAGTTAAACTCTGAGCATGTAAGCAAAGACCAGCCAGCTAATCATCTGAGGAAGAGAATGCTCAATGCCATTTCAGAGCCCTAATCCTCCCTGCCCAGTGTCCCATCTCCAGAGGAAGGAAAATAAAAAAAATTCTGAGAATATATTGAGGAAAATCTCTTCCTGAGCCCCGCCAGTGAGCAGCTGAAGCAACAAAGCATGAACTGTGGAATATAAGACAAACTGGAATGACTGCTGGACTGTTGAACTCTACCCTCCCCACCACCACCACAAGAAATCCTGTTATACAATTTCACTCAGAAATTTGTCCAGCTCCTTCTGAAACTAATTAAGTTGCTAGACCCCCACAATTCCTATTCAGAGGATGTTCAAGAATCTGATCCTACTGATGGTTAGAAACTTTCTTCTAATTAAATGACTCTTCACACTTCCTGGAATTTATCCCCCTAATGTATTAATAAAGAGAAATAATATCCCCCTCAACCTTCTTTTTGCAAGACTAAGCAACCCAAGCTCTTTGAGTCTCCTATCATAGGGTAACCCCCTCATTTCTCTGATCATCCTAATATTTCTTCTCTCCATCTGTTCCTGATAGAGGTGTAAATGAAATCAACCTTGATATAATGCAGTCCTCAGGAGCCAAAGAAAAAAATTACCACCACGTTATAGGTGAAACCGTGATGCATTGAACTTGCTTTGAACCACTGGCATGTGCAGCGCTGCGTCCCTCTCCCCCACCTCCTAGAGCACTGCTTTACCGCGTTATATCCAATTTGTATTATATTGGGTCTCATTACATCGAGGTAGAGGTTATCTTGAAAATGGATGACCAAAATTATATACAGTATTCCAAGTGAGGTCTTAACAGTTTATTGTACAATGGCATTGATAATTCTCTGTCTCTACTGTAAATGTCTCAAATACATCCTAGGAGCACATTTGTATTTTTCACAACTACATCACACTGGTGGCTTGCAGTGTTCCTGCGATTAACCCATACATCAGGTCTCTCTCCTCCTCTCTCACTTCCAACAGTGAAGCCCCCACTTGTAATAGAAATTCTTATTAGACTTTAAGTGCATGATTCTTGCACTTGATACTATTGAATTTCTTCCCTTCTGTCACTCCAGTATTCAAGGTCATCCAGAACTTTGTGTAGTATTCCACTCCTCCTCTGTATTGATGATGCTTCCCAGCTTGTATAATCCACACATTTCATTAGCACACTTATGTTTTGTGCCAAGGTCACTAATAAAATTTTGAATAAGATCGGTCCCAAGACAGATCCTTGAGGAGCTCTACTGGCATCCTGTCTCCAGTCTGATAATTTGCGTTTCAACATAACCCGTTGCCTTCTCCCCATTTAGCTAATTCTCTATTCACCTTTTACTGATCCCTATCTTCACTAATCTAACTAGTAATTCCCATGTGGTACTATGTCAAATACTTTACTGAAGTCTAGATTTGAGAACATAGCATCAGCATTCGCACCATGCTAGGTCAGAGAAGTTATAATCCATGGTTTTTACTAGGTTAAAATAATGTGACTGTACAGAGTTTGTAGTAGATTAGCGAGTGAACAATTCAGGTCTTAGTGCTCAATTGGAGGGCAATGGAGTTTTAATTTAAACAAAGACATCGGTATCTAGAACACTAGGTATCACCACAAGTTCAGTGACACCCCTTCTTACCCAATGCACCCTCCTTATGCACACACACTAATGAACATGACATAGAAGGAAACTTATTTGAAATCCTCTTTGTTGTGTGTATCTTTATGTTTGTTTCAGCCTGGTTGAGTTTGAGGGAATGTGCCTTTGTGGGTCAAAAGTATATTTTTTAAAACCATTCACAGGCCCTGAGAGAATTCAGTACCCAAATTTTGGGGGCTAAGCCCCCTTCTGTTTAACTGGGAGCCCTGGCAATAGACTCAATGAGGTGAAACTCTCCGGTGTGGAATATGTTGGCAGATGTGGGATAAAAGAAAATTCTGGAGCAGAAGGCATCTGAGTGGCATTCAGATACCATTGCTTCCGATACCACCTCTTCTAAAGTGTTCCATAGCTCAGAATATCACCTCAATGGCAAGTAAGTGGCAGAGTCCCTGATACCTTATCTGAACTCACTAAGGCTCAGGTCCCAAATCTGATGAACTCTAGTTCATCAAAAGCAATATACTGTGGCAAAAATATGGTGGTTCATATTTGGACTGCAAATTTTCTCCATTAAGTTCCCTGGAAGAGGAACCAGTGCACTTTTGCTGAACAGAGGTTGAGCCCCATGTTCTTCACAAATACAAAATGCAAGAAAAAACTAAAAAACAATTAAAATAAAAAAATATCAACATCAAACACAGCTGCAGCTTCTGCAGTTCCTGTTCCAAGGCTGGCTGCTCTCCCTGTGCCTTGCTACTTGGCATACAGGGTAACAGTGCCACACAGGTTTGGCCTGGCCACTTCTCCATCACTACAGAGTTACTTTTCCATTTTATTTGTTCTCCATTTTCTAAAGCCACAAATTATTTCTTATTGATAATCAACAAATGAGAGCTATATCACTGGTTGACCCTGGAGCTGATATTGCAGCTTCCATAGCAATCACCACTTTTTCCAGCTCAAGAAATTACAGAGCAGAAAGAAAACCTGAATCTAGGCTTTTTATTTTACAGAGTAGGGCAACGTAACTAGTGAATTAACTAACTCAGGACACATTTTAAAAAAAAAAAAAGTCTTTGAAATGCTGAAGAGCACCTGCATGAATATAGAGAGATTTGCTTTTAATCTTATTTTTCCTGTAATTCTTCCAGATCTTTACCTGTTCATTGAACTCTTCTGTTGGCACAGAAGCAGCACACTGATTTCTAACTGAGGCGAGAGGGATTTCCAATTTTTTATTTGGCTTGTTATATTGACCAATTTCCTGCCACAAGCCCAGTAACGATTGGAGATAATGGTAAATGGGCTCCTGGAGGCATTGAGTGTTAGCAGTTGCAATACTGATCAACACTCCTGATAGAATTCCCAGCAGAAAACAAGAGGGTTTATCCTCTAAAATTTGGCTTTTATGTTTCCTCATAAACTGTAAGAGTTCAGGGTGGAGGGTCTGGAGGGCATATTGTTCTATCCCACAAAAGTATATTCCTGCTACATCAGTCGAGCTGAAATACTCCGTTCAAGCAGGTGGAACCCAGATTTCAAATGCTTCCTCAAGGATTTATACAACATTGGCATAGGATTCTCAGATTCTTAATGTGAGTTTAGAAGCTTAAAAATAGCAGCCAGCACTAGTTCTCAGCCCATTTCTCACCTAGTGTTCCAAATTTGAGAGTTTAAAATCAGTGTCAGTCTCCTTAGTTGTACAAATTGGGACTCAACCCCTCAAATTGGAGGAACACAGTTTCATAATATTCAGTAAAGGATTAGTGCTATGGAGTTAGATCAAATAGAGTTGTTAAGGGAACAAAGCTGGAAAGGGACCACAAAGGCTTAGATTAGGTGCATTCTAAAAACACACTTTAACAGAATAACCAGGTTAATAGCTATGAAGAGACAATTCCTGGGCCCCAACCCTGATAACACTGCTGTGTTGACAAGGCTGAAGACATTGATCAATTAAAAGATCCATCCTGCAGAAAAGGGAGGAAGTTATCAGCTGCTGCAGGCTGTTACAGATTGATTGACAGTATGTGCATGGGTCTTTTTGTTGTTTTAAAGAATTCTCTGAATTTTGTACTTTTGGGCAAATCAATCACACCTTGCTTTGAAGAACCTGCTTCTGTGTATCACTACATAATATTACAACCACAGACTCCCAAAAGGAAACTCTTGCAAGTACTAAGCCTGTGAGGTCTATTAGGTATCAGGAGGTGTGTTCTCTAGAGACAAATCAGATTATGTGGATTACACGGTCCCACCTCAAAACAAAGCAGAGGGACAGGGCTGACTATTGAAAGGGGTGCACTTGGATGACTGGAAAAGAGTCTCAGAAAGGACAATAATCCAGGGACTACAGCAACACAAAATTACCTCCTTTCAGTTTCCTGGAAGAGGCATGCTATTCTGCTATACATGAGTTATACAATATTTTGTGGGGCTGTTCAAGAGGTTTTTCAATGCCCCACTAGGATTAAAAGATCAACTTTGTGGTTGGTGTCCATAAATCAGGCAAAAAAGTGTGAATGGGAACAGGAATGTGAGGTTTGACCAAGTACCTTCTCAGCAGGCTCAGTCCTTTTTAGCCTTGGAGAGGCAGGCTTGGGCAAGGCAAATCCTTATCAGTAGCACAGGGTCCAGCCATACCTTTTCCCAGTCAGTCTGTTGTGCTTGTTTTCCTTCCCTTCTGGGGAGGGAGTGCAGACTTCCTTCCTGGAAGGGTTCAGTATCTTACTGCACTCAGCTTACTAACTGCTTCCCTCCTCCTCTCACAGCCCCTCCCCTCAGGGGAGAGTTAAAAAAGGTCACAAGCAGTTGGAGCCAGCTGAACCTAATTAGTTCCCTAGTAACCCCTTTTCTAGCTGAACTTTATTTCCTTGTGGTTCTCTCTCCTCAGTGGATTGAGAGAGGCCTTTTAACCCCCTGGGACTAATTACTACCACACCCCCACCCCATCCCCTAGCTGTTTGTCCTGGGTTTACCACAGGACTTTAAAATAGGGTGACCAGATGTCCCAATTTTATAGGGACAGTCTTGATTTGGGGGATCTTTTTCTTATATAGGCTCCTATTACCCCCCATCCCAGTCCCGATTTTTCACACTTGCTGTCTGGTCACCCTAGTTTATAATAATCTTAGTGAAGAAAACCTCAGACCTGGTGATACTACAAAAGGCAATTCTGTTTCAGTTCCCAAAAGAAGAATGAGATCTTTAGGCAGAAAAAGAACCAAGAAATACTGTGATGTTTGGGGGTCACCTAGATCAGTAAAGGGTTCACTCACCACTGCCTTATAACCTTGGGTGCCTCAATGCTATGATGATAGGGCTCAGAGTTTTGACACAAGTAGCCAGCCTACAGTAATAAAGAACTCACTCTGGCTTGCACTAGTCTATCTGGTCCTTACAGGGTGACCTCAATAGCCCTTCTGATCCCAAGTGTACCCAAATCTGCCTACCTCAAGTTCTTAATTGCTAGATACTCAGACTTCTCCTTTCCGGTTTGTCATCCTGAAGGAGTGAAACCTGCCCTCTTTTATCAGATCGCTTTGGCACACACACTCTAAACAGTTTGCACAACAGAGACCCACTTAGGGTAAAAAAAAAAGGGGGAGGTTCTTTAATAGAACAATCAAACAGACTCAAAGATGACACAGCAAGGGAAGCAAACACATACAAGTTACACAGAAAATAAAAATGACATTTCAGGTTTTAGACTTGTGTATTAGATACAGTTCCCTTTCTAATACAAGTTACATATTGCCTTGGAACAGTTTTCCAGGCTATTTCCTGTCATAGAGAGGATTCAGCATTTCACACACAACACCCTGTCTAGATGTTGGACCACAGTGTCTGGATAAAAAAATATTGCAGTCACAAGTCTGCTTTTAAAAGGCTCCTTTGCCCTTTTCTCTTCTCTTTTCCTGGCGTGATAGCCCATGAATATTCAGAGCTGGAGGAAACTCCCTCCTTTCTTAGGCTATGGCAGTACTATAGCATTTACAGCGCTTCACAGCTGTACCGATGCAGCTGCACAGCTGTAAGCTTTCTAATGTAGCTGCTTTAAGCTGAGAGGTGAGAGCTCTCAAGTCAATTTACGTACTCCAGCCCCCGCAAGCCATGGTAGCTATGTCTGCAGGAGAAGCTCTTCCATTTACATAGCACTGTGCACACCCATGCTTATGTTGCTGTAATTTATGTTGCTCAGGGGGGTGATTTGTTCACCTCCCTGAGCAACAAAAGTTATGCTGATATAAGCAGCAGAGAAGACATAGCCTTAGGATTCCAAGACTTTTTTCTTCTTCTTTCATGTCTTTCCATTAAATGTAATGCTCCATCATTGGGCTGGTCTACACTAGGGAGGGGGATCAATCTAAGATACGCAACTTCAGCTATGTGAATAGAGTAGGTGAAGTTGAAGTATCTTAGATCGAGTTACCTACCGTCCTCATGGAGCGGGATTGACGTCCGCGGCTCCCCCTGTCGACTCCGCTACCGCCATTCTTGTTGGTAGAGTTCCGGAGTCGACAGGAGCATGTTCGGGGATCGATATATCGCGTCCTGATGAGACGCGATATATCGATCCCCAAGAAATCGATTGCTACCCGCCGATACGGCCGGTAATGAAGATTTACCCATTGTCTCTTCCAAGCTAGACAATAGATAGGTACTTGAAGCCCTTTTCATGTAAACTCCTAGCTTCATCCCTTACCTGCCTGATTGCTTCACCGTTCTGTTTTGAGAGAAAGAGAGTACCCTATCTATAAAATGAGGATAACTGTACTTCCCTACCTCAGAGGGGTGTTGTGTGGATAAATATACATTAAAGTGTGAGGTACTCATATACCACTGTAATGGAGTCATGTCAGTACATTAGACAGGAAAGGTCAGGAAACACATTTTTAAGAGTGAAAACAGGTAAGTTAGTTTTAATAAAATAGTTACATGTGTAGCCATCTTTTTTATTAAATAATTATAAACGTAATTGTAAACAGTAGAAGATAGAGAGAGACTGACAGACATAAAGGAACATGGCAGAGTTGAATTTTGTTTTTCTGCAAAAAATTGTTATAAAATGGTTGTTTTCTACCTCTAAAATAGATTGCAGAAGGGCTACACTTTAAAATATATATTTATAAGGTGAATTGCAAGAAAGTGGCACTTCTGCAAGTGTTAGTATGACACAAGGACATTAGCATCAGAGTTTTGGCAACATCAAGTGCAGACTCCATGAGTGGAATATCATCAGAATGGCAGCTGAGGAATGGCTGATTTTTTTCATGAGTTTGGTTTGGAAAGAATTAGATATATTTTTGATGGTTAGGCAAGTGGGTGAGAATTTGTGAGTCTGAAGTTTTTGATAGTGTATATTTCTTGATGAAAATCCCAATCTCTCTCCAGCTGTGTCTCAACCTGGTATAATGTTTTTATTAATACTCTTTCACTGATGTTGTTATGTAAACTGTATAGTATCCATTAGCACAGGTTAAACTGTGACAAGGGAGAATTGTGTTGATAAATCATGCTCACAGCTGTGTTGAGGGTAAGTGTGAAGTACTGAGAGGCATTAATTTCCCCCATGTGTGTCAAGGAATGAGAGTAACAGAGCTATTGGAGTCTGACTATGCTATTTATATAGACCATTCCACTGCCTCCACCCCATAAACTAAAGAGTGTAGAGTTCGCATGAACCTGGGTCTCTAATGTTACAACACAGGGCACTGTAACCCTGTTGTGAGGGTACCTGTAACTCAAGCTAAAATAAGTGGGATGGCAAGTTAAGTAATCTCTTAGTGTTACAGAGGAGACAGGAGGTCAGACATGGGCCTAATAATCCATGAAGATGGTGGAAAAATAGGTTCAGCATTAGCTCATGTAGCACAACTCTCAGTAGCCTCCAGTGGAACATAAGAGGACAGCTTTAAATTTGGATTCCTGCATTCCTTCTTAATCATAGAAAGGAGAAATAATTCTATTTATACCTGTCCTTCAAAATGACATTGTCTCAAACCCAGTCACACTGGAACATAGACAAGGACACACAGTCAAGAATGTTGGAATGAAGTTTCAAGTCAGCAGCTCCCTCTATGCTAGCATGATATAGGTATTTGGTGGTAAGAGGAATCTAAATGCAGAAGCCCCAGTCCTGATGATGCTGGATGCAGCAGCTCCACTTTTGGTTCCAATATGTGGGCTGAAAATTTTAAGTAAAGAAAAGCTTCATTAAATATTGCCTTAACTGTTTACAATGTGTAAAGTTTTAGATATATCAAAAGTATGGCAAAAATGCTTGTAACTGAGAAATGTTAGGTCTTTTAAAAAAAAAATCCTTTGAAATGTATAACCCATGTAATGTGGTTGGCTTTTCCGGTGTTTGTTTACGCAAAATGTTATTTTTCCCACAAAAATGTATTTTTGACAGAGTCACATTTTAAACTAATCAGATTAAAATTAATTTCAAAATGGAGGCACTTCTGTAAGCATGTGGATGTCATCTAGACATTAGCAACAAATATTATGGCTTCATAGGTAAAATTGAGTGGCTGTTACACTAATAAAATAATACCAACAGGATCTTACAAGATGGATGAGGCAAAATGCCAGGTTTATTGTAAATACAGAGAAAGAGCGAGAAATCAGGATATGCAATTCAATATTATTTCACTAACATTCCTTATTCATTCACACACTCATTCATACAAGTTCTGCAGAGTATTTATAGTTACCAGCCTAGAGATTGCTCGTGGCAGAGTACTGGTAAGGTAGCCTGCACAAGAAGGTGGAGCCGAGTCCTTGTCAGATGCGCATCCGATGTTCCTGGAGGGTGGTTGCAGACAGGACTGCCCAGAGGATTCCGGGGGCCTGGGGCCCCCCACTTCGGTGGTAATTTGGCAGCGGGGGGTACTTCCACTCCGGGACCCGCCGCCGAAGTGCCCCGAAGACCCACAGTGAGGGCACCCCACCACTGAATTACTGCTGAAGCAGGACCCGCTGCCGAAGTGCAGCCGGGTCTTCGGGTCCCTCGCCACCAAATTACCGGCGAAGACCGGGAGCAGAAGAAGCTCCGAGACCTCGGGCCCCGCGAGAGTTTTCGAGGGCCCCTGGAGCGAGTGAAGGACCCCACTCTAGGGGCCCCAAAAGTCTCTCTTGGGGGCCCCTGCGTGGCCCGGGGCCTGGGACAAATTACCCCATTTGCCCCCCATTCTGGGCGGCCCTGGTTGCAGAACCAGACTCAAAGTCCTTGAGGTTTTGGTTCTGTTTTTATAAGATTTTGTCATTGTACAAGCCTATGGGAATCACTTCATCATGTTGATGTTTGTTTGAAGTGATTATCCATCAGCAGGTGGCACATCCCTGAAGGCTGAGTGTTATCTTGTTATTCGGAGTCTTCATCCCTCCATCCAGGGGGGCACTTGATTGGATTCTGGCTTGCCCTGCAGTGTCATCCAGTTATCTCCATGTTACGCATTGGCCATGGGAAATCACAGTTATAACTCTTAGGCTGGCACCTTTGATTTGCTAATTATTTATTTGCATTACACACATTCATCCTGTTCTTTAAGTCACATCTTACACTTTTGTTCTACTATCTCCTCTTCCTTGACATCCTTATTTTACAATTCTGTTTTCCAGATGTGACAGACTTTCATCAGTCTATTTAACCTTTTTAGTACAATAGCAGAAAACAAGCAGGATAATAAACACAGGGGGTAAGGGATTTCTGCAAGACTAATTTCAGAGCAGCGTTGTTTTTACAACTCTTTTCATCTCCTTGAACAGACTCTTTGTCTGTGGATGTGTAACTTTTCACATAGATATACAGAGAGGATAGTTTTAATTAGCTCATCCTTGGTGCTCCAGCTTCTATATTCTTTTCTGTTGGCTTGATTTGGTTTGGGACCTAAAAGTGGATATATCTATACCTATGAAATTACAAAACCATATATATAGAAAACTATCAATATCTCAACATGGCATCAGAATGGCACCTTAGGAACAGCTGATTCTGTTATGAGCTTGGCTCTGAAAAACAAGATGTGGTTTTATTAAGTGTGTGACGATATGTGAATTTAAAGCTGAATAGGAAGTGCTGAAAATCCTAACCTCTCCCTGTCTGTGTTTAAACCTGTTTAAGTTAAGAATATGTTATTCATTAGCACAGGTTTCATAATGCATATTTAAATAGTGAAAAAACCTGAGTTCCTTGGAATGTTCTCAAACTAAGTAACCCAGAACACAAATTAGCACATGAAGTTAGGGTCTAGTTACAGAATATGCTTTTTCTAAAATTCATAATAATCTAATTGTATTTCCAGAAGAGTGTTGGACTAGATATCTATACAATGTGCAGCCAGAATAGTTGTCCTTTCTGACATGTTCTGCATCTGAGAGTGGACTGCTAACAGAACCAAGAACAATGGTCTAGATAAGTAGCACTCCAACAAATACATTAGCCCCGTTAAAGCTGAATAGAAGCAGGAAAGCTTGTTTTCCTCTTCCAATCTATGAATAAAACTAAGCATGAGAGGATGAGATCTACTAGTTCTGAAATCTTGAAGCACTGACAGAATCAATTCAGTGCTATATAATTGATTAAATAAATATTATAGATATACCTGATTAGCAAAAAAAGAGCACCAGAATCAGTGTAAAGTATATTTAGTTGAAAATCAACATATTTTAATCGTTACCAATAAATGAGAATCAAACTTTCTTTAGGAAAATAAAGAAAAAACACAAATGCAAAAATAAGTTTAAATTAGTGTAGAGCTGTTGATTAATTGCAGTTAACTCACACGATTAACTTAAAAAGATTAACTGTGATTAAAAAAATTAATCATGATTAAGCACACAGCACTCAACCCAAAGTTTAAGAATCTGAAGTGCCTTCCAAAATCTGAGAGGGACAAGGTGTGGAGCATGCTCTCAGATGTCTTAAAAGAACACTCAGATGTGGAAACTACAGAACCCAAACCACCAAAAGAGAAAATCAACCTTCTGCTGGTGGCACCTGACTCAGATGATGAAAATGAACATGCGTCGGTCGACTCTGCTTTGGAACATTATCGAGCAGAACCCGTTATCAGCATGGACGCATGTCCTCTGGAATGGTTGTTGAAGAATTAAGGGACATATGAATTTTTAGCACATCTGGAGCATCAATATTTTGTGACACCGGTTACAACACTGCCATGAGAACATCTGTTCTCATTTTCAGGTGACATTGTAAAGAAGAAACGGGCAAAATTATCTCCTGCAAATTGTAACAAATTTGTTTATCTGAGCGATTGGCTGAAGTAGGATTGAGTGGACTTGTAGGTTTTAAAGTTTTACATTATTTTATTTTTGAAATGCAGTTATTTTTTGTACATAATTCCACATCTGTAAGTTAAACTTCCATGATAAAGAGATTGCACTACAGTTCTTGTATTAGGTTAATTGAAATATGCTATTTCTTTTGTTTTTGTTTTTTACAGTGCAAATATTTGAAATCATAAGTATAAAGTGAGCACTGTACACTTTGTATTCTGTGTTGTAATTGAAAACAATATATTTGAAAAGGTAGAAAACATCCGAAAAGATTTCAATAAATGATATTCTATTATTGTTTAACAGTGTGATTAATCACAGTTAATTGTTTTAATCGTGTGATTAAAAATGATTAATTTGTTTAATTGCTCAACAACTTTAAATCAGTGATTTAAATAATTTCAGTTTAAATCAATCCACCCTACCACAATGTAAGATCCCTTTACCCTCTTCACTTATCTATGAGCACTCAAATCCAAGTTCATGTATAGTTATGGTGACCTCCCTAGTGTAGGTAGAGGAACTCTTCTTAGCTTGCCTATGCAAATGAGGTTTTCTCTGACTGCCTGTAGCAGGGTTGGGGTATGAACCCTCTGGATGCCCTGCTAAAGGGATAGCTCCTCCCCGGCTTCCCAGTAGAATGGCCAAGTGCGGAGGCCCAGACACTCCGTAAGGAGCTCAGCTGCAGGCTCTAATGAGGGTAGGCTCAGAGGAATCAGCTGAGTTGAATGGAGCCAGCTGTGCTGGGGTTTGGGAGGAGATACAAGCCCAGCGAAGGCTCACTGAGGGGGAACAGAAAGCCAGGAGGGACTGGGACTGGGACTGGGACTGGGACTGGGACTGGGACTCGGACTGGGACTCGGACTCGGACTGGGACTCGGACTCGGACTCGGACTCTGTTTCTAATGGCTGCAGAAAGCCTCAGAGCTTGGTAAACCCAGAGAAGGGTCAGAGTGGGGACTGTTATTGTGTGAATCGGAACTCTTTATTAAGCACTGTAAATAAAAAGGCAAGGGTGAACCACCTGGAGGAGGCATTGGGACCCTTTCTTTGACTAGCCCAAGCACAGAACACAGGGATAAGAGGGCAGTAACCTGTGTGGACTTTGTGACAGTGGGGGCTTGTCCAGGATCTTCCTAGCCACCCTATTTGTGGCTGCCAGCATGGAGGAGACCCTTAGTTGCTGGTCAATACAGTGCAAGAGATGCAGCAGTCGCACCAGACAGAAAGACAAGCCCTGATGACATGGCAGACGGACCAACAGTGAGCCTTCTAAGAGTTCACCAAGGAAGATCAGAGGCTCAGCAACAGCGCCTTCAACATGTGGTGAGTCCAGTGCCAGGGGATGGGACCAGGACACCAAGGTGGGGGTTCTGTAAGTTAGGCCCCACAGACTATCCTAACACCTTTCTGGGGATGTTTGAAAGGGTGGCTATGGCGGCTGGATGGAGAGGTCAACATGAGCCCTTGACTAGCCCTGTATCTGGGAGAGGAAGCCCAAGTGGCATTTATGGCTTTGGGCAAGACTACGAGGGACTATGAGGTGGTAAAGATCACTATCCTATATTGCAGAGGTCAGCAACCTCTGGCATGTGGCTCACCAGGGTAAGCACCCTGGCGGGCCTGGCCAGTTTGTTTATCTGCCATGTTGGCAGGTTTGGCTGATAGCGGCTCCCACTGGCTGTGGTTCACCGTCCCAGGCCAATGGGGGTGGCAGGAAGCCGTGGCCAGCACATCCCTCGGCCCATGGCACTTTCTGTTGCCCCTATTGGCCTGAGACTGCAAACTGCGGCCAGTGGGAGCTGCGGTCAGCTGAATCTGCTGATGCAGCAGCTAAACAAACTGGCCCGGCCCACCAGGGTGCTTACCCTGGTGAGCCATGTGCCAGACGTTGCCAACCCCTGCAACACAGGGTCGGACTCTCAATCAAGAGGTACTGTCAGTGGTTTTGGACAGCCCGCTGGACAGAAGGCCCGAGACTCAGGGCATTCGCCCAGAAGCTGACAAACTGGGCCATGAGGTGGCTGAGACCCACCACCCAGACATGGAGGAGATCATGAATCAAGTGATCCTAGAGCAATTCCTTCTGTGACTCCCGGACCCCAGTGCGCATTTGGGTCTGAAGACATCAGCCAGCACATGTAACCAATGCAGTCTGGCTGACGGAAAAGTACATATAGGCAGAGGGAGGTGAAACCCAGAAAAGGAGCAGGACCTGTAAGGAGCCCACTGGAACCAACACCCAAGATGGGGATAGACCCAGGCCCCCCCCTACATCCGTGAATTTACCTATTGGCAGTGCATACACCAAGGCCATAAAAAGCAGGACTGTCTGCAGATGGAGTGTGGACTAGTGGACTTTTGGGGGTGGACTGGGAGGCGGAAGGGATCAGGGAAGCAGCCACTGATCACCATACCAGTGTTGCAGGGGAGAAAGCCTTGGACACAGGTGGTAGACTCCGCCTTCACCCCCTCACTGGTTCAGAAAGGTCTAGCAAAAGAGAGCTGGATGATTCCAGGAGTGAAAATGGCCCTTCGATGTATCCATGGGGACATGAGGAGCTACCGGATGGCCCAGGTACCTATGGAGGTCCAGGGATGCTTCTGGTGGCAGCGGATAGGGGTAGCAGGGAATTTACTATACCCAGTCCTTCTGGGAACTGATTGGAGGCCCCATGCTGGTGAGGCACAATGCCGGGAGAGGGAGCCTGCGGAAGAGGGCACAGAGAACCCAATTAAAGAAGTGACAGGGGAGAGGGAATAGTAGAACACGCTCACATGCAAGAACCCCCCCTCACGATAACACAGGGGGGGAGTGAAGTAGAAACTCCTAGACGACAAGCAGATGGACTCAAAGAATGTTGGTTATGTGGTAACAAAGGACCCCCTGGGCAGGAGTGTGGCCCTCAAGAGCCCAGTGAAGGCAAAGGCCAAGAGTCCGGCAAGCCGAACCCAGACCTGGGGTACTGAGGCACCCCACCATGCCAGAGGGATCGCCCAGGGAGGCGAGAGGGCAATCAGCCATGGCCAGAGAAGGAGTGTGTACTCTGCCATGCAGAGGGACATACGTGGGGGGGGGGCTGCCCCTGTAGTGGTGGCAGGTGAGGGGAACCCCAGTGTGACCTGCTGCAACCCCCAGCAAGGGTAAATGAACTCCCGCCAAAGGTTTGATATGTCTGGCTGAGAAGAGGTAGGGGCTGGTGGAGCCTGACGGCTCATTGAAGGGGGAAGATGTGTGGCAGGGCTGGGGTATAAACTCCTTGGATGCCCTGCCAAACGGGTAGCTCCTCCCTGGCTTCCAGGTAGAACAGTCAAGTGCTGGGGCCCAGCCACTCAGTAAGGAGCTCAGTTCCAGGGTAGGCTCGGCGGAATCAGCTGAATTCAGTGGAGCCAGCTGTGCTGGGGGCTCAGAGAAGATATAAGGCGGGGAAGGCTCACTGAAGGGGGAAAGTATCAGAGGGGTAGCCGTGTTAGTCTGGATCTGTAAAAGCAGCAAAGAATCCTTTGGCACCTTATAGACTAAAAGAAGTTTTGGAGCATGAGCTTTCTTGGGTGAATACCCACTTAGTCAGTGTCATAACCTAGTCCCAGATTTGGACCTTAGCGTCCAAAATATGAGGGTTAGCATGCAAACCTCCAAGCTTAGTTACCAGCTTGGACCTGGTAAAGCTGCCACCACCCAAAAAATTAGAGTGTTTTTGGGCACTCTGGTCCCCCCAACAACCTTCCCTGGGGACCCCAAGACCCAAATTCCTTGAGTCTTTTATAACAAAGGGGAATAAACCATTTCCCCCCACTTCTCCCTTCCAGGTGTTCCCTCCCTAGGTTCCTGGAGAGAGACACAGAAGCAAGCTCCGTGAATCTAAACAGAGGGACTCCACCCTCCCCGTTCCCAGTCCTGGAAAACAGAATTACTTCCCTCTTCACCCAGAGGGTATGCAAAGTCAGGCTAGTAAATCTAACACACACAGATTTCCCCCTGACTTCTTCCTCCCACCAATTCCCTGGTGAGCACAGACTCAATTCCCTGGAGTTCCCCACTAAAGAAAAACTCCAACAGGTCTTAAAGAGAAAACTTTATGTAAAAAGAAAAAAAAATACAATAAAATGGGCTCTCTGTATTAAGGTGACAAATACAGGGTCAATTGCTTAAAAGAAATATGAATAAACAGCCTTATTCAAAAAGAATACAATTCAAAACACTCCAGCAACTACACACATGTAAAATACAAACAAAACATATAAATCACTAACTGATCTTTTGTACTTACAACTGGGAAACAGAAGATTAGAAAGCAAGAGACAGAAATCCTCCCATAGCCGAGAGAGAGACAGGCAGAAGACCAGAACAAAGGACTTACACACAAACTTCCCTCCACCCAGATTTGAAAAAGTCTTGTTTCCTGATTGGTCCTCTGGTCAGGTGTTTCAGATAACTTCTTTCCAGGTGAAAGAGACGTTAACCGTTAGCTATCTGTTTATGACAGTCAGATGCCTGGCGAAGTGGGTATTCACCCACAAAAGCTCATGCTTCAAAAAGTCTGTTAGTCTATAAGGTGCCACAGGATTCTTTGCTGCTTGAAGGAGGAAAGTGAGCCCGGGGAAAGACAAGGGGACTGCAGCTCTGTCTCTAATGGCTGCAGAAAGCCTTGAGGGCCAGGTAGACCCAGAGAAGGGTCAGAGTGGGGATCAGTGTTGTGTGAATCGGGACTATTTATTAAGCACTATAAATAAAAAAACACAGGTGAACCAGCCCAAGCACAGGGACAAGAGGGCAATAACCTGTGCAGAGCCTGTGACACAGCCCTTTTCCACCAACAGATAGAATAGACAGCTTGTTCCAAACTGGAGCTATTTCTTGCTCAGTATTTTCTTGTAGTTTTATGAGATGTAGCTCTTTATTCTGTGGAAGAATAAAAAAATCAGTACACATCTGGATTGGAATTGGTTGAATAGAAAACAAACTATTAAGTAACTACTGAATGTCAAAGAAAATCTTTCATATTTAATTATTTTTTTGGAGTGAAATGAATACTACTAACATGTAAAAGTACTAGGTAAGCACTTGTACAATGTTTTGTTTTACATCATTTTAACAAATTAATTTTTTTTTAAACTAGAAAACATTACTGACATAAGTTAATGATTCAAATTAATCTCCATTCATAACTCACTGAATTTTGAGAAAGTTTGTACATGGAATATTTTGCTCAATAGCTACACTTCTGTGTATTAATGATCATGTCAGTACTAAACAAAGAAAATAAATCATATCCTAAAATCCTATAATAGATTATTTCATGCTTAAATCTGTGTTACAAAAAGCTACTATTTTGTCAGATTTCCTATTGTAATTTCCAATATATACACACACACACATATATACAGAGAGAGAGAGAGAGCGGAATAGCCATTAAAATTTTTATCATCCACTCTTTTATATTAGAAGTAATACTTCCATCTATGGACATAGTTTGAGCATATGAAAATGCTCTCTTCCAGACATTAATATTTGCCATCAGGAGTACATTTCCAGGTTGAATATGATTAAGTGACAGAGCCAGGAATGGAACCCAGTACAGGTCTGATATATTATGAAGGCAAAACTCACCTTAAAGCTGTATATTATAAACATGTGAAGAATGCTGTGCTATTATTTCAGCACCTTAGTGTAATTTTCCTTTAAAACATGCTTTAAATTTTTAGTTTTTAAACCACCTCTTATAATATTTTGATCACTAATATTTTGAAATAAAATCATCTCCTTTATTACTGGTCTTTTAAAAAATCAGCCCTAATCTGTACAATTTTTTTTATTAATTAGTAGGAAAGTGTCCTCACTTTAAGCTCCTGAAATAAAATTGGCTGGGACTTCGACTGCTAAACTATTAAATGAACTACCCAGCCACAAGTACTATATAAAAGTTGTTTACAATATATTATTACCTGAATGTCTAAATTACATTATAAAATTAGTTTAAATAGCTAAATGTTTAACCTCAGATATCCTGAAGCCTTTTGAAGCATGTAGTATAGAGGAGTATTCAATAAAGAAGTGGGAAATAATGTGGTCGATGAGCCTTTAGCACTTAGGAACGATTCCTGAAGAATCAGTTCACTGGACTGGAAGATAGCAATGTGGTTTTATATAGGATATTGGGCTTCAAAATAAAATTTTAACCCTCCCCCTCAAAAAAAAGATAATACAAGAAATGCTCATATTCAAGAGATAATACTGTATCCTATTTTAATTGACCAATGGTCAGTTTAAGGAACCTTTGCAACAATAATATCAATAACATCCTGATTGATAAGAAACAATGGTATATGGTGACAAATAAACTTTTAGAATAGCACAGTATGACATGACTGCAGCTTCCCTCTAAGATCCAATGAAGACAAATATAAAACATAATGTATCACCTTTAATGCTTGAAAATGATATATCTAGCCCTAGTTACAGAGAAGCAGTTAATATGATGTACGATCTTGTCAACTTCCAGTTAATCACTGCATCTAATCAATACCTCCCATTTTCCAAATGAATTTTAACATTTCATCTGGCAAGAAGCATAATAAGGGACTTTGAAAAATCAATTATGTTTTCATGAACAAGTGGGACACAGTAGAAGACATATATTTATATTGTATTAATGCTGTCCCCATGCTTTGTAAGTCTTAACCTAGTTGTGTATTTTATTCTTTGTCTCACTGAATAAATGACAGCTAGTTTTGTGTTTTGTGCAGGATTTCTTTATTATATTTGTAAAGGGATCGAGTTGACTGTGGTAACAGCAGACATGATGCTTGCAGCTCTGTTTAGCATGAGGCCACTGCCTTATTCTTCTTCTCCTATTATTCCTCCGTAAACTGGATGACTGCAGCTGGCCTGGCAGATCTGTCAGAGTAAACTGGAAATCTCCAAACTGCTAGGTTTTATTCCTCTTCCCTTATTTAGAGGCTTCTTTCCCCCTTTTTGCCTTTTGTGGGACGCAGCTGCCTATTTATTACAAAGTGTGTCACACAAAGAGCACATTAAACCAGTGTTCCAGTCTGCTGCCAGTATGCTTCCAAGTTTCCTATAGAAACCTAGCTGTCTTGGGACCTGGTTACCTGAGGAACCACTTCTCTTTTCACACTGTATTGCAGAGGTACTAAATCTTCAGCCTCCTCAGTTTAAAAGAGCGGTGGTTACTTGCAGGACATTCTCAGTAAAGGCTAATTGCCTTCCTCTAGTTGTAACCCTCACAGGAGACATTGACCTAGTATATTTACTGTCTTCTGCAATTCCTTTGAGAAGTGTCTTATTTTTATTACAGATTTGGCACATGCATCTGCTAGTGATACAAGGGGAAATGCATTTGATTCATGATGGCTGCATCATCTTTTGCTATCAGCCTGAAGAATGTAGTTCATTATTATTCCTAAACAGACAAAGACTGATCCACAGTAGGTTCTGGTAATTATCTCCCCCTGTTACTGAAAAGTGTCTTAGTATTATCATTTTACATTTCACCTGACATAAGCACAGTCTCATAATTTTAAATAGGGAAATTTACAATTGTTTCACTGACATGTGAGTGCCATCACGCTGAGGTAGTGTTTTTACTCTTGAACGGAGACATATATCTGTGTATGTGATTGTGTGCATGAGAGAGTGAGTGAATAAGTGAGTGAATGCAATTTTGGTGCACACCCCTCCTTCTTTTATTTTCTTTTGTTTACCCCCCTCCCCTACTAAGGTGGCTTTTACCATACAAGGTTTGCTTATGAATTTCTTGCTCATTTCAATGTTTGTCTGTCTATAAGTAGTTGAATAACAGTTGTATTCACTTTCAATATGAAAAAAATAATTTTCCACAATGGGGGATAGGAAGGAGAAGAGCTGACCGTATGACTGAATCTTTTGGTTCAGTAAGTAAACTGAAAAAAATAAAAATAAAACAAATCAATCCATTTGTTTTTAACAAAACCTGATTTTTTTCATTTTTTCCTGCTGAAACAAAAAAAAATCTGAAAATTAACTGAGTTGAACTAAACATTTTAACGTCATTTTTGAGTCAACAGTTCAAAATATTTCATTTCAAAATTAAATGTAAATACAGCTTCAAAAATGTCAAAATAAAATGTTTTGACATTTCCAAAACATTTGTTTAAGAGGTTTTTATTTATCCCAGACACAACTATTTGGTGAATTTCACCTGAATTCACTTAAAAACAAAACAAAACAAATTCTTTGATAAATTTACTATTTACTGAAAAATATGCACCCACTTCTAGGGGACTTCAGTTTTGCTATTAGTTCATGCTTGTTTCAAATACTAGACATAAGTTCTAACACTGAACTCTAGAAAAATCTTTGGACCAACTAGAAAAATGTTTTAAAAAATGACTAAGTAATTTAAAATCTAAATCCCATTTTTAAAGCAATATGTAGACAAAATAGAGAGAGTCTAGAGGAGAACAACAAAAATGATAAAAGTTAAGAAAATGTGGTCTGTGAGGAAAGATTTAAAAAAACTGGGCATGTTTAGTCTTGAGAAAAGAAGACTGAGAGGTATCCTGATAACAGTCTTCATATATTTTAAGGATTGTTATAAAGAGGTTGGTGATTAATTATTCTCTGTGCCAGGGATCTTCAATCTTTGGCTCGTGGACCACCAGGGTAAGCCCCCTGGTAGGCCAGGCTGGTTTGTTTACCTGGAGCATCCGCAGGTTTGGCCGTTCACTGGTCCCACTGGCCACGGTTCATTGTTCCAGGGCAATGGGGGCTGTGAGAAGCTGCAGCCAGCACATCCCTCAGCCCACATCGCTTCCCGCAGCCCCCATTTGCCTGGAATGGCAAACCGTGGCTAGTGAGAGCCGCGAAAGGGCCAAACTTGCTGACACAGTAGGTAAACAACTTGCCTGGCCCACCAGGGGGCTTACCCTGGTGTGTTACGTGCTGAAGGTTGCCAATCCCTGTTATATGCCCACTGAAGGTAGGACAAGAAGAAAGCAGTTTAATATGCAGCAAGAGACCTTTAGGTTAGATACTAGGAAAAACTTTCTAACTATGAGAGTAGTTAAATTCTATAACAGTTTACCATAGGAGGTTGTAGAATCCCCATCCTTTGAAGTTTTTAAGAAAAAAAAATAGACAAACTGTCATAACCTAGTCCCAGATTTGGACTTAGCATCCAAAATATGGGGGTTAGCATGAAAATCTCCAAGTTTAGTTACCAGCTTGGACCTGGTAAAGCTGCCACCACCCAAAAAATTAGAGTGTTTTGGGGCACTCTGGCCCTCTCAAAAACCTTCCCTGGGGACCCCAAGACCCAAATCCCTTGAGTCTCACAACAAAGGGAAATAAACCTTTTCCCTTCCCCCCTCCAGGTGTTTCTGGAGAGATACACAGAAGCAAGCTCCGTGAATCTAAACAGAGGGATTCCACCCTCTCTATTTCCAGTCCTGGAAACAGAAGTACTTCCCTCTTCACCCAGAGGGTATGCAAAGTCAGGCTAGTAAATCTAACACACACAGATTTCCCCCTGACTTCTTCCTCCCACCAATTCCCTGGTGAGCACAGACTCAATTCCCTGGAGTTCCCCACTAAAGAAAAACTCCAACAGGTCTTAAAAAGAAAGCTTTATGTAAAAAGAAAGAAAAATACAATAAAATGGTCTCTCTGTATTAAGGTGACAAATATAGGGTCAATTGCTTAAAAGAAATATGAATAAACGGCCTTATTCAAAAGAATACAATTTAACACATTCCAGCAACTACACACATGTAAATACAAAATAAAAAAACATATAAATCACTGTCTTATCTTTTTTGTACTTACAACTGGGAAACAGAAGATTAGAAAGCGGGAAACAGAAATCCTCCCATAGCCAAGAGAGAGACAGGCAGAAGACAAAGAACAAAGGACTCACACACAAACTTCCCTCCACCCAGATTTGAAAAAGTCTTGTTTCCTGATTGGTCCTCTGGTCAGGTGTTTCAGGTTACTTCTTTCTAGGTGAAAGAGACGTTGACCCTTAGCTATCTGTTTATGACACAAACACTTGTCAGAAATGGCCTATATATACTTGGTCCTGTCTTAGCACAAGGGGCTGGACTAGAAGACCCCTCATGATCTCTTTGAAACCCACATTTCTATGATTCTGTAATTTAGGGACAGAAATTTAAAGTCTTCAGGCACCTGCAAGTCCAGATACACACCCAGTGAGATTTTTCAAAGGCGCCTAGGCAACTATCTGCCACTGTTGAATGCCCTTTCCACTGCACAGTTACATCCATATTAAGAAATGAATACCAATCCTTTCAGGCCCATGGTATGGTGAAGGCTAGATTGTCTACTGCTCATCTTTATTATTGTGATACTTTTTGATCTTCTCATTCTGTTGTTTTATTTATTGATAGTACATTTAATAATGTTTTGGCAACAGTGTCTAGTGAATTTATACAGACTCACAGCTAATAACTGTGTATCTACATTGAACCATGATTGATGTCGTGGGAGTTTGAACTCAGGTGAATACAACCATGAGCTCTTTACTGATTTTAATGCAACAGGTGTCTGTAGTTATGGCTTGCAATTGTCACATAAGCTGAGCCAACAGGAAAATACTCAACTGGATGGGTTTACAGAGCTGTAAGACATAAAGGCAAATGGAAAGAATTATCATAAATGACATTTCTAAGTAGAGGGCTTTGTAGTACTTTATTGTTCTGGTTAGCAAAGATCATGGCTATATTGCATCTGACAACATTTTGCAGCAATGTGAACAGCAAAGTGTAATCAAGTCCAAAAAGTAAGTTAACTTCAATGTCAAATGCCCTAGTAAATCTGTTTTCTCTCCTGTAGTCAAAATTCATTTGTTCTTTGGGTTATTTTCAGAGCTTTCCTAAAGAAGAACGTGCCAGTTATTTTGATTTAATCTTTGCCAAAACCTAAGCTACACATTTGGCTTGCCTGAAGAAGCCATCAAGAAAGATAATTTATGGAAAGGCTAGAGGGCAAACAATGTAACGAGCCAGCTCTGTTCAGTATGTGTTGCCCTATCTGCTTAAAACCAAATGCTTTTTGCACAGATAGAATAAGTTGATAAAAATGAGAGATTTTTAAATATACAGAGCCACTGTTTTATTTTCTGACAGTACATGTTGCAATGTTTTTAATATTTGTAAAAATACTTACCAAAGATTGTAAAAGGAAACTGGCCTGCACTTCCCAGACCATGGTAAAAATATATTAAAATATATTTTCCACCGTTCGATTTCATTAAGCCAATGAAATGCAAATCCTATTTTACCACAAGATTCACTTATCTAAGCAGCCTTCACTTATTTAAAGACCTCAGAATGTGTGTGACGTGTCTTTGTCACCACCAGACTGAATTATTGTAATGCACTCCACATGGGGCTCTATAATAAGAAGTATTTATTTATGGTATACTTAGTGATTTCCTCTAGTGCCAATGTCATTAAAGATCAGTTAGCATCTGAATTTTAATCTATTTCAGAGGGTTATAATTCATTCTGAAAGTGCATTCAGTGAAGAATTTTGCAGGAAAAAAATCTTCTTTCTCTTACACATTTTTTTCAATCCAATTATTGTAGATTTACACTGAGAAAAGAATCTGGCCTTCAGGTGTATGGTTTCAGGTCAGAAGTTATTTTTATGTATTTTATAAAAGGTTGGAAGATAGAAAGGAATTTAAAAATATTTCATGCATGACAAAGAACTATAATTCACCTAGAAAAGGTTATGGGCTTTTTTTTCTGTCACATAATTTATACAATATCTTTAGTATTTTTTTTAAATAAACTATATAGACTTAATTTACCAAAAAGGCCTCCTGACTCTGAGCACTTGATGTAGAGCACATTGAAGTCAGCATGTATCTTTTACCGTCTTCAATGGGTTTGGGATGTGACTTAGATATTGTGCATTCATAATTGCCTTTTGGCTTTTCCTAGTATGTCATTCTGTATAATGCAGATTCATCATAATAAAACTATCTGGACAGCTAAAATGTGTTGTTATGGTCTACTGAGCAAACAATCTGTTTTTAGCGTTTACCAGTGTCCTCTTTTGCTCCAGATGAAATCAGTGGGAATTTTGCTATTGGTTTTAATAGAAGTAGGAGCAATTTCCAAACAGATACATCATACTAATACAACTGGATTGGGAACATATTTGTAAAGACTCGATCCTACAAAGCAATCTGCTAGCATGGACTATCAGAGACACACTTCAGCCAAATCAGTCCTGTGTTGCATCCTACATCTGAAAGATGGTTAGTTTATTATTTGACTTTTCAAACAGGATAGAATATATATAGCAAGCAGGGTTATTCTGTCTTATTTTTTCCCTACAGAAAATGAGAATCAGCAATATTCTTCATCTGCATAGTCCTTCCTTTAGGAATCAAGAATTTTATTTCTAGTAAATTTATTCTGGCAAAAGCAGGAGGTGGGATTGATTTAAAATACATACTCATTATTTCTGAATTAAAGTAATAGATTAGTTTAAGTTCAACTTCACCTTGGATCTTTTGAGTTCCTTTAGCTGATCCTTATTATAGGCAGAAAGGCCTGTTAGTGACCAATAACATCGGCTTGTTTGTTTAACATCTCCAAGGACTCACAGACTGGAAGCCCACTACTGTCTCCCTCAGTAAAGTTGAAATGCACTCTCTGCTCTCCCATAGCCAGCCAACTTTGGTGGCTGGTGCATGAGATGACTGGAGACCTTCTAACTGAGATTTATGATATGTATTAGTATGCACCATGTTTTGGCAAGGTTCACTTACAGTCACTGGCACCTTAATATGCAAGTAATTCAGGATTATTCATAATAATATCTCGCTCTTTCTATAGTGTTTTTCTTGCAGATTTCAAAAAACTTTATAAGTATCATCACCTCAATGTAAGAGATGGATGCGGGGAGAAGTGGGGCAGAGAAGTGACTTTCCCAAAGTCAATAAGCGGACTAGTAGCAGACTTGTGAATAGAAATGAGGTCTCCTGAATCACAGCCTAATACTTGCTCCACAAGGCCGTTCTATTTCTTATGCAGTAAGGTACAACTCATCATGAGCAAGGGAAGCAGAATATGACCCTTGTAGTCTCAGTCAAACGGTGTGTTTCAGAGAGAGACAGAGAGAGTGAGTCCTATAGACCGATTCAGAGATATTTAGAGTATTTTATCCATAAGAGACATTTCCTTTATTCAGTTATGTTTTGTGTTTTGAAGGTTGACATTTTCATTAATATGTTATTTTGATAAGTATACATTCATGCCATAGTTCTTTTATCCTGCACTGCTCTTAGGGATGATAGTTGTCTGATAATACTGAAGGAAGATTATGATGGTTTATTTGAAATTTACGTATTTTAAATAAGTATGACCTTCTAATTACCACTATACCTTGACAGCAATACAATAACTTTCTCTTAAATATCTCCCAACTTTTTATTGATGCTGTTTAGGAAAGACCAAGTTCTCAGAATAAGTTGCAAAAGATTTTAAAACTAGTCCAGAGAAAATGATTATAATGATATTGGGTCTGACTCTGATTTCACTTATAACTATTTTACAGCGGTTGACCTCTTCTGACTTCAGTGGAGTCAGAACTAATTTACTTATGCATGACATAAATCAAACCATTTGAATACACTACTTTGACAAAAATATTTTAAGAAATAATGATTTTAAATGGTTGGAAATTTTCTGATGGAACATTTTTCTCCATTAGAAAATACCAAATTGTTGAAATTGACATGTTCCATGTGAACGTGTTGATTTTGATGAATTTCTGACCAAAGGCAGGTAGGTATATACCAGTCAAGGGGCTGGAATATTTCTTCTCTTGCCCCTCTCCCTCTTGCCCCTGAACTTCCCACTTCTTATCACCAAACTGGATGGGCTACTACAAAGCTAGGGTTCCCAGAATGTTCAGGATCCCACTTTGGGATAAAAATTTTTCTACATTTTCACAGTCCTGGAATTCCATTTCCCAGAAGTTCTATTGTTTTTGTTTCATATACATAACATTTTTGCTCTTGAAGAAATTATACCCATTTAACTCTTTGACCCTTATTTAACTCCATTGGTAATGATCATAAAGGCCTAAAATGTCCTTGTTATCCATCTGTATTTGCTATCCATATCATGGTAGCAACACGGGAAGGAGAGCAGTTTCCTGGGGCTGCTACTCCCATATGGGTGGGGAGTGGGTGGAGCCTTTGTTCTGCCTTACAAAGCACTCATTAAGAAAAGTAATCTGCACCAGGTACAGGTTTGGCTCAGATTACTACCCACTCCCACTGTACTCCAGAGCATCTGAGGAAACCAGGGATCAGGTTTTGACTCTGAGTCACAATTACTTCACAGTGCTATGCTTATGGTGGAGCAGCAAAACACTGCTCCTTACACAGGTCATTGAACAAAGACTCAGTCTAGCCAATAGACTGGAGAGACTGTCATTTTTACCTCTAATGGTTTGCAAAATTATGGTATTATAAAGCAATTAAAAACCACACTACAAAGAAAGATCTGGAAAAAAAATCCTTGGGAACATATGTATACATGCAAAATGCTGCATGTTGGAAGCAAGTTCAAAACAGGTCAGGCACTTTGACACTGGGGGTATCACTCTAATTGAGTCCTTTGATACATACTTCTTAAAAGGGGGTTGAGATGCATTTCTCCTGGACTGTTTTTTAATTGCAAAATTATTCATTTTAGAGTTCTGCACAGTTGAGCAGGCAAGAAAGAATTGTGACTACATTTGTTGAACAGACTGACATTTAGATCTTTGCACTTGCTCCTCATCAGCCATGTATCATGATCTGTGGAACTGGAGTCAAAGCCCCCATGTTACCTGGAAAGGTCTGTTATTGACGAGACACCAATGCACCTGGAATGCAGGGAGTTAGACTGGAAGCAACTCAGCCACATGAACAGAACAGTCCACAGAGTTTAATAAAGTTCCACTTGTTCAACTTAACCTGTATTCAGCTTCACTCTTTGCAAATAAAACATCTGGCAACATTAGAGCTGTGAATTCTCTGAAGTACAGCAGCTGGCAGTGTGAGCCCTGGAACTAAGGGCATGTCTACGCTGGTGAAGTTACTGCACCAGCAGTTACAGCATCACTCAGAGAGCGCCAAAGGAAAACAGCTGCTGTGTGTTCACACTGACAGCTGCCTGCACAATATCTTGTTCATACTTGCGGCTCTTGCAGCGCTATTCAGAGGGGTGCACTCTGGGCAGCTATACTACAAAGCACCTCTTTCTCTTTAGCTGCTAAGACTTGTGGGGGTAGAAGGGGTTGCAGGCCATCCTGAGTCCTGTCCCAATGTCTTGTGATGCATTGCTTCACATCCCAGCAATACCTGTACTTCCATCTGCATTTGGTGCCATCTTTCAAAAGTTTGTGTATTGCGCGCCCTGCCCTGCCTCTTTAGGGCTGCAGGAATGGATCCCAAGCTGTTGACAAGAATGCTGTTTGCACTGACCAACACAGCACGAGTGACAGTGGAGTTATTCTTTAAACTACAAAGGCAAGAGGAGTGCGACATTGATCTTGTCACAGGTAGTAGCTATGACATGATATTGCTTGTGGCATTCACGGAGGTGCTGACCACAGTGGAATGCCACTTCTGGGCTAGGAAAACAAGCACTGAGTGGTGGGATCACATCGTGATGCATATCTGGGATGAGGAGCAGTGGCTGCCGAGCTTTCACATGAGGACAGCCACATTCATGGGACTGTGTGATGAGCTCGCACCTGCCTTGCGGTGCAAGGACACGAGAACGAGAACTGTCTTGTTGCTGGAGACGTGCATGGTGATTGCACTGTGGAAGCTGACTACTCCAGACTGCTACTGATCAGTCTCTAACCATTTCGGAGTGGGAAAGTTGACCATTGGAGTCGTGTTGATGCAAGTGTGCAGGGCCATTAATCACATCCTGCTCTGAAAGACCATGATTCTGGGCAACGTGTGAGATTGTGGATGGCTTTGCACAAATGGGCTTCCCTAACTGTGGAGGGGTGATCGATGGCACACACATTCCAATTCTGGCACCAGACCACCTAGACACTGAGTACATTAATTGCAAGGGTATTTCTCTATGGTTCTGCCGGTGCTCGTGGATCACTGTGGGCATTTCATAGACATTAGTGCAGGCTGGTTCGGAGCACTGGCCTGCTCAAGAAGCTACAAGCAGGGACTTTCTTCCCAGACCAGAAGATCACCCTAGGGGAAGTCAAAATACCCGTTGTGATCCTTGGAGACACCACCTGCCCCTTAATGCCATGGTTCCTGAAGCCATACATGAGGCAACTTGACAGCAGCAGGGAGTGATTCAACAACAGGCTGAGCAAGTGCAGAATGACTGAAGTGTGCATTTGGCTGTTTAAAAGCCTGCTGGTGATGCCTGTGTGGGAAGCTGGACATGGCCGATGACAATATTCCTATGCTTATAGCTGCATGCTGTATGCTTCATAATATTTGTGAAGGGAAGGATTAAAGCTTCACTCAGGACTGGTCCGTAGAGGCTCAGAGCCTGGAGGCTGAGTTTGAACAGCTGGAGACAAGGGCTAGTAGAGGGGCACAGCGTGGGGCCATAAGGATCAGGGATGCTCTGAGACAGAGATTTGAAGTTGAAAGCCACTAATATTTGTTGCTATGCTTGGGATTGCAATACTTGTAATGCTAGGAAGTGATTGGTGCACATGATGCAAGAAGGGACCTTAACATAATTGAATGTTGCTTTTCAGTGCTCTTTTTGCTTTCACTTAATAGAATAAAGATTGCTTTCAAGCAAACAACATTCTTTTATTGAAAGACAACCACCATAGGAGAGAGTCAAACAAAAAAATTCATCAGCAGGGAGGAGGATGTGGGAATGGAAAGGCTCAAGGGGAGGAGAGTTCCCAGGATGGCTACAGATTTGTATATGTCCAGGGATCATACCCAACCTTCTCCTATGGAGTACGATGCAGAGGTGCTGTACTTCAGTAGGGCCAAACTGCAGATGGGTGGATGTTGAGTGCAGTGGGTAGTGGAAGTCTGCACTTCTGGACTGTGAGGCAGTAGCTGTGGAATGCTGCGGGTAGAGAGTGGAACCAGGAGGTTGATAAGAGTGTTTTGGCAGTGTGTGGGGGAGGGGTGCATGGGAAAGAGTTTTATGGCAGTGGCTTCAGGGGAAGGCAGGTGCAGAGCTGCTCAGTTTGAAGAGCTAGTATCTCCTGGGACATGTCCACTTGGAGCTTTATAATTGTTAAGAGCTGCTACGTGACTTCTTTCTGGTGAGTCACATTCTCCTTTTCTTCCCTCTTCTCGCTGTCCTGACACTCCTTCAGTTCCTTTTACTCGGAGGCGGAGTGCAAGCACACATAAGCCACAAGACCCCCAAAAAGATGAGTAGCTGCAGGGGCAGGGTAAATCACTGTTCTGGACCCTGCTGTATACTGGGCACATGGCTCTAGAGCACCTGGGGAGAGCCAGCACTATAGGGGGGCCTGATTCATTCCTGTCCCCACACTTTCCATAGGAGATGATCATTATGGAAGATATCTCACTGCTGAGGGTGAGCAAGGAATCAAGAGAGGGTCTTCTCCAAGCCTGCGGCTTCCGCCCTGGCCCCTATGTGGCTAGCCTGTGAGCAGCTATGGTCTCCCTGTGTCGTGATGGCACAGTGGCATGGGAAAGTTACCATTAATGGGGCAAGAAACAAAGCAGCTCTACTGAGGAACCTGCAGGAGCGGGTGGCCCTGTATCTCCACGAGAGTTTCCTGGAGTTCTCTGAGGGAGATTCATGTGAAGTGAAGGAGTGTATCAACAGCCTATTCTGCCACTCAAACTAGGCATGAGGTGGGAGACAAGCCTGATTTCTGCAACCCTCCTGCCCCCAACAACTAGCTTCAGCAATTCGCAAAATCAGATCCACTTATCAGGGGCCTCCTCCCTGTTTGCACTTCGCTAAAATCTGACTTCTGTGACTGGCTGGGGTCCTCTGAGGTAGAAAAGAGTTCCTGACTGCGTGCATCTCTGGCCTCCAAGTCATCCTCTGCCTCTGGATCCCCCTCTCTCTCTTCATCTTCATCCAAGATTGCTTCTTCTTGGCTTGGTCCACTCTCAACTGGCAACAAAGTATCCACAGAGGACTTCGCAGTGGAGGAGGTGTCACCACCGAATCTTGTAGAACTGGCAGCTTGTGGGCACACCACCGGAGTGTTGGTTTGCCTCTTACATCTTGTGGTAGGCATTCCGCAGCTCCTTCACTTTGACCCTGCACTGCCATGTGTCCCAGTCATAGCCCCTTTCTATCATGCATCGTGAAATCTGTCAATAGGTATCATAATTCCAACAGTTGGTGAACAGCTGTGACTGCACTGCCTCCTCTCCTCAAATGCCAATGAGGTCCACAGCTTGGCATTGCTCCAAAATACAGGAAATCACATTTGGTATTTTAAAATATTCTGGGAAAGAAACATCACATTTTTATCTTTCACATCAATCTCTGTTTTCCATGCTAGTCAAATGTAAGTGATAAAATGTATAGATATAGTCCTGGGAAGGAGCATCAGGGTTATGCCACTTACAATTCCACTCACCACACACACAGACTGCACACACACCTACTTTTATTTGTCAGGGTACAGTCATGCTTTGGGTGTACTTCCTCTTTTCTCTCCATTCTCTTCTCCTGCTGCATCCCATCATAAGAACATAAGAATGGACATACAGAGTCAGACAAATGGACCATCTATCTCAGTATCCTGTCTTCCAACAGTGACCAGTGGTTGATGATTCAGAAAGAATGAACAGAACAGGGCAATTTTGAACGATCCATCCACTGTCATCTAGTCCCAGCTACTGGCAATTGGAGATTTAGGGATATCCAGAATTTGGGATTGCATTTCTTACTAGGTTGACTAATAACCATTAATGGATCTATTCTTCATGAACTTATCTAATTCTCTTTTACCTGAGTTGTACTTTTGGCCTTCTCAAAGTTCCATGACAATGATTTCCACAGGTTGACTGTGCATTGTATGACAAAGTATTTCCTTTTGTTTGTTTTAAACCTGCTGCCTATTAATTTCATTGGGTAACATCTTGTTTGTGTGTAAAGTGAAGAGGTAAATAATGTTTCCCTATTCACTTCCGCTATACCAGTCATAATTTTTTAGACTGCTATCCTATCCCCTGTAACAAAGCTCTATCCTTGTCTCCGTGGGTCCCACATTTCCTGGCTGATTTCGCTAGCCCCAGAGACTCACTGTGACCCTCCACATAGCTCTTCTCTCTCTAGAGGCAGGGGTCACAGCCTACTGAGCCATTTTCATCAGAAGCCAGTGAGGGAGGTGAGGATTAACTATCCTCCCTTGCACAGTCTCTGTTGTCTCTCAGTCTCAGTGATATATCATGGGGTAAAAAGGGGGAGCTCAGGCCTACCCTCTACTTCAGGCTCCAGCCCAGGGACCCTAACAGTATCAGCTATGGTAGCTGATCTTTTAGAAACAGGACACATACAATTCCCTCTGCTACTGCCTCACAGCAGCCCCCACTTCCTCAAACTCCACTTCACCCTTATGTCAGGGCCTCTTTCCTTGTGCCTGATATGGTGTGTATTGCTTAGTCTCTCCAATAGCACAACTTCCTCCCACGGCTCCTGACACGTGCCCCCACCTGACTAACTGGGAGTTTCAGCCAGCCCCTAATTGGCTTCAGGTGTCCCAATCAATCTAGCTGTCTCCATTGCATTCTGGAAGGATTTTAAATGGCCCCAGGTGTCTTGATTAACCTGCAGCAACAGCCATTTGTTTACAATGGTAACAAGGATTTGTTTAGTCTGGGGCTAACCAGTGTTGGCTCCAGGGGTTTTGCCGCCCCAAGCAGCCAAAAAAAAATAAAACACGCCATAATTGCAATTGTGATTCTGGGATGCATTAACAGGTGTGTTGTGAGCAAGACACGAGTAGTCATTCTTCCGCTCTATTCTGTGCTGGTTAGGCCTCAACTGGAATATTACGTCCAGTTCTGGGCACATTTCAAGAAAGATGTGGAGAAATTGGAGAAGGTCCAGAGAAGAACAACAAGAATGATTAAAGATATTGAGAACATGACCTATGAAGGAAGACTGAAAGAATTGGGTTAGTTTAGTTTGGAAAAGAGAAGGGGGGTGACATTATAGCAGGACATGAGAGGGGACACGATAGTAGTTTTCAGGTATATAAAAGGGTCTTATAAGGAGGAGGGAGAAAACTTGTTCACCTTAGCCTCTAAGGATAGAACAAGAAGCAACGGGCTTAAATTGTAGCAAGGAAGGTTTAAGTTGGACATTAGGAAAAAGTTCCTAACTGTCACGGTGGTTAAATACTGGAATAAACTGCCTAGAAGGTTGTTGAATCTCCATCTTTGGAGATATTTAAGAGTGGGTTACATAAATATCTATCTGGGTATCTATCTATCAGTATTTGGTCCTGCCATGAGGGGAGGGGACTGGACTTGATGACCTCTCAAGGTCCCTTCCAGCCCTGGAATCAATGAATTTATGAATGTCTTTGTCATAAACAGATAGTTATGGGTTAATGTCTCTTTTACCTGTAAAGGGTTAAGAAGTTCACCTAGCCTAGCTGACACCTGACCAGAGGAACCAATAGGGGAACAAGATGTTTCAAAAGGAATGAGGGAAGTTTCCTTTGTTTAAAGTCAGTTTCAGTTTCAGCCGGAGTGGAAAAGATCAAGGAACCAGCCTCCTATCAGAATAGTAAGTTTTAGAAAAGAATAAATATGCTTATGTTTATATTCTTTTTGTGACTTTGTCTTTGTGCAATTAGAGGAATAATCAAATTAGGAATTCTTTTGTGTACTAAATTTTGCCCAGTGGAACATCCTCTGTGTTTTGAATCTGTTGTCTGTGAGATCAGCTTGTATGCTATGTCCCAGAGGTTTTTTTTTCTTTTACCTTTCTTTTCTTTAATAAAAAGTCTTATTTTTAAGAACTTGATTGATTTTTTCCTTTGTTTTTAGATCTAAGAGGATTGGATCTGGACTCACCAGGGACTGGTTGGGGGAAAAAGGGAGCAGGAATGAGTAATTCTTCCTTGTTTTAAGATCCATGGGGTTTGGATCAGTCTTCACCAGGGAACTGGTGGAGGAGTCTCTCAAGGCTACCCAGGGCGGGGAAGGTTTTTGGAAGGAAGACAAAGTTCTCCAAATGACTCAAACATTTGAATGATGGCAGCCCATTGATCTAAACTGGTAATTAAGCTTAGGAGGTTCACATGTAGGTCCTCACATCTATACTCTAAGGTTCAGAGTGGGGGTAAAACCTGTGATAGTCTTTCTTTAGTGGTAACAGTTAAGTTAGCCCCCATCATTCTGTTTGTACAGTTGAGATTATGTTTCTTGATGTGCATTGCTTGGCACTTATCAACAATGAATTTCATCTTTCATTTTGTTGTCCAGTCACCCAAGTTAGTAAGATTATTTTATAACTATTTTAAGTCAGCTTTGGACCTATCTCGAGTAATTTTGAAATATATGCAAATTTCATCACCTCACTGTTCACCTCCTTTCCCACGTCATTTATGAATATGTTGAACAGGTCTCAGTACAGATCATTTTTCCATTGTGAAAAATGACCATTTATTTCTAACTTTTGTTTCCTCTCTTTTAACCAGTTCCTGGTCCATGAGCGGACCTTCCCTCTTATCCCATGACCACCAAATGATAAAACAATGTATCATAGCAAAATATTGAGGTATGTTCTGACCGCCATCAAAACTGATGTGCTCCTCACCTTATCTGAAGGAGAGTGTTATATTGCTTGTACCATTTAGCTTGGAAAATTCTTTGCAATTATATAACGTATTTAATCTGAGGATCTCAAACCACTTTAAAAATGTGAATTTAAAAAGCCTCCTAACATCTCTGGTAAAGATACTATACAGATATGATGAGGAGGAGGACTATATAAGAAACCATATAGAACAGAACAGAACTATAAGACAACCTAGTATAGAATCCCATTTTTGTCTAAAATAGATAGACAGATTTTTAAATTGACATTTTTAAACTGACTCGAAATCTGTGATGAGTCTGAATCAACATTACAGGTCTAAATACCCCAAAATTTATTTCTGGATTTGGATCCAAACTATTAATTTGTCTCAGTTCTAAACTCAGACACGTATCTGCATGGCTGAACTAAGACATAAAAAAAACAGATTCTAATATTTTATTATCCAGTGTCTACTCATGCAGCTCAAATAATTATGGAATGAAAGTTCATGTTGTAATGAAATGTGAAGAGGTACGTATTAGTTTGACAAAATTGATTTCAGGGGACCCTTCTGATATTGGTTAATATGGACAGTTGGTTTTAATATTTGTGTCATTCAGCAGTAAGAGAAATTTTCATTACATGAAACTCCAAAGGATTAATCTGTTTGCTATTAAGCCTGAAAAATAGAGAGGCCATTGCAACACTCATAGCAAGAGATTCATGTAAAGAAATGCTTAAAAAAAACAAACAAGACATACAACCATAACCTGCCCTCAGTTCCTCTTTTACAATCTAACTGAAATTAGTGGAGCTGAATGGGTGTAATTAAGAGCAGACGTTGACCACATTGTTTATATTTCTGGAATACAGAGATGAAAAGAAATATAATTACTATTTAATAAAGATTAGCTTTATTTTTTTATTTTTTTTGGAAATGCTCTATTGTCAACATCACACAGGAGCTGACATTTTCCTCTTGTCTCCTCTGTCATCTCACATCAGTATTTTGTGAATTTATATGACCACAAGTTTCCCATTAAAACCAAAAGTCTTTTATTTAGCAAATTTTAGATGAGACAATTTAAATTACACACAATAATGCTGGTTCTCATTTTTAATGCTCCTTCTAGTTCTCTGGCACAAGTAAATGTAACCTGTTACATGCCAGTTATAAGCAACCCATTGGTGAAACCTTTGAATAACAGCTGTTAAAAACATTTTACCTATTAACAAGTCACTTTGGGGCAAATATATTAGTGAGGAAACTCCATACTTCACTAAATCACAAATAAGCTTTGGTTATCTGCTTGCCTCTTATACTTTGATAATCCATCTCTGCCTCTCCTGGCCTTAAGAAATCTGTTAAAGGGGGTCCAGCCAGTGTGGCAAGTTTTCACCTTGTACTTAATGCTGAAAGATTTTCAAAGAGTCTCAGCCTAAACTCAGCTCCCATTAAAGTCATTTTGGAATTTTATCTGTTGGAGTAGTTTTGCCTTCAATGGTCGCGGAAAAGTAGAGCAGAACAGTGGCTTAGAGCAACCTTTCCTTTCTTCACTATTCAGCTGCCCTCAGTGTTAAGGCTGTGATCTGGCCCAGAAACGTTAAACACTAGTGCAGAGGTTCCCAAACTTCGTTCACAATCTGTTCATGGTAAGCCCCTGGTGGTGAGATGTTTTGTTTACTTGAGCATCCGTAGGTACGGCTGCTCGCAGCTCACAGTGGCTGTGGTTCACCATTCCCGGCCTATGGGAGCTGTGCTAAGTGGCGCGGGCTGGTCACAGCTTCCCACAGCTCCCATTGGCCAGAAACAGTGAACTGCGACCATTGGGAGCTGTGAGCAGTCGTACCTGTGGATGCTCAGGTAAACAAAGCGTCTCATGGCCCACCAGGGGCTTACCCTAAACAAGCGGTGAACCGAGTTTGGAAACCCCTGCATTAGTGTAACCAAAAGTAAAATCTAGCCCATTATATTCAGAAAATAAGGCACTAAAGTTAACAACAAATGTAGACATGCAAATTATTACCTATCTGGAATGTTACTGAATTATGTTTGCTGTGAGAGTCATAAGAAAATGTCCTGACTTCTGTGCACACATAGCATCTCAAGCTTTGATGTATTAACGTAATTGAGATATACCAGTGCTAAACTGCATATAATTCCACAGTAATATTAAAGATTTGAATGTAACAAACTTTGAGTTTGTTATTTAAAGCAACTAACTCTATTATCTTCTCCAGTTACTATGTCTGTGCCACTGTAGATGAGAACAAAGAAAGTATCGGTCAATCAAAAAGTGCTATACATTCTTTATAAATAACACTCAGAGGGAATCAGTGAATATTTTCTAAAATTCTGTACTTTATACTAGAATTTGCCCAATTCATTCATAAAGCCAAGTGAAATACCTATAAGAAATATTGGGCTTTACTTGTGTAGTGTATATCTAAACAAAGAAGTGGGTTTTAGCCCACGAAAGCTTATGCTCAAATAAATTCGTTAATCTCTAAGGTGCTACAAGGACTCCTCATTCTTTTTGAAACACTGTTGCCTTTTTCCTGATGAAAGAAACAAACTCCTCTTTTAAGTACTTATATGGCATATAAAAACCTTTAATGTATTTATCCCTACAACACCCTTCTGTGCAAAGTATTGTATCTATTTTACAGATGAGACTAAGTGATTTTCCCAGGTTCACAGAGAAAGCCTGGGGCAGCGTTAAGGAATTTGCCATTATCCACATCATTTATGAACATATTGAAAGAACCAGACCGAAGACAGATCTATGTGAGATGCCACTTGGGGGTCCCACCTGCCCTTCCAGCTTAACTGTGAACAATTGATAAATTCTCTCTGAGTAAGGATTTCAATGAGTTATTCACCCACCTTATAGTAGGTTCATCTAGGCTATATTCTCTTAGTTTGCTCATAAAAAGGTTATCAAAAGTCTTATTAAGGTCAATATATATCACATCTTCTGCTCCATTCCCTCAACCCACAAGGCTTGTTACCCTGTCCAAAGAGGATATTAGGTTGGTTTGATATTATTTGTTCTCAACAAATCTATGTTGATTGTTATTTATTACTATGGTTAAGATTCTTTCATGGGTGTTTTTAGTAAAAGCCAGCAATAAGTCACAGGCAATAAACAAAAATTCATGCAAGCCTCTGACTTGCCTATGACTTTTGCTAAAAATATCCTGTAGGGGAAACACATAGAGTATGACTGTGAGCTTGCAGCTGCTCCAGCCCCGCTGCTGCTCCAAAGGCGGGTGCTGACTGCCACAGCTCCAGCCCTGGCTGCTGCTCACATGGCCCAGGAACCACTGATCTGACAGCCTTAGGGCTGACCACCTGTCAGTTGCTCCAGTGGCCCAGGATCGACCACTGGTCAGCTGCTCTGGTGGCCACCAGAGCTGACCGCCATTCAGCTTTTCCAAGGACCCCAAAGTCTGCTGCTGCTCCTGCTCTGGCAGCACCAGAACTGACTGCCAGCAGCTGCTCCACTCCCCCTGCTTCTCCTGCCCCAAACTAAGCACCAACTGCTGCTTCAGCCTTGGGGGTCACTTCTCCGGCATCCCCCGGGGATGACAGCTGGTCCTGCCTTGCCCCAGAAGAAGTTACAGAGCTCCCTGAAAGTCACAGAACCCATGACTTCCATGACAGAATTGTATCCTTTTTATCCCCTCATTATCCTCTAAGTACTTAAAATTTTATTGTTTGATTATTTGTTCTGTTATCTTACAGGTACTGAAGTTAAGATGACCGATGTAGAATTCCCTGGGTTGTTCTTATTCCCCTTTTTATAAATAGGTACTATATTTGACCTTTTCCAATTATTTGAGATCTCTCCCATCCTCCACGAGTTCTCAGAGATAATCATTAATGTTTCAGAGATCTTTTCAGCCAGTTCTTTTAGTATCCTAAGAAGTATTTTGTGAAGTCCTGTTGACTTGAAGACATCTAACTTGTCCAAGCAATACATAGTTCTTTCCTTATTTCAGTCTAAGATCATACCCCATTTACAGTGATGTTCACTATCTTAGACATTCAATCACTGTTAATCTTTTTGGTGAAAAATGAAACAAAAAAGGGCATTTAGCGTTTTGGCCATTGCTCTGTTTTCTGTTATTGTCTTTCCCTCCTCAATGGTTCATGGGCCTACTCTGCTTCCGGTATTCTTCTTGCTTCTAATGTATGGGTAAAATGTTTTCTTATTACCCTTTATATCCCTAGCTAGTTTAATCTTGGCCATTCTAACTTTTTCCTACCTGCTTATGTTGTTTTTATATATTCATCATTTGACCTAGTTTCCACTTTTTGTATGACTTTTTTGTTTGTTTAAGATAATTGAAGCTCTCCTGGTTAAGTCAGGGTGGTCTTTTATCATACTTCCTATCTTTCCTATGTACTGAGAACGCTTGCTTTTGTGCCCTTTGTGACACATGGTGCCTAGGGTAGGCCTCACTGAAAATGCCAAGGTTCATGCAGGCAAAAAGAAGAGCCGATTCTCCTAAAACTGAACATTAAAACTGAAGTTAAATTCATTAAGCAGTCACAAACTGACCTCCTGATCCCCTGCATTGTTTATCACGAAGCTGAAAAAAGAAATCACATAGTCCACTTTGCTGCATTTCAGTTCTCTGGTTCCTAGTCAGCATATAGGTCCAATAAAATGAGAAGTTATTTAAAAACTCTGCTCACTGTACAAAATGTTCTTCTGGTACACAAAGGGCCAGACACATTATCAGGTCAATATTAGTTTGGATCTTACCCAAAAAAACAGGCTGCCAGCCAGACCTTTTGTATCTAAAACTAAAGGCTTATTAGGAAAAAAAAAAAGAAGAGAGTTGTTAAATGGTAAAAGCAGATAGATTCATACATAAGACATCAGAGTCCATATATCGCTTTCCTAGCAGTATTGGTGAGTTTGCTGGCTTGCATATCCCTCTGGAATATACATCCAAAACCTGGATGGGTCATTCTGTCCTTTAATCAGACCTTCAGTTTGTAGAGAAGCTACTCCAGAGGTAAGAAACAGGATTGAAGACAAAATGGAGAAGATACAGCTGCCTTTTAATATCCTGTGTCATATTGCTTATACTTCCTTGCAACAAATGGTATGGAAAAGCATTAGACATATCCCTACATATACTACTGCAGGGGTCAGCAACCTTTGCACACGGCCCATCAGAGTAATCCTTTGACAGGCAATGAGACATTTTGATTTCATTGACCATCCGCAGGCAGGGCCCCCTGCTGCTCCCAGTGGCCGTGGTTCAATGTTCCTGGCCAATGGGAGCTGTGGGAAGCAGCGGCCAGCATGTCCCTGTGGCCCACAGCTTCCTGCAACTCCCATTGTCGGAGTATTTTAAACCATGGCCGCTGGGAGAGCAAGGGTCTATGCCTGTGGACGGTCAATATAAATAAAATGTCTCACAGCCTGACAGCAGATTACTCTGATGGGCTGTGTGGCGAATGTTGCTGACCCTTGTCCTACTGACTCATAAGTTTAACCAGCACCCTTTCTCAATGGGTCCATTTATAGTTGATTGTCCTTGATGAGCCATCAATCAGGCTTAGTGTTGATGACAATATGTCTGGGAGTGCCACCTAGAAACACAGCACAAGTTTGAAATACAGATATATCACACATAATTATAATTCATGATACAAAGATGATATAAACATGTAAACAAGATTATCATACTTAGCAAGTCAAAACACTACTGATACCTTATACGGCATACCTGGTAAGATTTGTTTCAGTTTTATAATATTGGTATCATTAATGTCATAATACTTCTCACATATTCAGTACATCACATGCTTAATAATGTCTCCTTCAAAAAAATGCCCACTGTCTGAACTCTCTTTCTCTTTTAGACTTGTTTCCCATGAGATCTTACCTACCAATTGTCTGAGCTTGCTGGAATCTGTCTTCTTGAAGGCCACTGTTTTTATTCTACTCTTTTCTCTCCTACCATTTCCTAGGATCATAAACTCCATCATTTCATGATCACTTTCTCCCAAGCCACCTTCCATCTTTAAATTTTCAGTCAGTTCCTCCCTAGCTGTCAGAATCAAATCTAAAACAGATCCTCCCCTAGTTGCTTTCCCCACTTTCTGCAATAAAAAAAGTCTCCACCGCATTCCAATAACTTGTTGGATAATATGTTTCTTTCTGTATTATTTTCCCAACAGATGTCTGAGTAGTTGACATCCGCTATCACCACCGAATCTTGTGTTTTGCATGATTCTGTTAGTTGTTTAAAAAAACCCAGCCTTATCCACCTCTTCTTCCTGGTTAGGTGGTTTATACTAGACACCTAGCATGACATCAACCTTTTTTATCCCTTTTAGCCTTACCCAGAGACTTTAAACAAGTCTGCCTCCCACTTCTATCTCAGCAGCAGTTCAAGTGTATCCATCTTTGATATACAAGGTAACACCTCCTACATTTTCTCCCTACCTGTTCTTCCTGAACAAGCTATACCCTTCTATACCTTCTATTGTGAATTATATGTATTATCCCACCAATCATCTGTAATATCAATTATGTTATAATTGTGATTATTTAGTAGCATTCCTAGATCTTACCATTTATTCTCCGTACATATTCCATTAGCATACAGTCATAGAATCATAGATGGTTAGAGTTGGAAGAGACCTCAGGAGGTCATCTAGTCCAACCCCCTGCAGGACCAACCCCAACTAAATCATCCCAGCCAGGGCTTTGTCAAGTCAGGCCTTAAAAACCTCTAAGGATGGGGATTCCACCATGTCCCTAGGTAACCCATTCCAGTGCTTCACCTCCCTCCTAGTGAAATAGTGTTTCCTAATATACAACCCAGACCTCTCCCACTGCACCTTGAGACCATTGCTCCTTGTTCTGTCATCTCCCATCACTGAGAACAGCCAAGCTTCAACCTTTCTGGAACCCCCCTTCAGGTAGTTGAAGGCTGCTGTTGAATCCACCGTCTCTCTTCTCTTCTGCAGACTAAACAAGCCCTATTTCCTCATCCTCTCCTTGTACTATTTTTAAAATATCCTCTGGCCCCATTCCCCCACCAGGCAGGCCCTGTTTGTTACTGCATTGGAAATTCTCATGAAGCTGGGCTTCAAACAACCTCCACCTCATCTAACCCAGCCCCCTCCCCTTTTCAGTGAAGTCATACTGGTTCTTCTATATATATGCCCTTAGTGATTAAATATGTACCATAAAATATTACGTAGGCAACATTAATCCTAGTATTTCCTAACTTTTGAGCATCAGATTTTGAAACCTTAATCATATATTTTTAATGTGTGTAGTGCGAGCATAAAATATACCATTATTTAGGCCTCACATTAGCCTTCTTGCAGGTCTAATTTGGAGGAAAATGCAAGGTTCCTCTGCCCCATCCCTAACTACATTTTCTCCAAACACCTTGTGCTAGCTGGATAAAGGATCAGCCACAACTGCAGCTCCTGTGTTAAGGGGACTGCAGGAACTGCTCCCACCTTACTCTCCTGGGCACATATAGTTCCTCAAAAAAACTTGGGGAAGAGAAAAGAATATGATTATGGCTCTGCCTCTCACACGCACAAGCCAGCAGAGATGACTACCCATATGGGAAGGTGATGGGAGTAATCTGAGCCTTACAAAGAGGGCATACTTCTGCATGCCTGAGAACTTTCAGAGGCAATCTACCCTAAGACAGAACACTTTAGGGTGGTGTCCTTGAAATAATGTTCCTCAAATTCTTTAAGGCACAAATGAGCCTTGAAAAAGACAATAATATGAAGACGGACTGGAAATAAAAATAAATAAAAAAAATTAAACAATAAAAAGGAGAGTTAATAAAAGTTGCGTAAAATAGTCCATGCATTACATTTAACTTCATTTACATTCTATGCACTAATGCATAACATGTTACATTTTGTTCTGTTAATCCAGCATCAGAGTGATACTGGATTTACATCAGTCTAAATGAGAGCAAATTTGGGCACTCTGTGCCTTTGCAGGGAATATATTTATTGTGAAGACTCATGTATTTCTATTTTTATTTGTCAAACATTCTCATATGATGGTTTTCACAGTAGGACTTTTGACTCTCTTGGCCTGTTATTCCTTCACTGCTGCTGAAACCCTGACAATTCTGTTTATGTAGTGCTGTGATACAAACAGCAGTGACAGATGGTAGGTTTGCCAGTGTTACTAAATTCTGTGAATATGTTCTTCTGATAACAAAAGAATTAAGCCTTCAGACCACTTCTATTTTCAAAGTAAATACTATATTCTGATTTCCAAAACCCCACAAGATATTGCATAACTCTGCACTGGGTCATATTGGATGGAAACATGGTGAAATCTGACAGCTACATCCCCTATTGGCACTTATCAAATCTTATTCTGACTGTTGCTTATTTTCCTGCTTTCTAAGGGCTCCCCTGCACTTGACTGAGTGGATTTGTCAGGCTCCTGCTGCCTATCATCTACTGCCTCTTCTTGATTGTGTGCTGAATGAATTTCACTGCCTGCAAAATGAGTATATTTAAAACCTGTTATATTGTCTACCAGATGTTGTCCTGTGACTACAATAAAGATGTTTTATGAATTTTTACATGAGAGTGAAGAAAGTGTCAACTGTGGCTGTTGTGATTTCTACTGTAAAATTTACCGTTTTCATTCATTTTTAGAGTTTTGATCATTGTTCTGTTATTGCTTGATAGAATATGTCTGATTTTGGCTGGAACAAGGTTTTGCAATTGCTTGGCTGTGTGGATGTTGCTGTAACAGCTTGAAAAATATGGTTTGCATTTGGTGCTATTTGTGGTTGATGGTGAGATGGGAGGATTAATTAAAGGAAGATCTTTGAGAAGCTGCAAAATTTGGAACTGACTGGCAAGAAGACCTTAGCACTGCCTTGCAGGTTTTCTGAACCTGAAACTATGGTAACTAGTTTATTTTCCAGGAGGCTTCAGGACATAAATCAATGGGGACACAGCTTCTCTGTCTGATAAATGATTGGCACACACAAGAGTGCTTTCACCCCAAAATCCTTGTTTTTATTAAGCCTAAATCACACATCTAAAATAATAATAGTTTAGAGCACCCCACATACAGATACCCAAAGTCTGAAATGGTGTCGAGTGTTCAGCATCAGGCCTTCAGTGGCCAGCCTTTCTCCTAGATGCTGCGGAGTTGGATGTCAGTCTCCTAGCTCATCAAAATCCTCTCCAAATTGCACACTCTAACTAATCTCTTTTATTAGTTGCTCAAAACAAAGAAATAACTCATAGTAACCACTACTGGGCTAACAATTTCTCTAGCAATAGCAAAAAAACCCCAACAACTTAATTTCACTTATCAGTAAAGCATCCCCCAGCAAGAAACTCGTGGTCACAGATACACAGGTCTAAAGTCAGCTATCCACACTCCCTTCCAGTCTCATGAATCTATCATTTTTATCTCTCCTTGTTAGCAACACTGTAGCTGTGCAGCTCGTCTGCTTAAGCAAAGGCCAAATTATTCCTGACTATGTGGTGTTCTCACTTCCATATAATGGTGGCTGCAGTTATGTCAAGTCCAGTTCTCTGATAACAGAACAATTTTATCAAGAATGATGGATAAATAAATGAATGTTAGACTAATTAAAGATAATCACACTCCTTCCATTATACCATAAGCACACCCATGCTACCTAATCCAAATACATAGTCCAGAGAACAGCAACCTTTGGTATGCGGTTCGCCAGGGTAAGCATCCTGGCGAGCCGGGCTGGTTTGTTTACCTGCCGCATCAACAGGTTCAGCCGATCGTGGCTCCCACTGGCCATGGTTCGCTGCTCCAGGCCAATGGGGGCTGTGGGAAGCGGTGCAGGTGGATCCCTGTCCCAGAGTGTAGAAAATTGTGTCTGCTGCTGGTGCATAAGTATTCTCTCTGCTCTAAATGCAGAGATGGTGGAGTGCTGTGCTGGAGGAAGGAGGGCACAAGGGACATAACAAGCAGACAGGAGAAAAGGTGAAAGGGAATAACAGAAAGCAGCAGGAGCTGCAGGGAGAGAGAGGAGGAGGAGCCTTTTATGTACCTCTCTAGCATCCCATGAGCCTGACTGATTAACACCATCTTCTCAGGGAGCTTCCTGTTTCCTGCTGCTTCCCTGAACTCACCTGAGGAGAACAGGCAGTCAATTGAAGTAGTAGGAGCCAGTTAGGCCCTTAAGATGCTGATATCATCCCTCACTCAGACCCTGCTACCAGCCTGCTTATTTGTTCCCTTCAACTGAGTCTTGAGAGCCACTATAGCTGGAATAGAACTGCAGTCATGAGTGAAAGAAGAAAATGCCCTTCAGGGGCAGCATTCAGAATAAGAAAGAAAGCAAAGGAAGTTTTTCTATCTAAGCAGGAAGGAGCTCTCCTGAGATACATAGATACAAATGTTCACCATAAGCCTTCCGTCCCCAGTGAGGATGTGAGTGGTGAAGAGATGCCTGATCTTCCAGTTAGTCAGAGTGCAGGTGACCTGGGAGCTACAGCAGCCTCCATATCTCAAATGGATATAACCATGCATATTCCTGAAGAAAAGTGTAGATAAGAGAAGAGTATGATGGAGGCACAAGAAACAGCTGCTGCTGAGTTTAGTTCCTTCAATCTAGATGATCCAGGACTGTGGACCCAGTTGAGCAGTAGCCTGAGGGACTTCCTCGTACTGCATGGGCCACAGAAAGTGAAAAACTTCATGTTCTTCAAAGATAATGAAAATAGAAGTTTCCATCCAACACATTACTGGCATGAAATCCCCAATGGTGACATAGTGGAGAGGTGATCTGGGCCATGGCTTATGTACTCAAAAACCCAGAATGCTGCATACTGTTTTTTGTTGCAAACTCTTCGAGTCTAATATTTCAGCCACATTGGGTTCTACAGGAACAAAGTCCTGGAAAAATCTGGCTAGAAATCTGGCATGATGTGAGAAGACAGCAAATCACCAGACAGCATTCCATAGGTGGAAAGAGCTTGAGATGAGACTAAGGTTAAAGGTCACCATAGATGATCAGCATCAAGAGAAGATTGGATTAGAGTCTCTTTACTGGCAAAAATGCTCTGAAAAGGCTCATTGCCATTATGAGAATGCTTGCTACCCAAAACCTAGCATTGCTTGGCACTTCAGATCAGCTATATGTACCAAGCAATGGAAACTTCCTTAAGATTGTGGAGCTGATGGCTGAGTATGATGCTGTACACCAGGAGCATCTAAGAAGAGTTACCACCCAAGAAATGTACACACACCACTACCTTGGAAAAACAATTCAAAATGAGATCATACAGTTACTGGCAATGAAAGTCAAACGGCAGATTGTGACAGCTCTGAAGTCAGCAAGATATTACTCTGTTAATCTGGAGTGCACACCTGAGATCAGCCATACAGAATAAATGACTTTAACAGTGCATTTTGTAACAGCAACAGAACCTAGAGAAAATGTCCCTGCAATGATGACTATCAGAGAGCATTTTCTAGAATTTATTGACATTGATGATACTACAGGAGCTGGTATGACAAATGTGCTTCTTATAAAGCTGGAAGATAAGGGAATTGTGATAGCTGACATGAGAAGTCAGGGTTATGATAATGGTGCCAACATGAGAGGAAATAACAGAGGAGTGCAGACACAGCTCCGAGAGTTAAAACCTCAAGGTTTTTTTGTCCCATGCAGTTCTCATTCATTGAACTTGGTGGTCAGTGACACAGCATCAGCTTCAAAGCATCTATGTATTTTTCTCTGCATCAACTCATCAATGGCAAATTTTGAAGCAATATCTGGGACCATCCTCTCTGACACTGAAACCACTGAGTGCTACATGATGGGAAAGTTCAGTGGAGGTCATAACACCCATCAAACACCAAATTGGGACTATAGATGATGCCATAATTGTTGTTGTGGAGGATAATGCTATGACAGGAACTTTTCGTGGGAGAACAGTAGCAGAGGGAAATGAAATCACCAGAAACATACATAATTTCACATTTCTGTGTGGCTTAGTGTTGTGGCAGGAAATACTGTTTGAAATAAATGTTGAAAGCAAGAGACTCCAAGGTGTTGACCATGATATATTTGGAGCAATGGAACAACTGGACAAAGCAAAGTCATACCTACAGTCTTACAGGTCAGATGAGGAATTTCAAAATGTTGTGAAGAGTACACAGAACTTGGCAGAGGAACTTCACACTGAAGCTATTTTCCCACCGATTCAAGAATACAAGAATTACTGAAGATGACATTTTGATTATAGGGAACGGGATAATCCCATAAGAGACCCCAAACAACAATTCAAAGTTGAATTCTTTAACCAGGTACTAGATTGTGCAATAGTCTGTTGAAGAATGTTTCATGCAGCTCAAGGAACACAGCAGTATATTTGAGATGTTGTATGATATTGCAAAACTCCTCACTATATTGGAAGAAGACCTACACCAACAATGCAAGGCATTAGAGACATTGTTGACACATGATGACATGCGTGATATTGATGCGAGTGATTTGGGTGATGAACTGAAAGCCCTTTCAGGATACATTTCAGCAGGATCAACTCCAAAGGCTGTTCTGGAATATATTTGCACAAATAAGATGACTACAGTCTTTCTAAATGCTTTTGTTGCTCTTCACATACTTCTAACACTTCCCGTAACAGCTGCCAGTGGAGAATGCAGCTTCTCCAAGCGGAAGTTAATAAAAACACATCTACGCTCCACAATGACACAGGAGAGGCTGGTTAAACCATCTTAATAGAGAATGAGCTGGCCCAGACTGTGGACCTTCAGGAAGCAGTCCAAAACTTTGCAACTAAGAAGGCATGGAAAACACCACTTTGATTATTCAAACAGCTAAAAATGTCAGTTTTTACTATGCAGACAAGAAAAGTTACATTTGCTGTTCAGGCATTTGAAAGTTAAATGTTAAAATTTTTGAACAAGGCATTTTAAGCTGTTCATTCTCCTTTATTGGAGTAGGTAACAGAGCAGTACCATGAGAGGAGTAGAACAGGTAGAAGGCAGAACTGATACCTTTCAAAGTTTTGGCCCAAGTGAGGGGCGTCATTTGAACTCCCCGCCTCAGGTGCCAAAATGTGGTGGGCCGGCCCTGTCCCCTTTACACTGCCCTTTAATGTAAACGGGAATCAGACACCCAATTTAGAGTCACCTTTGACTTACTGTAACTAAGAAGTCCTCTGCATATTGTAATGGAACAGGTTTGACAGATTTAATATCAGTTTTGATCTTTATAGTGTCTATTGATTTGAAGATTTATTGCTATAGTTTCACATCAAGTTCTTCTTTCTCCAGATTTGTAACATTAAATCATAGGGGCATTTTTTATGCTTTTGGTAACATAGTCTTTGCATATTACAGCTTCTTCGGATATGATCAGGAAATTTCTGATTTTATATTCCTCGTGTCATCCCATAGTGTGGGATGCCATCTAGCTTCCTAGCAATGGGAAACCAAGTATCCAGTTTTATTTCCAAGTTAATTTAAAGTCAAAAGATACTAGGGTAGTGCATATTAATTCTAACAGTGATCTTTCCTTTCCATCAACCAGCCACATATTTAGGAGTCAACAGTAGAGATGACCAAAACTCATGTATTTCAGTCTGCAGGGAATTTCAGTCCTTATGAATTTGCTTTTGTTCCACATTGGAAAAAGAGGAAATTTACCAAAATGTCTCCAGAAGCTGGTGATCCCTGAAAATTTTGTTTCAGAAACACTGATATACAATGTTCCTTAAACAAAATGTGAAATCAACATTCTTGTCAATGTCACAGCTGCTAGTCACTGAATAACATCTGGGAAACTGACAAGAATGTAAATTTCACTTCACTGTTCTGTTGGAGATAGCCTGCCAGGGTTCTCAGGGCTGCTGGGCTCCCTGTTCCAGCCAGAAGAATCCAGGGATACCTATGTGGTTCGAGGAACCTGTCAGCTTTAGTCAGTGCCCTGGGGGCTGGCAGGTTGCTTGTCCAAGCTGTGGCCCCTGCCTGTGTCTTGTCAAATGTTTCATTGAGTCTTGACTAAATTTGACTAAAAATTTCAGTCTGGTGAATCAGCATTTCCAGGCAGCTTCGGTGAAAAGGCTGATAATGTTGCTTTTCATTGTCCGTTCACATGCCAAAAGGGCAGCAAATAAAGTCAGAAATCTATACAAAGTACCTGTCCAATTTCATCATTTTTTTGGCTGAATGGTTCTTTTTCATGGAAATGTGAATCAATCAGGATTAAAAAATACAGCCCTAAAAACATAACATAGTACTTTGCTTGGGCTTTACTGAAAAGAGATCTGCTTAGAAATACAGCAAGATTTAAAATAAGATGAAATAAATAAAAAAAAATATAGTGCAAGTGTATTTGGATCTAGATTTTCAGACGTGCTCAGGATTTGGCATTTTATATAGTAAACAAATTGTCAATAACACTTGTCAAAATGTACAAAGTAAACATCCTTAAAGCAAACTCTTAGTTCTAAAGCAACATTTTTCTTACATTACCTATCTGTGCGTTTCTATTAGTACTGATGGAAATATTTCTTTTTTCAGTTTGTGTGTATAGTAAAATCAACATTTACTAGTATCCAAGTCTAATGACTACCATTGTGTTTTCTTGTCTTTTCTGCTAATTTTGCCTGCATGAAAAATTGGATGTCTGCCAGTAATTCCAGAGCCAGTAATGCCAGTAATTCCAGAGATTTACCTTCATCACACTCTTCAGGTGTCAGTCTTATGTTACCATCTTTTATTAAAAATCGAGATTTTCAAACTTGCAATTACTTACAGCTTATATAGTAAACACAGTTTCCAAGCTACAAAAATATCTGCATGAAATGAATCATAGAATAAGATTAGCATTGGAAGGGACTTCAGGAGGTCATCTAGTCCAATCCCCTGCTCAAAGCAAGACCAACTCCAACTAAATCATCCCAGCCAGGGCTTTGTCTAGTCATGCCTTAAAAACCTCTAAGGATGGAGATTCCGCCACCTCCCTAGTGCTTCACCACCCTCCTAGTGAAATAATGTTTCCTAATATCCAACCTAGACTTCTCCCACTGCAACTTGAGACTATTGTTCCTTGTTCTGTCTTCTGCCACCACTGAGAACAGCCTAGCTCCATCCTCTCTGGAACCCTCCTTAAGGTAGTTGAAGGCTGCTATCAAATTCCCTGTCACTCTTCTTTTCTGCAGACTAAATAACCCCAGTTCCCTCAGCCTCTCCTCGTAAGTCATGGGCCACAAGCCCCCTAATCATTTCTGTTGCCCTCCGCAGGACTGTCTCCAATTTATCCATATCCCTTCTGTAGTGGGGGGAACAAAACTGGACACAATACTCCAGGTGTGGCCTCACCATTGCAAAATAGAGGGGAATAATCACTTCCCTCGATCTTCTGGCAATACTCCTACTAATACAGCTCAACATGCTGTTGGTCTTCTTAGCAACAAGGGCACACTGCTGACTCATATCCAGCTTCTTGTCCACTGTAATCCCTAGGTCCATTTCTGCAGAGCTGATGCCTAGCCGCTTGGTCCCTAGTCTGTAGCAGTACATGGGATTCTTCCTTCCTAAGTGCGGGACTCTACACTTGTCCTTGTTGAAACTCATCAGATTTCTTTTAGACCAGTCCTCCAATTTGTCTAGGTCACTCTAGACCCTATCTCTACCCTCCAGAGTATCTACTTCTCCCCTCATTTTAGTGTCATTTGAAAACTTGCTGAGTGTGCAGTTCATCCCATCTTCAAGATCATTAATAAAGATGTTGAACAAAACCAGCCCCAGGACCGACCCCTGGGGCACATCCAGCCATTGATCACTATGCATTATGCCCGACGATACAGTCAGCTTTCACTTACAGTCCAATGAAATGAAGCCTAAGACTGTGTGGAACTGAATGCAGGAATATATATATATATATATATTCTACTTCCTGTATTTGTGATACGTATGTTATTAAATTAGATCTTAAGTGCCAGTCTGTTTGCCTTGACCTAGATATCATTTGATGTCTAAGCTGACTTTTATAATTCCTAAGGCTAATTTTGACTCCAGCTACTCTTTTTAACCTTATATACATACTGTCCCCATAATATCTTTGTTCTAGCAAGGTTATTTCATCTTTTTGCTTCTTGTGCTCAGGTTTTAAGAAAAACTTTCTCTCTTCCTGATTTGACCAAACCTATCCTGGTTTTTCCTAATTTTCATTCACTCTTTAATGAATGGGACTATATCTGGGTCCCATTTTCTCTTTCACTCTCTCTCTCTCTCTCTTTTAATAATATTAAACCACACTACAGTATATCATGCACTGTTCCATCCTCCAGGCTGCCAATTAGATACCTTATTCATATTAACTTTGCTATTTCTTGGAGTTAAAAAGCTTTAATTGGGCTGATACTTGAATTTCCATGTGCCCTATTGGTGCTTTATGTCCCAGGATGTATCCAGAGGTTTCTAAATAGACAGCTGCTAAACGACCTGACAGAAAAGATAGTGGGATAGTGCTATTCACAATGTGGGTATGTTCTAGCAAGATGGTCAGGGATGCAACGCTGTGTGCTAGGTGTCCTTAGCCTCTGACTGCCAGAAACTGGGAGTGGACAACAGTGGGTGGATCACTTGATCATTGCCTGTTCTGTTAATTCCCTCTTATGCACCTGGTATTGGCCACTGTCAGAAGACACAATACCGGGCTAGATGGACCATTCGTCTGACCTACTATGGCTGTTCTTATGTTCTTCATTGCTGACAGTTATGTCTGAGGATAGGTATGATTAACTGCAAGCCTCAGCATTTCTGACAACCAGACAATTCTGATCATCATCGGGGATAAAGTTTGACTTGGTAACTACACAGAGCATTATTAATGTCATATCAGATCACATCATTAATATGAGATCAGATTCTCATGCACTTCATATTTTCCCTGCTGGTTAATTACACACATTTTGCATCTGTGCTGAGCAGGAACAAGCCCTTATGAAATGTCTAACTTTGCGGGTACATCTATACAGCCTGCAGTAGCAAGTCTTAGAGCCCAGGTGAACAGGTTCAGGCCTGATCAGGTCCAGGCTACCATGCTAAAAATAATAGCATAGATGTTGAAGCTGGTGCTCTGAAGCCCACCCTCCTTCCTAGGCTTCAGAGCCCAAGACTCATTTCCTCAGAATACGGTTGTGTACATTGACTGCACAGATGTGGAATGCCACTCTACTCCTCTGGCAGAATGGAATTATCTACCAAAAAGATAAAGTTAATTTGTGCAGGTGACAAACGCCTTCTCCAGAGCTAGTCCAAGCTGAGGAATGAAATCCCACTGGATCCAAGAACCAACCCCAAATCTTATTACCCTCTTTTACAATCACAACTTTCTCAAGCCTTTTCTCACACATAGCACAGCAGAAAAACAGAAAATGCTACATGTAGCTTTCCCCTGGGGAGGAAAAGGAAGAAAGAATAAACCAAATGTGACAGAGACAAGCTGCTACATATTCAACTGGAAGGTGCCCACATGCAATGATGATAAGAACCCCAAAAGATAAGAAATGACTTAAGCCTCAATGTGGATAAGGAAATACTGTAGAATGGGATCTGTCTTTCATTAACTAACAAACAGTCTAGCAATAATGTATACACATCTGTTCAAAAATACCACCTTAAAACAACTGCTGAGACTTAAAAAAAAAAGACTAAAAAAGTGAAGAAGAAATCTGGTTGCCATGTAACAAACTCAAGTTTACATAAAGAATGAACATGTAATTGACTTCCTATTGATATGCTAATAAGGTAAGAATCTTCAGTTGCTTAATTGGAAAATAGCAAAAGCTGGAAGCAAAATAGGTGTAAATGCATAGATCTGGTTAATTTTAGGTACACAATTTAAATAATCTGCACTTCCTAAAAGCTTGCTTTCCGTTGTGTCTCTTTTCAGGCTGTTTGCAATACTCCTTATTCAAGCCAAACTCCTTTGAACTCAAAGGGAGTTTTGCCAGATTAAAGGATGCCAAACAGAGCCTGTTTTGTATTACTGGCCCTGGTCTCCAGTCTAAGCCTTTTTATGTTAATTCTGTCTTTTTGCTCATTTGAGGAAGATTTGAGGAGTGGGGGTAGAGATCAGAATTCTCTGCCCTAGAATTTCACAATGGTAACTAGCAGAGCTGGGTGCAGTTTTACAGACAAATGGTTTACTCAGTGAACAAGGCAGTTTTGATCGATCTGAAGCTAGTCACAAATTTGATATGAATAGTTTTTGGCCATGCAGAGAATTGTCAGAAGAGGAAGATGGGGTAGTGCTATCTTTGCTTCCCTTATCGCTTTTAGCTCAGTGGTTAGGACAGTCAATTGGGGCATGTTACTCCCAGATTCAAATCTCCACTGTGGAGCAGACCCAAAATAGACCTTTTGATTCACCAAAAAGTTCTGAAAAGTTTCTGATTCAGTTTCCCCCTTACTGATTTTTTTGGTTTCTTGACTGCCACCTAACTGAAAAATGAGTGATGCACTCAGCTCTATGGCTAGTAAGGGCTATGGCTAAGTGTTCTCTGCAGCTTGAAGAAAAGAAAGGGGATATCATATTGCGTAACAGTGACCAATCTAACCAGTTAATTGCCAGCTTTCATATCCTTTTTAAGTTCCACCATGTCCAGACACCTTCTTGAAATGGAGTGGTCATGAGATAGTGCTTTGAGGATGGGGATAGGTAAAGGTGGAGGTAAATGGAAAAGATCTAACTTGAACAGGGACAGGTGGAACTCCACAGGAAATTGTTTAGCTTGTACATCTAGCTACCCGATTAACATCTAATGTGACAGATAACCATTAATCATCAAATGGGTGCGAACTAAAAAGTATTTAGACTCACAGACTCATAGACTTTAAGGTCAGAAGGGACCATTATTATCATCTAGTCTGACTTCCTGCACAATGCAGGCTACAGAATCTCACCCATCCATTTCCATCTCACCTAGCCTATGTCTGAGTTATTGAAGTCCTCAAATTGTGGTTTGAAGACCTCAAGCTGCAGAGAATCCTCCAGCAAGTGACCAGTGCACTATGCTGCAGAGGAAGGCGAAAAAACTCCAGGACCTCTGCCAATCTGTCCTGGAGGAAAATTCCTTGCTGACCCCAAATATGGCAATCAGTTAAACCCTGAGCATGTGGGCAAGACTCACCAGCCAGCACCCAGGAAATAATTCTTTGTAGTAACTCAGATCCCATCCCATCTAACATCCCATCACAGACCACTGGGCATACTTTCCTGCTGACAATCAAAGATCAATTGCCAAATTAATTGCCAAAATTAGGCTATCCCATCATACAATCCCCTCCATAAATGTATCAAGCTTAGTCTTCAAGCCAGGTATGTCTTTTGCCCCCACTACTTCCCTTGGAAGATTTTGCATTACAGTTACCTATAGGGTTCATGGAAAATATCCAACTTTCTGGTTTAATTTTAATTATAAATTAGTATTTTTTTAAAAAAAATGGTCATAACCTTTGGAGACTCCGGAAGCATTCATTTCTCTTCAGAATGAAACTATTTTGTTAGATAGCATTCAGCAACCTTCCAAATGTTCCTGTTATCCAACATGTGTCTTATGACCAACCACAATTAAGCAACATACCAGTAGTTCAAATCTGGAATAGCGAACCATAGAGTTTTAAAAAAATGAACAATTTTGCTGAATAATTTCAAATATTTACATCTGGTAATCTCAATTTCTTAGCGGACATTCTTTGAACAGAATGACAAAATTATTTGAATCAATTATTTATTACCAATCGTTAACTCAGCCCTTAGCAAAAGCCATGAAAAGGTAGTGTTATTATTTCGGTAGTGCAACCTAGCTCCCATGTATAGTGCTGGAATTCTGTAGCTTTTTCTCCATATTAAATGCCATTTGGGAATTACTTTACTGAATTGTTTGAACATTTGGGGGCTGATTCACCACCACATTATTCTAATTTTAATTTGTTTTTTATAGCTTTCAGTGGGAGTTACATTGATGTAAGACTAGCGTGATGCATGGGTAAATCAGGGCCACTGTGGCTAAAGAGGTGTTCAGGAATATGTTCCAAACCAGATAACCAATAAGAGAGTTGAGTTGATTCCTGGTTGATGTATGGAGTTATAATCTGTTTATTTGGAAAGATCTTTAAAGGGCAATGATCCAAAGGTTTTTCGGGTTTTTTCTTCTTCTCAATAAATCATCACAAAGGACATGCTGGTCATTTAAAGCTTTCTCCAGCCTCCGTACAGTCATCCACAGCTTATCAATATGTACAAGAAGCAGGCAATCTGACCATTAGTGCAGTAACATTTAAAATTCAACAAGTCATTGTTGGTACAGGTGAGTTTAAAATTACAAATTAGTATTATTTATATTGTACTTATTGCTTTTGTTAAAAAAGTATTTTTGTTATAGTAGTTAATTTGTTATCAAGACTTAATATCTGATTGTTTTTGTTAAAAATAGTATTTATGTTATGGTCATTAATTTATCAAGACTTAATATCTGATAACTTGTGAGACATAATTAAAATGTTCTGTGTGGTCATATTTTTATTTAGTCCCTTTAATTTATTGTATGAATATCTCATCAGTTTTATGAGACATTATCTTATTTAGTCTGCGGTTATCAGAGTTTTTAGTTAATGATAGAACAAAATGCAAATAGACTGTTTTTCCACAAGTTAACTAGTGATGACTTTATTTAAATAAGTAATCTTAATAGACTGTAGACCCACTTCTATCCTCAGTTATAGTAGAATGACATTTCTTCAGCAAATATCCAGTGTTAATAAGAACAGAATTTGGACTAATAATAAGAAAATTGTACATGTCTAGACCTTTTAAATTAAATCAGAACACAGATATAATCTAGAAGAGCTACAAATGTGTTCACTTCTGATGAGTCGGTAATTTAAAAAAAAGTGTTTTATGTCAGTGCCAGATTGACATCCCTGGAAAAGGCAGTCCCTATCTGTCTGACATCTCCTTGGTGATTTCCAGTTATGAGCTCAAACTCAATATCACTAAAATGGAGCTCTTAACATTTCCCCTCAAGCGCTCCCTACTATATCCTTTCCCAATCACTGTGGACAACACCACCATCCTGCCTATCATGCAGGTCCATAACATAAGAATGGCCACACATGGTCAGACCCAAGGTCCATTTAGCCCAGTATCCTGTCTTCCGACAGTGGCCAATACCAGATGCCCCAGAGGGAATGAACAGAACAGGTAATCATCAAGTGATCTATCCTACTTCTGGCACGCAGCTCGCTAGGGTAAGCACCCTGACAGGCTAGGTCAGTTTGTTTACCTGCTGCGTTGGCAGTTTTGGCAGACTGCAGCTCCCACTGGCCACGGTTCGCTGTCCCAGGCCAATGGGGGTGGCAGGAAGCCATGGCCAGCACATCTCTCATCAGCATCGCTTCCTGCCGCTCCCATTGGCCTGGGATGGTGAACCACAGCCATTGGGAGCCATGGTCCTCTGAAACTGCCAACGCGGCAGGTAAACAAACTGGCCCGGCTTGCCAGAGTGCTTACACTGGTGAGCCCCATGCCATAGGTTGCCGACCCCCAATCTATCCTCTGTAGCTTATTCCCAACTTCTGGCAAACAGAGGCTAGAGACACCATCCCTGCTCAATCTGGCTAATAGCCATTGATGGACCTATCCTTGATAAATTTATCTAGTTCTTTTTTGAACCCTGTTATAGTCTTGGCCTTCGTAACATCCTCTGGCAAAGAGTTCCACAGGTTGACTGCATTGGGTGAAGAAATACTTGCTTCTGTTATTTTTTAAACCTGCTGATTATTAATTTCATTTGGTGCTTACCCTAGCAAGCCACGTGCCAGAGGTTACCGACCCCTGCTGTAGGTACTCACATCCAGACTATGTCAAATATTGCTGATTCTTTCTGCATAACAGTTCTAAAATACAACGTACATCCTTTCTTGTCCATCCACACAACTACAACTCTGTTCATCTGTTGTCTTTAATCTTCTACTTAGATTGTAAGGTACTTGGGAAACAAACTGTTTTTTTGTCTGGATTTGTGCAATGCCTAGCTCAAGGGGTCCTGGTTTATGATTATGACTATTAGGCTCTAGGCTCTTAAGTCCCAGGCAGACTGAGAAGAGTTACAAAAGGATCTCACAAAACTGGGTGACTGGGCAACAAAATGGCAGATGAAATTGTGTATTGATAAATGCAAAGTAATACACATTGGAAAACATAGTCCCAACTATACGGAGAAAATTATGGGGTCTAAATTAGCTGTTACCATTCAAGAAAGAGATCTTGTAGTCATTGTGGATAGCTCTGAAAACATCCACTCAATGTGCAGCAGTCAAAAAAGCAAACAGAATGTTGGGAATGTTCGTTAGAAATACAGCAACACAGGAGTAGTGAGCAAGAATAGGTGATATAAGTGAGACACTTACAGTCAGTAAGAACGTCAAATGGCAGGAAGATACAGGAAGGGAAAAAGGAGGACAGGGAGAATGCATACACTACAGTTTGGACAATGTGACTGCTGAGACATTATATAACATGCCACTGTATGTAGTGTGCGGATGCTGCTGAAAAGATAAAGAAATGGATATGACTGATCTTTGACAAATTCTGACACATGCCCCCTGCCCTCAATTACCATGACTCCCACAGCCTGCATGCCATCGTCCTGCTCCATGTGTAGTTAATCATCTTACATTATGCTGTCTTGTTTCTCTTTGGGAGATGAAAATATACCATCTGTTTATCCAATGCCAGTGACCATGGATGTCATAGAATGGTATTCCTTGGCTACTTTCCTCCCCATGCTGTTTTCTCTCTTCCTTTGAAGTGGCATTGACATAGATGGACATAGTATACTCCAGAGGAGGCCTCAACATAATGCTTGAAAATAGCATTATGTACTGTCTTTAAGGAATTAAAGCCAGGGTGTTCACTACACACTTTCCCATGGAACTTCATGAATATTTATTCTCATTATATGCATCCTTATGAAAATGTTGATTGTTTACGTAATTCGGAATTCTGTTCATTGACTGGTGGCAGAATATGTCCTTCTGTGCCAGTGCCAAATGGATTGGCAGGAAACTATTTCTGCAAAAGCATTCATTAAATTTTCCCATCCCACAATTGTTCATTAGTTCAATTCCAGTTCCAGTTCCATCCTTAGTTCCATAGGTTAATATATTTTATCTGATTCAAAATTTACCTTTATGTTATGAGGAGCACTTGGATCTTACTAACAGTACAGAGGCCACTAGTGTGTTTTGGGGATGCAGGCATAGAGTATCACTGTGCTAATAAATTTAACTAATGAATTCCACCCAAGCGATTTTTATTTTAATTTATTTAAATGCTGTTAGCTTTACAAAGCCATCATCATGGAATTACACCAATTATTATTTCCTACTACTTTCTTGTTAGGAGTTGAATAATTGTGTTGTCTGTATTCCCACTAAACACAGTTTTAAAATTATTTTCATTATTTAAGCACAATGTTTAGTTGCTTTTCTCCCCTTCCTGTCTGCATGTATTATCTCAATAGAGCTCTACCGGAGATCGGTGAGGCAAACAATTCACTGAATCAGTGAAAATGAACACATCAGAAACTCATTCAAGCAGACATCCTTCTGAACTGTTCATTTTCCTGCCAACCCTGTGCTATGTTTTGTGGCTTTCTTGTTACATACTGTTTCATTGTGTAGCTCAAACCTAAGTGAAATAAAATGAAAGGTCAATTTTATATTTTGGTGTCACTCAAGAAATGCAATCCTTTAAAATACTGGTGGAGCTGCACAAGCATGCAGCTGCAATAAACTACCGAACATAGCAATGCTGACCGATCAGGTGTCCCCACCTCAAGTGCTAGTGGTTGAGAACATGTGGTACATTTTTGTAATATGGGAATCAGGCCACATGCACCTTCTGCTTTTAGAGATTGTACTAATCATTAATAAATAGAGATATATAGTGGTTTTGGATAAAACCCTGAAAAACCATGATCCAAGGCAGATGAGCCACAGCACATAAGTGCAGCAGCTCTCTGAATTGCATCCATAAGAAATAAAATCTCCTCAACTTAATATTTTCATATACAACAGTTGACATGCATCAGTGCACACCACTAACTAAACTGAACATGCACTGGGATAATAATGACACTGATATACTAGGACAGGCCATAGAAAGCTGATTGCAATCACTTTGCAGGCCAATCACATTTTCCCCAGTTTGTACTCTAACAGCCATTTCCAGGATCTGGAACTTTATTGGACACAGACAGCCCAATCCAGTTATATACATAGGTATTCTAATGATACAAACCAGCTAACGTCTATCAGATAAAAGAGTCACTGGAAACTTCCCAGTCACTCTAGCACAAATCTGAATATATAATTTCCCCCTCAATACAGACATTTCTAGCAGTCTTCTGTGCTTCTGTATCTTAAATATTGCCCCCATAAATCTCTCTTGTCCAGAGAAAAACAAGTTCAAAGTTTCCGTATGTCTCTTAAGAATATATACCTGGATCTATTGCCTAGAGTCACTGTTGAGTTTGTACCTGATACAATTTATTCAATGAATTGTGAGGGTTTTTTATGTAGCCATTTTTCAAAAAGGCAAAAAGCGGACATTTATGTCCAGATCTTTCAAAGACTTACATAAGTGAGCAGCCTCAAACAAGTTTAATAGACTACCGATGCTTAGAGGAAAGTGTATATGTAAGTCTTTGAAACACTGAAGATTTATATAGAACTTGTGGTATTATTTGTGCAGTAGAACTGTATCTTTAAGTTTTTGCTATTTGGGCTTTTTCTTTGTTTAGTGTAACTAGGGTCAAAATGGTATTCAATGAACAACCACTTTATTTTGTTTTACAATAGCGTATGATTTTATGTTTTTTAAATGTCAAAAGGGCTTTGCTGCATGCCCTTGGGTGTGTGGTTCCTTTACATAGAAATAAAAAATAATAATAAAGCAATTAACTTTTTATATATTTTTTCACAGTGAGCTGTTTTTCTTTTTAAAGAAACCAAAAGTTTTAGAAAGTGATCTTAGCACAATATAAATATTTACCTTTTTAAGTGGATCAGCTTTGCCTTGTACTTCCCAAGATCTCATTGACTCAAATGAGAGCTTAGGATACATAAAGAATTCATGGGCAATCTCAAATGGACATGGCCACAGCACTATCTATCTGATCTAGCTTCAAGCTAGTCACTGCCTCAGTTTCCCTCACTCAGATTGGAGCTTCCTTACCAGGAAGGACTCACTGCCACATCCAAGTCTGTTTCCAGGAAGAGTTTTATTCTTCAAAACATGAAACATAGGTAAAACATCAAAAACAAGAGAACCTTCTTTCTTCACCCTATGCTACATCTCCCAGAGGCTTTTTCTCTTGACTTTCAGTACTGAAAAGAGGAAATACCCTTCCCTTCAATCTCCCTCACTCCTCCTTTCAGGGCATATTTCAGGAGCCAATCTCCCTTCCAAATGATCTCTCTTGAGTTCTTTAAGGAAAATACCTGACCCCTATCTACCTGCATCTGATAATAGAATGGGGTGGCCAACACCAGGCCTGCTGACTCTTAAATTAGGAGGCTACCTTTCTATAGATTTTTATCTCTTGTGACATAAATGAATAAAAAAATCTTTAAAATTTCAAACGTACACATTTCTGTATGGGACTATATGAACTGCAACGTTGAACGTTATTTTTTTCTTTAGTAAAATGCCAAATATTGATATAATCTTTCATTTGACATTTTACAATCTTTTGACTTTTTAATACAGATAATTACATCAAAGAGTACAATTACATGGGTTAGATATTATACTGTAATAACCCCTCACATAACAATAGCCTTTTCCTTTTTTTTTTTAGCATTATTAAACATTATTGAACTACCAATACATATTTGGATAAATACAAGTATATGGGTCAGATTTAACCTCCTCATATAGCTCTTTTTTCAGACACATGACCGGACTAGATATTGTCACATGAGAAGTTCCTGTCAAAATAGTGAGAAAAGTTGGTCCTCTCTATCTCCAATGGCTGTGGATGGACAAGAAAAAAATAATTATCAGTTTGTTTTGGACTTTTAAACATCGGGCCAGATCCATATATGACCCACACTTAAACAGTGTTACTCTTTGTTCCCCTCAAGTAGCTGGACCTGTATAGGGTTACAAATCTGCCCCTTGCTCTTACCTATCAGTACCTGATACTTTAGTTCAGTTAGGTGTTGGGTTATACTTGGATAACGTAAACCCAGGACTTAAAAAGATTGATACTGTTATACACCTGCTGTGGATCTGTCCCACAATTTTCATTGCTTGCCATATAGATTTATTTTTTTACCTTATTTCTTCCCCTTTAAAAATTGGTTGAGATATACTTGATCTAATATTTCATAAATTCATACCACCAAAATATCTTTTGTTTTCTTTTGCTAGTCAGATGCATGCAGATTTAAGGCCTCAGCTGAATGGTACACCTACTGGCCTGAATCCATGACTCTGGCCATGGAGTGCTCAGAGCAACACAGTGAAACTGGGAGGTGCAAAGGTGGGTTTAAACTATCTTTATACTCCCCGATCCTGGGGCTTCTCTGTACACTGAGGGGAGATCGATCTAAGATATGTAACTTCAGCTATGAGAATAGCCTAGCTGAAGTCACGTATCTCAGATTGAATTAAAATTACTTACTTTGCATCCTTGCGATGCCCTGAGGCTCCCCCGTCGACTTTGCTTCCACCTCTCGCCAAGCTGTAGTTCAGCATCCAACGGGAGAGCAATTGGGATTGATTTATCGCATCTATACTACACGTGATAAATCGATCCCAGATAGATTGATCCGGCAGGTAGTGTAGACATACCCTCTGTACCAGGCCAGTCCTCGAGGGAGTAACAGCAGCCAGAATGCAGCCTGGATTTCCTCAGTGATGTCTCCTCTCTCCTGTCCATAACCTCCTAACTGGCTGCAGGGCTAGGTAGTGTGGTATAGAAACCACTATGGCATGTCTATGCCAACAAAGGATTCCTTTACATTTGAGTGACCTTATCACAGTTGGCCAATCCAGCTTTGTGCAGCTTTGTACTAGCAAAGGGATGCAGAACTACTCTAATGTAGAAGACAATTTAGCTCATTGACTTAATTTTACCCTAATATATATCAACAGTTCATATGGGGGTTCAACTTCACATATTTCTACACAGGGAAACTTCTATCATTTTGTTCCTGGATTATTATTTTATAGCAATGAATCTTTGTAATAAACAAACCTTTTACATACTTCTCTACTAATATGCTAGTTGTATAGCTAATTGGTCTAGAGTGCACCTTTCTTGCATCACCTGTCATGCTATAAGCATATATGAAACCAATTAGTCTATTTATTTTCCTTACTGGGTAAGAAACAATATTAACATTAATACATAACACTAAGAGAACATTTACTAGGTTTTATTGATAAAGTAAGTAAGGAAAATGTGTTTTTTCAAAATATATGGGGACAGATCCTCAGGTGGTATAAATGCACATAGCTGCCGAACTATCTCCTACTTTTTTTAACCTGATAGTGTCTTTTTTCAGGAGTGTATACATATGTAATAACATGAAAATAAGTGACAGCTGGAACTAATATGACCTTAAGACTGTGTTAAATAGTAGCTATATATCCAGTATGAGATATGTCTTTTATTCAAATGAGAGGCATGCTATATAACATGAAATGCTTGTCTCCTATCCAAGGCTTTCTGTTGCAACAGCTGTTCTTTTCCTATTGTGTTCTTTCAAGGCTGGTAAGCTGCAATGATTAAAATGGAGCATACTATCGAAACAACGTGTGTCTTTGGTGAAATAATTACATTTCAGATTAGTTTAATCAAGTCATTGATTCAGGGACCCACAAAACTGCAAGCAGCATCACATATGCACTGAAGATGTCCCTGAACATTCGATTTTTTTTCATTTGGAGCTCTGAATTTGGTGAAAAAATATATACAATTTACATGCAGATAGACAGCACCGAATTGGCTTTGCACTTAAAGGGGCTCAAGGGTGTAAGTTATTTCAGCCAAGGCTGGTAGAGAATTACATTAAAATATCCAGATATGCTTCCTCATTTGAAGTAGCACAAGAAGGGCATAGAACTGCAGCACCACTGCCCCTCCCACTGCAGAACAACCACTCTTCCTGGGCATCCAAAGCAAGAGGAAAAGAGAGGTCCATTGTAGCCCTTTTGCCCTAGCGCAAAATGGGTGATAGAGTAGGGATGAATTGCCTACCTGTGGTATCTTGTAAGGGGGAATTTTACCATTACACTGCTGGAGAAATCATTAGTCATCTGAGATCTGATTCACCTGTGTATTAGCCTAATCTTATACCCATTTCGGTGAAGTTACCCCAGCAGAAAACTAGCAGAAAACTAGCACAGAAGTGTTAATGGCCCCAGAAGCATGCACCCTAGACTAGTTCAAAACCGAGACTGATGGCTGAAATATTTCAGAAAACAATCATCAGCTTAATTGTAATTGATTGTACCTTGTAAACTGTGGAAATCTGGTTGCAGTAATTTATCAATGGTTGAATGACTTAAATACAAAATGGATTTCACTCAGTTGTTCTAACTGTTTCTAAAATAACCTATTGGAGCTTTCTCTAGATAATACCTAATACTTTACTCTTGCCATCCACTCCACTACATAGGTAGCCTCCAGCCAGGCTTGTTTCAGACTTTGGGAAGAGAAGGCATACTAACTAGTCACCTAAAATTTCATCTACTTCCACACAGCCCAGGGAAGGATAGCAGGATTCTGGACATCTTCTTTATGAAACCAGAATCAAGTGGGATTCAGATCTTGGGCCTGTTATGAGAATGAAAGATGGATAGTGGGGGACCTGTTTAGGTATGATAGAAATATTGGTGAAGGAATCCAGAATTTGGAAAACTCAATAAGTAGCCATACATGGATATTTTGTGAACACTGAACTCCAGCATCCCCAGAGTTTTAAGTATCACTGCTACTAAGTAGGTCCTTCAAGAGACAGTCAACCAAGCCATCCTGGACTGCATCAAAGTTCACTACATGTAGAAATAATGAAATCCCCCCTTCCTCTTTCCTTCTGTCTGTCACTTCCAACCTAAACACAGTGATTAACCATACTCCATTGCAAAGAAATTTAGCTACAAATTTATTTAAACTGAATTTAAACACTGTCTCTTAATTGTACAATGTACAATGGAGACAGGACCAATTGTGCCTCCTTCACATAGCTCAGATGCTTGTCCCATATTATGGCATACTGTATTCATTCTGCAAGTGAATTCTCATAGAGAATGCTGCTATTTGTGTATCCTCCTTCCCTCTAATTACACATTCTCTAAACAAGCAGCACAGTGATTTGATGTAACCCTGTAATTTCAAGAGAAAATAACCCCACAGCTCTGATGTCACCTCAGCTCATCACAAATATATTTCAGATACTGATCTCAGTTACGTCAGTGTAAATCAAAAGGAACATCACTTGCTTCACTGGAATTATTTTGACATGACAATGGTATAAATGAGGCTGGAAGCTCATTCACAGAATCTATTTATAGAGAACATGTCTTCCCTAGCTATGCTTTTAGACTGTAGAATTTATCTTGGCTAATGTTAGAGCTATAAAAATCTGTTATATAAAAAATAGAATAATTCCCCAGCTTTTTAAACCTCTCTCAAGACATGAGGCTTATGTAGTGTGTTGCAGTGGAGAGTATGCATAGTGTACCAAATCCTGCAGTTCTTCTTCAGACAAAATTCCCATTGAATTCCATGGGAATGTTGTCTATGTGAGGACGGCAGGATTTGTCCTGGGGCTCTTCCAGGGCTCTCTGTGCAGATCATTTCGCTGATTATCTCATCAATTCACACTAGATTTATTGAAGATAGATGGCCAAGACATAAACTAGTTTGCTATAATAAGTTGCATACAGCAATTTACGTAGAAAATAAGATGTGTCAGAATAACAGATATGTCAGATTGTATATGCTACCATTTCCATTTCTTTGTTATTGTGTCAAGTGATGCAAAAACAGCTTGTGTTTTGTTTTGTTTTAAATTAAACAACAAAAGCCTAAGTCTCCTATATCTATACACCCTGAACTTTTATGGGATACAAAAATTAAAACTCAGGTCTGATCTTAGTGAGCAAGTTGAAACCTAAGTTTAGAGCTGCGGCACTGAGCCAGCTAGCAGGGTAAGTAACCCAAAATCACCCTTTAAAAACATATTAGAAAAAATATTGAAATGGTAAACAGGACCATTCCTTGTAGATAGTTAGCAAGGTCATGTTAAAGGACTAGAGTTCTTGAAATATAAGCCTGTATAGAGAATTCAAAATAGATACTAATTTATTTGTCTGTGTTTACCTATATCTTGTTAGAAGCTTAATAATATGACCTAATTAAGTTGAAAATGCTAAACTTTGGTTCCTGTCTGTAACGTTTCATTACATATTCTATAGATTCAGAGATCAAAAGGGAATATTAACATTTAAATGAAACTTGTGGTATAATAATATTGTCTTAATTTTTCCTTGAAGTTTGTAGTAAACTATCTATGAACTGTTTGAATGGGTAACTGTCTTATACTAATCAGTGCAACTGGTTTATCTGTGTTTTCACAGGAAATAGAAGGTTAGCTTCAAAGCAACAATATACACCACTTACTCTTCATTTGGGAAGGCCCTGGCTGTGATCATTTGCTGTCAAGTGGCCTATCTGCTGATCTTCAGCTATAAAAAGCGGGTAGGGACTGAACCTTACTATATCAGATCTGCTTAAACTTTGTCAGGGGAAGTTCAAGTCACAAGACTGAGGTCTCCAGGTGTATCCTGGATTATCCCTGCAAATTCTCATGGAAGAATTTTAACAAACTCTACACATAGACTGACTATTGGACTATTGAACTGGTTCTGTAAGAACTTTTACAAACCAGCAGTTTCATCTTCTCTACTACAAAACTATCTTTTTCTGGATGTGGGTCAAAGTAAATTGCGGATGAGGTGATATACTGCCCAGAGTTTTGGATCTGAAACAAATCTGAAAATTGTTTCCCTGGCACTTGGATTCATTTTGCACTGAAACAGCTGGTTGGGTCTGAATACTTACCTCAGAGGTGGAATAGAATGTGGCACTGGAATGCTTGTGAGAGGAGCAAATGAAGTGTAGTATTGACAAGGATGGCATGACTGACAAAGAGAAGTCAGATCCAGGAGGAGAGGTAGGAAGAGATGTAGCTGATGGCTGTAGATCCTTGGAAGTAAGAACAGGAAGTTTAATGCCCCTTTTCTTTTTGTATCTAACTTAATGAAGTAACATAAAGAAAAGAGGCAATAGATCAGGGGTCGGCAACCTTTCAGAAGTGGTGTGCCGAGTCTTCATTCATTCACTCTGATTTAAGGTTTCACGCGCCAATAATGCATTTTAATGTTTTTAGAAGGTCTCTTTCTATAAGTCTATAATATATAACTAAACTATTGTTGTATGTAAAGTAAATAAGGTTTTTAAAATGTTTAAGAAGCTTCATTTAAAATTAAATTAAAATGCAGAGCCCCCCAAACCGGTGGCCAGGACCCAGGCACTGTGAGTGCCGCTGAAAATCAGCTCATGTGCCGCCTTCAGCACTCCTGCCATAGGTTGCCTTCCCCTGCAATAGATAAAGGAGGGGTATGAGGAAAGAGAGAAAGAAAGATGACTTTGGCAGCAATGTTCTGGAAATCTAACCTTGTAGGAGAGAGTTTCTATCTTTTTATAAAGTAAATTAATAGCCCTTCAGTGCTAAAAGAGAAACAAAAGAAAGCAAAGAAAAAAATACTTCCTCCCCATGCCTGAAAGAGTATAAAAACTATTAAAACATGAACAAGTAGAAAAAAAATCTATCAAGAATATACCATAGAAAGATGTGCAGATATGTTTTACAGAATCATGACCAAACCCTAAAACCCCACTCACAGTCAAAACTCCTACTGAAATAAATAGACAGTTTTGCATGATGAAGGACTTCCACATCTGCCCCTTAGTTTGCATGGAATGTGCAGAAGTCCAACATGTGGCCTATCATCTTTAATAACCTCTTAAACTTTTAAATTATGATTTAGGTGATGTATGGGGCATTGTGCTGCTCTGGAAAAGGGTAAAATTTGCCCTGTATGTCCAATGAATGGCAAATACAATACACACAGCAGATTATGGAAACAGATCAGTAAATATCTAGGACATTAGAATCCTACAGATCAATCTTATTTTATGGGTTCTTCTCTCTCTCTCTCTCTCTCTCTCTCTCTTTTGTGTAATCCATTATATTTTAAGACATAGTGAAATAAAACTTGGTTGCTAGGCTCATGACTCTAAACCATTAACCCTAAACTTTATATAAAGACTCATGACTCTAAATCATTAACCCTAAATTGTATATATTTCTGTATATACCCATGTCCTTTTGACATTACCTGGTAAGACATCTTTCTCCCCCAATCGGGAAATTAATGAAATATTTTATAATAGATTCTGTTACCATTATTGCAGGGCACTCTCATGATAATGCAATCAAATTATAGTCTATTACATGCAAAGGCTTCCATCTGTTTTCAGTCCAGACAGATGGTAATCAAACCCATTTCAACCTATCCATTGATCAATATTTGTTGATATTGGTAATGGTAAAGTGTGAAATATGGAGCTCAGATATGAGCATGCTAGATACATTCCCCACTAGATAGAAATACTATACTGTGTATCTTAGTAAAATGTCATAAATAACTCACAAAGTTGGATATTGGAAAAGGTGATTAAGCCAGATGTAATGAAAGAAGGAATCAAATTTAATTAGACAAAGTTCTTTAAGTGCTCATCTTGAAAAAAAACATGGTGAAAGGACAGGCTATATGATGATAATAAAATATACAAATGGAGCTGTAAAAAATTAGATATGTGTCCAGCTAGCCAAAAATTATTTGAGTAGGTGATGAACTATGGTATCAATTAGTTAGAAGACTCATTCTACAGTACTTTGGTCTTTGAGCTTCACTTAAGATTGAATAACAGATATCAGATCTGAAATAAGTGTGTCTTTCTACTATGATTCACTTTAAAATGACATCAAATTCCCATTAAACACAGTACTGTGCAAGTGCACTGACTTGTAAAGTGTACTTGCAGTACATAAAATCCTGCATATTCTCAGTAGTCTGAATATTGTAAATGCTATACCTGATATTTATACTGCATGTCCTGTGAAATGAAAACATGTTTTGTGTTTTCTTTTTCCCTTGCGTTTGGTATGCACTTACAAAAACTTTAAGATTCATTAGAAGCATTTGCACTGATTTTAATGGACCTTTGATCAGCCCTCTCTCTCTCTCTCTCTCTCTCTCTCAGATCAACAGGAGAATAGAACATTTACTTTGAAAGTACCTTTACACTATGGATAAAGAGTATAATTCAGATATTTGTTTATTTAACTCTATGGAATAAGCAGGATGCTGGTAAATACACCTATTCTTGCAATGAACTATTTTTATACTTTTTACAATTATTCAGTTAATAGTATGTGATCCTTAGAATAACTTATCATAACCTTAGTTAGTCCCAGATTTGGACCTTAGCGTCCAAAATATGGGGGTTAGCATGAAAACCTCCAAGCTTAGTTACCAGCTTGGACCTGGTACTTGCTGCCACCACCCAAAAAAATTAGAGTGTTTTGGGGCACTCTGGTCCCCCTGAAAAACCTTCCCTGGGGACCCCAAGACCCAAATCCCTTGAGTCTCACAACAAAGGGAAATAATCCTTTTTCCCTTCCCCCCTCCAGGTACTCCTGGAGAGATACACAGACACAAGCTCTGTGAATCCAAACAGAGTGACTCCCCCTCTCTGTTCCCAGTCCTGGAAACAAAAAGCACTTTCCTCTTCATCCAGAGGGAATGCAAAATCAGGCTAGCAAATCCAACACACACAGATCTCCCCCTGATTTCTTCCTCCCACCAATTCCCTGGTGAGTACAGACTCAATTTCCCTGAAGTAAAGAAAAACTCCAACAGGTCTTAAAAGAAAGCTTTATATAAAAAGAAAGAAAAAATACAAATGGTCTCTCTGTATTAAGGTGACAAAATACAGGGTCAATTGCTTAAAAGAAATATGAATAAACAGCCTTATTCAAAAAGAATACAAATCAAAGCACTCCAGCACTTATATTCATGCAAATACCAAAGAAAAGAAACCATATAACTTACTATCTGATCTCTTTGTCCTTACACTTAGAAACAGAAGATTAGAAAAGAGAAACTACTTCTCCAAAGCTCAGAGAAAGCAGGCAGACAGAAAACAAAAACCTCAGACACAAAATTCCCTCCACCCAAGTTGAAAAAAATCCGGTTTCCTGATTGGTCCTCTGGTCAGGTGCTTCAGGTGAAAGAGACATTAACCCTTAGCTATCTGTTTATGACACGCCCCCCAAATTGCAGACAGTGGGGAAGCTCACTGGCGGTGATTTCCTTCTAGAACTTTAAAATAAACAGATTACTACAACACATGCACCTTTACATATACCACTAAGTATATAACTAACAGACTTCTACATTTTAAGAACACTTTTTAACTACTGAATTCTGGGAAACTCTCACGGGAGAGAGCATCAGCTACTTTGTTAGAAGCTCCTGTGATGTGTTGAATTTCAAAATCAAAATCTTGGAGAGCTAAACTCCAACGAAGAAGTTTCTTGTTGTTCCCCTTGGCAGTATGAAGCCACTTTAGTGCAGCATGGTCAGTTTGTAGTTGGAACCGCCGTCCCCAAACATATGGGCGTAGCTTTTCCAGGGCGTACACAATGGCATAGCATTCCTTTTCACTGACTGACCAGTGACTTTCCCTCTCAGACAGTTTCTTGCTGAGAAACACGACAGGATGGAAGTTGTGATCTGTTGCTTCCTGCATGAGCACTGCTCCTATACCACGCTCAGATGCATCCGTGGTTACTAGGAATGGCTTGTCAAAGTCCGGGGCCCTGAGCACAGGGTCAGACATGAGCATCGCCTTAAGCTGGGTAAAGGCCTTTTGACACTCATCAGTCCACTTAACTGCATTTGGCTGGGTCTTTTTGGTCAGGTCGGTCAGTGGGGCAGCGATTTGGCTGTAGTGTGGTACAAATCGCCTGTAGTATCCGGCCAAGCCTAAGAAGGATTGGACCTGTTTCTTTGACCTTGGGACAGGCCATTTTTGGATAGCATCCACTTTGGCCTGTAGGGGGTTTATGGTTCCTCGACCCACCTGGTGCCCCAGGTAAGTCACTCTGTTTTGGCCTATTTGACACTTTTTGGCCTTAACAGTTAGTCCGGCCTGCCTGATGCGCTCAAAGACCTTTTCCAGGTGGAGTAGGTGTTCGGGCCAGGAGTCTGAAAAAATGGCCACATCATCGAGGTAGGCAACTGCAAATTCTCCCAGTCCAGCTAGTAGACCATCTACCAGCCTCTGGAAGGTGGCGGGTGCATTTCGAAGGCCGAAAGGAACGACATTGAATTCATACACCCCCGCATGGGTGACGAAGGCTGACCTCTCCTTGGCAGGTTCATCTAGCGGTACTTGCCAGTACCCCTTGGTTAAGTCTATTGTAGAGATGAACTGGGCACGTCCCAACTTCTCCAATAGCTCATCGGTGCGTGGCATTGGATAGTTGTCTGGACGAGTTACCGCATTTAGCTTACGGTAGTCCACGCAAAAGCGTATTTCCCCATCTGGTTTGGGTACCAGAACCACTGGAGATGCCCATGCACTGGTAGATAGGCGGATTATACCCATCTGTAGCATGTTCTGGATCTCCCGTTCTATAGCAGCTTGTGCATGAGGAGACACCCGGTAGGGTGGGGTTCTGATTGGGTGAGCATTACCTGTATCAATGGAGTGGTATGCCCGTTCAGTCCGTCCTGGGGTGGCTGAGAACAATGGGGCGAAGCTAGTGCACAGCTCCTTGATTTGTCGCCGCTGCAGACGTTCCAGGGTGGTTGAGAGGTTCACCTCTTCCACGCCACCGTCTTTTTTCCCGTCGTAGTAGACACCGTCAGGCCACTCAGCATCATCTCCCTGGACTGTAAACTGACAAACCTGTAAGTCTCTGGAATAGAAAGGCTTGAGAGAATTAACATGGTAAACTCTAGGTTTTAGTGAGGAATTGGGAAATGCTATGAGGTAATTCACAGTTCCCAGGCGCTCTTGGACCGTGAATGGCCCTTCCCATGATGCTTCCATCTTATGGGCCTGTTGCACCTTCAAGACCATAACTTGGTCTCCTACCTTGAAGGAACGTTCTCTGGCATGTCTGTCATACCAGGCCTTTTGCTCTTCCTGAGCATTCTTTAGGTTCTCTCTAGCAAGGGCTAAAGAGTGTCGGAGGGTGCTTTGTAGGTTGCTTACAAAGTCCAAATGTTAGTTCCTGGAGAAGGCGTAAACCCCTCCCATTGCTGCTTCACCAACTGTAATGGCCCCTTAACCTCGTGACCATACACAAGTTCAAATGGTGAAAACCCTAAACTGGGATGTGGTACAGCCCTGTAGGCAAACAGCAACTGCTGCAACACTAGGTCCCAATTATTGGAGAATTCGTTGATGAATTTTCGTATCATGGCCCCCAAAGTTCCATTGAACCTTTCCACCAGGCCATTGGTTTGATGGTGGTACGGGGTGGCAACCAAGTGATTCAAATCATGAGTTTCCCACAGTTTTTCCATGGTCCCTGCCAGGAAATTAGACCCTGAATCTGTAAGGATGTCGGAGGGCCAACCTACCCTGGCAAAGATGTCTGTTAGGGCCAGGCACACAGTGTTAGCCCTGGTGTTGCCTAGAGCTACTGCTTCCGGCCATCGGGTAGCAAAGTCCACTAAAGTCAGTACGTACTGCTTTCCTCTCGGTGTCTTTTTTGGGAAAAGACCCAGAATATCCACAGCTACTCGCTGAAATGGGACTTCAATTATGGGGAGTGGCTGGAGAGGGGCCTTGACCTGGTCTTGAGGCTTTCCCACTCTTTGGCATACCTCACAAGACCGGACATACTTGGCAACATCCTTGCCCATCCCCTCCCAGTGGAAGGACTTCCCCAACCGGTCCTTGGTTCTGTTCACCCCAGCATGGCCACTGGGATGATCATGGGCTAAGCTTAAGAGCTTCCCCCGGTACTTAGTTGGAACCACCAACTGTTTTTGCGGCTGCCATTCTTCCCGGTGTCCACCCGAAAGAATCTCCTTGTATAAAAGTCCTTGGTCTATAACAAACCGGGATCGATTAGAAGAGCTGAGAGGCGGTGGGGTGCTCCGTGCCACCGCCCAAGCTTTCTGAAGGCTGTCATCTGCTTCCTGCTCGGTCTGGAACTGTTCCCTTGAGGCTGGGGTCACCAGTTCTTCCTCAGACTGTGGACTTGGGCTTGGTCCCTCTGGAAGCGATGTAGGTGATGGGGTTGTTTCCGTTGCTGGTGAACCGCTCTCCGCTGGTGCACCTGAGGGTATTTCAGGCTCTGGCTGAGCCTTTTGGGTATGGCTGTCTGTTGCTTCTGCCAGTTGTGGCTCGCTGGCGCCCACTGGCATTGAGTTTGAAGATGGGGTTGCAATCGCTGGTGCTGGTTGCTGTTCCAGTTCCGGGCCTGGGACTGGAGGTGCTGTGGCTGTTTCAGTGGTTGGCATGGAATCTGGATCCACTACCTCTGTCTGGGTCTCTGGTAACACAGACGGGGCCTCTGTGGACGGCTCAGGAACAGGAATGGGTCTGGAAGCTTGCCTGGTTTGGCTATGTGTAACCATTCCCACTCTCTTGGCCCGCTTCACCTGGTTGGCCAAGTCTTCGCCCAGTAGCATGGGGATAGGATAATTGTCATAGACTGCAAAAGTCCACATTCCTGACCAGCCTTTGTACTGGACAGGCAGTTGAGCTGTAGGCAAGTCTACAGCTTGTGACATGAAGGGGTAAATTGTAACTTTGGCCTTTGGGTTGATGAATTTGGGGTCAACGAAGGATTGGTGGATAGCTGACACTTGTGCCCCCGTGTCTCTCCACGCAGTAACCTTCTTTCCGCCCACTCTCAAATTTTCCCTTCGCTCCAAGGGTATTTGAGAGGCATCCGGGCCTGGGGATCTTTGGTGTGATGGTGGAGTAATGAATTGCACTCGCATGGTGTTCTTTGGACAGTTGGCCTTGATATGTCCCAGTTCATTACACTTAAAGCATCTTCCATCTGATGGGTCACTGGGCCGAGGTGAGTTACTGGAGACTGGTGAGGTGGAAGAGTAGGGTGTCTGTGGCTTTACTTGGGTGGTATGTGGGGTCTTTGGCTGTCCTCGGTTGTAGGGTTTATGGTCGGTGTGCCCCCTGGGGTAATCGTTCCCCTTGACAGTAGCTTTCTTGCTTTCTGCCACTTCCATCCATTTGGCTCCAATCTCCCCCGCCTCAGCGAGATCTTTGGGTTTTCCATCTTGTATGTACCGTGTGATATCTTCAGGAACACCATCCAAGAACTGCTCCATTTGTATGAGGAGGTGCAGTTCTTCCAAGGTTTTAACATTGTGTCCTGATATCCAGGCCTCATAATTTTTTGCAACGTAGTAGGCGTGTTTGGGAAATGACATATCTGGTTTCCACTTTTGGGTTCTGAAGCGCCGACGGGCATGATCTGGGGTTATGCCCATTCTGTATCTGGCCTTGGTTTGAAAAAGTTTATAGTCATTCATTTGCTGCTTAGGCATTTCAGCTGCCACCTCTGCTAAAGGTCCACTGAGCTATGACCTTAATTCTACCATGTACTGGTCTTCGGGGATGCTGTACCCAAGACAGGCTCTTTCAAAATTTTCCAAGAAGGCCTCGGTGTCATCACCTGCCTTGTAGGTGGGAAATTTCCTGTGCTGTGGAGCAATAATTGGCGATGGGTTGTTAAGATTGGCTGGAGTCTGTTGCTTAGCCTTTTCTAATTCCATGGCCTGTTGGTGGGCTTCCCTCTGGAGTTTTATCTGTCTTCTGTGGGCTGCCTCTTCTTCTGCTTGTTTCCTTCGGTGGGCCACCTCTTCTTTTTCTAGTATTCTTTTGTGTGCTGCCTCTTTGGCTGCCTGTTCTCTTTGGTAGGCTGCCAGTTTGATGCTTTCTTCCTTTTCTTTCAGCTCCAGTTGTCGCCTGTGTTCAGCTTCTTTGAATTGCCCTTCGGCCTCAATTTTTGCCTTAGAAGTCATGATTCCTGTTTTTTTTTGTGTTGGGGTGCCCTCCGGTGTTTATCTTCTGAACTGCAGGTTCTCTGTTGCCTCCTGAAATCTGCCTAGCAACAGTGCCTTTAGCTAATCTTCAATGTTAAGTAAACCTGAAAAACCACTTTATTTGCATGTATATAGTGCTGGTAATGACTCTCAATGGGAGTGCTATTGCATGACAAAAGACCCTTAACAGTCTGGTAATGGCTTCTTGCTTAACATGCAAGCCACAAACTGCCAGAGAGAGCAGAACAAAAAATTCTCTTTGGTTCCCTTTTAAAACCAACTGTTTCTCTCTGCTAAAAAGCCCTTAGCAGAGAAAAGAAAAATATAATATTCCTACTGGCTTCTGGATTCTGTCTATCATCCCACCGCTGCTACTCATATCATAACCTTAGTCCCAGATTTGGACCTTAGCGTCCAAAATATGGGGGTTAGCATGAAAACCTCCAAGCTTAGTTACCAGCTTGGACCTGGTACTTGCTGCCACCACCCAAAAAAATTAGAGTGTTTTGGGGCACTCTGGTCCCCCTGAAAAACCTTCCCTGGGGACCCCAAGACCCAAATCCCTTGAGTCTCACAACAAAGGGAAATAATCCTTTTTCCCTTCCCCCCTCCAGGTACTCCTGGAGAGATACACAGACACAAGCTCTGTGAATCCAAACAGAGTGACTCCCCCTCTCTGTTCCCAGTCCTGGAAACAAAAAGCACTTTCCTCTTCACCCAGAGGGAATGCAAAATCAGGCTAGCAAATCCAACACACACAGATCTCCCCCTGATTTCTTCCTCCCACCAATTCCCTGGTGAGTACAGACTCAATTTCCCTGAAGTAAAGAAAAACTCCAACAGGTCTTAAAAGAAAGCTTTATATAAAAAGAAAGAAAAATACATACAAATGGGCTCTCTGTATTAAGGTGACAAAATACAGGGTCAATTGCTTAAAAGAAATATGAATAAACAGCCTTATTCAAAAAGAATACAAATCAAAGCACTCCAGCACTTATATTCATGCAAATACCAAAGAAAAGAAACTATATAACTTATTATCTGATCTCTTTGTCCTTACACTTAGAAACAGAAGATTAGAAAAGAGAAACTACTTCTCCAAAGCTCAGAGAAAGCAGGCAGACAGAAAACAAAAACCTCAGACACAAAATTCCCTCCACCCAAGTTGAAAAAAATCCGGTTTCCTGATTGGTCCTCTGGTCAGGTGCTTCAGGTGAAAGAGACATTAACCCTTAGCTATCTGTTTATGACATAACTATTTAAATCAAATTATAGATACTTATTTCTGGCTTTATGAGAAACATAGAGCAAAATTCCTTGCTGTTGTAAACTGATGTAGCTCCATTGATTTCAGTGGGGCAGCACAAATTTACACCAGCAGAGAATTTGGTTCACATGTGGTTTATGGCACCTGAAGATTCAGAAAAGTGATTATAAAAAGCTCTAGCGAATGAGCCATTATAGAAATGCTAATGTGTGCTGAAATACTAGGATTTCACATATAATTGCAATCTTTCTGAAATGGTCTGAAAGTCATTTTCTTCCCTACTTGGGGCTGGGTTTTAGCTCTTGTCATTTCCTTCTCATTGTTCTGTCAGAACCGAGCTTCCTGGAACAGGTAAAGGGTTCAATTCCCTAATCAGTGGATCTCCTGAGATCCACAAGATTTTAGTGAGTTTGTCAAGACCCATGTGTCTCTGGATAACTACTCTACTGGGCTCCTCTGGTCCTGGCAACAGGACTTCTTCAGTGTCCCCGTGCCATTGGCTATCTCCTCTAGTGGCAACATAGTAAAAGCCATGAAAATATTTTTTTTCCTAGGAAAGTTCTTTTGAGACCTGGGAATCTTATTTTTAGTGTCTTGAAGATGAGATGAGATGAGAAAGACGAGAAATGCTGGCAGAGTCGCTAGTTGAAGCCAGTCACTTTAAATGATCTGTCATATGTGCAACATTTGAAAACCTAAGCAGTGTAGCCTAAACTAAACCCACTCCAACAGCTAAAATTACAGAGCCTTTGTAATGTGCTTTGTTGAAGTTTGTAGAATTTTACAGACTCTTGCAGAATTATTTTTCTGGGATTTTTAGAATTTGGTTGGAATTCACACTACCTGAAAGAGTTTCTCTCACTTTCATCTGGCAGCAACTAGGTATCAGAAGAACTTTCCTAGGAAAAAATATTTTCATTATGGTATTATTAATTATAGCATTTAATAAGAATTAAATCACTACAGTTGTAAAAAAAATAGAAAGGTTCTACAAAAATTACTTTAAAGACATCAGGAATTTCTGGGAAAATCATATCCATTCTGAGATATCGAAAAACAATAATTACATTTTATGGGACAATTAAAAATTAAGGAACAACTGCAAATTACTTACACTGGTTGGTAGTTATTCACATTAGTAGTACCACTCACCAATGGGTAAAATGCCATGGAAAGGCACCTGCAAGGCCTATGTGCCACTTAACCCACTTAAGCCCTATTTTCAGGGATTTAAGTGCTGAATAGATCTAGTGTCAGCCTTTTGCACACAGCTGAGTTTTATCCCAATATGAGTATGTGGTTCCAGAAAAAAATATTGTTTTCTTCTAAATTCTCTTCCTTTTTCAAAAAGGTTAGTATCACTGTTGCAGCATAAAGAAGAAGAAGCAAACTGTTGGATAGAAGCTAACTATGGTGCAACTAGCTCTCTTTCTTCATAAGACATCGACAACCCAACCCAATTTATGTAAAACTGTTGGCATGAGGCATTTTACTTTGATTGATTAAGAATATCACACACACACACACGCACAATACGATATATCTTTTGCTAAGTTTTTGGTACCTAGCTTGCTAGCAGAGCACCAAGGATTGTATGTGTATTCAAATTGGTAGAAGGAAGAGAGATTGACCTCAGCTGCCTCACAGGAAGAGTTTCTACTGGGACCTGATCCATCTCCAACTAAAGTCAAGTGGAAATGGTAAAATGTATACCCTTATTGATTTTTCCTTATCAAATACTATTTTTATTAATCACTTGTAGGTGTCTGTTACAGCTATCCCCCTATTCCATTTTGTTTCTTACAGCTGTCTCCATACTCCATTTTGTTTTTGTTCTCCTCCTGTGGCCACCCTTCCCTGGCTGTTAAGTTGTTTACCAGAGCCACTGCCCTTCTCAAAGGGAGGGCCCCTTGAGTTGTTTAACAAGAGCCATTGCCCTTCTCAAAGGGATGACCACTTGTGCTGCATGCTAAATGGGACCACTGCCCTGTTCAAAGGGTTATTCCTGTTATCACCTTGTTGAACCTGAGCTCGGTGTAGGGCAGGCAATGTCCAGAGCTGCAAGAGCTATTGTGTTTTTAAGATCCTGGGCATGAGTCATAGGCCTCATGTGCTTTTGAGTCACCTATTGCACAGGACCCTGCCCAGACATGTTTCTGTGCTCACCTGCAGTCTTTTCCCTGTGCCTCCTCCCCTGTGACAGAGGGAGCCTATCAGGATTACTGGCCGGAAACTGCCTAAGTTTGCCTTTAAAAACAGACATTTTTGAAACAAACATCAGAAAGGTTCCTGCATTGCTGCCTGGTCTGATCAGCCAGGAGTTTTGGGGGGTCCTTTCTCTGCTCTCATTTTATTTTTGAGCATACCCCCGGTTTTTTTAGCCCCCCCCCCCAAGAAGAACGAATTGCTACCTGAGAGATCTCCTGATTATTGAGACTGTACCGAGCCCTCCTTGCTTCTTCTGATGTTGCTGCTGCTTCTGCCTTGGGGACTGGTAAGAATCCCTCTGTGAAACTTTCCCTACTTTTATTTTATTATTTTAGCTGCTGGCTCTGTTTCCCCAGCACACAGACTCAAGCTAAACCTTGGTCTGTGTCTTAAAACCTCTCTTAAACTCCGCAGCGCTTTGCTGCTAAAAATAAGTTTGTGCCACTGCTAAGCTCTGCTCCTGTGGGCTTTGCCTCGGGGCTCCCTGCTTTCAGCTGTATCCCTTGGCTTCAGCCACCACCCCTTGGCTTCCTTGGGAGCTGTATCCTGGGCACATACCACTCTGCCCTCTGTGACTTCCCCATAGCATAAGGTGCACCATAGGTCTTGTTTTTTTTTAGTTTAATAAGTCATAGTTTGCTAAGATTGTAGAACTTGTAAGTTCAACTGCCTTGTTATAGTTTACTGTTTTGTTGCTCCGTATAGTTGCTTGTTATAGTTTTGCTTAGAATTGTGATATTTGTTGTTTTGCCTAGTCGTTGGTTAAGATAGATAAGGTTTTTGCTGCTTAAATTCGTCTTCCCGCTGTCCCGATCTCTCCCTGAACTTTCCCGTGTCTGTTTTTACCTCGCTCCAATCTCCCCCTCTGTGTACTTCTCCATGTCTCCCTGTTATAACCCTTTGCTGCTTTTTCCCCCGCATCTGCACTCTCTCCGAACTTCCCAACTCCTTGCTGCTCCTCCCCACCCCCACGTCTGCATCACCCTCCGAACTCCCCAAACCCCTTGCTGCTTCTCCCCCTGTATAACTTCCCAAAACCTTTGCCGCTTTTTTTCATTTGTTTTTGGTGTCCGCTTGTTGCTTAAACCTCTCTCTAGCCCTTCTTTGCACTTCTCCGCTGCCCCTCCCCTACCGAAGATCACCATCACGCTGCTCCATTGTCCTTACCTTGCAGGGCTTCAGAGTCTCTCTGCTGCTTCCAGCTGCACTCTCCTCTCATCAGTTGCCACTAATCATTCACTCCCCTCCCTCCTCCTGTTCCTTGACCCAGCCTTTAGGTACACTCTTGCAGATTATCTGCTATCCTAGCCTCACAAATTAAGTCATTACTTTTCTTTTATACCATTACATTGCATAAGTTCACTTATCACCCACATTGTATTATTGCACTGTGATTCACATTTTACTTGTAATTATAACACCCCTTTGGTTGCTTCCACTTTTCTGATATACTTTGTATTTGCATTGATATCATTGTGTTACATTGTGTATAAGGCCACTAACCACTCAATACATTCTATCTAAGATTGTTGACCATTTTATATAGAAGCTATCATTTTATTTTGCATTTCTTTTGATACGCTTATTGACTGTACTGTATCCCATTGTGCTGAACCCCACTTACTGTACCCCACTGTTAGAACTCCCTACACTGTTCAATAAGAAGAACCCCTCCATCATTGTCTATTGTAAACACCTTATACACCCCATCCCATCGTATTTCATTGTTAAATTCCCACCACTTCCTTTTTCCTTTAATAAAGAAATTAATTGGGACCCCACCTGTGTGGTAATTGCTCCCCAAGATCCCGTATACCTGCAGGCAGGGACAGTAGGCAGTAGCACTCATGATGCAATAAGTGCTTTCAAAATGTACAAAAAAGCAGACAGCCTCCCAAAAGGATCTTGCGGTGTAAGTCAGATACACAGTCAGGTACAGAGAACAACAGAAGTCACCTTCTGCACAAATATTTCATTGCAGGCAGGTTAGCATTTAAGTGGGGGAGGAGGGAGAAGTGGAAAGGATAATGGCCTCACAGAGGTTGTACCATGTCTAGGAGGGCCGTGTGGAAGAAAAGGAATGACTGCAACTGTATCATTCTCAGCTACAAACCACTGGTGTTCTTTTAATTAAAAAAAAGTTAGCAAGAAAGTGTTTAATAAAAAGCACTTACAAGAATAGAAAGACACTTGAACTATAGTGTACATAAAGTAAGGCAAAATCAAATTGGTGCCCATAATCCTCAAGTGTCTCTCTAGCACCTAGAAAACATTTCCATCATAACTTACGTTAATAAAAATGCAGTCTCTATTTTATTATTTAAATTTATTTTAGAGGTTTATTTGCCCTTTTCATGGAAACAGAGGGAAACACTGAAAAGTTTTCTGTTTTATCAAAACATATAACTGCCATTTTGTGTGTGTTGCTCCAGTTATAAAGAAAGGGCACTTTTTTTCAGTCATGCAATATTTAATAGTAAAAGACCATCACTCAGCCAGAAGTAAGAATTCATGAATTCTTACTTCTGGCTGAGTGATGGTCTTTTACTATTAAATATTGCATGACTCTGGTATGTCTTGCTAAATTTAAAATTGCACGAGCCCTTGGGAAAATCTTATCACAGTTTTTGTAAATGATCATTAAACTATTGTACATCCTGAAATTTCATTAATAACACAGTGTCATGAAGTTAGGATAGGAAAGTTAGTTACGTTAGCATTACTATAATATACAATATAAGCTGTGCTATAAAAGTATAATTAAGATTAGCTAGAGACAAATAACTTACGTGGAAAATAGTCCAGCAAGGCACACTATACTTCATCCCGCATTTGTTGTGAGCCCAACATTCCCATCAACTTCAGTGCAACATTGAGCCCATGGGTCCCAATTCCTGAGAGAAACGAAGCATTTGCAAATCAAATTGAAGTCAATGTTTGGCAATTGTTTTTAACAATATTTCCCTTTAATGTAAGGCAGATTTTTACTTTTAGTAAACAGAGTTTTGTTCTTAAAAAGAAATCCAGACTCATCTCTCTGCTCTGTGAGTCTGAAAGTTCTGAATGGTGTTAAGGAACAAGAGTAGTTTAACCATACTGCAGGGGTTGGCAACCTCTGGTATGCGGCTCACCAGGGTGCTTACCCTGGCGGTCCAGGCGAGTTTGTTTAACTGCCGCTTCAGCAGGTTTGGTGGACCGCGGCTCCCACTGGCCACGATTCGCCATCCCACGCCAATGGGGGTGGCGGGAAGTGCCACAGGCTGAAGGATGTGCTGGCTGCAGCTTCCTGCCTCCCCCATTGGCCTGGGACGATGAGCCATGGCCAATGGGAGCCACAGTCCATCAAACCTATTGACGCGGCAGATAAACAAACTGGCCCGGCCCACCAGGGTGCTTAGCCTGGTGAGCCACGTGCCAGAGGTTGCCGACCCCTGTAATAGCCTGTACTCATCTGGGAGAGACAGATTCAAATCCCCACTCTGCAGCAGGGACTTGAATGTTGTTGTCCACCCTCCAGGTAGGTGCTAACCACCAGGCCATAGAGTCATTTTCAATACCTCCTTCTGGCATAATGACTATTCAAGTATTTTATGCAAAGTGGAACAGCTTCAACAGAAGAAATTCAGCCTAGAATAGCCTGGTAGGTAGGTATAGCCTGATCTATAGATTATATATGGATTATATTAATGTAACCCTTCTGCCCCTCTGAGTTGGCAGCAACAAGGGCTGGGTTCAGTATCCAGGGGTTCCGTTTCAATAACCCAATGCCAAACCAGCTCGAGCCCCCACCCAGTGACCTGGGAAAATCTTACACACACCCCTAGGCGCCTCAAAGAGGCAATGCTTCCCCTCTCGCAAGCACAGAGTCTCGGTGTAGCAGAAAAGGTTTAATACATGAGATAAACAACAAACACTAAATTGGGAAAAACACCTCAACTAGAGTTCATAGACCAAACCGTGAGCAAAGACCCACCCCAGGAAATTGGGCTGTGTTCTCTTTCCTGGGCTCTTGAGTCCAGCAACCCCCAAATCACCCACAGTCCCAAAAGTTCCACAATCCCAAAAGTCTCTGTCCTGGGTCAGTGCAGCCCCAAAGTTTGAGAGTCTATCTGCAGAGGTCCCCCCCCCAGCCTGGGTAGAAAGGGGCACCTTACGTGGTCCGGGGCCAACTGCCCTGCCTCTCCATGGGTTCAGCTCCCGCCTTCTCCATGAACTGCTCCGCTTTACCAGCCGCTCCACTCTGCTCCTCCAGCCGTCCTTACAAACTGCTCCGCTCCACCAGCTGCTCTGCTCCACCAGCTGTCCTGTGAGCTGCTCCAGTTGTCCCTGCAAACTGCTCAGCTCTACTCGCTCTGTGGGCCGCTCCACTCGTCTCACAGCTACTCCGCTCTGCCAGCCGCTCTGCTCCACCAGCTGTCCCGTGATCCGCTCCAGCCATCCCCACAAACTGCTCCACTCCGCCAGCAGCTCTGTTCCACAGTATAGCTTTGGGCTCCCCACTAGTTAGCACAGTACTCAGTGCTCTCAGCTCAGTAATTTCAACTCTTTAGTGATTTTCAGCTCTTAGTGATTCCAGATCATAGTAGGGGAGACCCAGTGCTAGTGCACCATTAGCCCAAAGTGAGTTCAGCTCAGTAACCTGTATTTAGATTCTTAAGGGAATAAAAAAATCAACTCTAACATTCCACAGTGGAGAGAGGAGGGGCTAGAACTGGTGCTTCTGGCTCCACAAGGAGCCTGCACCACCAGACACAGATACCTGTCCCCAGCCTCTCTCAATTCTCTGGGTTTTGGAACCCATGTCCCTTGTCTAGCAAGTACCATCCAACTGAGGGTGAGTCATTTGTCACCAAGCAGTCCCACAGCTCGGCAGTCTGGGATAGGGTAGGCATGCCTATGCAAATACACTCTCTGAAATTCTTTCCACCAGATGTCAGTGTAGCGCTTATCCTGACTCTGCTTACATCGATTACTTAAGAATTTCCAGTTATCCCTTTGAGTGTTGACAGGTTCTTGTCCCAAGATCAGGCCCAGTATTATTCAAATGATTATAGAATCATAGAACTGGAAGGGACCTCGAGAGGTCATCAAGTCCAGTCCCCTGCACTCAAGGCAGGGCTAAGTATAGGCCATCCTCACAGGTGTTTGTCCAACCTGCATTTAAAAATCTCCAGTGATGGAAATTCCACAGTCTCCCTAGGCAATGTATTCCAGTGCTTAACCATTCTGACAGTTAGGAAGTTTTTCCTAATGTCCAACCTAAACTGCCCTTGCTGAAATTTAAGCCCATTGCTTCTAGTCCTATCATCAGAGGTTAAGAAGAACAAATTTTCTGCCTCCTCCTTGTAACAACCTTTTATGTACTTGAAAACTGTTATCATGTCCCTTTTCAGTCTTCTCTTCTCCAGACTAAGTTGGGAACCCCAATGTGCACAGTTGCAACACTCACAGTATAGGAATTCTTTTATATTTACAAATAATTTATTAATACATTTAGCAAACTCACAAACACTCTAACTCAATAAGACTGATAGAAATAACATAGAAAATACACCTGAACATCCATACTCACATCATACCTTGAAGAACAACATGAAAAGTTTGCTATTATCTTCCTCATTACCGTCACCTTCCTCATCTTTACCAGTGTTCATCATCCTAGCATCTCCCAAGGGCTACATCTCTCTGTCCCCTGCTTCCCACAGGCTGGGATGCTATTTTCATAATATGTTACACCAGGGGTCGGCAACCTCTGGCACTTGGCTCTCCAGGGTAAGTACCCTGGTGTGCTGGGCCAGTTTGTTTACCTGCTGCATCGGTGAGCCTTGGAGTTGTAAAGAATTCTTAGAATTAGTTCATAGCTTCAGTCCAATGTTTATATCCAGGGTGATCCAGGTTGAACTGAAGATCTCAGTCTTATAACTAAAGCTTCCCCAGCATAAAGCAACAAGCGGATCTGAGATGAAAAGTATCAGGACCCAAGACACTTTTACATATTTACAGCCTTCTCTTGACAGTATGAACTCGATAGACAAACAATAGGCAATTACCAAGACTTTGGGTAGACTCATTTCCTAAGCATCACTGGTAATTAGCTATAAGGATTAACATAAGGCAATTGCCTGTTTTCCACCATCCACAGGTGAGTTGCTACATAGATAAAAAAGAAATCAATGCAAAGATATCACTATATTTACAGTTCATTTAAATGTTAAGATGTCCTTTTGATCTCTGAATTAACAGAATACAGCATAGACAGGAACTGTTTGATTCCATTGTTAATCTCTAGCAATACATTTGAAAACACCTAAAGACGCAAAAATTATGTACTGATATTTCCCTAATGTTTGAATTTGGGTCATTTATCCTCCAGGATTCTTAATCCTTTATGGCCATGTGTTAAACCCCCAATGTGAGATTGCTGTAGACAGGAGTAATCAGAGCTCCTGAATACACCTTAAGGACCTTCCAATCTTGATATGAGCTGTGTTTTAAGCACACTGCATTCTTTACTGATGCATGCTCTAGTGAAACACTACATGTTTGTGAATGTACACCTGTAATAGGTTCAATGTTAATGTGGATACCACAATGATAACGTGGCTAGCAGGTCTTGGAATGATTTTAATGTTGATGTCAAAATCGGTAAAAATGTACAGGGTGTATGATTTATAGGAAAAATCCTTATACATGCTGGAAATGGTACACAGAGATGCGATATGTAATGAAAATCCTTATAATTATGTTTTGTTCAATAAGAACACAGTTGGTATTGAAGAACCTAAGAAATGTTGAGGTTTCACAGCTAATGCCTATACACAATCATAACATTTTCCACAGAAGAAACAAAAAACATTACAAACTTGGACTGCTATGCAAGAAGGAAAACTGAGGTGCAACACCTCACAACTTCATGGCTGAATGTCAGAGTAAGTGCTCTCTGAAAACATTGATGTCTATGTTAAGTTAACACATTGCCAAGTGTGCAATTTTCTAGCCCAGCTAGACTATTTTTAACTGTCAGTTGCCAGTTTTGGGTTTTTTTTAAGCAGTTGCGAGTTGCAGTATTTTAGACTATTTTGCTGCCCTGCTGCCACTGCCTCCACTTCTCAGGAGTTCGCAGGAAGGAGCGAGCCTCCTGATTTGCCCAGTCCCCTGCTGAGTTGTTCCACATGCCACTTGTCTCATGTCATGGCCTTTCCCCTTAGATAACATTTGTCGCACCACATAATAAGCTTTCAAATTATGTATGATGTGCATATGTGTAGAGAAGATTCATTAAGGCATCTAACTAGGTGATGTCTGGTGCTTGTACTTACTTCACATCTTGAACAACACTAACATGATACAATGAAATGAACACTGATATTAAAAAAAAATGTAGTAACCAATTTACTGTAGCAGCTCCAATATTACACAGTACATTTGCCATTTCTGACAAATTTTGCCTGAACAAAACACCAACTTGTTTCAGTTCATCATGTTCTCCTGTATCTGTTCATATCCTCTACATGACTGTGTGGTTTAAAAACACTCTTTCTTTAATTGTAAAGCTTAATATATTTATTGAGTTGGGCTTTGGAATCTGTTGAGTCTGTGGGTGACCTAATGCCGTGGTTGTGTTGCTTACGAAGAGCTACCATACCCAGTAAGGGTCTGCATGGTCAGCTTGAGCTGGGAAACATTTTCTGCACTGCAGAAAAGTGAGTTGGGGAGTCATAGTTCCCTTTAAGGATAGACATGGAGACTTCTGGAGTTGACTCCTGTTACCTGCTTAAATAATCAGCCCAATTATTGGTTAACTGGCTGACACCATGACTGGTCAAAAATGAGGACACTAGAGCTTTGTATTTCAAATTATTAACCTTGTGTTCCCGTTTGTTGTGAAGGTCTCCCTGTGAGCAGCAACTGGTAGGATTTAGGATTTTGTTTTGTTTACTTTTCTAGATTTTCTTGTCTTTGTTATTAACCTGCCTGTTGGAGTTGCCTTGATACAGCTCCAGGCACTTATCTGGTTCTTTATTGTTGTTCGACTAATTCATTTAATCTTCTCTGTGTTATGGGCTCTTAATTAAGTGGCCTAATTAACTTTTTTAACTTTGTAAACTGCCAGTGTATTAAGTCCATTAGGTTTCCCTATATCGTTCTGTAGTTGAGATGGCAGCTGTTAAGGTTTGCAGGTTGGGCTACTGCAGTCTTTTTTTGGATGTTACCTATGTTGCCTCCAATTTTATACCACATCTTTATAAATATCCCTCCCAGGAACAATCAGAGGGATGGAAAAACGTGTGTTTTTATCTTATCAAACCTCCACCCAGTTCATAATTATTCAACAGATATCGGCCTGATCCAAAGCCCATTGAAGTCATTGGCAGTGTTTAAATATATTTCCTTGGGCCTTAAATCAGGATTTATAGTCTCTACTGGAAATGGCATGGTCTAGTAGATAGTGAATCGAGGAACCAGATTCTATTCTCACTTCTGTCGTTGATCTGCTGTGTGACCTGGACCACATCACTTCACATCTTTGCACCTGTTTCTCCTTCCTCTTTTGTCTGTAAAAACTATCTCATTATGTATTTGCACAAACCCTAGCACAAAGGAGCTCCCATTTCAGTTGAGAGCTCTAGATGATATAGTTATACTAATAATAGTAATCCATTTTCTCACCTGAAAACTCAGTTACTTCTGTTGTTCATCTATACTGGGGGTCGGCAACCTCTGGCAGGCGGCTCTCCAGGGTAAGCACACTGGCAAGCCGGGCCAGTTTGTTTATCTGCTGCGTTGGCAGGTTCGGCGGACTGTGGCTTCCACTGGCCACGGTTCGCTGTCCCAGGCCAATGGAGGTGGCGGGAAGCTACGGCCAGCACATCCCTTGGCCCGCTGTGCTTCCCACCGCCCCCATTGGCCTGGGACAGTGAACTGCGGCCAGTGGGAGCCGCAGTCGGCCATACCTGCTGACACGGCAGGTAAACAAATTCGCCCGGCCCACCAGGGTACTTACCCTGGAGAGCCACCTGCCAGAGGTTGCCGACCCCTGATCTGTACAGATACTGACATTTGAGTGGTCCACTATATGCTGGTATCCCTCCTAGGAACAGTAGGCTTTGTCTACATTGGCAAATTAGTGAGCAGCAAAGCAGCTTTCTGCGATGTAACTCCTGAGGTGTACACACTGACAAGCCACTTAGTGTGCAGAAACTCCTCAGTTGCAGCGTTGCAAAAAAGCCATCATGAAGAGAGTCATAAGCCTTAAAGCGCAGAGGCTACAGCACTGTATTGGCAGTGTAAACACATTACAGCACAGAAAGCAATCAATTGGCCTTGGAAGTGCTCCATAATCACTCAAGTGGCCGCTCTGCTCATTGTTTTGAACTTGTCTGCCCTGGAGATGTGTGCCCCTCCCTTTTCAAAGCTCTGTTTCTGACAGCCCTTGCATTCTGTGCTGATCTGCTCCAGGACACAAAGCAAACCATTAATGTGGAATGCTTGTGCTATTGAACACAGAGGCAAAAGTGGGTGTGTGTGTGTAAGAAAGAGAGAGAGAGAGAGATTGCTGTGCAGAGAGCTGAGGAGCAAGACGGGGGCTGATGTCGGGGTTTCCCCCTCCCTCAGGACTGGTGGCTTCCTGCCACTGTCTGAACTTACAAGACAGCATGCTGAAACACTCTCTTTCCCCCAAAACATTGTGTCTCTCCCCCACCTCCATACATATACACACACCCTGTCACACACTCTGTCCCACTTCAGTTAAAAAAGCAGCTGGCAATGTAGTAGGATGCTCATAGAGCAATGAGATTTGAAAACCTGCATCACGTGATGCTGTGCCTGCCCCATGAGGCATTGGAAGCCCTTCCCAAAGCACCCTGCAGCCAGTTGTACAGTGGGATAGCTACCACAATGCATTTCTCTGTTTGCTTTTGCAAGAGCTGCTAATGTGGATGCACTCCACCATTACAAGGCACACAAATCTGTGGACACACATAGCGGTTTAGTTCCAGCATTTTAATATAAGTGGTAAAAGAGAAAAACAATGACTGTAAGTTCATTTCAGGCTCCACATTGTTTTAATATTATTGTTTTTTTTTTTAATCACTGTATCATGATTCCAAAAGGCCATTCTTGCACAGAAGATCTTTTAAGCTTATATGTATGAGATGAAGAAACATAAGAGTCCCAGGTACATGGGGTGGCAAGTGGGTAAAAATAAAACCCTATTCAACTGTGCTAAAATGCATCATAAGCAATATTACTTATAAAGAGAGGTTATACAACTGAAGTGGTGTATCACATGGTGGTTTCTCTTTGAACCTGATCAGTTTCAAGCCATTTGATCTTACATCACCCACATTTCATTTTGAATTTGGGATTCAGCTGATCCCCAAATCTGATATCAAAAAAGGAAACTTTAGAACACATACCTTCACACAATACTAGCTCATTTATCCAAAGCTTATTGAGAGACTCCCATGGCCATTGGACTGTACTGTTGGTATTTAAACCACTCAAATTTATAAATAAGGGAAGATTTTGTTTGTTTACAGATTTCAGCAGCTTTTCAAGAAACATGGTATGAACTTCAAGTCTGTAAAGAAACATGGAAGCATGGAAGCAGGTTAATTTTTCATGTCAATAATATCTTGAGCTCTATCCCCTTCCCCCAAATGTGCGCAGTGTGGGGATTACATTACTTACTGTCATCTTTTTCTTCCCCCCCAACAAATCTACCTTTCTTTTAAAATGTGCTATATTATTTGTTTTAAATTTCCCTCCCTTAGTGACATTTTAGAGGCTTGTCAAAACAACTATGAAATGCCATGTAGGGGGCCAAAACTGCTTCAGAAATCTGACTGTATTGCACTTCTGAAGCAAACTGTAAAAATGAAGTATGATAATAAGAAATTTAAGTGTGTCATGCAAACTCCAGTATTGTATAATGACCCAGAACAGGAAGCATGAACAAAAACCATGTGCTTTGTTCATTTCCATTCATGTGTGAAAATATTTTATGAGGAGGTTAGAACAAAGGAAAGGGTTTTAAAAAGCAGATTTGCTAAAGGCATGTTAGAGAAAGGTGCTGAGCATTATTTTGGAGTGTGTGAATTGTAGATATCTTGAAAAGAAATCTCAGATTCCTTGGTTGGGGATAGATTTTAGTTTGGATTGTAACTTACCACCCAGTTTTGATTTACTGATGCTGCGAGCACACAAAGTGTCATCATTGCTCTGGTCCAGTCTCTGAAAAGGATTGAAGGGTTTGAGTTGGAGGGTTTCCAATATGTGTGCACACAATCAGTGTTGCCAATTGTCATAGTATCTTTCCCCAATCTGAACCTTAGAGTCCAAAAGTTGGGGTACTAGCATGAATTCCTCTAAGCTTAATTACCTGCTTAGATCTGATAAGCTGCCACCAATCAGGAATTCCAGTGCTTGATACACTCTGGTCCCCCCAAAACCTTCCCTGGGGACCCCAAGACCCAAATTCCTTGAGTCTTACAACACAGGGGAATAAATCATTTCCCTCCCCTTCTCCTCCCCTCCAGGTGTTCCCTCCCTGGGCTCCTGGAGAGATATATAGATTCAAGCTCCGTGAATCTAAAACAAAGGGATTCCACCCTTCTCCCTCCCTGTAAAGTACAGACTCAATTCCCTTGAGCCTCAACAAGGGGAAAAAATCAGACAGGTCTTAAAAGCAAAACTTTTAATAAAAGAAAAAAAGAATAAAGAAAAGCACTGTAAATTCAAGATGGAATATTACAGGGTCTGTCAGCTTCTAGAAACTGGAAAAAAATCCTCCTCCAGCAGAAATACAATTTAAAATACTTCCAGCCAAATACACATTAGACCTCTACTAGCCAGATACACATTTGCAAATAAAGAAAACCAATTAAAAAGACTAAATCGCCTTTCTACTTTCACTTACTACTTGAATAGAAAATTAGAGCTTGTAGTACGTCTAGTCACTCTCAGATCCCAGAGAGAACAAAGCCAAACACAAACAAAGGCTTCCCTCCATCGAGATTTGAAAGTATCTTGTCTCCAGATTGGTCCCCTGGTCAGGTGTTTTGTTCCCTGTTTGTTAACCCTTTACAGGTAAAAGAGATATTAACCCATAACCATCTGTTTATGACACCAATATATAGTGAGAAATATAATTTTAGCCACTGCACTGTACTGACGTTTTGAGCTACCATCTCCCACATTTGTCCCAACCCCAAAATCAACTCTACCCACCCAGCCACAGAACAAATACAACTTAGATAATGTTTTCACCTTCTACACCTTTCTTGTGTAGCCCCACATTTGCCTCAAGCCCCCTGCACTTCTGCTCCTCCTGCAGTTATGGAGGTTATTTCTTCTCTCCCCTCCATGTCCCCATCTTCCCAAGCCTGGTGTTGCAGCATTAGAGAAAAGACAAGATGTGGGAAGAAGCAGGGGGAGCAATCCATTTCCACAAAGTTGGAGTAGGGGATGAGAAAGCAGAGCCTCCTCAGAAGCTGTGCTGTTTGTGCTCCCACCTCCTGTCTTTTGAAAGTGATACTGGCTGATCTCACTCTGCCTTCCCCCATCCAAAATTTCCTCTTGGCTCCTTAGGGGAGGAGGAGAAAACCCTGCCTGTTTCTTGCAACAATCCTGATTGGCTGTTCTTTATCAGAAGGTGGGGAGGGCAGACAATCAGACAGATCTTTCTTTGAGCAGTATGAAATGATATGAAGACTGGAGTTCCAGTGCTGGAAGATGTACCAAAGAGGTCCATGCTTAGGCTTGAAAGGACTAGATTTTTATTGGTAAATGTTTGTATACATACACAAAGAAACCAGTGAAAAAATGTTTCCATCAATAATAATCAAAATTTACTTACAGGCTAAGAAAGAAAAATACTGCTTGATTATTTGTTAGAGTTTGATTTAAGATTGTGTATATTTTGATATGTGATGTTGGCAATTTGTGTTTTAACAGTTATAAAGTTTTTACTTTTTGAATCTCAATATTCACTGTCATTAAATAATTGGCTGACCCCCCCCATTGTCTGACACCTTGATAAACTGCTTACAACTGTGAACATTTAAGTCAATAAAATAGAAAAAAAAAGCTTAAAATGCATACTTTTCTGTAACTGTGAACTTTGAAACCAATACAAATCTAAAAAATGTTTAAAAATAAACCAGTATTAACTGTCAAAATCATAAAAATATAAACGCTAAATTTTTCCAATCCTATTTATAAACATCACTAATAGCTGATAGCTTCTTAGTAGCTTTTGAAAAAAATGCCATTTATTTAGATACTTAAAAGATATTTAGGAGTCTAACTTTGGATTAGTTTTTAAATTCTTGGCCCTGATGCTTAATTGCATGTATGCAGGTTAATTTTACATTTTTGAAGATCAGACTCCAAATCCCAAGAGCTGTCTGCCAAAGATGATGTAAAATTTTTGACCCTTAAAAACAAAAGAAAACAAGAACAAACAACAACAACAATAAAAAAAACTGCAAAAAACAAAGATTTCTAGATTAGCGACAAAATATATAAGCAAAGCAGAAATTGTGTCTGGTCTATCCAGCCAACCACTATGGAACATACTAAAGCATAATAAAATAAACCATAATCTTTATATGTGGCTTCACATTTGCAAATACATTCTTCTGAGCAGAACTGTGGTCCCATAACAACAAAAGATGATACTAATAATCTATATCTAGCATTGTCTATTATAACACTGAAATGATAAGCAAAACTGATGTGGAATTTGGTGTATGGAAACTTTGCACTCCTAAACTTCTGGGTTCTGTCTGCAAATAATTTGTAAGAAGTTTAAGTAATATGATTAAGTGTAAAATTATGAGCACATATAACAACCAAAGAGGCATAAAGTTTTAAGAGGCATAAAAGACTGCTGTGGCCTATTGTCACTGTAATTATTTGTGTGTGTGTGTGAAAAAGTACTCTAACTATTATCTAGCCTTACTTCTAGTGTCAAATAGTGTTTTCGCTCATTTAACCTTATCTGAGTAAATTGAGTATAAAAATGCCAATCAATTTTGCATAGTCTCTTAAATTCAGTAAGAACTCATAGCATAATGTCTCAATTTTTTAATCCTAAATGTATATACCTCCTTGTAGTGCTAACAGAGTTGGTCTTCACTTTTTATGCAACAAAGCATTTGATTAATCCCTCGAAAACACATCGAGATTACAGCCCTTTGCTCTTACTTGCTTTACCAGTCCATTAGACTGCCAGGGAAGAGAGAACATTCAATTACAGAAAAACAAATGAAGATTCAGGGTAGACACTTAAATTTCTGTCTTTTGAATAGAGACATTATTTGTCAATCACTACTGACTGATTTTATTTCTGTTTAGACTAAAACAATTAAAGAGGTAGGATGATACTTATGTCATAATTGTATTTATGGAATATAAATGAAAAGTAAGAACTCAAAGTAATAAAAACACAGTTACTGCATTTAATTATTAAAAAGACACTCTAGCCACCCCCATGGAAGTAGACAGCTGAGATTTTCCGTGAGGTGAAGTGATCTTTACATGGTTGTAAAGCTTAGACAAGATAATATAGGAAATTACACAGACTGGGGGACACAGGCCCAGATTAACCACTTAACCCCTTGCACAGGTCTCCCAATCTCAGTGTGGCCCTCATTGGGCCTATTGTATTAGGCAGAATATATGGGCTAAAGGTGTTGTTACCAGAGTTGCCTATTAAGTTGCGGTATGTTTATTTATTAGGGTTACTCTTCCGGGGTGAGGGTTCTGTAGTTCTTTCAATGTACTACTTTTGTCACTTCTATTTTCATACGGAGCTTTACTTCTTCCTTCTACAAGTTCTCTCCCAATGGAGTTATCCTGCAGGACCTATCCCCAGGGCCAGAATCAGATTAGCACACACACACACAGACACACACACACTCTAACAGAGAGTGCCTGAGTGGACCGGGTCAATCAGCACTCCCAAGCTGATTCCTTATATGTTCCTGGACTTAGAAGGCTGGGCCAAACAGCATTTCCAAGCTGCCACCCTCATATGCTATGGGTACTGCACTGGAATAGAGTATGCCTGAGCAGACTGGGTTGAGTAGCACTTTCAATCTGCCACCTTTATATGCCATACACACACACACCTATTACTATAGGTTTCTGTTGGAAGAGGCAAATCTCAGACATGCACCTTGTACTCAGAGCAGAGGGTGATGAGATTTGTGATCTCTCTTTCCTTCTGGGGGAGTTTATTCCACAGTCCCATACCAGTACAGAGAAACTTCCTTTATTGTTGAGAGTTCCATTGTGCTATAGAAGCAAAATTGTGAACTGTGGACTTGTTTGTATACAGGTAATAAAAATGGCAGTGTATAATAAGCATAGACATATTTAACTCACTGTATGGGCCATACAATTTAATACAGTTTTATTTTAGTGTCTCCTTGGTAATGACATGTATTTCTGTAACAGAAGGATACTTTTGCTTGTACAGTATCCTGACATTAAAGAAAGTTAATCTGGTTTTTAACATGCATGTTTTCTGGAAGCTGATCTGCCCATGTAAAACGACAACATACTCAAAATTATCATACTCTGCCTCTCAGACAGAGCATTTAAAAGTGAGGAGGAGACTCAGCTAGGAGATCAAGGCCATTTCAAACAAGTTTTAAAGCTACTTAACAAAATATCAAAGCCCAATCTTATAAATTATTTATATTTTGAAATATGCAGTTCTTGAAAAAAAGACAGCAATCTTCCTAGTTCAAGTGAGCCCGTGAGACAGTGTTCTTATACAGGAAGCAAAGAAAAGAAGTTAACACACAATGAGTTGCGATGGGAAACTACTTCCACAAATACATTTCTCACTTGGAGAACCCAAAAAGGATCAATTCATTCTTCAGTCCTATTCAACCACTAGGTGAACTGGCCACATGACATGGACTCAAGTGCCAGCAATATACAAATGGCACATAACTCTGTTTATCCTTGACCACCGTCAACATGATGGCTCAGTGTTTGAACTAAGCTTAGCTCATGGATGAACTGGTTGAAACTGAATCCTGCAAGTCAGAAGTGATGCTGATGGGCAGAGTAAAACATTTTTAAGAGTTTGCAGCCACAATGCAGTATGTTTTCATTGAAGGTACATACCTTGGATCACTCAATGATTGCCTGTTCTGTACATTCCCTCTGAAGCATGTATCATTGGCCATTGTCAGAAGGCAGGATACTGGTAAAGATGGACCATTGGTCTGATCCGGTATGGCCATTCTTATGTTCTTATGTACCCAGAATTGGTCACTTCAATGCATAGTTTAGGAGCGCTCCTAGGTTATTTTTTTCATATCAAACTCCCACATAGCAGCATCCATAAGTTACCCTTTCTACTATCTGTAATTTGTTAGAGGAATCTTTCCCATCCTGACATTGACCTGACCTCACTTATTCATACCTTGGTCACCTCTCGGCTGGACTGAAGCAATGTGATATATCTAGGCACGAGGCCTTGAGGGCTTAGGAAAGCATAGTTGGTACAGAACGCTGTAAGACACAAGCTATATAGTTGTTTGATGAATGCTAACATCATCAAAAGCAAGGTGGATGCCAGGGAAAGGCTGCAAGTGAGGTGCCAGGTCTATGGCTGCCTGCACACACAAATAATAAATGTATGTATTCTAACTGCTCCAGCTGGATCTCTACACTCTGATAGAATCCAAGCTGTACACGAACTCCTGACCCCAACCCTTCTCTTGGACAGCCATTACAGGAAGAGATGAAAAAAGAGATTGTAATTTCTAATGCAAAACTAAATCTCTGTGTTGTTTTGTACCTTCCCCCATTAAGATACACCTGCCTTTATCTGGAAAGAATTATGGCAAGAGAAGGTAGTTCGAAAAGAGTGGCAGGTATTCATGCACCCTCCTCATCACTTATGTAAGAGTGGTCCAGAAATCCCTGTGCATCTGTACTTCAATCAAACACATGCAGAAATATATCTGTCCTCCTTAGCAGATCAGGGTTGTATCAATGTTAATAAACAACTGCAGCGGTGATATAAAAATAGCACAACTTCTGATGTTTATTACGTAGTAAAAGGAAACTTGTAAAACTCATATTTGTTGGTGCTGGCTTCCAGAGCCAGGATTACTCAGATGTCTTGACACTGTAATGTTTTCTTGTATGAGTATGACCTTGGGCAGCAGAGTACCCAAGAGATAATTCAATTAGAGACACCAAGGCAGTAAATCAGCTTTTCCTGGGATTATGCACAGTTCTATATATGCTAATGAAACCATTTTCCCAAGATCTAGTTGTCTACATAGATTCAGAACTTGTGTGTAATAGTACCATCTAGTAACTCTGAACACCATTATCCTATTTTTCCTCCAACATATCACATCCCTTTAATTTGATAAAGGTATTCCTTTTAGAATGTCCATTGATTAAATTGTCCAAATTCTTCTTCCCCTGTTGCAGAAAATAGGGAAGGCAAGATGAGCACAGATTACCACCATCATCATGCCTCATTCTATATATGTGACTTGCAGATCTGGGTTCTTCCTGGGATAATATTTTCTTGGTATGACAGCAGCTAGGGGAGGGCGTGAAATATGATAGCAAACATAGACAGAGCATCTACCTCCTTCTCTTTGGACTAGGTCACCATTCACATGCTCTCTGACTGGGGAAAAATGCACCCTTCTTTTCTGTTTCTCACTATGAGCACTGACATGTCCTGCAAAGGGACAATTCTGCTGCTGTGAAGGGAGTGTTGGGAAGATTTCTATTGTCTGTGGCTACTATACATTCCCCTCCACTGGGTCATTTCTCTCTCATTACTTTTCCTTGTAGACATAGTTATGTGATTCCTTTGAGGCGGCCCAGTTGTAAAGTTGTTCTTTTAGTTCATAAGACCCACAGTTAAGACAAGACAGCATCACTTATGACACAACCATTCTGAAGAAGGGCCTTGTTTTAGTTACCCATCTCCACAATATTTGCAGGGGATAGAGGAGAAGACTGACCTCAACCATACTTCTGCCAAGTCACAGGAGATGATCTTGAGTTCATATATGCCTCCCTTAGTTCCAAACTAATGCATTGTGTACCTGTCATCTGCCCTTGATGCTCCTGGCCTGGATTCTTCACTGTTCAGTGTTTTCCTACCTTTTCTATGCTCAGTGGGTTTACTGAATGAGTCCAAAGCTGTGAGCAAGGGACAGACATTTGTCAAGTCATTGCTGCACTTGTCATTGTTTTGGCACCCACCTGCTGTGCCAGCAGATGCAAATCTTTATTGTCAATTCCTTAACCCTAGTTCGTTTAAAAAAAAAGAAAGAAAGGAAAAAAAAAGAATAGTGGCACAAACACAGAGATTCTAATCTCAGATATTCTCTTGAAAAAAAAATAGCTTTTTTTCCACTAGTAGTGCAACCATCTACTGTGAACAAAACCTTCATTGTAGCAGATCTGTCTTAACAATGCTAAACCCAGTAAAATTGGTTTGAGTGCTTCACTTTAAAAACTTCCTGTATTAGTCCACTGAAAGGCATAGGATGAGAATAAACAAGTAGGCAGCAGAAAGAATAAGTTGTTTGTTTAGCAATAATGAACTTTTGTCTCTAATTCCCAAATTGATTCCTGAAGATATTTCTCAAAAAGTTGATTCAAAAATCCATCAATATTTACTGTTTTATTAGATCTGTGTGATGCCTTGTAGCATGTTACATGACATATTCTAGACATATGGCAGAGGCACATAATAAAGAAAAATTATATGACATAGGTATGACAGGCTGACAGTATCCTGAACAACATTTATGGAATTAAGACAAACTTAATTCAATAAAGTTAAACCTTTTTGAATTAGGGTAAATACTCTTGGTATACTTTATATTAAAACGTAAGTTTGTATGTACTATTGTGAGATTGTACATAAAGGTTGGGGTGATCTTGGTAAGCTAATTGGCATACATGTAGGTTCCTTTATTGTTTTTTAAAAGTTGTCTCTGTATTTTTTTTTTTACCTTAAGTATAAAATAGGCTTGCATAGAAAAAGCTGTGTGGTACTCATCACTTCGTAATTGCACATGTTAACTATATCTGAAGAGAAGGCAAGCAGATTTCCTTGGGCAACCTGTGTGTGCTAGAATAACACAGTGAACGTTGGGAACTGTGGAGCCTGGAAATACTCTGCTGAGAAGGGAGAACAACATGGGTTTACCCAAAGGAAGTGACAGCCATGGGACCGAGAAAACTGAGAATAGGTGCACATGCTACGTTACTGAGGGAAAATATAGCAGCAATTGCCCAGACATAGGACAATAAGTAAGAACTCTTATTTATCTCTTTTTTACCACCTCCCTCACCCCAGTTTCCTGTTTTCTGTAAGTGTTTGAATTTTTAATATTCTGTTTGGTTTCTTCCCTTTAGCTATTGGTAATGAACTTGAGACAACACATGATCCAATGCCAGGTCATTATGTGTGGCTAATACTGTAGGTATAGTAATTTAAATTCTGAACCCATGTATTTTAGCTTAAAGGCAGGGTAGTTTGAGGTGCCTTTAAAAAAAATCAAGTGAATCAAGAATTCCAGTTCTTCTTAACCTTCAGATAATCTGTATTATTTTACAGCAACATCATAGTATTTATGGAGGATCGATCACAACTGAAGTTTTGTTGGTAGACCAAGTTATTCTCAGGTCAATTCCTAGCAAACAGCTGTGTACAGTCAAAAATTAATCATTGATTTTAGTTCCATGAGGGAAGCTAAAGACTGGAAGAGCACAGAGACTGATCTTTTTCATTGCTAGAGGCATTCCTCCAAGCCTGGGTTTGGAGAACATTAGGGTGAAACAATACAAGGAATCTTGAATTGCTTCTGCTATATCTGTTTTGTAGCTTGAGGATTTCAGTCTCCAGACCTGTCAAGATGACACCATTTAAAAACTCCTTGATTAGACATTACTTAGAAAAATGCGTCCGCTCTTAGCTGTAGCTGCAGAAGTGATTTCCCCACTCCCTCAGGAAGAAATTCCTTTTAATTCCATCAACAACTGTTTTATTTAAACATACAGATTTATTACCCATAAAAACACAGCTGGTGAAAATTTCTTCCCAGATGGTAGGCAGCTATATTCTAATAGGTATTTGTAGGTATTTAAGGTAACCCAAAGTTTTTATTTCCCATCAGACTTTACCTATTGAAAAGTTTGGTTCACTCTGTCAATTTTTTCTTTCTCTCTAGAAATTCTTCTAGTTAAATTTTTGAGGTCTACGTATAGGTTATTGATTTACTTCTTGTTCTGGATTTATTATGACCTCAAAATCTGAACAAATCCAGATACTATTTCCAGAGATAAGCAGAGATACAGACAGTGGGGACAAACCAGTTACTAAGATCTAGTAGAAGATGCTTATTTCATTTTCTAGGTACTGTATTTGAGATTTCACAGCCTCCTAAAGAAATAAGATACCAACTTATAAAAAAGCTAAAAATATAGGGAATGGTTTTCTTTTTTCCTTTCAACTGTGCATTGAAATATTATGTTAAGCCTGTCTTCCAGGTTGAATCAAAATTAGCTACTGATTGTGTGGGAATGTAATGCAGAAGGAAATTTCTGTTATCAGGAAGAATATGCATTCCAGCATTAACTCATGTCACTTCACATTCCTAGTAGCTTATGGCTATTGTGCAAGTGAACAAGGAGATATATTTCATACCAGACAAAGGTAATAAAGGCCACCTATTTGATTTTAATTGAACGTTGAGGGAACATCCATATTATGCCAGTATGGATTGTTTATCATAGCCAACATAGGTAGAGTATCATGATTTTTTCCATGACACTATAATAAGAGTTTTGGTGCATCATGTAATTATAGAAAAGAAAGAGATTTTTTTTAATACAGAGCTAGTGAGTATTTACCTGATATGCTTTTCATTCATATCACAACACTGCTTTCCAGTCTACCACTGCCAGCACAGCTTCCTTACTGCCACTGATTGTCCTCCACTCCCACCCAATACAGAGCAAGAATGATGCTTCTTGCACAGGGTGTTAACTGGAAATACTGAAAGAGAAGCATGCCACGCAGAGCAGTTTCTCCTCTGCCCTTTTGCTTTCACTGTGCTCAACTCTAATTCTTTATAAAAAATGAACAGGGTTGTAAGACTGTCATCTGCAGTGAAATCTGAACAGTGAGGGATTTTGTCAGTGTCTTCCATTTAACCCTGAGTAGCTCAAAATATTTTGCTGCTGTAGTTTTCTTGACAGAATGCATCCAGCATGCACTGAGCATGCATACAAGCATGTACTGAGGGCCTCTTTGTTGAGCAACTGTGGTTCAGCATTCTCATTCCAGCAGCTTGCTTGTTATCGCACGGCCACATTCAGGCCTCCATCAGCCTTGGTTACACCTGGAGTGATGACTCTGACCCTCCCTGTCCCAGATTTCTCCTCCAGGTGTGCTCTGCAATGTCCACCCTTCTTCTGGACCATTCAGGAAGATAATGCAGTTTGTTTGTTCCTTTAAAGATACAATACCCAGCAGCTTGCCATGTTAACTGGAGTTCACATTAACTTTAAACCAAACAGAGTATTGGGTTGATTTAGATAAAAAAGTAAAACAAGTCTATTAATCAAAGGAATAGAATTTTAAGTGAGTTCAAGTAGAAGGGATTGAGTTAGAAATGGTTACAAGCAAATAAAAGTGAAAAATGTTTTCGAGAGGCTAAGATGTAACTAAACAAGCTACAGCCTTTGCTCAAGGTAGTTTCCCTACCTTCCAGCAAGATGGCAACCAACCCCTCTGTAAGATCTCCCACAATGTCTAAAGTGCTCTATTCCTTTGTCATGCTAGGTCAGGGGTTGGCAACCTCTGGCACACGGCTTGTCAGGATGAGCACCCTCGCGAGTCGGGCCAGTTTGTTTATCTGCTGCGTCGGCAGGTTCGGCGGACCACAGTTCCCACTGGCTAGGACATCTCTTGGCCTGCGTCACTTCCCGCCACCCCCATTGGCCTGGGACGGTGAACTGCGGCCAGTGGGAGCCCCAGTCTGCCGAACCTGCTGACGCGGCAGGTAAACAAACTGGCCCGTCCCGCCAGGGTGCTTACTCTGGCGAGTCACGGGCCAGAGGTTGCCGACCCCTGTGCTAGGTGAAGGATCACTTGGATTCTGACGATTAGGCCAAAAGTAATGTTCATTCAAGCTATGAGGAAGTTCCTGCTGAATGAGGTCTCATGCTCCTTTTTCCCCTGGCTGGTGTATGCCAAAATGCTAGCTGACCTGTTTCCTGCAATCTCCTTCTCCAGCTGTAAACCTGAGTGGTTTTCTTCTCCCCTTGTAGTTTAGTGGTCATGTTTACTTTCTACGTATATTGCATTCCCACTGTCTCATAGTTTACCTTGCAAATATATTCTCAATGGCAGAACAACATTACTTTGTCTAGGGTGGGTAACATTAGCCCTGCCTGGCAGACACACTTTAAACATAATTTCCAATGTGTTTGGAATTTTAATTTTTTTCTTTGTACATATGCCACACAATAATATTAATGATCAGTATTTTATTAGCTTACTGTTGATGTCTAACATGACACCTTCTAGCTACAAATTATGACTCAATGAGTTGAGGTGCACTGACCTAATCAGGTCAGCTGAAACTCACTACCACATACCAATGAGCCCCTTGCCCTCTTGTACTAGGATGCTGTTAGTTATAATTAGATACACTATTAATACAAATTAGTACTTCCCATTATCATTATCATAAGTGACAGTATAATATGGTCACATACTCCATCCCTAAGTCCAGTGCATATGCCTTTACAGAAGAAAAGAAGGTTATAGAGACTAGGCCACAGGCCTACACCACTCTAACTGTTCCAGCCCTAATAGTCTATTTTCCCTTCGTCCATAGGCTCACAGATTGTCCCCAGTTAATAGGGTTTTCCACAACTCTTTCCCAGTTTTTTAATCCAAATCTTTCTCTTTCCATGGTATAGTTTCCACAGCCCCTTGGCTATCCCTCTATATCTCTTCTCTAGATTTCTGGAGAGCAGCCATACAAAATCTCTTACTCATCTAAGCCACAGACGGCTCTTCTATAACTGTGCTTTCATGTGACCCTTTCAATCATCTGACTCCGCTAAGGACAGTTTTCATCCCTTAGACACCCAGAATACAAAGCAGGAAAGGGCTGGAATCAGGTCTACCCTTAAAAGGACATCCTAGCCTGTGACAGGTAGAAAGGTATGCTGGAAAATGTTCATAAGATTTTTGTGTGGCTGGTGTGAGATTTGTCCACCAAAGCCATAGAGTAGCCATTCCTTAATTTCTCATCTCGTGTGCTCTTATATATGTCTAAAGTGTCCAATTTACTAATATATTGACGTTCCAGAATAATCCAGAAATATGAGTGGTAACTATAAAGGTCTCTTTTCTATTAACCTCTGTTCCACACAGGTTCTTGTACTCAGCACTACAGCATATGAGTTTCTTTCAGCAATGCATTAAGTGACATTACTAGTATCTGTCACTCTTGATTCATTCTCTGTCTCATCCCTCTCTCCAGTGTGTTTTCGGAGGGTTCTGGTTTTGTCTATATTGTTATGTTTTAAAGGTACCCACTGCTTAGTGAAGACAAGGTTGAAGAAATAAGCCTTGCATTTGGAGTGCAAGCTGGTGAAGTTCGTGGTGGTCACTGTAGAAGTTCATTCCAGACTGTCAGACTGCCCAAAACCCTGTGAAATCTCTGTCTCCTGCACAGATTCGAGATGGTCTCCTGCAAATAGTGGGTAGATGACACACACAGAATCAGAATGGTTCTAGCCTCAAGAGCCAGAATTCTACATATCCTCAACCATTTCTGCATCACCAGCACACAAAAGGAATATCAGAAAAGGGTAGTGGCAAAGTGTTCCCTATGGCCATAGTCCTAAGAACAGGTGTACCTGTAGCCTACTTTTTTTAATGTGAAAGTAAAATCAGAGATTTTCAGCTTTGGAAAGAGCCTTTGTACCTAGGAAAGCAACAAAGTGATCAACAAAAGTGAAGAGAAGGGAATTTAGCAACCTGACATCTTTGGTTATTACCTCAGAGAAGAGGGTCCAGTGACTGCAAATTCCTTTCTAAAAAGAGGTATATCAGGGTAGATAAAAAGTATCTTTTATTGTTGTAATACCTGGAAGTACAATGTCCTAGAGATTGTGAGAACAACATCATTGTGATGGAGAATACTAAATGGCTTTTAGGACCATTTAACAAACTTTGCAGTAATTGATACAATTATTAAATTACTGTTGTCATAAACAGAGTGTTAAGGGTTAATGTCTCGTGTATCTGTAAAGGGTTACAAGCAGGAAACTGGACACCTGACCGGAAGACCAATCAGAAGACAAGATACTTTTAAATTCGGGTGGAGGGAAGTTTGGGTGTGAGTTCTTTGTTCTTTGTTCTTCTCTCGGAGGGTCTGAGAGAGACCAGACATTACTACAGGTTTTCTAAGTTTCTTTTCATAGAGTAAGTAAAACAGGCGGTTTAGGCTTTTTAATTGTTTTAACTCTATTTGCAATTGTGGATCTGGCTGGTTAACTTTTATATGTGTAGTTGCTGGGAATATTTTGATTTGTATTGGTACTGGGGGGAAGGTCTCTTTCTGGTGTCTGTAAGCTATAAGACCCTGTAATATTTACATCTTGAAGTTACAGAGATAATTCTTTACTTTTTCCTTTCTTTTATTAAAAGATTTCTTTTTAGGGAACCTGATTGATTTTTTCTTTTTTGGTTTCCCTTGTTTTATCCCAGGGGATTGGGATAACTCACCAGGATGGGTGGGGGAGACTGGAGGAGGGAGTGATAAAATCTCTCTCTGTTTTCCTTGAATCTGTTTGCCTCTTTGTGGAAGGGAAGGGAGATGCTTCTCTACGGTGATTTAAGAGGTTAGATCAGTATCTCAGGATAGCCCAGGGAGGGAAGTTCTGAGAGGGGGAAGGTGGGGGAATGGTTTATTTCTCCTTGTTTTAAGAACCCAAGGGATCTGGGTTCTAGCGGTCCCCAGGGAAGGTTGGGGAGGTCAGAGTGCCCCAAAACACTATATTTTTGGGTGGTGGCAGCCTATCAGATCTAAGCTGGTAATTAAGCTTAGGAAAATTCATGCTAATATCTCATTTTCTGGACTCTAAGGTTCAGATTTGAGAAGGAAAGCTATGACAACTGTATTGTAACTTCATAAGAAAAATGTAAGGCTATAAAATGATGATCATGATACATATAAATTCCATGCCTATACCATAATGTTAATATGTTAAGAAATGCTCAGGGTCATGCTACTTGTCTGGTAGCATTGCAAGTCAAACTTTTTACATCTATTGATTGACAGGCTATGGGTACAATTGTGTTACACTATAACAAAGAGACTGCTTCTGGGACGATGGCCAATATTTGTAGCATTTGAATATGTGGATTATAAAGCCTTCAGTGATATTGAAACAAAAAGCCTTTCAGCACTGAACAATCAAAACACATTGATGACAAACAATTTCCTGGAATCTGCCCCATTCCCTCCTCTCCAAACCATAATCATCACCATTACACCAAAACAAAAACCACCACCAAGAAAAAGTAGCTAGTCATTTACTCATGGAGTCACTTTCTTTACTCAGATCAGCATTCTAATTTTAAACATAGAAATTTGCTAGAACCAAAATAGGCTGCAGAGCATATTATGCTACTACACCTTTGTACATTCATTGTTTACATGTTCTTACTTTCTCCTACTTTAATAATAGTGCTGCTTCAAAGCGAGCTACACACATTAGGTAAGTCATTTACACAACATGACTATCTTCCCAATTTACAGATTAAATAACTTGCCCATGTGGCCTTTTCTCCAAACTTAGGTACCTGATGGAGAAGTGGATCTTAAGGAGAATGCATTACCAGATGGGTCAGATGCACATATTTGCACTGATGGGCATTTACTGTTATAACCCAAGAAATTTACATCCCTTGATGCTATAATTGGGCTACACAAAGCCCTTAATATTAAAACACCTATTGTGAGCTTTGCACCACTGTTACCAAGGAGTTAAGTAGCTTTTAATGGCAGCAAATTTATTCACTTGCATGTTGAGATAGGTGATTAGTATATGGAAATATCATGAAAGCAAGTGGCTTTAAGTGTATGGTTATAGGAGGCACATAGTGTGCAGCAGACTTCATTATGCTGAATTAGATGACTTCTTTTGCCCTAGATTTTTACCTGTCAGAGACCAGAAATATACATCGGTGATTTATAATTCTGATTATTAGGATGTTCTGCATGAGGAGCCCTGCAATTCATCACACATAATGTTCTCAGATGTATAATTGTCTCTCTTGGATCAATCTGTTTGTTGCAGGAGCGGAAAGCAGACACAACTTTTAAAAAACATAACTGTAAATCTATTGTTGCAACCTACGGTCACAGCAGATATAAATGTTACACTTAGGGTTTGCTAAACAGAAGTGCTTGGCTTTCTGCCTTCACTACTGTTGATGAGCTGTTTTTTTCTATTAAATATACATCTGAAAATAGATTTCTGTTCTTCTTAGTGATATCATTCCGATCGGTCTGATCTCAAAAGTCATGTGGCACACCACAGTTTTGCCACTCTCAAATAGCTCCTCAAAATGACTGGCTAAATTTATCCTGAGTGTAATTTTGCTGAGATCCCTGGAGTTAAACCAAGAATGAGTTTGGCCTGAAATATTGAGCAGAGAAAGTGCAAGCGAAAGATTAGTACTGTGGCTTTCTTTAGTTATTTCATGACACTTAGGTTGAAATGGGAAAGACAATGACCAAGGAAATGATACATTAGGTTACAGGAAAATAGAGCGATATATGTATATATATTAGCCTCACAGATCATAGATTTAACATAGATCAATGGTTCCAGGTGAGAACTGGAAGATTTCACGGCTCTTTCCCCTCACAATTGCTTCTACAGGTGTCCAGGCTCTATAATAGCAGTGCAGGCTTAGCACCTGTAAAAGCAATTGAAAACAAGGAGGACTCAGCTTTACTACTGAAGAAGAGAGAAGAATGCAGTCTTTTCCACAGGGACTAGAGCTGCTGGAAGAATAAGAACTAGAAGCTGCCAATGATTCCAAAGTCTTCAGTGGAGAAGGATAGCCAGTTGGGCACAGGAATAGTAAGCCAGGCAGCAGTGGAAAACAAGGAGACATCCCTGTGGAACAGAGAAAGACAGAACAGGGGGGACCAATGGAGTGATTAAATGGAGACTGATCCCTCCCCTCCACAAGAAAAGCTGCCTAAATACTTACCTAATATAACTTTTCTATTTAAACAGTTGTGATAGCTCTCACAGGCATGTGAGGAAAATGGTCTGTACACCTGTGAATGAACTATGAGGAGTATGGCTGGCAAAGCACTCTATTCAGATGTGGTCCACATTATTAGAGAGTTTGACAACCGCTGTTGTAGGCAATGTATCATAACAATGTGGCTTTATAAAATCCAGCACAAAGCAATTGAATACAATCTTTTTATTTTTTTAAAGAACTTCTTCTGTGGAGTCCTGGCTAGCCATATGAACTAAAATATGTAGTCAATGGGTTCGATGAGATCTAAGTGTACCTAGGTACAAAATATCTCTTTTGATGGATCATGTCCATGTAATCATAAGAATAATCTCTCTCTGCCAGTCTATCCAAGTGTTTATACAGGCCCCAGAACTGTAGTACATGAATACTCAAATACCCATTAAAACGCACAAGAGCTCTTGCTTTCTGATAAATCAACAGAACTCTCATTAACTCTATGCAATTTGTGTGTAGATATTTCAGACCAGATGTTACACCCACCATCTTTACAATGAAATTACATACTGCACAATATATTTACTCTGTGTTACTCCTTTTTGTTATTCACTCATCAGTGTTTGAGTTTATAAAGCAAATATTATTTGCATTATAGTTCAGCATCTCCTTGGGCTATATGAGTTTGTGTGACTAATGGTGATAATTAGATTAAATCCATTAGTGCAGTAAGTGCATTTCTTATTTGATTTTTCGTGCAAACTTCAAACACCTTTTTTACTTCAGAGCCTGTAGGGTGACTGATCCTGTGTTTTTGGTCATTGCTGATCCAGGCATCGTATTTCTAATCACAACTCCCGTTGCTATAAAATGCAAAAGTTCAATTATTGTTTTGGCACTAGCCCACTAGAGATTGTCCCATTCTGTTCTATGTAAAAGCTGAATTCCGAGTTTATTTTTTCTTTACACAAATAAATTCATAGAGTGTTAACTCTGAAAATAGCTGATTATTTCATGTATTTAAACCTTCTCTCTACTAGAACAAATGGATAAGACCTGTGATTAAAGTTAGGGAGTAGGGGGAGATTACAGATCTCCTTCCTCTGTTAAAATCAGAAGGAGACCTCTTCCTCATCCTGACTGGCAATGCTAAATGTATAGGTATATCATATCCTTGTCCCTGGATATTGTGGTGGGAACGCCTCCTCCTGTTCCAATCTTCTTAAATATACACTAAGACTCTGTAGCCCAGATCAAATTCACATCTACAGTGAAGCTACAGCAAAACTGCTCCTGATGGACTGTATCGGAGCCATCTTTTTCTCATTTACTCACAGACTTTAAGTTCAGATGGGACCATCATGATCATCTAGTCCAGGGGTTGATGCTCTTCGGCACGTGGCTCGCCAAGATAAGCACCTTGGCACACTGGGCCAGTTTGTTTATCTGCCGCGTTGGCAGGTTCAGATGATCGTGGCTCTCACTGGCTGCAGTTTGCCGTCCCAGGTCAATGGGGGCTGCGGAAAGTGGCGCGGGCAAGGAATGTGCTGGCCGTGGCTTCCTGCCTCCCCCATTGGCCTGAGACGGTGAACCGCAGCCAGTAGGAGCAGCGATCAGCCAAACCTGCTGACGCAGCAAGTAAACAAACTGGTCTGGCCCTCCATGACCCTTACACTGGTGAGCCACGTGCCAGAGATTGCAGACCCCTGATCTAGTCTGACTTACTGCACATTGCAGGCCACAGAACCTCTGGCTGAGATACTGAAATCCTCAAATCTTGATTTAATAACTTCAAGTTACAGAGAATCCACAATTTATACAAGTTCAGACCATCAGCTGACACATGCCTATGGGCTGCAAGGGCAGGTTAACCCTCACTTCCTGCCAATCTGACCTGGGGGGGAAATTCCTTCCGGACACCAAATATGGTGATCAGTTTGACCCTGAGCAGGTTGGGGAAACCCACCAACCGGACACCTGAGACAGAATTCTCTGTAGTAGTTCAGACACCTCCCCATCGATTATCCCACTTCCAGCCATTGGAGATATTTGCTAATAGTAGTTGCTATTGTTCTGATTCACAAGCTTTTGTTCATTTAAGAAGTAGCCTCCCAGCTCTACTGCCAGAATTCTGGATTCACAAAATACTTGAAGTCAGAGGCAATAGTGGGCCTGATTTCAGTGGAATTACATCAACAGAGAATTTGGCCCAATATCCCTACCCTTTGCTCAGCTATTACTTTCCCCCATGAGTCTTGAAACTTCCATTTCAGAGCAGAAGAAGTCACTAGTTCACTTGTGTGATCAGCGAGGTAAGGCCAGCTGTGTTTTCTACTCTGAGGCTTAAGAAAGACGAGACTCATTTTCCTTTTTAAAAATAAACTAATCAGAAGTTTCACACTATTTGATCATCCTCAGAGAGAGAGAAAGACGCAGATGCAAGAGAATCTTCTTTACCTAAAGTGATAACCATCCTGTATTTAAAGATCCCTTGTTTATTGCCCAGTCTCCTGAAACCTGCACCCATAAAGTTAAACATTCAAAGATGTTGTGCTGCTAAATCAGCCAGTTGGACAGTTGGCAAGGAGAGATCAGCTGGGGTTTTGGTAAATTATACCTGCCCAAAGTTCAGTTGGCAGGAGGAGCATGGCCTGGAAAATACTCTCAGCATGGAATGTTCAACAATGCATGATTGGCTTAAAAATGGAAGCTGCAGCTGCAAAGTTTTTTTTTTCCAGAGTCCGTGTTCAGTAGTCCTCCTGCAGATAACCAGACCACACAATTTGACTCAGTAGAGCTGTCTTGTTAAAGGAGCTGGAGGCAGATAGTGAATTGGCAGCAGTTTTTGGTTTATGTCACGCAGCTCGCTAGGGTAAGAACCTCAGTGGGCAAGGCCAGTTTGTTTATCTGCTGCACTGCAGGTGAGGCAGACCGTGGCTCCCACTGGCCATGGTTCACTCTCCCAGGCCAATGGGGGTGGCGGGAAACACATCCCTCAGCCTGCATGTGCTTCCCGCCTCCCCCATTGGCCGGGGATGGTGAACCACAGCCAGTGGGAGCAGCGATAGGCTGAACCTGGTGACGCAGCAGGTAAATAAACTGACCTGGCCCACCACGGTAAGAATCCTGGTGAGCCATGTGCGAGAGGTCACCGACCCCTGGTTTATGGCATGGCACTGACAACATGAGCCCATCTCATGCTGGAACTCAAAGGAATACAAAGGATTGGGAAAGAGATGAGAAAATAATTCAGGGAAGCCCTATACCCTCTGTTATGCAGGAGGTCAGATTAGATCAATGGTGGGAAACCTGCGGCCTGCTTCCCAAAGCTCCCATTGGCCGGGAAGAGTGAATTGTGTCCACTGGGAGCTGTGGGCAGCCATGCCTGCAGACAGACAATATACACAAACTGTCTCGCAGCCCATCAGTGGATTACCATGATGGGTGGGCCGCAGGTTGACCACCACTGGACTAGATGATCATAATACGAAGTATGAGAAAATGAAGGAAAATGACCCCTGGATGGACATGGCCAGCTCCAGCTTTTTTGCCGCCCCAAGCAGCGAAGCGGAGGAAAAAAAAAAGATAAAGCCACAATTGGCAGCATTTCAGCTGCAGCTCTACCGCGCCACTTCATTCTTCAGTGGCAATTCGGGGGTAGGTCCTTTGCTCCAAGAGGCACTGAGGGACCCACCGCTGAATTGCTGCCAAAGACCTGGATATGCCGTCCCTTTCCATTGGCCACCCCAAGCACCTGCTTTCTTCACTGGTGCCTGGAGCTGGCCCTGTGGATGGAACAGAGGTCATGTATATCTCCGTTAAAGAATTTAGAGGACACAATTAAATTGACTACATCTAGCACAGGAAAAAAAGAGATACAATTCACAGACTATTGCAAACTTCTCCCAGGAGATATAAGGAGAGTTGGGAGAGTTACACACAGAAAGCATGCTGAGATAGCTACAATCATCACTATATGAGTGGTGCCTAGTGACAGATCCCATAGAGGAACAATCCAGAGACAACACAGAGATTAGAATTCACTCTGTTGCTTTTATCTGCATGGAGCTGTTTCTGGGTTTCAGTATCAGAGGACTAGTCATTAGAATAGCTCCCACTGAGACAAGCTACACTAACAGCAAGTCAAAAGGGAGACAGTTTATGACTTTTCAGTGTCTTTAGTCTGTTCCAAATGAAGGCTACTTCACTCCTGTTCTCAGTGAATGAGGCAACCTATGAGAAAAGAAAGGAGTCATAGTGACACAGTACCCTGGACCATGTCCTGATTTGTGCATTCTCAGGAGTTCTGGTCTGGCAGGTAGAATCTGAGTCCCCTGAGATGCATGTGGTCTGCAAATATTTGCTGAAGTACAATTAATTGTAACCAGCTTCCTGGATGCTACTGGGAACAGCCCCTGGCAGAAATATACTTCCCTGATTTGAGAGATGCTACTTATCTTCTGAAAACATTAATGATCCAAATATCTATACTCCTTAACAAAAAATTCAGTACATTGCATAACAGCCCATTGCCATGTATTTCTTCTCCTGGAGAGAAATGGAACACCTTCTGCAGTGCAAGCCTCTACCCCAGGGATCAGCAACCTTTGGCATGTGGCCAGTTAGGGAAATCCAGTGGCCGGCTGGGACGGTTTGTTTACCTGCAGCGTCTGCAGGTTTGGCCGATCGCTATTCCCATTGGCCGTGGTTCGTCGTTCCAGGCCAATGGGGGCTGCAGGAAATGGCGTGGGCCAAGGGATGTGCTGGGCACTGCTTCCCGTAGCCCTCATTGGCCTGGAACAGTGAACAGTGGCTAGAGGGAGCTGCAGTTGATTGAACCTGCAGACACTACAGTTAAATAAACCGTCCCGTCCTGCCAGCAGATTTCCCTGACAGGCTGCATGCCAAAGGTTGCTGATCCCTGCTCTACCCTATACTGATTCATGCTAATGTGGGTGCAAGTGTGCTTCTGAAGAGAATATCAGGTACATCTACTAGTGATTAATCATGCTGATTGGGGGAAAATGCATAAGCTTCTGTTGCCCCTTTGGCCAATGGGAAGCTGAAATTTGAGGCTTTGGAAAGTAGTATCCATTTTGGATGAGAAATTGGTGATAGAGTTTGTGTGTAATTTCATTATTTGAAAAATGTACATTCATCTTGTTTCCTTGCATAGCAGCTGGATTTAAACTTTATACAGACAGCTCTTTTTTTGCAGAATCCTGAGTCGAGGGCATTTCTGCCTTGTCCAACCAACCAACCAACCAAATGAACAACAGCTCCACCCCCTCTAATTATTTCCAGAAACCCACAGAGACTTACTGGCCACACAACACTTTTTTTTCCAGCGTCCAACTCAAGTCTGAAACTAGGGCTATGTCTTCACTTCCAAAAACAGTGTGTTTTTACAGTGAGATAATTAATGCACACTAGCTATCCTGCTATAAAATCCTAGTTAAGACACAACTCTGTAGAATTGACTGTGAGGTAGCTAGATTGGTCAACACTAGGATTTTACAGAAGGGTAGGTTATGCACAATAGTGATCTCACTGTAAAAACACACCTTTTGGAGCAGTGAAGGCAAAAGTCAGGGAACCTCGTTTGTTGTACACTCCCCTCTGGGTCATACAGTCTTATCAAGTGGCTCCAGGCTTCAACCTCTGTTTGGTCTGCAGCTCTTTTTACTACATAAAGGAGTTTCTGTTAAATATTTACTGCACCCACATACTATTAGAATGTCTGAGCTCACCACTGCTTCCAGAGACCCTAATGGAAGCCCACTGAAAACCTGTTTCATAACACTTCTAATTACATGCACTCACAAGAGTTGCAGCCCTAACAGATGACAACTAAGATTTTGACTCTTCAGCAAACATTTTGAATGATTGCACAAACAGCAGCAGGCCACACATTGCAGTTGGTGTTCGAATCTCATTCTGCAACCCTTATTCACGTCTAGTAGTACCTTAATCTGTATGTAGTCCCACTGATTTCAATGTCCTTGCTTGTGAAGTGAGGGATACATCTGACTGAGTGAAATTCACGCCTGTGCAGAGGGCCTACCCAAGTCCCATGCACCATTTAAGTCCTCAATTTCACTAATCATGAGTAAAGGCATAATGAAGCACTGAATATTAGCATTTGTCAAACCATAAGGCTTTTGCAGTGACTGAAATCACTGCTGGTAATAATTCCATGTACATGTTCAAATGCGAGGGTGCTAGAATAAGAATAAAATTTCTTTTCCCTGTGAGTGATCTTGTCCGTAGGATCCAGTATAAAGACTGCCACTTTTACGTGACTTCAAAAATAGTTATTCTAGAAAATTCTGCACCTCTATAACCTGCCAAGCTACAAAGATGGAACCCTACATTCTGCATAGTTTAAAGACCCTACCATCTTTCTGAGAAGAGCTATCATTGAATCTCTGGACTGACAATCTTTTTATTGAAATTGAGATAGCTAGGAAGTACTCAGCAAAAGAAAAATCAACCTGTGTTGAGTATAATGCAATGAAGCTGCTACTGGTCTGTGTACTAGTGCAGATAGTGAAGCAGGGAAAGGGTTAGTATGCATCAGACGAAGTGGGTATTCACCCTCGAAAGCTCATGCTCCAAAACATCTGTTAGTCTATACGGTGCCACAGGACTCTTTGCTGCTTTTACAGATCCAGACTAACACGGCTACCCCTTTGATATTAAAAGTCAGTTGTTCTAACTGTGCCTATACTGTGTTTTCTTTTAAGGTTAATAGAGAACTGCATCTATCCAGGTCATTTTCTTTCTTTTTTATTGCTCCTATTAGAGTATTTCAGGCTAATTCTGCTTATTACTTACTCTTCTTTTACATAAGTTAATTCTATGGACCTTTTGGTCTTACTCCCAGTTGATACAGACATAAGTGAGAGGAACATCAGGACTTTGGTTCTTTTAAAATAACAATTTCTGTCTCAAATATTTGCTAATGAGTTTCAGTACAATGATATTGCCCTTAATTTAAGTAGCATCTTTTTATCTAAACATCACAGTTACCAGGAGGGTCAATAATTATTAGAACTGGAAAAAATGGAATTTCTGTCCTGCAGAAAACTCCAAGATTTCAAATTTTTATCATCTCTCAAATTGGGATGAGAAGTCAAAATCAAAATTGTACATGAAATGGAGTATTCTAAAAACATTTAATTTCAATTGTATCAGAACATGTCAGTAATAGTCAGCATGGATTTGTCAAAAAGTAAATCATGTCAAACCAACCTGACAGCTTTCTTTGACAGAGTAACAAGCCTTGTGGATGGGGGGGAAGTGGTAGATGTGGTATATCTTGACTTAAGTAAAGCTTTTGATACTGTCTCACATGACCATCTCATAAACAAACTAGTGAAATGCAACCTAGATGGAGCAACTATAAGGTGGGTGCAAAACTGGTTGGAAAACTGCTCCCAGAGAGAAGTTATAAGTGCTTCACAGTCATGCTGGAAAGGCATAATGAGTGGGGTCCCTCAGGGATCAATTTTGTGTCCGGTTCTGTTCAATATCTTCAGCAATGATTTAGATAAGGGCATAGAGAGTACACTTCTTAAGTTTGTGGGAGATATCAATCTGGGAGGGGGGTGCAAGTGCTTTGGAGGATAGGATTAAAATTCAAAATGATCTGGACAAACTGGAGAAATAGTCTGAAGCAAATAGGATACAATTCAATAAGGACAAATGCAAAGTACTCCATTTAGAAAGGACCAATCAGTTGCATACATACAAAATGAGAAATGACTGCCTAGGAAGGAGTACTGCAGAAAGGGATCTGCGCATCTTAGTGGATCACAAGCTAAATATAAGTCGACAATATAACACTGTTGCAAAAAAAGCAAAAATCTTCTGGGATGTTTTAGCAAGAGTATTGTAAGTAAGACACAAGAAATAATTCTTTCGCTCTACTCTGCACTGATTAGGCCTCAGCTGGAGTATTGTGTCCAGTTCTGGGCACCACATTTCAAGAAGGATATGGACAAATTGGAGAGAGTCCAGAGAAGAGTGACAAAAATGACTAAAGGTGTAGAAAATATGACCTCTGAGGGAAGATTGAAATATTGGTTGTTTGTTTAGTCTGGAAAAGAGAAGACTGAGAGGGGACATGATAACAATTTTCAAGTATGTAAAAGGTTGTTATAAGGAGGAGGAAGAAAAATTGTTCTTCTTAACCTCTAAGGATAGGACAAGAAGCAATGGGCTTTAATTGCAGAAAGGAAAGTTTAGGCTGGACATTCAGAAAAACTTCCTAACTGTCAGAGTGGTCAAGCACTGGAATAAATTGCCTAGGGAGGTTGTGGAATCTCCATCGGGGATTTTTAAGAGCAAGTTAGACAAACACTTGTCAGGAATGGTCTAGTTCAGTGGTCAGCAACCTATGGCATGTGGCTCACCAGGGTAAGCACCCTGGCTGGCCAGACCAGTTTGTTTACCTGCCACGTCCACAGGTTCGGTGGATCGCAGCTTCCACTGGCTGCAGTTTGCCATCCCAGGCCAATGGAGGTGGCAGGAAGCAGCAGCCAGCACATCCCTCTCCCGCGACGCTTCTCGCCGCCCCCATTGGCCTGGGACGGCGAACTGCTGTCAGTAGGAGCTGTGATCCGCTGAACTTGCCGATGCGACAGGTACACAAACTGGCCCGGCCCGCCAGGTGCTTACCCTGGCACGCCGTGTGCCAGAGGTTGCCGACCCCTGGTCTAGATAATACTTAGTCCTGCCATAAGTGGAGGTGATAGGACTAGATGATCTCTCGAGGTCTCTTGCAGTTCTATGATTCTATGTTTTTTCTATGATGATTTAGATAAGGTGGAAACTCTTCCTTTGTGACTTTATCATTTCCATTTTTATGTAATATAATTTCTATATTACATATTATATAACATACAAGTAAAACAATACAGAAACATTACAATAATGAAACATTATTGTGATTTCCTGTGAAGATTTTGACAAATTTGATATGTTCCTGTGAAACATTTTGATTTAGTCAAATCAGCATTTTACAGCAGAAAATTTCTATTGGAAATTTTTTGACCACATCTAATAATCATCATGGGCTACACTCATTGCTCCTGTGCAAGGACTTACAGAAGGACAGATAGGCAGAGATACTCCCCAACTGATTTGGAAATAAATCCCCTTGGAATATCATCCCCACAAACAAGGGTTTGAGACACAGAGTGGGAAGACGATATAGACTCCCAATCCCATAAATCCTGAGGCTATGTGAATAAGGTGAAGGAACCTTACATGCGTAAAGGCAGTGAACAGCCATGTGCTGGGTTGGTACTCTACTCTGCCCTGTTGACCTATTATTCCTAACAGTATCAGTTTCAGAAGAGCCATGTTGTCACTGGCTGAAATGCCTTTTGCTGTATGATTGCAGTCATGAATTTGACTACATAGAAGCTAATGGACAGTATATCTGTGGGGTCAGATGGCAGTGAAGTTACAGAGTTGCGGGTCCTGGGCTGATAGTCCAGGGCCTGCTCATTTCCCCAGAAACTAATCCCCATGTTGCATGCATAGAGGGTTCTAGGGATGAGGAAGGATGATACCAAGTTCTCTTTGTTGTCTTTCTCCTTAAGTTTGATCCTCTTTACTTGGTAAAATGATGCAGTAATCTGTGCCCATTAACTTGCACATGTGGAGGGGGGTGAGCTAGAAAGTGGAAAATAAGGGTCAGAATAGATATAGCTTATGCATGATGATCTTCCAAAAAGGCCATTAGGTAGAGTGATCATGCATTGCCTCAGGGCACAAACTATTTATATACTCTCAATTTAATACTATATCTTGCTAAACGAATATAATAGGCCAGAGACTTGTCCAGCAAATCACTCCAGCAAATTGTCAAGTGTGTACACAAAGCTTTTCAGTCAATATGGGGCTATTTCTGGAACCTTAGTTGCCTTGGGGAGAATAATATCCCATGACAGTGATGCCAGGAAATCTATTGTTTTTTTTAATCAGTCCACATATTAGTGTAGAAATGCATTTGTTTTCCTTTATGCTGGTTGAAATGCCCGTTTTACTGTGACTCAGCTTCTCAAGACAATGGCCAAATATAGAAAGACTATAGCCAAAGATGGGAAAAGGGGATGTTATAATATGGCTCTGTAGCTAAAACACCACACAATAGTTACCCTTCTCTAGTGCTGTATGTAGAAGGGAGGAACCCTGCTAAGATTATTTCTGTTGTACTCTGACTAAGCAATGAAGTCTTTGGGTAGTTTGGAGTAAAATGGCTTCTATCATTTTTAAAGGGTTAATTGTTTTCTAACATATAGTATGATGTCTCTGGGTCTTAAAGTTTTTTCTTTAAATGAGGTGGAGAGAGGTAGAGGGTGTGCAGGTCTGTGGTGCGAAGAGTGCCTCTCCCCCAGCCCTGACCCCAGAGCTGCCACGGTCGGGGAGAGGTGCCTCTAACCTCACCCCAGGCTGCTGCAGTGAGAGAGGGCTGGGGGGGAGTCCTCTTTCCCTACTACAGCCCAGGGCAGCCTGCACCTTAAACCCCTCATCCTCAGCCTCACCCTCAGAGCCTGCATCCCCAGCTGGAGTTCTCATCCCTCTGCACCCAAACCCTCTGCCCTAGCCTTGAGCCCCCTCCCACACTCCAATCCCTTAATCCTCAGCCCCACCCCAGAGCTTGCACACCTAATCAGAGCCCTCAACCCCTGCACCTCAAACCTCTGCCCAGCTCTGAGCCCACTCCCACATTCCAAACCCCTCAGCCCCACCTGCGCCACTCATCACCTCCATATTGGTGCACATAACAAAATTCATCCCACACATGGATTTAAAAAAATTAGAAGGAACATTGACACTCTGTCCCTTCCATGAGCTGAACCACTCCAGAAACCGAGAGAAGAGGAGGTAGGTAAAACATCCGCCCTAGTAGCTTCACATACGTAATGCCATATTCCTTAGCAGTGGAGACATGACAAGCTTGTAGAGTTAATCCAAAAATTCAGGGAAGAAAATAAACTTCTGAAGGAACTTTCTGTTTCTCTGTCCTTTTCAATGCTGTTCACTGGCTACACAGGCCAGATTTTCTGGTGAGGCAGGGGGAGCTAAGTGGTACATAGATGTTTTCTTGTGTTCTCTATCCATTTTCCATGGGAACACTGTCTGTAGTTTAGAGTACAGTCTCAGATTGCCATCAGTCCTGTAAATATAATTCAGCAAATTTTGGGAGTATTATAAATTCAAACTGGTTCTTCAGATTTAATATCAGGGTAAATATGTTTGATTCACCTTCATAGATCACAAAACATTTCCACTCAGCAATATGTAGCATTTTTCTGGCATATGTGGCTGGGTATCCTTCTCAGGATTGGAAAGTCACTTCTCTTTTCCATTTTGGTTCTCCAAACATTGCTATGTTCTCCAAATGATGGCCAATCTTTAAAGAAGAGCGAGGTAACTAAAGAAGTAGCATGATCCCTGAAAGGAACCGAAACCCACTCCTGCTGGCATCTGGAGACATTGTAAATAATGCAACATTTTAATAACAGTACTATAGTCTTCTACAATTTTTACCCTCTGTCCCTTCCTCATGGGATGCAAAAGTAGTTGGAAGGAAGGAGGCGGAAACAGTAGCATTCCTGGGATGCTAAAAAAGTATCAATATTGGAAACTTATGTTGGGGGATTTTATAGGTTACTTCAAAGGTGAAATGAAATATAATGCTAGTCTTGTCTTTGACTTACCAGGACATTCGTATACCAACAGGGAAAATATTCCACTGGTAGGGCAGGATCAGAACTACAGAGATAGGAGAGGGAGAAGTACCCTGGAAGACTTGTTTATTGGCATTGACAGAAGGAGTCAGGAGCACTTCAAGTTTCTTAGGGTAAAGGAGGATAGGATTCTTAGGTAGGAGGAAGCACTGATGTACTGTCAGGGAGAAACATGCTGGACACCTGGCACAACAACTTGTGCTGGCACCTGGAACCCCTCACAGTGGACCCACCCCAGAGCATGCAGGAAGGGAACAATGAGTCCAATCCAGTCCCTGTAATCCAGCCTCTGTTCAGCCCCCTAACTCTCTACAGGAGATGTCTTTGTTTGTCTTTCTGCACAGTATTCCACAGCCATTCAGCACCATGTCAGTGTGAGGAGGAGGGTAAGGGCAAAGCAAAGTATCCACAGACAGTAATGTTTGCCCACTTCTCAGGGAATTTGAGTGGATGTTTTGTTCATTTGTTCCTGTTTCAAACTGTCTTTGCTCTATGTACTATATATGTCTGTAAACAAGTCACTGTTCATTTCACTTTGTGTGTGCACCTTGCTTTCTCAGTATGATCAATGTCATATTTCCCACACATGTGGGATGGGACGACGGGATTAACAACACAAGACTGTGATTTCTGTAAATGCAATGCCAATGAAATGCAATGAATTTTTCCCTCCTATGATCCCTTCCTTCCCAGCCATGAATTTCCAATTCCTACTGTGAAAATAAATAAATAAATAAACAGTGCTCATGACAATGAACTAAATTGTGAAATAACCCTTTCTGTTCAAAGCAGGAAAATTAAACCAGAAGAGAATTTAGCAAAACCATAAAGACATTTTGGTTAGCAACTTAATTGACAATACAGATAAAGGAAACACAAGTAAACTAACACAGAAGATATCTGACATGGAATGGAGCTTCTACAACCCCTTCTCTTTCACCCCCTTCCAAAAATAACCACGGGAATACTCATGCATAGCACCTTATATGCACTGTGAGAAACAGTGTCAGAAAACATTGAAAGGAAGGAATTGGTTGAAGCCCCACCCAAAACCTTACAGATTTGTTTTTAAAATACTTTAACAATGCTTAAGAGCTCCCCATTATGTGCCCTGAAACAGAGCCATGAACATATACCCAGTTTGCTATGAAAGGGCATATGCACTCTCTATATGAGAAAACAATAGGTAAAAGTGTAGCTTCCTGTAGCATCTCAGAATCTTGCTCAGGTTCCTCCAGGAGGGTTTCCTCAGCCAGGTCCACTGGGTAGAGGTGCAGAGTCATACACTCCTCTCCAGGGTTTCTTCCATTACCTCCTCCAAAGTCTCTCCTACCTCCTCACGCTGCCCCTCATTAGCATCCCCTCATGTGATGAGGCAGCTCCTGAGTTTGAGTAGGGGAATTTTAAACACTGGAAGCTTCAGGCAGGCTGGACCTGAATGCCGGGACAGTGAAACATCCTATGCTGGGAGCTAGACCTTGGAGGCCTGCAGGCTTTTATTTCATTCACAAGAGAGAGAAAGCTTTTATTTTATGAAAGCTAGACCCACCATTTGAGCTGACCTATGACGGAGGTAAAATACACAAAGTGCCCAGAAACGCCTCTGTCAGGGGAACAGAAATATAGGAACACCTGTTGCAACAGTACCACCTCCTTTCCCCACTCAGTACACATCTGCTTCCTGAGGGGAGCTAGCTGAAATGATAAAGGTCTTTGACTTCAGTGAACAACCTTTTATTATAGGGAGATGAAACTAAAGAATAGCTTATTATCAGGCTCATCAGGCACACTATGATCTGTCTGACTCTCAAGGACAACCAGCTTCTCCTTCTTACTTCAAAAGATTAAAGGTCACAATGTCCAGATTGAACAAAGGCAAAGTTAACAAGCAACATAGCATATTATAGCTGCCTTCTGCCACATGCTTTGCAGAGCATTGGTGTGATTTACTGTAAGTATTATCCAGTCACTGTGAGAGTTCACTTCATTTTCACAACTATTATGGGTTCAGCTTGGAACTTTAGATATTATAAGCTCTTACCTCATCAATAAATCTCTGTGTTAGACAGCAAAGGCAAGCGGTATAGAACAGAAAGACTTGAATAAGAAGAAATGACAACCATTGCATGATGGTATAATTATTGCATGCATTGAATTCAGGTTAAATAAAATAATTGCTGCTTCTCATAAAAGAAGTGCAATAATTACCCAGACGTCAAGGTTCCAGATGAACTCAATTCATACTAGCTGAGGAACCTGCCCACAAAGACCTAAAATATTTTATATTGTTGTTGCTAATTTGACTTTTTAAATAAAAATATTGAAACATATCCAACCTACACATTTTTTATATTCATAATATTAGTTTGGAATCATAGATTTGTATTTGTGTATTGAGCTCAGAATGCTATACATTTTGTGGGTTGGGGAAAAAAAGATAGATTAGATAAAATAATTCACACGCATGCCTTTCCCCCCTTGCTGTTCCTCTTAATTTGGGAATTTGCATACTAGAAAAAAAAATCTTCTTGTACTATCTATAAGGAATGAGTTTAATGCCTGTAAAGGCTGTACCTTGGAGAGATAGGGCCAGATCCTCATGGTAAGCCCCTCAGCTTGTGTAAGTATGTGTCACTGCAGAAACAATACAAAGGCATAGGGCCTTCCCATGGATAGAAACTAGGGGAATCCTCCAGGTTTAAGGGCAGATTCCCATGGATCATCTGAAAATCCTTCTCCCCATCCTCAACAGAAATGTCAGGGCAGAGCTCCATGAGGGGTTCACTGTGGAGCTTGGTTCCCCATTAGTCCCTTTCTTTTCAGGCAGTGAGGTTGGTCCTTTATTTATTTACTTATTTGACTTGAAATGGTTATATTATTAAATTCTATTCTCAGTTCAGATACATGCAGCATCCTATCAGAAAGTTCTAATGTGGTCCAGAGCTGAAAACTTTCCTGTGATAGTATCTGTCTGAAACTGTGTGAAAGTTACATGACACCTTTTTTAACTTTGTGAGGATCCCTCTCCTTAACCATTTTCTATTTAAAAGAGATTCTGTATAATCTGCTGAAGTAATTGATAAAGTATATTAAATAGAACAATACAGACAAAATCCTGCAAATTCCTGAGGTAGTTTCAGTGCAATGAGATTCCTTTAACTATGAAAATGTTTTGAATTTTTTCAGTTCAGTTACACATTTCCACTTTTATTATACTGCACTTCAACTTAAAAGCAAAATGTCATCATTAGCTAAAGCTGCTTTTCCCATAATTGTAAGCAATCAGTTATGCTTCATACTAATGGTCTTTCAGACATGCAAATTAGCAACAAATTCTCTTCCAGCATCACATCTTGTCTCAAATTTCTCAGTCCTGGTAAGTTAAGTGAAAACCTGCATGATATTTATTCTTGGAGCAATATCAATGATTCAAGACCTTGTTAATCTGACCTTTAGTGTTAAAATGTCAGTTCACTTCTGTGGGGGCAGCAAAACATAGACTTTTCACACCTAAATTTTCCCAAATTCAGTCAGAGGTGTCAGTTCTGAGGATTTTAGTCATCATGTTACTCTTTGGGTAACATCATTTCATTTTATAAGACTCCTGCTAAATTTTTACCTTAAAGAGTAAAACAAAAAAAGTGAAGTTATGACTATTTCACCAATCATTTAAATCTACCTAAAGCAGGGGTCAGCAACCTCTGTCAAGGTTCTCACCAGGGAAAGAACCCTGAAGGACCAGGCCAGTTTGTTTATCTCCTGCGTTGGCAGGTTTGGCAGACCACTGCTCCCACTGCCCGCAGTTCGCCATCCCGGCGTGAAGCGGCGCTGGCCGAGGGATGTGCTGGCTGTGGCTTCCCGCCACCCCATTGACCAGGGATGGCGAACCGTGGCCAGTGGGAGCTGCGGTCCGCTGAACCTGCCAACATGGCAGATAAACAAACTGGCCCAGCCTGCCAGGATGTTTACTGGCGAGCTGCGTGCCAGAGGTTGCTGACCATGACCTAAAGTATCTATCCATCCTACATATTTTTATGAGAACCCTCATATTGGTCCCTGTATGACAGACTAAAGCCTGAAGCATCCCCAATTCTTCTCTTTACTTATTTTTACTGATAGGAAGGCTCAGTAGCCCCACAGTGTGTTGTGCCAGGTTCAGTTCTGTTTGACATTTAGCTGTGCTGGATGAATGCCACGTTATATACAGGAATGCTGAATGCTGAGCAAAACTCATGCCCAGAAGCAGTAGAGGATGTTCAAGGTAATACTGCAGAGATTTAGAGGGGTGATAGACTGATCCAAAGTTCACTGAAGGAAATAGAAGCCTTTTTGCTGTCTGCAATGGGCTTTGAATCAGGCCCCCTGAGAATGACTGGTAACATTAGGGAGTGTCATTAAAGCAGTTGCATCATTCTTTTTTTGTCTTCCAGAGACACTACTGCTTTGAGATACTGAGAGCTACTTTATGTTAATGAAAAGGTTTATTCATGATTGAGGTCATAACAAATCATGTGTAATGGCTTCTTCCTCAGTGCCTGTCAATGTTCTCTGTAGAAATAATTTTGTGTTCCAAAGGTCACTGGATAGATACAAACATTTAAGAGGCAGACTGAAGAAATTCAAGGTAAAAAAAAAAAAGCATTTTTAGCCTTCCTCGTTCATTACATCTCCCATATTGATTAGTAAAAGATAAAGAATTTTTTAAGTCTTAATTATTTGGGGCAGTGTTTCATAGATTAAAAAAAAAAGCTGAACATTTGAAAGAGAATAAGGTGATTGGCTACACAAACATGAAGTTTGCAGTGTACTGGAGTATAAATATACCCTGCACTTATACTTGGGTGTAAATCTACCCTGCACTAAGTAACGTATTACTTTTTTTAGGTTCATCTAATTTGTAGCAATACTGCTGTCATATATTAGGTCACACTTGTTTGTATCATCTTCATTTATTACATTACTCTGTAGTTAAATATATTCCTGCAGATTTACAATGTTAAAAATACTATATTCATTTGTTTCAAACCAAAATTGTTTTTATATATATATATATGCTTTATGCTTGTGTAGCCAGTCTCCTTATTCTTTTTAAAATGTTCAGACTTTTTTTTATCTATGAAACACTGCCCCAAATAATTAAGACTTAAAAAATTCTTTATCTTTTACAAATCAATATGGGAGATGTAATGAATGAGGAAGCAAAAAATGCTTTTTTTGACCTGGAATTTCTTCAGTCTGCCTTTTAAATGTTTGTATTGATGTATCGATATCAGGGATCGGCAACCTTTGGTACACATTCTGCCAGGGTAAGCACCCTGGCGGGCCGGGCTGGTTTGTTTACGTGCCGCATCTGCAGGTTTGGCCAATCGTAGCTCCTACTGGCCATGGTTCGCCGCTCCAAGCCAATGGGGCTGCGGGAAGCGGTGGCCAGCACATCCCTTGGCCCATGCCACTTTCCACAGCCTCCATTGGCCTGGAGTAGCAAACCACAGCCAGTGGTTGTTGCGATCAGGTAAATAAACCGGCCCAGCTCACCAAGGTGCTTACTCTGGTGGGCTGTCTGCCAAAGGTTGCAGATCCATGATCTCTCTCTCTCTCTCTCTCTCTATATATATATATATATACACATTTTGCAAAGTATTTTAGTGTGTATATATGTGTGTAAATTTATATCTATCTATCTATCTATCTATCTATAGATAGATAGATAGATAGATAGATAGACACACACACACATATATATTTGTCTAAGCCTGGACAATGAAAATGGAGTAATCAGCTTCATTTTTGTTTATATAGTTTTGAGTCAATTTCACTATAGGAGTCTCAGTGTCACAAGGACTACAAACATTGAAGGAGAATGTTTGTTTAAAAACTACTTTGGGATTTATAAAGTGATCATGCAAATACTCCTTTAGACCTTAATTTTTGTAAAAGCTTTTTGAAAAACTTAGCATTTGGGATGTATATCACCAGACAGTATCCTTTTAATAGTCTAATTATCTAATCCAGTATACAACCAGGTGATCATTTCTGGGATGGTGCCAAATTGGTGTGGCTACCCTGAATGAGTGGTGTGAGGATAACTTGACATGACTTAAACATGGTTGAATGTCTGCAGAGGATCCTGAGAGCAGAGTCCCTTTAAGCAGAAGCAGATTTGATAAAGGACTGGCAAAGTCTGTGTGAGTGATCGATATTGAACCTGTGGGTCAGCAAATATGGGCCCCTGAAAAAGTAAATATCACATATATAAAGTTCCAGTATGGAGCACAGGTTGACCTTGTTACAGTAACCTCACAGCAAGGACACCTCGCAAGAGTCAGAGTGAATAATTGATGAGTGAATAAACATGGGGTGATCTTCATTCGGTACCACCGATAATCAGATAAAATTAATAACCACAGGCCCACTGGGCATGCTTTTAAGACATGTGACTCCTCTGAGGAAAAAGAGTATAAGAATCAAGCAAAGTAAATTACTGTGGTTGGAATTCCTTAATTGGTGCTTAAAGAAGCAATGCTGCTAGACGAAGTAACCAAAACTCTGTTCCATGGACTCAAATAGGACTGTGAACCAGAGGGGTGTCTAGGCAACCAAGGCTTTGTCTTGAGGGAATCTGAGACAAATCAGAGGGATGAAAAGAACAGACCTGGAACTGCGTGAAGCTAATGCAGGGCCTGTTTGTATGTGTTTGTGAAAGGGTGACTCATTAAGAAGAATGTATAGCTGTTAGTGTATAGCTCTTAATTTCTAAAGTAGGAGTTATGTGCTTAATATAATCCTTTACTGCTTGTGTAAATTCCTTCTCAATAAACTGCTTGCATTGAAAATAATTTCTGTGGACCTTTTTCACTGGTATGACACCAGGAGCCGAAAAAGATCCATTTCAGGGGTAGTAGCACCCCCTGTTGTCAGGAGTCATGACCCTAGGGGGAAACAAAAGGCAATAGAAGTGGAGACTGGTTTTAAAAGGCACTGAATTTTTTATTACAATCTGAAGCAAAGAAAATTTCAATCTCCCACTCCCCACACACTCTCTTCAAAATACTCAAAACATACACAAATGAATTATATAGGCTTAATGATTAGCATTGCTACATTTTTTATTCTTATCTTTTATAGGAAATGTAATTTTTTCACCTTTTGAGTAAGGATTGCCAACCTGAAAAGGCTGAGAAAAAAATGACCTAACCTAATCATATTGTTATTTATATAGCCCTCAGCAGGTATCTGTATATATCTCATCAGTTATCTTTATATACCCATAACATCAAACAAAGTTTTACTATCAATATAGAAGAAGAAGAAGATGAAGGATGTAGGATATCTATTGATAATTGCTGGTCAATGTTCCATGCCAGATCCTCAGCTGGTGTAAAATATGCCTTTTTGCTACATCTGAGGATGCGGCCTTTTGTCTTCAGAAATAGGTATATGACACGTGGCTGAAGGCTTTTGATTTCCATATATAAACCCAGGGATAATTTCATTTAGGATACAATTTATCTCTACTTCTGCACCAATCCTCCATATGGACTTCATCCTTTACTCATGCCAGAGTCTTTTCCTTTCCCTAGCCAGTACATTATAAGTTCCATCTTCTTCTCAAGTGTAATCTGCTGTGTTTTCAGGTTGAAGGACCTGTTGCTTTCAGGCTAGCATATCTCAAATTCTTTGTGCCAACTCCAATTGTATCTATTTTAAAACACCTTGCTTCATGTTCAGGTATCCAACTGGCAATCCCATTACAACAGGAATGGAAGCAGTCTTTTTCAGATGACTTATGAGAATTCCTGTAAAGTTCAGCTCTCGCTGCAGGCAGAGTATTTTTAAAGCTATTTTTCAAACTACATAGACTTAGGGCCCAACAGTCTTCGAAAGTCCATAGTGTTTTAAAATTGGATTGTTAAAAAAAATAGCAAGAAAAACACTTTTCTCCTTTCATAGCCATAATGAGTTAAGGGAAAGTAAAGGACTGACAAATGTTGATTCAAGTGTTTATACAGGATTCCCTATGGTCATAACCTTTGCCATAAAAATCAAATACCTTATTTCATAATGTTCACTTTATAGTGTAGAATAGCAAAGGTTTGTCTACATAGACAGCAAAAGACAAGTTATGTCCCTGAAGATATTGTCCAGAAAGTAATTCAGCCAAAAACTAATATTATTGTACTGACAGGCCCAATTACAGCACAGAATAAAGAAAATGCTAAATCCTCTTGGATTCAGGTAACTGAAGTTTTGCTAAACTAAGACTATATTTCTTACTGTGGTAATAAAAAACTTTTCTAGCCTTGTAATGTTGGAGCATTTAGAATGGGCAATAGAAGCTTCTCAACAAATATAACTATTTCAGCAGAATATCTGCAAGAGGAGTATTCAGTACATATGACAGACACTGTAAGCTGGGGACTGTCAGTTTTTCTCATACTTCTAATTTGGAAGGAAGGCTCAGACTCCCATATGGTATGTCTTTTGTTTCTGTGAGGTCACTTTTATGGCTTTTATAGTCCTGATTTAGAGAACCTTCAAAGTGGTTCAAATTAGTCTCAGGTCAGAACCTTCAAAGTGGGCAGGCTGGATGAAGCTGCATGAAGCTGACCGCAAGGACATTGTGTTAATCTCATAATCAAAAAATGGGGTGTGGGGGCAATTCAAAATTACTTAAACCAAAATTTTATAGGGATCTGTTGTATTAATTTAGAGGGAATAAATGTACCACAGGTATTAACATAAACCACTCACTGTCCAACATTAAACAATGTTAAACAAGTTTAGGAGGGTTGTATACAGAGACTTTAGCCTGCTTATGGCAAATACACCATTAAAAATCCATCTAACCTTTTACTAAAGATACAGAAAAGCAGGATGAACATTTAAAGCATTATAAATGTTAAGTACTAAATTAGGCTTTCCTTTAACATAATTTCTTGTCCTCCTTTTCTTTAGCTAGAGAGAGTTTTTAGAAGGAAATCCCTCCTCCCTTGTTTGACAGTCTCTCTGTCAGTATCAGAGATGGTAATAACTGTCCCTTTTGGCGTAAAAGAGAAGAAATTATTTGAGATGACTTCAAGTTGTTGTAGATGCTGATGTTGTTAAAGTCCAATCTCATTTCATCTCAGGTGGCATTTGGAATTCAGCTGGAGATGATGAGGTGGTGATGTCATCTGGATCCTTCACTCTGACCCATTCTTGTTAGGACATACCTCAGGATTAGGATGAAGAAGGTCCAGGGTTACAGGAAAAGGTGGGGGTGGCAACCAAGATCATAGAATCATAGGACTGGAAGGGACCTCAAGAGGTCATCTAGTCCAATCCCCTGAACTCAAGGCAGGACTACGTATTATGTAGACCATCCCTGATGGGTGATTGTTTAACCTACTCTTAAAAATCCTATCTAGAAAGGTTAAAGAGAACAATTTTCTTTTGTCCTCCTTGTAACAACCGTTTATGAACTGAAAACGGTTGTAATGCCCCCCCTCAGTCTTCTTTTCTCTGGACTAAACAATCTTTTTAATCTTCCCCATAGTTCATGTTTTGTAGACCTTCAATCATCTTTGTTGCTCTTCTCTGGCCTTTCTCCAATTTGTCCACATTTTTACTGAAAAGTGGTGCCCAGAACTGGACACAATACTACAGCTGAGGACTAATCAGTGGAGAGCAGAGCAAAATTACTTCCCTTGTCTTGCTTACAACACTCCTGCTAATGCAGCCCAGAATGATATTTGTTTTCTTTGCAACAGTGGCACACTGTTGACTCATATTTAGCTTGTGGTCCCCTAGGATCTCCAGATCCCTTTCTACAGTATTGCTTCATAGGCAGTCATTGCCCTTTTTGTATGTGTGCAACTGATTGCTCCTTCCTAAGTGGAGTACTTTCCATTTGTCCTCATTGAATTTCATCCTGTTTACTTCAGACCAGTTCTTCATTTTGTCCAGATCATTCTGAATTTTAATCTTATCCTCCAAAGCACTTGTAACCCTCCCAGCTTGGTATCATCTGCAAAATTTATAAGTGTATTCTCTATGTCATTATCTAAATCACTGATGAAGACATTGAACAGAACCAGACCCAGAACTGATCCCTGCAGGACCCTGCTTGATATGCCCTTCTAGCTTGACTATGAGTCACTGATAACTACTTTGTGGGAATGTTTTTCCAACCAGTTATGCACCCACTTTATAGTAGCTCCATGTAGGCTGTATTTCCCTAGTTGGTTTATGAGAAAGTCATGCTAGACAGTATAAAGAGCCTTACTGAAGTTAAAATATACCACATCTATCATTTCCCCCCTATCCAAAAGACTTCTTGCCTGCTAAGAAAACTATTAGGTTGCTTTCACATAATTTGTTCTTGATAAATCCATGCTAACTGTTACTTATCACCTTGTTATCTTCTAGGTTTTTGAAAATTGCTTTCTTAATTATTTGCTTTAATATCTCTTCTGGTACTGAAGTTAAGCTGACCGCTCTGCAATTTCATGGATTGTCCTTATTCCATATTTATAGATTGATACTATATTTGCACTTTTCCAGTACTCTGGAATCTCTCCCATCTTCCATATCTTTTTTAAGATAATTGCCAATGGGTACTTAGTCCTTAAATTATTTAAGGTTGACAAGATTACCTTTCCATCCTACCACTTTGCCTTTTTCTTGAGTCTCTATGTTTGTTTCTCTTTTTCTTCCTCACATACTTAATCTCCCCTTCACCTAAAAAGCTTTCATGCCGTCAGCGTTGCCAATATTTTTTGCCTTATTTTATGTTCCCTCCCATTTCCTCAATCCACCTGAACTCTACTACTGACTTCTTTCTTTATCTTTTTTACTCCTTCATGACCATACACCTTGTCTCTTAACGTCTTCTACTCATGGAACAGCCCCTTAATTAACACCTCCTTCATATAGTTCTTCGAAATATTCATGAAAACAGCTACAAAATATTCCAGCAATAATGATCATAATTCACTCTGTTTCCCTATATAACACATGCACTTTTGTGATATACAATTTTTATGCCAGAGATCGGAAACCTTCAGCCCACGGCCTGCCAGGGTAAGCTCTGAGGAAAGCTGTGGGAGCCTAGGGGTATGATGGCCATGGTCTCTCGCAGCCGCCATTGGCCTAGAATGGTGAATCACAGCCAGTGGGGGCTGCAGTAGGCAGAACGTGCAGATGCAACAGGTAAACAAACCGGCCCAGCCTGCCAGGGGGCTTACCCTAGCATGCTGCATGCCGAAGGTTGCTGATCCCTGTTTTATGCCTATGCCTTTCAATTGTCTACTCTTCAAGTCAGAGATACTATTATTTTAAAGCAAATTATACTCCTATGCTGCTGCCTATACAATAATAAATGCTGATATCTGATACTATTTGAGCATGCTCTTCTAAAATATTTAATTTTCATGTGTTTTGATATTCCTCTACAAGACCAAATTTTTTTTGAAATGTCCTATTTATGCACTTTCTCAATATTTCCTTACTCTTCTCTGTTTTTACTTGTGTCTCAGTTTCCTTATGTCCCCACAACTTTATATATAGTTTATATATATAAAGTTTTGAATTTTTATCCAGAATTGTACTTCATGTTGAATTACTACATTAACATTCTAAATTTTGGAATAGTAAGCCTTTGTGACTATCTATCTATCTATCTATCTATCTATCTATCTATCTGAGGCAGAAATAAATAGTGCATTTGTAGATGAAAGAAATTACTGTACTTCTGTATTCAAACTTCAAAATACACTTTCATTAATAAAGTCACATTATCCTTTATGAGTACAACAGTGATAGGAGCTCTTCTTTCACAAGCCATGTTTGTGAAACATTCCTTGAAACTTTTGACTGAATCAGAACATACCTGTTAGAGAGATGCCTAATCTTGATTTAAAGAGTCTAAAGTGACTGTGAATTTACCACATTCCTTGGTAAACTATTCCAATGTTTAATTACTCTTTCTATTAAAAATAAAATTGCTTATTTCCTATTTTAATGTTTCTGACTCCAGCGTTCAATCACAAGAGTCTGTTAGTCCTGGTCTATGCTACGAATTTAGGTTGAATTTAGCAGCATTAAATCAATTTAACCCTGCACCCGTCCACATGACCACGCCTGTTTTGTCAACTTAAAGGGCTCTTAAAATCAATTTCTGTACTCCTCCCCAACAAGGGGTTTAGTGCTAAAATCGACATCACTGGGTCAAATTTGGGATAGCGTGGATGCAATTTGATGGTCTTGGCCTCTGGGAGCTGTCCCAGAGTACTCCATTGTGAACGCTTTGGACTGCACTCTCAACTCAGATGCACTGGCCAGGTAGACAGGAAAAGTCCTGGGAACTTTTGAATTTCATTTCCTGTTTGGGCAGTGTAGCGAGCTGATCAGCACAGGTGACCATGGAGAGCTCATCAGAACAGGTGACCACGGAGTCCCAGAATCACAAAAGAGCTCCATCATGGACCGAACGGGAGGTACTGGATCTGATCGCTGTATGGGGAGAAGAATTCGTACAGGCAGAACTCTGTTCCAAAAGACAAAATGCCAAAATATTTGCCAAAATCTCCAAGGGCATGATGGACAGATGCTACAATAGGGACACACAGCAGTGCCTTGTGAAAGTTAAGGAGCTCAGGCAAGCCTATCAAAAACCAAAGGATTCAAATGGTCGCTCCAGGTCAGAGCCCCGTACATGCCAGTTCTATGATGAGCTGTATGCAGTTCTAGAGCTGGCCCCTACCACTACCCCACCAGTGTCCATGGACACCTTCAAGGTGGGAGTCTCATGCAATAGGGATGAGAAGTTTGATGATGAGGAAGATGAGGAGGAGGTTGAGGATAGTGCACAGCAGGCAAGTGGAGAATCCCTTCTCCCAGGAAGTTAGGAACTATTCATCGCCATGGAGCCAATACCCTTCCAACCCTCCCCTTGAAGGCTTCCGGACCATGAAGCTGGAGAAGGCACATCTGGTGAGTGTACCTTTGTAAATATAATACAGGATTTAAAAGCAAGCATGTTTAATGTTTAATTTACCACAACAAGCCAATAGCAAGTAGTCTGGAATCATTGCAGAACAAAACCTTGTAACGAATGGGCCCCGGCTTTGGTGGCATTCAAGCAACATCCATTCTTTATCTTTATCTCTCTGTGTTAGCCTCAGGAGAGTGATATCATTCATGGTCACCTGGTTGAAAGACGGGAAATTTGTTTAAGGGGACATTCAGCTGTTCCTTCTGGGCTATTTCCCTTTGGCTGAAAATAAATCATCCCCGCTGTTAGCCACATGGTGTGGGGAGGCCCATTCATGCTGAGCTGCTCCCATTTGGCTGACAGGAATCTTCCCTGATACTAGCCATGTGGTGGGGAATGAGGTGAAGTGATCATCCCAGAGAATTAGGTGTGTGGGGAGGTTGGATTGTGCTGCACATTCACGACAAAACCGCAGCCCGTCCTTTTAAATGGCCAACCCATAGACTCATAGACTCATAGACTCTAGGACTGGAAGGGACCTCGAGAGGTCATCGAGTCCAGTCCCCTGCCATCATGGCAGGACCAAATACTGTCTAGACCATCCCTAATAGACGTTTATCTAACCTACTCTTAAATATTTCCAGAGATGGAGATTCCACAACTTCCCTAGGCAATCTATTCCAGTGTTTAACTACCCTGACAGTTAGGAACTTTTTCCTAATATCCAACCTAAATCTCCCTTGCTGCAGTTTAAGCCCATTGCTTCTTGTTCTATTATTGGAGGCTAAGGTGAACAAGTTTTCTCCCTCCTCCTGATGACACCCTTTTAGATACCTGAAAACTGCTATCATGTCCCCTCTCAGTCTTCTCTTTTCCAAACTAAACAAACCCAATTCCTTCAGCCTTCCTTCATAGGTCATGTTCTCAAGATCTTTAATCATTCTTGTTGCTCTTCTCTGGACCCTCTCCAATTTCTCCACATCTTTCTTGAAATGCGGTGCCCAGAACTGGACACAATACTCCAGTTGAGGCCTAACCAGCGCAGAGTAAAGCGGAAGAATGACTTCTCGTGTCTTGTTTACAACACGCCTGTTAATGCATCCCAGAATCACGTTTGCTTTTTTTGCAACAGTATCACACTGTTGACTCATATTAAGCTTGTGGGCTACTATGACCCCCTAGATCTCTTTCTGCCATACTCCTTCCTATACAGTCTCTTCCCATTCTGTATGTGTGAAACTGATTGTTCCTTCCTAGGTGGAGCACTTTGCATTTATCTTTATTGAACTTCATCCTGTTTACCTCAGACCATTTCTCCAATTTGTCCAGATCATTTTCAATTTTGACCCTGTCCTCCAAAGCAATTGCAATCCCTCCCAGTTTGGTATCGTCCGCAAACTTAATAAGCATACTTTCTATGCCAACATCTAAATTGTTGATGAAGATATTGAACAGAACCGGTCCCAAAACAGACCCCTGCGGAACCTCACTTGTTATACCTTTCCAGCAGGATTGGAAGCCATTAACAACTACTCTCTGAGTACGGTTATCCAGCCAGTTAGGCACCCACCTTATAGTAGCCCCATCTAAATTGTACTTTCCTAGTTTATCTATAAGAATATCATGCGAGACTGTATCAAATGCCTTACTAAAGTCTAGGTATATCACATCCACCGCTTCTCCCTTATCCACAAGGCTCGTTATCCTATCAAAGAACACTATCAAATTAGTTTGACATGATTTGTTCTTTACAAATCCATGCTGGCTATTCCCTATCACCTTACCACCTTCCAAGTGTTTGCAGATGATTTCTTTAATTACCTGCTCCATTATCTTCCCTGGCACAGAAGTTAAACTAACTGGTCTGTAGTTTCCTGGGTTGTTTTTATTTCCCTTTTTATAGATGGGCACTATATTTGCCCCCTTCCAGTCTTCTGGAATCTCCCCCGTCTCCCATGATTTCCCAAAGATAATAGCTAGAGGCTCAGATACCTCTTCTATTAACTCCTTGAGTATTCTAGGATGCATTTCATCAGGCCCTGGTGACTTGCAGGCATCTAACTTTTCTAAGTGATTTTTTACTTGCTCTTTTTTTATTTTTTCTTCTAAACCTACTCTCTTCCCGTAAGCATTCACTATACTAAACATTCCTTCAGACTTCTCAGTGAAGACTGAAACAAAGAAGTCATTAAGTATCTCTGCCATTTCCAAGTCTCCCGTTCCTGTTTCCCCCTCCTCATTGAGCAGTGGCCCTACCCTGTCCTTGGTCTTCCTCTTGCTTCTAATGTATTGATAAAAAGTCTTCTTGTTTCCCTTTATTCCCATAGCTAGTTTGAGTTCATTTTGTGCCTTTGCTTTTCTAATCTTGCCTCTGCATTCCTGTGTTATTTGCCTATATTCATCCTTTGCAATCTGACCTAGTTTCCATTTTTTATATGACGCCTTTTTATTTTGTAGGTCACGCAAGATCTCGTGGTTAAGCCAAGGTGGTCTTTTGCCACATTTTCTATCTTTCCTAACCATCAGAATAACTTGCTTTTGGGCCCTTAATAGTGTCCCTTTGAAAAACTGCCAACTTTCCTCAGTTGTTTTTCCCCTCAGTCTTAATTCCCATGGGACCTTACCTATCAGCTCTCTGAGCTTACCAAAATCCGCCTTCCTGAAATCCGTTGTCTCTATTCTGCTATACTCCCTTCTACCCTTCCTTAGAATTGCAAATTCTATGATTTCATGATCACTTTCACCCAAGCTTCCTTCTACTTTCAAATTCTCAACAAGTTCCTCCCTATTTGTTAAAATCAAGTCTAGAACAGCTTCCCCCCTAGTAGCTTTTTCAACTTTCTGAAATAAAAAGTTGTCTGCAATGCAATCCAGGAACTTATTAGATAGTCTATGCCCCGCGGTGTTATTTTCCCAACAACTATCTGGATAGTTGAAGTCCCCCATCACCACCAAATCTTGGGCTTTGGATGATTTTGTTAGTTGTTTGAAAAAAGCCTCATCCACCTCTTGCACCTGATTAGGTGGCCTGTAGTAGACTCCCAGCACGACATCACCCGTGTTTTTTACCCCTTTTAGCCTAACCCAGAGACTCTCCACGCTTCCTTCTCCTATGTCCATCTCCACCTCAGTCCAAGTGTGTACATTTTTAATATATAAGGCAACACCTCCTCCCTTTTTCCCCTGTCTATCCTTCCTGAGCAAACTATACCCATCCACACCAACATTCCAGTCGTGTGTATTATCCCACCAAGTTTCAGTAATGCCAATAATGTCATAGTTGTATTTATTTATTAGCACTTCCAGTTCTTCCTGCTTATTACCCATACTTCTTGCATTTGTATATAGGCATCTAAGATACTGGTTTGATCTTGCCTCCCAGCTTTGCCCTGACCCTCCTTCCTCTCTGCCATTATAGCCCGTGCTCCCTCCTGTTTCCAACCCATCTCCCAGGTCTTGTTCCCCACTTACCTGTGGGCTTTGCTCACCTGTCCCCGTCGAACCTAGTTTAAAGCCCTCCTTACTAGGTTAGCCAGTCTGTGCGCAAATAAGGCCTTTCCCCTCGTCGAAAGGTGAATGCCATCTGTTCCTAGCAGTCCTTCCTCGAATAGCATTCCGTGGTCGAGGAAGCCAAAGCCCTCCTGGCGACACCATCTTCGCAGCCAGGCATTCACCTCCACGATGCATCTGTCTCTGCCCGGACCCGTACCTTCAACAGGAAGAATCGAAGAGAATACCACCTGTGCTCCAAACTCCTTAACCCGTACTCCCAGAGCCCTGTAGTCACTCTTGATCTGCTCAGTGTCACACCTCGCAGTATCATTTGTGTCCACATGGATGAGTAGCATGAGGTAGTAGTCAGAAGGCTGGATAATCCTCGACAATGCCTCTGTAACATCTCGGATACGGGCCCCTGGCAGGCAGCATACCTCCCGGGATGAACGGTCAGGGCGACAGATGGGTGTCTCCGTTCCCCTCAGCAGAGAGTCTCCAACCACCACTACCCTACGTTTCTTATCAGTGGTGGCAGCAGACCTCCCAGCCTTAGGGGTACGAGGCTTCACCTTCTTAACTGTTGGGGGTGATTCCTTCTCTCCTGTATCAAGAAGAGCATAACGGTTATCTTTTACCACAGCAGGAGGGTTCGCAGCAGTGGTGGAGCACTGCCTGCTGCTAGAAGTAAGCAGCTGGCTGTGTCCACCCTGAGCCTCCTCCTCCACTGGTGTGTCAGATACACCCTGAGGCATCTCCTCCTCCACTGGTGTGTCGGTAGTCCTGTGAACTGGGACAGCTACGTCAGCTGTCTCCACATGGATACTTTCCAGGAATTGCTCATGTATATGGATGTTCCTCAGCCTAGCCACCTCCTCCTGTAGCTCTCCCACCTGCTGCCTGAGAGATTCCACCAGTAGGCACCTTTCACATTGGATGCCACCCCCAGCCTGGATATCAGTAAGTGGAAATTGCAAAACCCAACGGGCTTTGCTTGGTATAGGAAAGGAGGGAACTGCTGTTTGAAATCATTCCCATATGTTATGAAGGTTGAAGAAGCCGAAACCTTTTGCCTTACCAAGATGAATTCTGTTGCCCATCCGAGAGTGTGTGATGTCTCACACCAAACCAGCAGGTACTGAATATAAGAAGCAAATGTGACCTTGTACCAAAAGCACATGTGCTATGTAATATGAATCGCTTGATTCAGTGTGAAATAGTCTTCCTTTTGTTCTCTAACATGTATCTTTTTAAATACTACTCTCCCTTTTTTTCCTCCTGAGGCTGCAAATGTTTTTATGCTCCCCTTGTCATCTCCGTCCCAGAAGCTAGCACAGATTAGAAGGAAAAAAACGCACTTGTGATGAGATGTTCTGAGAGCTCATGCAGTCGTCCCACACTGAAAGAGCTCAGCAGAATAGATGGAGACAAACAATGGCAGAGTCCAGGAAAGCGTTAAATGATGAGAAGAGGAAAGAGCACGCTGAAAGGAGGCAGGATGCAATGCTGAGGCTAATGGTGGAGCAAAATGACATGCTCAGGTGTTTGGTAGAGCTGCAGGAAAGGCAGCAGGAGCAAAGACCACTGCTGCAGCCCCTGTATAACCACCTGCCCTCCTCCCTAAGTTCCATATCCTCCTCACCCACATGCCCAAGAACCCAAGGGTGGAGGGGCGTGGGAAGAGGCTATGGGCACCCAGGCACTCCACCCCAGAGGATTGCCCAAGCAACAGAAGGCTGTCATTCAATAAGTTTTGAACTTATCAAATGGCTTTGTCCTTGTCCTTCCCTCTTCCCCTCATCCACCACCCCATCCAGTGCTTCCCTCCCTTCCCTCCTCTTCCTGGCTACATTGTGAGTTTTCCCCCTATTTGTGTGATGAATTAATAAATAATTAATGATTTGGAAAAAATAATGACTTTATTGCCTCTGCAAGCAGTGATCGAAGGGAGGAGGTGGGTTGTCTTACAGGGAAGTAGAGTCAACCAAGGGGGCGGATTTTCATCAAGAAGAAACAAAGGCAATGGTCACACTGTAGCCTGGAAAGTCATGAAACAGGTTTTCAAAGCTTCTCTGATGTGCAGGGCACCCAGCTGTGCTCTTCTAATTGCCCTGGTGTCTGACTGCACATAATCGGCCACCAGGCAATTTGCCTGAACCTCCCACCCCACAATAAATGTGTGCCCCTTACTCTCACAGATATTGTGCAGCCCAGAGCAAACAGCAATAACAATGGGAATATTAGTTTTGCTGAAGTCTAACCTAGTCAGTAACTGCACCAGTGAGCTTTTAAATGTCCAAATACACATTCTACCACCATTCTGCACTTGCTCAGCCTATAGCTGAACTGCTGTTACTTCTGTCTAGGGTGCCTGTATATGGCTTCATGAGCCATGGCAGTAAGGGGTAGGCTGGATCCCCATGGATAAATATAGGTATTTCAGCATCCAGAGTTCCTGAAGATGCGAGTGTCATGCACCTTTCCCAGCCATCCCACGTTGATGTCAGTGAAACATCCCTTGTGATCCACCAGTGCTTGCAGCACAATGGAAAAGTACCCCTTGCAGTTTATGTACTGGCTGCCCTGGTGCTCCGGTACCAAGATAGGGATATGGGTTCCATCTATCGCCCCACCACAGTTAGGGAACCCTATTGTAGCAAAGCTATCCAATTTGACCTGCAATGTCCCAGAGTCACTACCTTTGGTAGCAGCAGCTCAGTGATTGCTTTGGCTATTTGTATCACAGCAGCCCCCACAGTAGATTTGCCCACTCCAAATTGATTTCTGACTGACCAGTAGCTGTCTGGCATTGCAAGCTTCCATAGAGCTATCGCCACTCGTTCTCAACTGTGCGGGCTGCTCTTATTTTGGTGTCTTTGCTCTTCAGGGCAGGGAAAAGCAAGTCACAAGGTTCCATGGAAGTGTCCTTATGCATGCAAAAGTTTCTCAGCCACTGGGAAATCATTCCAGACTTGCAACACTATGCAGTCCCATCAGTCTGTGCTTGTTTTCTGGACACAGGATTGGTGTTTCATGTCATGAACCTGCCTCATTGTCACCATGATGTCCAAATTGTCAGGGCCCTTGAGAGAAATCTGTGTCCCTGTCCAGGGGGAAGCAGCATGGGCGAGGGATGTGCTTGCCACGGCTTCCCGCCCCCGCCCCATTGGCCTGGGACAGTGAACCGTGGCCAATGAGAGCCATGGTCCGCCAAACCTGCAGACGTGGCAGGTAAACAAACTGGCCCGGCCTGCCAGGGTGCTTACCCTGGAGATCCATGTGCCAGGGGTTGCCAACCTCTGATATAGGTAACAGGGTTGACATAATATACTTAGACTTTTGTAAGGCATTTGACTTGATATCTCACAACATTTTGAGTAAAAAGCTAGAAAGATATAAAATTAACACGACACATATTAAATGGATTAAAATCTGGCTAATTGATAGGTCTCAAAATTTAATTGTAAATGGGGAATCATCATCAATAGGATGTGTTTCCAGTGGGGACCACACAGGCCAGTCCTTGATCCTAAGCTATTTAACATTTTTATCAATGATAGGACAGTTTTATCAATGACATGACAAGAAAACAAAATGATCACAGATAAAAGTTTACAGATGACACAAAAATCATTGGAGTGGTAAATAATGATGAAGACAGTTCACTGATTCAGAGCAATCTGGATTGCTCGGAAAACTGGGCCAAAGCAAAAATCACCATTTTAATATGATCAAATGTAATTGTATACACCTGGGAACAAAGAATGTATGCCATAATTAAAAGATGGCGGACTCCCTCCTGGGAAGCCATGACTTCGAAAAAGATCTGAAAGTTACAGTGGCTATTCAGCTGAACATGAGCTCCCAGTGTTACACTATAGCCAAAAGAGCTAATTTGATACTGGGATGCTGTCATAAGCATTGGGTTACTGATGGACACCTCTTGCTGTCTGAGTGTTACAAAGTCTATGGGGCACATCAATCCACATAAAAAGGGGACATCTTCTCAATATTTACTTACACCAAACAGTCTGAATTTGAAAGGGATGGGGACTCTGGCTCCCACTCCCCAATCCTTTCAGTGGAGTCCCCGATTCACTACCTCCAGGATGGGGAGATGATTGCAGTATCAAATGCCTAACAACTTGATTTGGGGCCTGCCAGGCATAACATGCCCAGTCAGGATACCAAAGCCTGCTGCATCCTTGTAGTGGCATAGAATTGGTAAGTATCCTTCTAGAGGATAATTTCCCTAAAGCTGTCTAGTAGTGTCTCTTGGGAACTATAGAGCTACTGCCGTCTGCCAGAGCTGCTCACCAACTAACTGGAGCTTCTTCCTTTTAAACTCTTGTTCCACTCCTGGCATGAACATTTGAGGTAGAGTCAGCCTTGACAATAGTAGCTCTTTAACCTCTTTATCATCTCATGCAGTGTTTATAAACTCCGTCACAGATGCATAAACAGAGGAATCTCAAGTAGGAGCAGAGATGTTGTTTTACCACTATATTTGGCACTGGTGCAACCACTGCTGGAATAGTGTTTCCAGTTCTGGTATCCATGTAGGAGCAGGATTGCATAATTGTACTATGACAATTAAGGTATGATTTGATGTTATACTGTCAGCCACACTTTTTGAATAGCAGAAAGGAATGACAGACCAGAACAACTGATTATGGTCACCTTTTTGTTTTAGGATAAGTTATAATGTCTACTATGGTTTTCCATATGTATTATAAATTAGGCAGTCTAGTTAAATATACATTTCTTTGTCTTAAGGTTTTAGTAAGTAAGAGATAGGATCTTGTATTGTATCTATGTTAAGGAGATTAGAAGAAATGGTGAGGGCCTGAAGCCCCAATGTGGATTGTTTTAGTTATAAGATTTAGCAAGGCTTGATTTACAATGTATTCTGCTGAATATAAAATGCTCTCTGTACACCTTTGAAGGTTTACGTAAGAGCTTGTTTGTGTGAATGAGGAATGCATGCATCAGGAAAAGATAAGGTGTGAAAGCCATCACAAACGTCTAGATGGTCAAGAAAAAGTGAGAGACTTGGAAAAACCAGGAGACAATCAGAAAACATCCATTGTATCTAACGCTAAACATGTTAGCAGCATTGATGACCTCAGAGGTGAGGCAAGCACCCCCAAAGGCGAGACAACAAATAGAAAATAAAGATGGGAAGCCTGACAATAACCATCAAATGATAACAGCAGAAAACCCCAAGATTAACACCACTTAAGGACTAATGATTACAGGATGACATTGCAAAACGGATGGACTCAAATGGGAATTTTTACAACTATCAAGCTGGAGTGTTTTGCCTTGGAACTCTGGATTCAGTCCTGCAAAGCCTCAGAGGATCGGATAGCTACCGACAAGAGCCCAGCTCTTCATTCGTGCTCAATCTAACTGGCCATTAGATTGACTCTAGCTACAACAGATTGGTAACTATAAGCATCGACTGGCAGGACTGTGTGTATGTATGTGTGTGTGACTGAAAAGCATATGCTAACAGTTTTATTTTCAATAAATGTGGCATATTTGCCTTTTCCCTCCTGAAAAGATCCCGTATGCTTTGTATAGCATAACATCCACAATTCAAGGGTGCTGATAAATTGAAGAGGGTTCAGAGAAGGGCCATCAGAATGATTGAACAATTAGAAAACATACATTATATTGATAGACTCAAAGGGCTCAATCTATTTATCTTAACAAAGAGAAAAATAAAGGGTGTGTAAGGATGCACGGCCGTCTCTCCTTGTTAATCTTTGAAGGAGGCCAGACCTCCTTACAGTGTTGTCTTTGTTGTGGTGCTCACTGTATGGGGAATTAGCTGCCAGTAACGCTGAGGCCACCTGAGCTGGTCCGAGCACCACCGAGTCTAGGTGTCAGGCCCTCAGACAAGACAAGGCACTACCTAGTAAGGGGAGCTGGACTGAAATCAGGCAGTGCAGTAAAGTCTATGATCCCAGGCCCTCAGTCAGGGCAGGGCAGCAAACAGCTAGGGAGCTCTGGTCTAATGTTAGGGCAGATCAGTAAATGGCCTATGAGCTTCCTCGCGCAGCAGAGATCCTGTTTGGTATCCCGCTCTGGCAGCTGTGAAGAAGCACGTGTCTGCCTCAGCAGCTCTACCCCAACTGAGCTGCAGGGCCTGCCTTTCATACTTCTGCTTCCTTTCCCATCCCTCAGCTTCCAGTTGAGTGGGCAGGGCTTTCATCCCTCTGCAACTCAAGGGGAGGGTTATGGTCCCTCCTTGTCAATCTTTGAGGGAGGCTAGGCCTCCTTGCTACAGGTGACTTGACATTAGTCTATAAGTATCTACAAGGGGAATAAATATTTAAGAATTTGCTCTTCAATCTAGCAGAGAAAGGTATAACATGATCCAATGACTAGAAGTTGAAACTAGACAAATTCAGACTGCAAATATGTCATAAATGTTTACCAGTGAGAGTAATTAACTATTGAAACAATTTACCAAGGATTGTGGTAGATTTTCTATAACTAATGATTTTTAAATCAAGATGGGAGTTTTTCTAAAAAACATGCTCTAGGAATTATTTTTGGGAAGTTTTATGGCCTGTGTTATATGGGAGGTCAGACTAGATGATCACAGTGATCCATTCTGGCCTTGAAATCTTTAAATATTAACAAAAAACAAGAAAATATTTTATTAAAATAGAGGAAGATGATAAGATGGCATGCAACATGTGACTTGATAAATTCTGTAAAAGCAATTTTTAATATAGTATTTAAGAATACTACATCAGACCCAAATCCTGCAGAGACATACCCTTGCTTAACTTTATGGATGGGACGTAATCCTATGGGATTCAAGGAGTCCATTCACAGCACATGAATCTAATCATACACATAAGTCTATGCAGGGTCAGGGCATTAATACAATTCCTTATGCAAGGTATTTCCTCTTCTTCCCCTCCCAATCTCCCAAAATATTCTTCAATGCTATTTTTTTTCTTAAAGAAATAAAAGAAAGAAATCTGTGGCAGAAATGAGGCATTCATCAAAAATACATCAATAAAGAAAAAAAGAACTTAGGTACTGTCATAAACAGATAGTTAAGGGTTAACAAGTTCAGTGACCCTGGCTGTTACCTGACCAGAGAACCAATCAGGGGACAGGATACTTTCAAATCTTGAGAGAAGGAAGTCTTTGTGTGTGCTGTTAGTTTTTGGTTGTTCTCTCTGGGTTCTGAGAGTGACCAGACGTGCAACCAGGTTTCTCTCCAATCTCTCTGATACAGTCTCTTATATGTCCAGAATAGTAAGTATAAGGTAGATAAGGCGAGTTAGGCTTATGTTTGTTTTCTTTATTTGCAAATGTGTATTTGGCTGGAAGGAGTTCAAATGTGTATTTTGCTGAAAAGATTTAATTTGTACTTGTATACTTAGGCTGGGAGGGTATTCCCAGTGTCTACAGCTGAAAGACCCTGTAATATATTCCATCTTAAATTTACAAAGATAATTTTTACTGTTTTTCTTTCTTTAATTAAAAGCTTTTCTTGTTTAAGAAACTGATTTTTTTTTATTCTGGTGAGACCCCAGGGGACTGGGTCTGGATTCACCAGGGAATTGGTGGGGAGAAAGGAGGGAAGGGGGAGAGAAAGGTTAATTTTCTCTCTGTGTTAGGATTACTTTCTCAGGGAGAGTCTGGGAGGGGGAGAGAGAAGGAAGGGGGGAAGGTGAGTTTTCCTCTCTGTTTTAAGAATCAGGGAGTTTGAATCACAGTGGTTTTCCAGGGTAACCCAGGGAGGGGAAGTCTGGGAGAGGCAAGGGTGAGGGAAAGGGTTTACTTTCCTTATGTTAAGATCCAGAAGGTCTGGGTCTTGGTGGTCCCCGGGCAAGGTTTTGGGGGGACCGGAGTGTACTGGGCACTGGAATTCCTGGTTGGTGGCAGCACTACAAGTACTAAGCTGGTAATTGAGCTTAGAGGAATTCATGCTGGTACCCCATGTTTTGGACACTGAAGTTCAGAGTGGGGAATTATACCATGACAGGTACATAACACAATTAAGTTATTCTAAATAGTGACAAAGCGATTTGGTTTTGAAAAAGCCTGTGACAGCTGTTAATTAATGATGCAATTAATTCCTGATGTCTTTCAGCTAAAGAACAAGAATATTATAGAGAATTTGTATTAATTTGGTTTGTGTTGAGAAAGTAGCCCATGAATAAGTTCCCCATGTGTATTTAGTATCAGTGTGTACTTCTGTAGGTACTTATGAAAGACTTCAAAATGACCGTCCCTAGAGGCAGTCATAAAGCTTGCCATAAACTTCAGTATATATCTGTTACTAGACACTTTATGTGAGTCAGGTGCTGTGCTGCCCACAGGAGAGTCTTATAGTCCAGCAGCATGAAGTCAGAGTGTTCTTAATGCTTCCTATTTAATTAAAAAAGCTATACCATATGGGTATTTGACTGTCACATTAAAGGTTCACCAAATTGTTGCACAAAGGGTACCTTTTTTGATAGTGACTGTTCCATTTTCTTCAGCAGCTTCTCTAAACATGAACAGCTCCTTTCACAAATGCTTTAAAACTCTTTCTGGTTATAATAGACATAAGTTTCACTCATAATAGACACTTTTGGAGACTATCATTATTTTTAAAGGGGTAGAGTTGAAGGAAATATTTATAAGCACAGAAAGCGGATGGAAAAGTTAGAGATTGCATATCCTTCACTGTACTTTAATTCTTCCTAGCCTGTATAAACTCTTTTTTTTTAGTATTAAAAAAAAGCAAATAATCCAAAGGGCAATGATTCCACATTTTTCAAGGAGACTCTTACTCTGACAGTTACCTATCTCATTGCTCACAAACTTGTAACCACTAGCAAAAGAGAAATATATTTTTCCTCATTACCCGCAACAGTACACTCAGCATAAGTTTATGTTTCTTTGACAGTGAATTCTATTTAAATAAAGCTGTAACATAAAGTAATAATATACATAAAAGATAGACCAATGAGTTTTGCAGTAAGCTCTGAAAATTGTCATACTAATACTCATTTTGATAGTGTGTTCCACGCTCTAGGGCCCAGCGCTAAGAGACCTTTCCTCCAGCGACCTACATTTCTCTGAAGGCACTGGTAATTTCCATGATCCCAGCAAGAGCAGTTGCTTCGTAGAGATGTGATCTTTGAAATAATTGATCCAAAGCCTTGAAGAGCAGGACCAGGACCCTGATTTGGACTTAGAAGTAGGCAAGGTCTCAGTGGAAGATTCAATACACTGATGTGTACTGTTGTTACTAGCTAGTCTTATGTAAGTGGTATGCTACTCAGTTAGCTAGTGTAATGTTTAAAGCTAATCAGAGCATTCTAAGTAGAGCGTATAATTCTTGTCTAGACTTGTACTGACCATGATTGCCAGGTACTCATGTGAGAGGTAGGAGCCTGGTCCTGAAAAGAGCTGAGCAGCTGCACTTCTGATCAACTTCTGGATAGAGTGGTCTTACAACAGATTTACATCAGTGTAACTGAGAGAAGGATATGTCCTATACTTATTCATGTTAACTACTGTGGACACATCATTTATAAGAAATTAAGTCAGTTTGTTACATTAATGTTATTGAAATATGCAAATGATTATTTTTGCCAACAACAAACTGATAAAAGCCTAAAAAATAAATATTACATCAACTAACTAAACTGTAGGTGATTACAACTATAAAGAGAAGAAAGAACAACTGGAAACCTCTGGCTAATAAAATAGGACAAAATATTATGCTATAATCAGAGCTCCTGATAGCATATTAAAAAAGACAAAAGAAGTCAGGCAAGACAGTCTAATAGCTGACTGTATTCATAGTTGTGTATAATGAACTGTACTATTCAAAATGTAGGAACCCTGAAGAGAGGACTCAAAGCATGGCTGATTATGTGTTTGTAACATGGCAAAACCAATTAGCAATAAGAAGTCATTTTATTATTTATTATAGAACAATTATTGGTACTCACTTAATCCCAGTTTTTCAGAAATAATTAATACATTTGACTACAGCAACTAAATTGTCTCACCTTGTTTTCAGTATCTAGCATTCTTGCCAAAATGTACTGAAACTTCTAATATAAATGATTGAAAAGTTGATAATGTTTACTTGCTGTCCGTTGTCTTGTTTTGTTTTTACTTTCAGCTTCCATCCAGGAAGTGTCGGGTTTTTGTTGTTGCTGTTTGTTTGCTTGTTTGTTTTAATTTGTTTTTTTTCTCTTAACTTTTTATCCATGCTGTTATCTCAAATGATTTCTTCCCTCTGCCCCAAAAAAATAGATTTTGGCTGTGGATTTATAAATAATGAGCATTTTTCTATGTGATGTGCCCATGTTGGATCGCTTAGGTTTTAAGGCTTAAATGACTAGAATACATTATCATTTTAGATTATTTGGTACTATTCTCTAATTTTGAATGCTTGTTAAGATCACTTATTTTAATCAAATGAAAATTCAAGAAGTGTTCTGTCACTTGCAACCTATACTAAGAAGGGGCTACTAGTTCTAGGTGCCCAGTTCATTTTGGGTGCCCACTTTTAAAGCACCCAAAACTACTAGTCACTTTTCAAATGTTTTGAACTCAGATCACAGTCCTGCAGGATGCAGAGTATCTCATATGTACATAAATTACACACTGAAAACTATGTTAAAAAGATCATTATTAAGGTTGCAAGATCAAGCACTCAGAAATTAGGAAATGCTCAAACTAAAGTCACCTGTGAAACCTTACTTCTTCCCCCTTGTTTGCATTCATTTCAATAGTCTTTAATTATACAATAATAGATTCCCGCCCCCCCACCATACAAATGCTGCCTCATTCAGTGCAAAGCACACACCTGCCCTGGGAATGAAACTGTCTAATAGTATGTGGTTATATAATTAAAGACTGTGTGATAACACATACTCACAAGGGGGTTGAATTAGGGTTTCACAGGCAGCCTTAATTCTGGCATTTCCTATCTTCTGTGAGTTTGACTGTACAACTCTGGAGGAGAGAGTATTCTAGTGGGCATAGACACTTTTGCCCATTCCTTTCAAGCCTGACCTCCTTCTGCCCTATCCCCTCCAGCCAGTGCCCTTACACTTACACTCTCTATCTTCTTGCTCAGCCAGTTCCAGTTCCCATTCTTTCTGGTCTGCACTACAGCTTAAGTCAATGTAATGTACCTTGCTTATGGGTATGAAAAAGACACCCTCCTGTGTGACACAAATTACATCGACGTAAGCGCTATCCGCATCGACACTATGTTGCAGGAGATGGTCTCCTTCTGACATAGCTTCCACCTCTTGTGGAGGTGGAGTAATTATGCTGATGGGAGAGCACTTTTCTGTTTGCATAGAACATCTTAACAGGTGTGCTATGGTGGCACAGCTGCATCGGTACAGCTGTGCTGATGTAGCGCCATAGCATACACTTGCCCTGATTGTCCCTCTTAGCCACTCACCCCACTGCCAACTTTCTCCATCCCCACCGACTCCAACTCATGGTTTACCTCCCTGGATTCCTTTTTCAATCTCCTCCCCTGCATCCTGGCTTTTAGCCAGCCAGTCCCACGCTCCCCTGCTGGGTCCTAATCTGATATTAGTCTTCCCCTGTGTGACGGTCAATGCTCAGGGGGAGTGTTGCCTACTGGTTATGGGATTATGACCTTCAACATGCAGAGGGGGTGGATTGGCAGGAGACCCCAGGCCCTCCCACTCCATCAGTCTCTGGCCCATGGCCCTGTGAGGGCTATCACAGGTCTAGTACCCAGAAGTATCTTAAGGCTGCCCTCCCTGGGCCAATTCCTACCTGCCCTCTATGGTCCAAAATTCACAGTCCGTAGAATAAAGGTGGGAAAGGGGTCAGCTCACCTTGTTGTACCTCTTCACATCTGGCTTCACAACAGTTCTCTCCCTCTTGGGATCGTGGCTGCTTTCTCTTGTGACTTGGACCTCTGGACAGGTCAGTTCTAAATCTCTCTCCTTCCAGGGTACCCCATAAACAAAACAAGGGGAATTAAAACAAAGTGAGTCAATATGCAAGATGGAGAAAATGCCTCCCTCTCATAATAAAGTAGCAGGTTCTCCCTTTCCTCAGGGAGGGACCTTCAAAGAAGATGATGATGGGAGATCCTGCCTTTCCTCAGCCCTTTTCTCAGGAACTCCATGTTAAGTGTCCTTTCTCTTCCCTAGCATGCTCATAAATGTGCTGTTCTGCTCTCTTTTAACTCTACATACAGTATATGCATCTCTTACAGGTGGGGTGTGGTGAATATGGCTTAAATCCTTGTTGTCCAGTGTGGGTTTTGCATACCATATCTCACACCCTCCCCCTCAAGATGGAACCTGGGGAACCAGGACCGTTGAATTGCCACAACAGCCCAGAGCTGGAAATATAGGGAAAATCTACTGACCATGTGTGGATGGCATTGTTTCAAAGACTTATATGTTGGCCAAATTGGTGTAATTTGTGTTTGAGTTTTCATGGGGACATCATCCTCGACACAAAGGTCACCTTTAGGAAAATTTTAAAAACCTGCTCCAGAGCATGGTGATGCTAGATCTACTCAACAAAATGGTTATAAGACTGTTTTTTCCAACATAGGCAAAACTTTATTTTTACCTGATCTATTTTTCGGAAATAGCTGAACCATTTTTTTCTGAAACTTCCCAAAAATTTCAGCTTGAGGCAGACATTTGGCATGTAAAATTGTAGCTCCAACTGTTAGTCTGGCAAAGCTATAAGCAAATGAAAACAGGGTAATGGGATATTTTGGGCAACCTTAATAATACACAGCACCTGCAATTAATCATTTCAGTGGAAGCTGACAGATCTCAGGACCTCCCAGGAACAACATATTACCACTCAGTAGCAGAAACTAAAAGAGGTTAAGAATTTCATAGGACTGTTATGTTGTTTAATACACGTCAGGCTGATTAGTACACTAGCTTCTGAGAGCCCAACTATCCTACAGTTATAGGTCATTGATTATCAAATCCCTTTGAGTAGAAGTTATCATTTCATTTTTTTCTTCTTTTTCCAAAGTAAGCTTCTTGTCTTCCTTGTTACAGAAATAGCTTACAAAACATAAATAGATTATGGGGGTTGGAAGACTGATGGTGATTTTCCTTAAGTCATTGATCTAGGAGAAGATAGTGGTTGTACTAAAAGATTAGACCCGCAGGGCTGTGGACAGAGGTCAAGAATCAATGCTGATATTATGAGATCTATCAGCAGTCTCTCATATATCCAAAACTTCCGTGACATCTTCTGCTTACATATCAATACTTATCTTTTACAGCTGAATCATAAGAGATAGCTGCCAGTTTCTCAGCTACTTCTTACATTGTAGACTCAAGTTATGCGATAGTAAGATCTGGCTGGTATGCAACCATGGATAGAAGTATGTCTGAGATACAGTTGTGAAACCTTGATGGCAATTCCACATTCTTTGTCAGTGTCCAGGATGGACATTTATTGTTAAATCCTGGCTTTATTGCAGTCAAAGGCAAAACTCCTATTGATGTCAATGGGGCCATGATTTCACTCATCATGTTAATGCTTACCTATACCACAGTTTAGGTTTTCCAAGTGGAAGTTAGTGTGCTAGTTTTATACACATCCATATAGAAGCCATTATTTGGTACAACACACCTGAGAAGTCACCACACTGATCAGAGTCTGGCCATTAGATAACAGTAATGTGTATAAACAATCGTGTTATCAAAGGAACCTAGTATCCATGGATATTGTGGAATGTTCACCAGGGAAAACTGAGTGTTAAAGTTATAGAATCTTTTCTAATGAAAAGTGTTGAGCAATACAAATATAAATATCACTAAAATTTGCTACACGGTAGATACACAATGGAATAGATCTAAAACATTTAATTGCCAGTGCTGTGGCTTACAATATTCATCACAAGTTTTTTTTTTTAAATTGTCATGTTCAAAATCATATATTGCAAAGCTGAGAAAATAACTAGCAAATATTTTATTAGATTAATTTTGTTGGTTTCAATTCACAAATTGTCTAAACAGATCACAAAATCCCCAAATATGTTCATTCACAATTATTTACTAATTTCTTCTGAAGATAATTTTTGATCTGTAGATTGTTGGTGAAAAATTAACTGTGCATATTCATCATTCAAAATTAATGTAGTGGGGGTTAATCATATAAGTAATCCATTATTGTTTATGTTCCCTGATTGATAACTTAGATGACTAACGAATACAGAGTGAATGACCATCATTACAACAGAATATACTCTTTTATTTTTTTTCAGTGAATATGCAAGAGAGAAGGTGGATGAAGTAACATCTTTTATGAATGTGCAGGCATTCAAACTAAGGAGTTACTTCTCAGAAGTATTTGGCTAATAGAACTTGAGCAAGGAAATTTTTCCAGAAAGTAAACATGAAAGAGTCACCAAAACAGTCAAATATACATTTGCTTTTGCATTTTAATGCTTGTTGGTACATTTTTTCCACTATACTGACTCAGCTCCAATATGTCAAAAACTCAGAATTGGGAAATGAAAAATGTGAAATTGTCTGTGAAAGAAAAAACATAATACACAGGAAAGAACTTACATGTACAGGTATATGCTATGTTGAGAATTTTTAGCTAGGGATAATTTCTCCTGTTAGTCACACTGGTATAAATCTAGAGTAACTCCACTTACATCAATTATCCATTATGATATCACTTAGAACATATCAGCTAAGTTTCTTACCAACCAATATTCTGCTGTTTGTGATTAAACACAATATAAAATGAAATACAGACCTAATTACAATGAAGATGCAGTGTTACTGTTGAAACTAAAACTTGTTCCGCACCTAACACATCAATCTAGCTGCATTGCTCAAAGCTGTGAAAAACTTCATGCCCTGTGCAACATAGTTAGGGTGACCTAAGCCCTACTGTAGCTGCAACTAGGGGAGGGATAACTCTGTCCTTTGAGCATTGACCTGCTAAACCCAGGAGTGTGACTTCAATCCTTGATAGGGCCAGTTAGGGATCTGGGGCAAAATTAGTACTTGTTTCTGTTAATGAAGGCAGGGGGCTGGACTTGATGACCTTTCAGCATCCTTTCCAGCTCTATGAGCTAGGTATATGTCAATATTATTATTACATAGGTCAATAGAAGAGTTCTTCCATTGATCTAGCTACCAAGAGATAAATTAACTATACCCATAGGGAAAGCCCTTCCATCTATGTAGGAAGCATCGGCACTGTCACAGTTCATGTCAACTGCACCTGTATTTCCTCCTCATCGTCCAGCCACTCTCAAGTTTCTGGCCCACTAGCCGTTGCCTTTATTCAGTGGAGACTCATGTCTCTCCCACTGCTTACCAGGGTATTTCTATAGTGAACTGTTCTCTGCCTTCACAGCAAAAAGATAACCTGCCTAAGCAGGCCTGCTTCGCTTCTTCCTTCAGAGATGATACACAGTGTAATTGCTGAAGTTAAAGTTACTGTGCAGTTCTTTCTAAGTAATCATATTTATACTTATGGTAAAAGCGTTACAGAGAAAACATACTGAAAACAATAAAAGAACATACATGCATACTAATAAGCTTACAAGAGATTACCCCAACTGCAACCTGGGCTCTGGCAGAAGTCCTTCAAAACTCCATTCAGGGATTTTCTTGTGGTTTGAAGTTCATCACAGCTTCAGCTCAGAACAAGCACACAGTCTTTATGGGGCATCAGAAGGCCAAAGTCCTTCCAAGCATTCACTAAGGACTGGGACCTTCTGTGACCCAGAAGCCATGTCCATTTGCAGGATCAGAACAAAAGCCCTGAATCAGTTCACCAACAGGTTATATATCCCAACATCCTTTCTTTGATTGCTAGTGTCTAGAGTATCCAGTTTGAACTTTTGAAGAGATTGTGAATAGGTCTGCAGCCAGAAAATGGGTCCCTTCCCCATTAAATTTGCATCCCCTTCTTCTTTGAGAAGTCATACATAATCTCTCAATAACACATACAACGTGCATTTTTAATACAATCAACTCCAAAGATATAAAACTTAATTCAATAAGGTTTATCCAGGATATTACAGGACCTTGTCATATCTGTCATATAAACAACAGCAGCATAACTTCAGCACCCTAGCAGTGGAGATGTACCCTAAAACTGCCACTCATTGAGGAGCAAGAGTGGAAGGGCCCCTTCTGTAGCAGCTTCTCCCTTTGTCCCTGTAGTTATCCGCAGAGGTATGCTGGTGCATCAACATCAGGAATTGTTCAGCATCTATGCTGATATCATGCCACAATGGTGAGCTCTTTGCCAGCTAGTTGTTAGTCTGAGTAGACTTGAGAAGATGTTTAAAGGGGTGCTGTGAAAGCCTGGTAGAAGTCATTAGCCTAATGAATGAAAGAAATGGGATAATTATTTGTAACTAATTGATGTAAAATTTGCCCATTTTGCTAAAATATAAGGAGCAGATTAAATCTTGTCTGGTATTCTACTTAATGTAAAAGTATAATTACTTATCTAACTCCTTACTGCTTTACAATATTAAGCATAGAATACATGACATTGCTCTAGGAATGTAATGAATACATCCTGCCAATCCATTTTACCCATTCATTACAGATTAGTAGTCTCTCCTTCATCTGTGTGATCCTATGTACAATTAGCAGTTGCATATAAGGGGTCAGATTAGAACTATTAATTATAGTACTTTTAATTAGAAAACAATGAGTAAGGTAAACTAAGGCTCTGAATGTGAATTTGTCACTACAGATGAGGTACTTTTCATCACTGGAGTTGGGTGAATCTTTGCTTTGGCCAGAAAACAAACACAAATCAGAAAAAAATATTTTGTTTGGAATTTGTTAGCACATTGGAAAAGTCCATTTCAGTTCACATGAACTGTTTTATTACCTTCAACTTCAGAAAAATCTATGTGCATATGCAGCTGTCGCCCTCTATTATAACTTTTAGCCTAGCGGGTAGGGCCCTTGCCTGGGATATGGGAGACCCAGGTCTGAATGTTCTCTCAAGATCAGGGTTTTGAAGTCAGTTCTTTCTCTTCCATGGTGAATAGCCTAGCCACCTATTGGCAATTCTGCTCTCATGATGTTCTGTTGAAACTGCTCCACTTTGAATAAATACTTATATATTCATTGGTCCAGAGAGAGAAAGTGTGAGAACAACTCTATAGCCAGATAATCAAGACACAGACCTGATATGTAAAAATATATGGATTCAAGGGTTCTGTCTGTGTAGGTCAGAGGAGGCATTTGAATCTACCACATATCCCACCTCCCTGGTCAGTGCCTTAATCACCAGGTGATACAGTCATTTTTGCTCTTGGTCTCTCTCTGGACCAATAAATCTTTAAGCAGTTATACAATGTGGAAAAATTTCAACAGGAGAGCTCAAGAATAGAACAGCCTATAACCTAGAGCAGCGGTTCTCAAACTTTAGTAACCTGAGGATCCCCATTTTTGATTAAAAATTTTGCCACGGACAATAATTCTACCAAAAGCACACAGTGGTTGCTTAGTTCATCCACCATATGACTTGTAACAAAATCCTCTGCTCAACCCCAGGCCCTGCCCCCAATCCACCCCTTCCCCCAAGACCCCACCAACACCCCACCTCTTCCCACTCCACCCCTACCCCTCCTCTTCTCCTACTCTTTCCACCCCCCCTGAAGCATGCCTCATCCCTGCTCCTATCTTTCCCTCCCAGCTCCTCCTGTATGCCAGGGAACACCTGTTCCTTGGTGCGCAGAAGAAGCTGGGACGGTTGGGGAGGAGTTGATCAGTACGGCCTGTGGATCCCCTGGAGTATCCTTGTGGACTCCCCAGGGGTCCCAGGACCCCAGTTTGAGAAACACTGGCCTAGAGGTTACAACACTCATAAGGGTAACACAGCCTCTACTGTGGGGATTCAAATCTGGCTCTTTCACTTCCCACACAAATATATCCATCACTGGGCTAAAGGTTGTAAAGGAAGAAAGAACACACATAAACTCATTTTTCTGAAGATGGCTTTTCCTGCCACTCAGATGGTCAAATTCACAAATAGTTTTGAGTCAACCAGGAAATGTAAAAGCTGCAGGCCAATCACCTTGCCATCTGTACCAGATAAGGTATTTGTGTATGTTCTGCTGATGCATTTGGATCCCCTCCCACACCAGAAATGTCGCCCTCAACAGGCAGGCTTTATGAGGAACAGGTCCACATTATATGCTGTTTTGGCCCTCTGTTGTCGGAGATACACTGTGAGTTTATGAAGCCCCTGTATGTAGAATATGTCAATCTTAAGGCTGCGTTTGATTCAGCTAACCGAGTCATTCTATGGAAGGCCTTAAAGGGTGTAGGTGTCCCAACCACTCTGCTGGACTTGATCAGTGAGATGCATAATGAACCACTGCACATGAACGTGTTGGGAATTGGATGTTGGCATCTTTAAAATCAGTAGCTGATGTTAGAGAGTGCTGTGGCATGGCTCCATAACTCTTTTGATGGGCAATGGATTTCATAATGCAGCATTCCATCTGGTCCATAGAGCTATGGAGATTTCTCAGACCTTGACTATACTGATGACATTGTTCTTGTACTACAGAACCCTGACAGATTTCACAAGGTACTCCAGCAAATGGAGGAGGAGCCAGCTAAGCTTGGTCTCCATGTTTTGTGGTCAAAGACAAAGCTGCAAAACCTAGGATCAGGTTCACCCACGGTTCCAATCTGTTTGAATAATAAATCTATTGAAGCAGTCTCCAACTTTTGCTATTTGGGTTCTGTACTCACCAGTTCCTCCAACTCTCAGAGGGAGGTTCTTCACTGAATTGGCATCACAGTAGCCAAGTATTGTTTACAATGAATATGGAATCAACATAAGATCAACATGACAACCAAGTTCAGGATCTATTTGAGGTGGATTCTCTCCATATTGTTCCAAAATATGGACACTATGCCACTCAGACTGGGAAAAAGCTGGAGGCTTTCCATACAAAATGCCAACATCGTATATTGGGCATAAAGTGGAACAGTTTTATTTGTAACACAGGCATTAATGGTTGCACTGATCTACAGACCACTGAAGTCATTGTCTACAACCAGCATCTTACAATTTTCAGACTTTCTAGCAGAATGCAGCAAGAGATTCTGGCGAACGCCATTCTTCTGGTTGCTTGTAAACCTGGGATAAAATTTCATCAACTGATGGGTGGGTGTGGTGCAGGAGCAGACCCCCTATTACATGGGTGCATCAAGTCTGTTCCAGCATTGGACTTTCGACCTATCAAGACCTTGTGGCTACATGGGAACAGACCATTTGGCCAAGCATAGAAGAAAAAGAAGTGTGTTGCTGCAGCTAACTGCATTTGACTTGCTGTTGAATCAATAGACAAGGGTAATTAAACTTGTAAAAAATAGTTGACAAAAGTTCTTAGTTTTACTTGATACCTATTATATTTATTCTAGTTGCATAACAATACAATAATTAAAAGACATATGCTAATATAAACTCCATTTTAACATGACAATTTATGATTCAGGATGAAAAAAACTGAAATATGAGAATTTCCTACAGGATGGAAATTCTGATTTTCAACCTTCTGCACTCTTTCCTTTTAGATGGTTTTGGGAGGAACTTATCAAAGACATACATATTATGACAAAAAGCCAGCTTCCTAAAAAGCCCCTGACCTGCTTACTTAAAGCTCCAGTGAAGGATCTGCACATTAAACAGAATGAAAATTATTTTTTTTTATTGTTAGCAGCTAAACTTTGTATCGCATAGACTTCTCCTATGAAATTGTGTTATAAGAAAAGATGGACTGTCCTTGTAATGGAAAAGCTTTCATACCAAGTATGTACAGAAGAGAAACATCAGAAAGACAACAGGCATTTAGAAATTTGGTCACCCCTTCTAGTATACTCAGAGGAGGATGGCTGTCTTGCCAGCAAGCCAGGGTTTTAGCCAAGTTTTTTGACTATTAACTTGATCTTGAATAAATAAATAAGTAATGTATGATGTAATATGATAACATTTTATTACAACTTTGCATCAATACAAATTTTCAAAAAAAAAAAGTAAGTCATGATTGAGGGGCGGTACATTTTTGGGCCCGATTCACTGATGCAATGTGGCTGCTCTGCTTTGCTATACTGTATCTGTGTTATTTGGCCTTAAAACCAGTTTAACTATAACAGGAAAGATCACATAACACATAACCTTATTTTTGTTGTGTGTTTGAACAGTGCCTAGCACAGTGGGGTCCTGGTCCATGACTAGGGCTCCTGGACACTAAGGAAATACTACTACTAATATTACTAAATTATTATGTTCAACAAAGGCTGCTGGCATAGCAGGAAAAGAGAGTGAGGCTGAAAGAAAAGGGGCATGGATAAGACACCTTTGTGATATAGCAATCCTGTTTTCAGCCCTTGGTTGTCATAGTATGCATATAAATTAGAGCAGCTGAGGACTGCTCTAACATGGCAAAGGGAAACAACCTTGCCTAGAGCTCCGCAATGATGAGAAAAGTGCAAAAGAGGTCAGGTGCTCTGTCCAGTTGTGTCACATTCCTGCTCTAGCCCTATAATATGACTATGTGTGTATATACCATAAGTTTACTTTTTACTCATATTTCTGCACATGCAATAAATTGTTTAGTATTATCCATCTAAACTCCATGGCAATATAATAGGCATTGACTTTCTACAGCTTGCAAAATGGATTTAATACTTTCCATTTGTCTAGTCTGGCTTTTTGACAGTCAGATATCCAGAGATACTTAAAGTTCCACTGAATCACAGGTACATCAAAGAACTATGCCACTGCCTGTGCTGTCCCTTAGCTGCAGGTGAACAAAGTACAATACTAGCTAACACTAATACAAAACAAGCACCATAATATGCACCTGTCCTTTACGTCCATTGGATAAATCCTGTTCAGGGTATCAGAAGGACAGATGGTAAGGGTCCCATCATTGCCCTCCCTGGTCTCCAAATAATTTGTAATGATCTTGCTGTTCTGGACATTTTACTTTATTAACTTTTCTCTCAAAGCTGTTTTCTGTTTCTCTTTAGGAAACTTAGCTGATGCACAATCTCTATATCCAGAAACTACATTGTCATCACAAATATGAAATATAGTTCTCTATTTAGTCTTAAAACAATTAACTTCAGTCCAAGCATATGATTCTTTTTTAATCAGTATAAGTGATCCCCAAAGCCACGCAGCTGCAGCACTCTTTAGGACGCGCTGAGGAGCCGGGGGGATGGCAGCCCTGGCACGATCAAACCAAGGAGGAGCAGCCCGTCCTCTGCAGCTGTGCAGGGCTGCGCTACTGGGTCCCACCACTCTTCCACGGTCAGGGGCCATCCGTCTCCCCAAAGCGGAGCCAGTAGCGCGGCCCTGCCCCTACTGCAGAGGACGGGCCGCTTCTCGGCTCACAGCGCGGGGACATGCCGAGGAGGAGCAGCCCGGGCTTTGCAGCCGGGGAAGGGCCGCACTACCAGCTCCCACCTGAGAGGTCAGGGGTGGTCGCTGCCTGCGGGACAGCGGTGTGGACACACTTCCCACTTAGCCGGCTCCTTGCCCCGCTGCACCTGGCGACAGAACAGGCTGGTTACCACCTCCAGGCCATCAGGATCCAGCCTGGGACGCCGCTTCAGGTATGAGCTGGGGCCCCAGCCTTATGCCACTCTGTATATTTTGCCTCCCTAGGCACCTGCTTGTTTAGCTGGTGCCTAGAGCCGACCCTGGGTGTGCAAGATGTAAATATTGTCATCACTCACGCTGTCCTTGCTATTTTATCAGGAAAGAAATCTTCAGCAGTCCATGTGGCAAGATGGACTCGATGGGAAATGAGCTTGCTAATGCCTTCGGTACATCTGCAATGAGCGTCATTGTTAAATCCTGCCACCCTTATGCCTAGCCCACATGAGGGACATCCACATCATTGTTGCCTTAAGGAAGAGCCCATGGACCTTCCATTGGTAAAAGAAACTGAAATACCTGGTGCTCCTTGCCTATACGTGGTTGGTTCTTCCTTCTATGTGGATGGCAAGTGACACACAGGATGGGCCATTTGTACTCAAGATGGGCAGCTGGTGGCGCATGGCAGTTTACCTGGAGCATCGGCACAAGTAACAGAACTACAGGTGTTAGTTGCAGCATGTGAAGTTGCAGGTCATGCTATAAACATATATACTGATTCTAGATACGCGTTTGGGGTTGTATATGATTATAATAACTTGTGGGTAAATCGGGGATTCCTGACAAGTACAGGATCCCCAATACAAAATGGGGGGATAGTGCAGAAAATTCATGCAGCCATGCAGAAACCTACTGAAGTAGCAATGATAAAAGTGAAGGCTCCCACAAAAGAGACAGACTCTTACAGCGAGGGGAACCGAAGGGCAGATGAACTAACTAAAGAAGCAGCAGTGGAAGGTAAAGAGACACAATTGATTGCTGCAATACAGCCTATCATAAAACCCCGCAACTTTTTTGAATTACAGGACATTCAACACGCTGCACCAAGGGCAGAGAAGTGGTTATGGATGGATAATGGGGGCAAACTGTGTGATGATAACACTTGGAGAGGTCCAGGGAACACATTAATGTTACCAAATGTGCTAATGGGAACTATGATACAACTGTATTACATGTTGGGACATGATGGAGAACGGAGGGTGATCCACTGTATGTCAAACACCTGGTGGCATCCTAAGCTTAATGCAAATATGCATGATTATGTGAGGAGGTGAGTAACATGTGCTCAGTATAATTCAGCTCCCACAGTGAAAATAAAAGTGCAACATCAGCCGAGACCAACACAGTCCTTCAAGCAGTTTCAAACAGATTTCATTGGACCCCTGCCACTGAGCAGAGGAAAAGAATATGTTCTGGTGATCATGGATCACTTTACTAAGTTGATAGAAGCTTTCCCAGTGGCCAAGGCCACTGCATCTGATGTAGTTAAACTATTGATGCATTTGATAGTCCCAGTTTAAAATTGATGTAGAAATTTTTGTAGTCTACTAATTGTTTTGAGTGGTTTTTGAAAGTTTTTTTAAGAGGTCTCATCTTAATAATGCTGCAGTGGCTTTCAGTGTTTTATTGATGTAACCACCTGGGGAGAAGCCATTGGATCAGTTGTAAATGTCATTACTCAAACCTAATGATAGGGACTGGGTTGACAAATAGTTAGTAGTAGGAATGACATTTTATTGCAGTGAGAGTGGGGCTCACGTCTAATCAAGGTAGATATTACCTTAACTCAGCAACAGTTGGTCAGGTCCTCACTGTTGCACTCAGCCATCTATTAAAAACTATTCAAATGTATAAGCAAGCATTGGTCTAGGCATGTGGAAAAATTGTGTTATCTTCCTGGCATGGTATCATCCTGGTGTTCAACATGAAAGTTGCAGCCCTGATATGATACTCACTCGTGTCACAGGTGCCATGTTGGGTGAGAGCTGCAGTTCTCAAAGACTCAATGTCTTCACCTTCGATGGTGGCAGGGGAGTGGTCCCTATCGATAATAGGGGTATGTTGAGATGGTCATTGCATCCTTGTAACTGGAGGCTCAGTCAGTGCACCCACTCCCATTCTCATGTCACAGACACCTGTGTAAAATAAGGGGTGTAGATAACTATATGGCTTTCCCATGGGACCAATGTTCCATCCTGGATGATGGGTTTTGTGTATGGGAAACCTAAAGTCAGGACAAGCCTTATCTCAAATGTTGGGACCTGACTTAATGGTGCATGTAATGTTTGATTTAATGGATGATATAGCAATGAGGAAGGACTCCATTATATGGTGTGGATTTGGGTGGTTAACTTTGGCAGGGAAGCCTTGCGTAGACATCTCATTCTTCCTACTGTGTTAAGCCTTTTAGAAGAAATATTGAAAGTGGTAAGGCAATTACAGTGATTCAGTGGATAAAAGGGTTTGCTATTGTGGAAACAAAAATTCCATAGGGATGGATTTGGGTTGTGTTCTCGCAATGGTATGGTGCACTTTTTATTTTTATTGTAGATATGTATTATTTCATTTTGTTACCAAAATCATAGTTAATTAGGTGTTAATAAAGTTAATTATTGCTCCTAATAAATACAAGGAAGTGGTGTTAGTGGGGTCTTAGAATTGTTCTTAGCCCCAAAACAAAATGTGGGAGCTGAAGGGTATGCTTGTGTTCATTTTGGATAAAATGTGGTTTGCAAGGTGCTTATGCATAGGGAAGCATGCTGTGGCTCACCACCCTGGGAACATTCTAGAGAAGGCCAGGGGGTGGGGGGTGAGCTCAGCATGTGAAATAGAGAATTATGAGAATGTGATAAACAAACCCATATATGGAAAGGTTAACTCTGATTGGTCAGAGGTTCACGTTATGTAACTTGTTATGCAACTTGTTATGTAAGTGCCATGTGCTATAAATAGCAAGGGGAGGTGCTCTTTGCTGGAGGGACTCTGCCTGACTTTTTGTACCAGGGGCTCTCCCTTTGTACATATTAAATAAAGCCTTGTTGAATCACCTCACATTGAATCGAAGTCCCTTGATTCTGCCCAGGAACCACAAAATCCCAACACCATGAATGAACTATCTCCAGGGCTACAGTAAAATAAGTCTTTCATTTTCTCCCCTGATATCCTAGAAAACAAAGTATCTAGCTGATAGCAATTAAAATGATTAAAATAGAAAAAAAATACCTGCATTTAGGAGGTCATGGATCCCCACAAACCAGGGAAAATTGTCTCCTATGTAGTTTCATCCATATTCACAAATTTGTTTAAGATTCGAGCTACAAACATTGACATTAAAGTAAAATCATATTATCTTAAGACTCTTCCACAAAATAATCACAAATACATAACCAAATCTAGTAACGCAAAAAGAAAATCAGACTGCTGTTTCAGCATTTCATTCCCCATATTTTTCAATATTTCTTGCAATGTGAAGCTCAGCAGAAGAGCTCTAGGATTTAATTAACCATTCTCTTTAAACAATTTATTAACCTCCTGCTACACAGTTAAAATGCTTGCAATTTGGTATAAACCTTAATACTGTCTTGACATTGTGACAAAGGATAAACATCCTGTTTAAGGCCAAGTCCACTGAAGTGTATGGAATTCGTTCTGTTGACTTGAATAAGCTTTGTATCAGGCCCAGAGTGGATTGTCCAAGTAGATGCCAGTAGTCCTCTCTTCAGGCAGACACGGCTGTCATCACTCGCACTTGAGGCAAACTCACTCACCTTCAGTGAGCTCCAACATTCAAATACTGCAACATAATTTAATTTTATTATTTTAATTAAGGAGAGTGGCCTGTGATCATTAAAGTGATGCTTTTATGTTAATAATTGATCCTTATTCATAAATATGCAAATTTTTCACCTGCTACTGACACTGTTTACAGTTTTTTAATGTGTGGTACTCTGTAAAACTTGTAGACAGGTTACACTAATATCACAAGGGCTTATTATTGCTGATGCCTCTATAAAAGCTGTAGAAGTGCTTTACTGGTAGTGTGTGGAGGAGGTTACTTTCTTATCGCATTGGTCTATCACTAATGATCTAATTCCAGATCATGATCAAACATGCCCTAACCGACAATTGCCCAAGAGCAAATACCTTGTGTCTCAGATGGCAGCATGTGGCACTGAAATTAGTAATGCAATTTTTGCAATTACATACATCTTAAAAATATTTATGGATTTTTTATTGGTTAAAATCAACTGGTGACTTCAAATGGCTAATTTCTTTCAAATGAAATCCTAAACCCTAACTGAACTAGCTCACAGAATACATTAATATACTTTTAATTATTTTAGATTTATAAAATAGTGATAGAGATGCACCCTTTTCAACTTTTGAAATTAAACAAACCTATCAATCCTGCAGCTCAATACAAATACACAGCAACAATGTAAATATAGTTGATGTTAATTGGTCCCATGTGAGTTCCAATATCTTTCACTATCACTGCTCTATGCCCATTTCCTCATGAGCCTCATGGAATAAAAAGGTGGGCCTTCCAAAGTGCCCTGAAAGCTGACAAACTCTGTTATTCCTATAACCTGGGTTAAGCCTTGTTAAGAGTTAAGTTAAAACCTCATTGAAAATGATATGTAAATGAGACTTTCTTTTAACATAGTTGTAAGATACAGTTAACAGACCTCATCTAAAACAAGTCCTAATAAAGTCTTTCCAGAAACTAACACCATCTGAGTGGAGTAGAGCTGGGAGGTGGATGTGGCAGGAGCAGATATGAAAGTGAGATTCAGAGGGAAGAAGAAAGCCAAGCAGAAACTTGAAAAATGGTGTGACTCTGGAGAACCCTAGAGGAAGGTTCTGGGTCTGGTCAGGGTGACTAGCCCCTTTATTGTGGTCCCTACTGTGTTTTCAAAAGCGCAATTTTGTACATTTCTTATAAATAAACAAGAATCCATCAAAGAAAATACCAGACTCCATCACTTTCTACTCCCAGATGGAACATCTCTGAGGCCCTGAACTTTGACAAACTCCTCAGGTCAGAAAGGCTCAACACTCTTATCAACAGTGGGATCTAGTTTCTAAGGAGAGATATTGCAAACTGGTATTCCTGTTGAACAAAGATGGTGAAAAATGGTGGCAATAGTTGCAGAATCCAAGATGGCAAAAGAATTTAAAACAACACCTAAAACAAGAGCTGGGAATTTTGCAAAGAATTAAGACAAGACCCGAAAAAAATCTAAAAGTTTCCCTGGAAGATGGAAGATGACTTGCAGGCTGAGATGAGATCCCTGTTGGACAGCTACTACAAGTTCCCAGACAGACTGGAAAACCTAGTTGCACAATATCTAGTTTGCAATAGTAAAACAGCTAGAATATTTGACCAGCAAACTGACTGCCATAGACTGGACATTTTTCACAGAAATGGCCAATTTGGAACTTATTAATTGAGATGAGCTGCAGCAAGGATTTACAGAGTGAAATTTAACTGCATTACGAAATCAAAGGGTCACAGACCACAGTGAAAGGCCAGCACCTGGCTGAGGAATGAGGCCAATCAAAGAACTTGGGTAAGACTGGAAACTTCCATCATTTTTCTAGCCTCCCCTTTGTAAACTATCAGTGCTCATCACCTCAAACTGTGGATACTTTTATACAGATGCACCAAAATGGATCTTGGTGCACTCATATTTGAAAAGTTGTGGTGACTTTGTCTATTATTCCAGCAAAAAAACAACCCTCCTTCCCAAACATAAATACATTTCATGACTGTGCTATCTGTTTATTTGTCCTCTGTGTTTAAGTCAATACAATTCAGAAAGTTATAGTACATTTGAGGCAGATAAATATAAAAATTAGGACAAAAGTCAGAAGAAAAGGTCATTCCAAGATACGAACAAATATTGTATTGCCATGTTTGAAAACAAACAAACAACCCACAAACCACAAAAAATAAAGCTAAGCACGTTAATGAACATATTAACAGAAGCTCCCAACTCCTATCCAAAATGCAACAGATCTCCTTAACTTGAGGTAAGGTCTCCCTCCAACAGTGGGGACACAATACTTCTAGCCCCAGAAGGCGATCAGTAAAGGAGTCAGCCTATGTGAACCTATTAGATCACCATAAAGGGGTAAGTTGTGCCGGTAGGTCATTGCTGAACTGGCCCAAACTGAGATATATGTATTCTTTAGTGGTATTTTAGAAATGTTGGCTATGCCAAGTTTTTAAACTCAGGCATCTAAGGTGTGAAAACTGTGATAGCTAGATCAGAAATTGGCTTGAATTTCCATGCCTATTTTATTCAGTGCATGCAATGCCCTGGAGATCATTTTATGATCCAATATTTTGCATCTGCAAAAAATATTTTCTTATTTATTTTGAACTACTTCAAACAAATGTTTTGAATTTACATGAATTATCCTGTCACAAAAAGATTATGTTTAATTTTAGTGTACAGCCTTCATAAATTGTTAGTGTTCAGTAAAAAGAGCAAGTGAAAACAGAGATCACCATCCCCTCTTCTTTCAGAGGAATAATTTATAATTAATTAATATTAAAAATATTTTGATAAAGTCACCTTTAAGTCAAGGCGAATTACAGGGAATTTTACTTTAAAAGAGTAACAAATATCCTGGTACAGGTAGAGTAATAAAAGCTTACATTTTAAAATACTGGGATTCTTTGTCATGTAAAGACCAGACATTACAATGAATTAATTAGTGGGGAGGAAAAAAAAACTCAATACCTAATATAGCCCTACTCTTACTCAAAGTTGACTTTCTCCTATCTGCTTTGACAAGAGGCGGTAAGAATAATTTTGCAAGCTATAGGCAATTTGATTACTAATTATTTCATTTATATTACAGCACATAGTCTATCATAGTCTATCATATTAATCACTTTACCTGTATCTTGCTTTTCTACCTTTGATTCTATCCGTGACATTACTCTTGAAAAAGGAGAAAATTAGTGATATCAAAGTCAAACTCTCAGTCTTGTCATACATAAGACATAGAGCTCAAATTTTGATTAAAACAGAATTATGACACAAAAGCTTTCAGACTCATATATCTATTACAATTGATCCAAGGAGCACCATTGCTTAAGCAGTGGACAGCTAGCTGGGCCCATGATGCTGGCTCTGCCCCTTTTTTCTAACTGCTAAATCACATTGAAAGAGAGTTGAATGCATGAATATTTGTGAATGTTACTTGCCATGTAAGATTGTATTGTAGTTTCCATAGTAGTTATGCAACTGTGAATGCAAAAAGGATATTCCTTCACTTACAAATGGAAAAGGAGGTAGTTCATAGCACACTAACATAGTGTCTGTTCCATTACGGGATGTGAGAACCTATGTCTAATAAGCCTGGGGAAAATGTGATGGCTCTAGTTCACAGTGTCAAAATGTTTTTCTTGGTTTCCTTTCATTAATGCTCTTTGCAATGAAACCCAACACTGAATGAATATCACCTACTTTCATGTTTTATAAGTAGGAAGTCAGATCATGTTCATCAAAGTTTGTAAATGTTGATATTTCATTAAAAAATGTGGGGGGAGGATGTGAAATACACCCCCCTGTTTTCTAAGCAGCTCTTGAGTAAAAATTTCAAAGGTGTTTAAGTGACTTAGGGGCCTAAATAACTTTTGAAAATGAGACTTAAGCACTTAAGACTGAGGCTCCTGAGTATCCAAGTTACTTTTGAAAAATGAGACTTGGGCCCTTTTGACATTTTTCCCCTTACCAGGAGGATCAGAGAATCCCAGATTGAACTAAAGCAGACCTGCATCCTGCAAAACATCAGAAAAATTATAAACACTAATTATTAGCATGCTGTACTTGCACAGCATTTCTGACTCATAGAACTTTAAAAAGTAACAATTTTACACAACCTCTGTTAGAAAATAGCACATCTTTAGCTGAAGACTATTTCTTATCACTTTGGTCTTTTGTCTATACTGTGAATGATACCCCATGTGGACAAGAGGTGCAGCTGAACCAGTACAGACTGCAGTTGAGTTGCAAGCATATCCATGGCCAAACTGCTGTCACAAAAGTTTCATAAATCATGATTAAAACCTGCAAGTATTAATCAGTGCTTAAAAGATAAACAAAATTTGGTCTAATTCACCATACTTCAGCAAACCCAGACCAAGCTTCCGGAACAAAGATTAAAGCCAAGTGACTTTCTCTTAATTTCAGGTTTTGTTACAAATGTCTCCATGGCTATACTGTTAAGAGCAAAAACCAGATGTGCTGATTTTTTTTGTTGGTTCCAGAGCAGACACTGCAGTTTGAAAGTAATGTGGTACAGTTTGTTGTTGTACAAAAACAGTCATCAATAAAAGCAGCACATCTTCATACTGGGTTCTACTTGTAACACTAGTAAAGTGGCTACTTAAAAGGATTAGATTTCATAAAGTACTTCTTCAGGGGATTTATTGGTGAGTTGCCCTTCTTTATATGAATTCTTGTTGTTGAAAGGCATTCATGGAGAACAAGAGGTATACTCACAGAGCTACTACACTGTCCTAGCAATTTTTCCCAAATCTGAACCTTAGAGTCCAGAAAATGAGATACTAGTATGAATTTCCCTAAGCTTAATTACTAGCTTAGATTTAATAGGCTGCCACCACCCAAAAATATAGTGTTTTGGGGCACTTTGACCTCCCCACCTTCCCTGGGGACCCCAAGAACCCAGATCCCTTGGGTTCTTAAAACAAGGAGAAATAAACCATTCCGCCACACCTCCCCCTCCCAGAATTCCCCTCCCTGGGCTATTCTGAGATACTGATCTAACCTCTTAAATCACTATACAGAGAAGCATCTCCCTTCCCTTCCTCAAAGAGGCAAACAGATTCAAGGAAAACAGAGAGAGATTTTATCACTCCCTATCTCCCCCACCCGTCCTGGTGAGTTATCCCAATCCCCTGGGATAAAACAAGGGAAACAGAGAAAAACCAATCAATCAGGTTCTCTAAAAAGAAATCTTTTAATAAAAGAAAGGAAAAAGTAAAGAATTATCTCTGTAACTTCAAGATGTAAATATTACAGGGTCTTATAGCTTACAGACACCAGAAAGAGACTTTCCCACCAGTACCAATATAAATCAAAATATTCCCAGCAACTACACATATAAAAGTTAATCAGCCAGATCCACAATTGCAAATAGAGTTAAAACAATTAAAAAGCCTAAACCGCCTGTTTTACTTACTCTATGAAAAGAAACTTAGAGAGCCTGTAGTAACGTCTGGTCTCTCTCAGACCCTCCGAGAGAAGAACAAAGAACAAAGAACTCACACCTAAACTTCCCTCCACCCAGTTTTGAAAATATTTTGTCTCTGGTCAGGTGTTTCAGGTCACTGTTTGTTAACCCTTTTATAGGTGAAAGAGACATTAACCCTTAGCTATCTGTTTATGACACACACAAAAAGAAAATATTCCATATATTATTCAGGAAACAAAACCACACTTTGAATGTATTCCACTCAGCACCTCACCCCTTATTTTAAAAAAAAAAAGACAAAGAAACACAATAATGACAAATACCGAGATTAAGATAAACTCAGAACAAGAAAATTATTCTGAGTTAAGATTGCGCCAGATGAGACTGTAATTGGAATAGGAAGAAGGATTCCTAGGTCTCCCACCTCCCAAGTGAGTGTGCTAACCATCAATCTGAGGGAACCCCCGACAGAATCTCCCAAGGTCCAATGGCTATAGCACTCGACTGAGAGTAGATTTCTGTTCAGTTCTCTTCTTCCCCTTAGGTGGGGAGTGGGACTTCAGCTGGGGCCTTCCACATTTTGGGTGAGTACCCTAACCAATGGGCTAAAAGCTATGAGCAAGGCTCTTCCTTACCCCCATTGCCATTGTGTGTAAGCTCACAAACTAGGGCCTGATTTGGTAGGTAAGTCTCACATTCCAGTGCTTCACCACCCTCCTAGTGAAAAAGTTTTTCCTAATATCTAACCTAAACCTCCCCCACTGCAACTTGAGGCCATTACTCCTTGTTCTGTCTTCTGGTACCACTGAGAACAGTCTAGCTCCATCCTCTTTGGAACCCTCTTTCAGGTAGTTGAAAGCAGCTAGCAAATCCCCCCCTCATTTTTCTCTTCTGCGGACTAAATAATCTGAGTTCCCTCAGGCTCTCCTCATAAGTCATGTGCTCCACCCTAAACATTTTTGTTGCCCTCCGCTGGACTCTTACCAATTTTTTCACATCCATCTTGTAGTATGAGGCCCAGAACTGCACATAGTACTCCAGATGAGGCCTCATCAATGCAGAATAGAGGTGAATGATCATGTCCCTCCATCTGGTAGCAATGCTCCTCTTTATACAGCCCAAAATGCCGTTAGCCTTCTCGTCCACTGTAACCACTATGTCCTTTTCTGCAGACCTGCTGCCTAACCACCTGGTCCCTAGCATGTAGCAGTGCATGGGATTCTTCCATCCTAAGTGCAGGACTCTGCGCTTGTCCTTGTTGAACCTCATCAGATTTCTTTTGGTTCAATCCTCTAAATTTGTCTAGGTCCCTCTGTATCCTATCCCTACCCTCTAGCGTATCTACCACTCCTCCAAGTTTAGTGTCATCTGCAAACTTGCTGAGAGTGCAGTCCACGCCATCCTTCAGATCATTAATGAAGATATTGAATAAAACTGGCCCCAGAACTGACCCTTGGGATACTCTGCTTGATACCAGCTCCCAGCAAGACATAGAACCAGTGATCACTACCCATGTAGCCCAATGATCTAGCTAACTTTCTATCCACCTAATAGTCCATTTATCCAGCCCATACTTCTTTAACTTGCTGGCAAGAATACTGTGGAAGAATATGTATGTGTTACCTGAAAAATCCTACTTACATTTATTATTTTGTCTGACCCTCATGATCTAGAGTCACTATATTTTGCTGATCCTCTCAGAAGGTCACTATAAAAATGACTGTTTTTAATGCAGATGTAACCATCTGTAACCAATGCTATTAACATGAAGTACATTACACATGATCAATTTTAGGCAACAATGGAATTTAAATAAACTTATACCTAAGATATCTTTTTTTAATTTTGCAAGAAATAATAAAGATGAACATTCTAGAGTAGCTTCATGTACTAATGGCAACTTTAACATATGAAATTGATGGATAAAGTAATTTGATGCCTTGAAAAGAAAAGGTATTTGTTTTTGTATATATTCAATTGAGCCCTTTCCCTGCCTGCATATAAAATGATTCTGAGTCTCATCAATTCAAACCATTTTTAATAGTATCAACATACAGGCCACTGTCTCAAGAAACAACTGTCCCAAAGATACTGCTTTATATCATTCAGTTGAGGGTCATTTATTTTCTATATGATTTTCACTCAAGTCATAAAAATAATAATAAAAAAAATAGGTTATAAGTTCCTTGGGGGAAAAAAATTCTTATCCTCTTATCTACTGGTAAACATCAACTACAGTTCTGGTGTTACATATGTAAATATAATCTATGTCACTAAGCCTCCTGTCAATATGTGTAAACTGTATATTAACATTTACAGGAGCACAAGGATTCCAGATTTTTCAAATATTCCTGCACAGGATGGATGTTTCAGTGGGGAAATTAATGCATGCTCTTCAACAAGTGACAGTGTCTTCATGTGTTTGAACAACACATAGCACAACTGAGCACTGAACTTGACTGGAGCCTCAGGGCACTTCTATAATGTAAATATTAAGTGCTGGATTGTCACTAATGAGGCCATGCAGGAGATTTGGAGGAAATAAGGATTCCCACCTCCTGTGACCAAGTTAGGGCTATCTCCATTACAGCTCCAGTGCTGAGGAGTGCAAAGGGACTGTGGCAGAGATGCTCCTCTATGAGAAAGTGGGAGAGATAAGTTAGGCAAAGCCATGTATTTATATTCATATGTACCAGTCCACAGAGCTGGCAGGAATCACAGGCAGGGACTATGCTGCACCCCTTAAATGTATGTCATAAACTACTCTCTTTTGGTACAAGATGAGAGCCCTGAGAGGAATTGTGCCTCAGAGGGTTGTCTCTCAAGCACAGTACATCCATCCAAGCGTTCATGCAGAGGTCAAATGCTTACATTACTCTTAATCAAGGCTGTGCTTAAAGATCCCGATCAAACCCTGTAAAATAAGAATAATGCTGCATTTTCAAACATATCCATGATTACTGCAATGTGTCAATGTAAAGTAGAGCACTATTGCCAAAATGTTATAATCAGTATTGTTTTTTTCCTTGACTCTCTCCTTTTACATCATATTTCATTTTTGTTACAGCTGACACATTCATTTGACCTGAATAGTGAAAGCTGTTGAGAATGCATTGAGAGATCAAACCATTCTAAATATTGTTTTTCACATTCCAGTGCCAACTCATTTCATTTTCACTCTGTTCTCCTGCAAAAAAACCCAACTGAAATAAAATAAAAAAATCCCTTTCAAGCCACCACAATACTATATGTAAAATAATCCAGGAAATGGTCCTCTATCCCAGGTGTTTGCAGGTTACTAGTTCACATTTGATATTCATGAGACAAAATAAGTAATTTCTGTATCTGCAGGCATTTTGTTATTGTGGATATTTCACTCTGCATAATCTGTGTTCATTAACACTGCAGTCCAAAAAGATAAAATTCTCCTTGTGGTTGCCTGTAGTCTTGTTACCATTGGGATAAATGCAACCTCAGTTTTCAGAGCTGCTCTAATATAAAAAGAAAATTTAATAAGAACCATATAAATATGATGTTTTACAAACCATATTTGAAACATTTTTAGATAAATATAATTTCCCTATGTTAAATTTAAGATGAATAACAAAGAAAATAATATTGCTTTGAGTGTTTCTATGTTTGGTACAATGAAAGTCTTTAATGTTATTTTTTTTAAAAGTTGTTTTTTTTAAATAATTAGAAATATGGTATAGAATTGTATAGCTTGCTCAGGAAGGACAGGTGGGGAAAAAAGGCAGAAAGCATTGCCTTATCTATAAAAAATGTATATACTTGGGCTGAGGTTGAGATAAAAATAAGAGACAGACTTGTTGAAAGTTTCTGGTTAAGGATGAAAGGGGTAAAAAACAAGGGTGATGTCATGGTAGGGGGTTCTACTACAGAGCACAAACCCAGGAAGAAGATTTGGATGAGGCTTTTTTAAAACAATTAACAATATCATCCAAAGCACAGGTGATGGGGGACTTCAACTACCCAGACATCTGTTAGGAAAATAACACAGCAGAGCACAGATTATCCAACAAGTCCTTGGAATGTTGGAGGCATTTTTTTTTTTATTTCAGACAGTGGAGAAATCTACTAGGGGAGAGGCTGTTCTCGATTTGATTTTGACAATAGGGAGGAACTGGTTGAGAATTTGAAAGTGGAAGACAACTTGAGTGAAAGTGATCATGAAATGGCAGAGTTCATGATTCTAAGGCATGGTAAGAGGGAGAACAGCACAATAAAGACAATGGATTTCAAGAAGGCAGACTTTAGCAAACTCAGAGAGTTGGTAGACAAAATCCCATGGGACACAAGTCTAAGGGGAAAGACAGTTGAAGACAGTTGGGCAATTTTTCAAAGGGACACTGTAACCGGGTCCTTTCCTCAGCCCCCCCTTGCTGAAGCTCTTTGCTGTTCCAATAAAGCACTACGAGCCTCTTCTTGGTGCAGCACCCGTGGATTTTATTCACACAAAGTTCCCACCACCAGTGATACTATTTACAGAGCTTTACAGGTCTTACTGTCTCCTCTTTCACAGGGAGTCAACCCCAGCCTAGAGACTGCCCTTTCTCTGGCCATTCCCCCCTGTTCTCTGGCTGTCAACCAGCCTTTATGGCCCTTCAACCTGCAGGCCCACAGGTGCAGCCAGTTCCAGAGGCCAGGAACCAGACTTCTCCCCAGCCGCAATCTACTTCCCCTGATTCGGGCTGGCTGAGCAGAGGCTAATTAGGTGCCCTTGCAGCAGCACCCTGCTACAGACATTATTAAGGGCACGAAAGCAAACTATGCCACTGCATAGGAAAGATAGGGAGTATGGCAAGCGACCACCCTGGCTTAACCAGGAGATCTTCAATAATCTAAAACTCAAAAAAAAAAAAAAAAAGTTCTACAAAAAGTGAAAACTCAGTCAAATTACAAAGGGTCAACAAACATGTGGACAAGGGGGATCCAGTGGACATAGTGGACTTAGATTTCCAGAAAACCTTTGACAAGGTCCCTCACCAAAGGCTCTTACATAAATTAAGCTGTCATGGGATAAAAGGGAAGATCCTTTCATAGTTTGAGAACTGGTTAAAAGACAGGGAACAAAGGGTAGGAATTAATGGTAAATTCTCAGAATGGAGAGGGGTAACTAGTGATGTTCCCCAAGGGTCAGTCCTAGAACCAATCCTGTTCAATTTATTCATAAATGATCTGGAGAAAGGGGTAAACAGTGAGGTAGCAAAGTTTGCAGATGATACTAAACTGCTCAAGATAGTTAAGACCAAAGCAGACTGTGAAGAACTTCAAAAAGATCTAACAAAACTAAGTGATTGGGCAACTAAATGGCTAATTTAGCTACAACGAGTCAGGAAAAAGATCTTGGAGTCATTGTGGATAGTCCTCTGAAGATGTCTACGCAGTGTGCATTGGCAGTCCAAAAAGCAAACAGGATGTTAGGAATCATTAAAAAGGGGATAGAGAATAAGACTGAGAATATATTATTGCCTGTATATAAATCCATGGTACTCCCACATCTCGAATACTGTGTGCAGATGTGGTCTCCTCACCTCAAAAAAGATATACTGACACTAGAAAAGGCAACTAAAATGATTAGGGGTTTGGAGAGGGTTCCATATGAGGAAAGATTAAATAGGCTAGGACTCTTCAGCATGGATAAGAGGAGACTAAGGGGGAATATGGTAGAGGTATATAAAATCATGAGTGATGTGGAGAAAGTGGATAAGGAAAAGTTATTTACTTATTCCCATAATACAAGAACTAGGAGTCACCAAATGAAATTAATAGGCAGCAGGTTTAAACCAAATAAAAGGAAGATCTTCTTCACGCAACGCACAGTCAACTTGTGGAGCTCCTTACCTGAGGAGATTGTGAAGGCTAGAACTATAACAGTGTTTAAAAGAGAACTGGATAAATTCATGGTGGTTAAGTCCATAAATGGCTTTTAGTCAGGATGGGTAAGGAATCGTGTCCCTAGCCTCTGTTCTTCAGAGAATGGAGATGGATGGCAGGAGAGAGATCACTTGATCATTGCCTGTTAGCTTCACTCCCTCTGGTGCACCTGGCATTGGCCACTGTTAGTAGGCAGATACTGGGCTAGATGGACCTTTGTTCTGACCCAGTATGGCCATTCTTATGTTCTTATAATGAATTTAAACAAATAACACAAGTACATAGGGCGAAAATTAGAAAGGCCAAGGCACAAAATAAGATCAAACTAGCTAGGGACATAAAGGGTAACGAGAAAACATTCTACAAATATATTAGAAGCAAGAGGAAGACCCAGGACAGACTAGGCCTGTTACTCAATGAGGGAGGAAAGACAACAGAAAATGTGGAAATGGCAGAGGTGCTTAATGACTTCTTTGTTTCAGTTTTCACCAAAAAGGTTGGTGACGACTAGATGTCTAAGATACTGAATGTAAGTGAAAATAAGGTAGGAGCAGAGGCTGAAATAGGGAAAGAACAAGCAAAAAATTATTTAGATGAGTTAGATGTCTTCAAATCACCAGGGCCTGACAAAAGGCATTCTAGAATACTCAAGGAGTTCACTGAGGAGATACCTGAGACATTAGCAATTATCTTTGAAAAGCCATGGAAGACAGGAGACATTCCAGAAAACTGGAAAAGGGCAAATATAGTGCCAATCTATGAAAAGGGAACTAAAGACAACTTGTGTAATTACAGACGAGTCAGCTTAATTTTTGTACCTGGAATGATAATAGGGCAAATAATTAAGCAATCAATTTGCAAACACCTGCAAGATAATGAAGTGATAAATAACAGTCAGCATGTATTTTCAAGAACAAATGGTGTCAAAACAACCTGATAGCTTTCTTGGACAGGGTAACAAGCCTTGTGGATATTAGGGAAGCGGTAGTTGTGGTATATCCTGACTTTAGTAAGGCTTTTGATACTTCTACCGTGACTTTCTAATAAACAAAGTAGGCAAATACAACCTAGATGCAGCTACTATAATGTTCGTGCATAAATGGTTGGAAAATCATTCCCAGAGAGTAGTTACCAGTTACCAGTTCACAGTCATGCTGGAAGAGCATAATGAGTGGGGTCCCACAGGATTCGGTTCTGGGTCTGGTTATGTTCAATATGTTCATCAATGATTTAGATAATTGCATAGAGAGTACACTTATAAAGTTTGCAGATAATACCAAGCTAAGAGGGGTTGCAAGTGCTTAAGAGGATAGGATTAAAATTCAAAATGATTTGGACAAACTGGACAAATAGTCAGAAGTAAATAGGATGAAATTCAAATGCAAAGTACTCCATTCAGGAAGGAACAATCAGTTGCACACATACAAAATGGGCAACGACTGCCTGTGAAGCAATATTGTAGAAAGGGATCTGAGAGGGGACATGATAACAGTTTTCAAGTACATAAAGGTTGTTACAGGGAGGAGGAAGAAAAAAATTTCTTCTTAACCTCTGAGGATAGGACAAGAAGCAATGGGCTTAAATTGCAGCAAGAGTGGTTTAGGTTGGACATTCAGAAAAACTTCCTAACTGTCAGAGTCATTAAACACTGGAATAAATTGCTTAGGGTGTTGTGGAATCTCCATCGTTGGGGAATTTTAAGAGCAGGTTGGACAAACACCTGACAGGGATGGTATAGCTAATACTTAGTCCTGCCTTGAGTGCAGGGGACTGGACTAGATGACCTTTCAAGGTCCCTTCCAGTTCTATGATTCTATCATGTCACTGTTTGCCTCTCCTGGCCATGGGACTCTCCCAAGATATTGATACCTTAATACTGATATTGGATAAGAATGTAACTTAAGTAGTAGATATTTTTCCTCATAGCCAGTTTTTCTCCTCATATCTTAGTGAGCAGGAAGGAAGTATGAGTATTAGGCTAAAGAGCTCATTCAATTATTTGTGTATAATTCTAGTTTCTTTTTCTGTTGTGGGATGCAGTGTTCCCTTCTAAATAACTGTAGCACAGATGCGATATCTTATGATTTCTATAAGATTGTATACTCTGCTATGCTCTTGGAGGGACATTACTGAAGAGATATTGCACACTAAGGTCCAAATATTGCACTGCACATTTAGAAATGCACAGGAGGTCAGGAAGAGGGAATATAGAGCTTCTATTACAAACCATTCAGTGCAAGTGCACCTGCACAGCAACGAGCAAGATTCTCATCTAACACTCAAGGCAGCAGTAGGGAGATGCCCACCTACCATGACTGTCAGGTAGAGTTGGTTAAAAGTGTTCAGTCAAAATATTCTTTCAACAACAACAAAAACCTTCACCACTTTCCACAGGAAATGTTAATTTGTGGTGGTGGTGGTGGTGATGATGATGATGATGATGATGATTTATTTTAATCAAAAAACTGAGAACCTAAATATTCAGTAAAACTGCCCAATTGGCTTTTTTTGAGGAGGCCGGGGGGGTGTTTTTCATTGGTGAAAAGTGAACTATTCACTTTTGGGGCTGTTGTTTTGTCAACTAAACTCAGGCCACAATTGTAGATAATTGTTTTTCTTAAAACAATTTTATTCACAATTTTATCCAAATATTGTGTGTTGAAACAAAACATTTTGCCAACCAATTTATTGTCAAGACATTCTGAGGCACTACTTGAACACAGGGGTCTGCCTAAATGGCAACTTGCTGGAGTGGAGCCTATTTTGCCACTTGTTACTGCTCAGTAAGCCCCTATCATTTTATTGGAGCTTCACCCTCAATCCAGTTTAATCAAAGTAGTAATTGGCCCTATAGGATATGTGCACCTATGAATTGTCTCAGTGTGGTTTTGGCTTACATTTTGTCTTCCAAAATATTCTAGCTTTTAAAGATATGCCTTAGAGTTACTAAATCTTTCTTTCCTAGATAGTCAGTGATGACAGCTAGGTTTGTTGACATCTTGAAGTAAGACAGGATATTGATTAGTAGAATGAGTTGAGTCTCCCTGTGTATCTCCTCCCCTGTGAAAGAATCCTGATACTGTACGTAGAAATCCCCAACTGAAGTCCGTATTTACAGAATTTTTCAAATTCCTCTCAACAATAAATAGCTGAGTTTCTTCATAGGTCTGACAGGTCTCTTCCCAACTCATCCAATATATTCAGTGAAAAAAAAAACACAGAAAAAGTAAGCAGAACTTAACAATCCTGTTAACACACTTTTTTCTTTGCTTTTTGATCATTCAAGTTCTAGTTCACAATATCTTTTAAAGAGTTTGAATTCTTCCTATCTATTAATTTGATCCATGCTGTTTATATGCCTACCTCACAGCAGATGTCAGTGCCCTGATTCAAAAGGAACAAGAGGTGTTATGCTGGTCAAGTACTGAATAAAATTCCTTTCTTAAAACTGCTTCACTTGCATATCTACAAATAACACTCTGCTGATTAGGAGATGAAGTTAGAAGGAAAAAAAAACATTAAAAAAGTCAGACAACTCTTCCTCCCAGTTTCTACCAAATGCAATTAGCTTCTCTGACACTCACCAACCAGTCAGTTTTGGAGTATTGAAAAATATAAACACACACACACAGACACAAACACACACACAGACACACACACACACCCCTCTTTAAATTGCTCTTTCAATGTAAGGGAACCTTAAAGTGATGGCAAATGTAGTTTATGTCCATCTTAAGCCTGTGTAGAAGGGACTTAAAGAAGGCATAAATTACATTTTACCATCACTTTAAGGTTCTTTTATACTGACAGAGCAATATAAAAAGGACTTAGTGTAAATGAGAATCAGACATATATTGACAGATTTATGCCCTACATCCAGATGAAATTATTAATGTCTTTAATCCTATGTTTGCATTTCGTTGAGTCTAAAACAGTGTGGGTAATTTCCATGAGAAAAAGCAAATCAGTGAGAATTGAGGATGCTGTGCACGTCACAGGATTAAACCAAATATTTGTAAAGTGTTTGGAAATCCTTGCAAAGAAGTCACTATAGCAGAAGTGGCCAAACCCTCCGAGCTGTGTTTGACAATCTTCAGGTTTTTGAGAGCCAGGGTTCGCCTGCACGGGTTCGCGGCTTCAACCTCACAACATGCACCTGCAGGGGCTTCAACCCCATAAGAAGGGGAGTCTTGGGGCTTCTGTCTCACAGGAGGCATCTACTGGGTCTCCAGCCTGACTCCTACTGATGCCCGAACTCCAACAGATGTGCTCAGTGGGGCTGAAGCCCTGAACTCCCCTCCCCCACCTCAAGTCCGGTAGGCGGAGAATGGGAGGAAGCGTGGGATGCTTCACAAGATGCACTTTAACTATAAAAGAGCCGCATGTGGCTCACGAGCCGCAGTTTGTCCACCCATGAGCTATAGCAGGAGTCAGCAACCTCCGGCACACGGCTTGCCAGGGTAAGCACCGCAGGAAGCAGCCCGGATGAGGGATGTGCTGGCCACAGCTTCCCGATGCCCCCTTTGGCCTTGACCGGCGAACCATGGCCAGTGGGAGCTGCGATCAGCTGAACCTGCTGACACGGCAGATAAACAAACTGGCTCGGCCCACCAGGATGCTTACCCTGGCAAGCCGCATGCCAGAGGTTGCCGACCCCTACCCTATAGTGACACAAAGCATTTATGGACTCTGTTATATTGTTTTTTGAGCACAAATCTGCAATTATGTCACTGAGTCATTATTGTTTATATTGGCAAGATCTGATGCATTATCATTTAAATTATTAAGGTACTGTTGAATATACAGCATGAAGAAGGTATTGTGTTACCAAATGATGACACAAACCATACAGAGAACAATGCACAAAGCTGTGGTAAATGAGTAGGCTATTTATATTTTATGTCACAGAATATTGACTGTAACATAAATATTTTCAGACTCCAAATTCTTAATGAAGGGAGTTCAAGGACAACTAAACAGCTACATTTTCACTTGCCAATTTATATGATAAAAAATGATCTCCTGCTCTAACACTCCATGGTATATGTTACTATGTCTTAAAAATCAATTTCCCCTCAAATCTGTTTAAAATAAAAATGAGAAATTTCACACAGATTGTGCAAGTTGTTAATGTAGTCAACTTTAGCTCAATTTTTTCTGGAAAGATAACACTAGGGATGGATGAATTTGTTTTACTTAGTTCAAAACATGATAAAAAATGTGGCTCTTGAGGAGAAAGCTCAAATGTACTTGCATTACATTAGGCTCTAACAAAATGTGATTTCTATATAAACCCATGGTGGGTTGTTTTTCCTTTTGAATATTCAGGTGGTAGTCACTTAAAGGGGCAATACTTATTTTCAGACAAGATTTCTTATTCTTTGCATTGTACAGACTTCCATTTTACAAGAACTATTTATATGAATTTTTCAAATTTACATTTCACCTTAATTTGGTCTTAAGGTGTGAGAGATAACATCAGTATTTTCATAAGGATTGCAAAATAGGAAGAAAATTGTAAAAATTGTGCATTTAAAATATAACTTCCCATAAAACAAACAATAAACAAAACAAAAAATGATCTTCTGTGGTGTCCCAGGTGATGTCTGGCACTGCCACTATAAAACTTTTTGAAGAACTGACTAAGGAAAGGTTCAAGACAAATGTGTAATTCCTCTGAATCTAGAAGGAATAAAAAGCCTTATCCAGTGCAAGGACATTGATTCTTTAACTTCGACTCTAATGAACTGAACCTCCAGTGTATTTTGGACTTGGCTGGCTGCCAAGGTCAAAGAATCATTATAATCAGACTGGTTCAATTTAGAAGCCCTGGAGACTGGTTGGGAGCCTTGCAGAGCTTTCTGGCTGGCATTAAAGAGATACTATAGTAAAGAGGAACTACCTCGGGGCTTTAAATATTCTAAATCAAAACAAAACAAAAACCCTTATAAAATCTTCCAATTTCTCCAAAAAAAGGACAGACATAGGAACCCTCAACCTCATTAGCTGGCAGCTTCACAGGATGGCTTAAGAATATATATCAAACACAAACAGGATTATAGAACTCCGCAGTGAGAACATGCTCATACATAGCTACTTCAATACTATACGGTAGCAAATCATATACTGTAGCATCCATAAGCTCCACCCACCTCCCCAAACAAATTCTACATGTTGGAAGGGCCATGCATGGAAAATCTGTGATGGCTCTTTGAATATTTCCTTTTGCATCTTGGCAGCTACTCAGCATTCCACTTTCTCCATCTGTGTCACTGAGACCCACTGTGAGGAAACTAGGACACACTGCCATGTGGTGTTGGGGAAAAATGGTAGAGAAAAATCAGCCAGAGAGTCCAGCCCTTAGGAGCAGCTGCAGAAACAACCAAAGCAGGGACCTTTGGACATTCAGGCAACTTAATATATGTTGGTTTTGACTTTTTTTTGCCTGTGCTGATTAGATGTTTACTCCAATTCTCTCCATTCCCCTCTCTCACAATCTCGTCACCTCAACTTCACTCCATATCGTCCCCTCTTCTTGATGTCCTTTTCCCTCAGCCTCCTTCCCAACTCCATTCCCTCCTAACCAAACCCCCAAACCTCAGCCCAGAACTCCCACTTATAAAAAATCTTGTGGAACTAACGTTTGCTTCCATCACATTGTTCCCTCTCCTTGTTTATTCTACCCCTTTTCCCACCCCTCCTGTTTTGTCTACTGAGAGCAGAGATCGGCAACCTTTGGCATGTCACCCATCAGGGAAATCCGCTTGCAGGTCTGGCCGGATTGTTTACCTGCAGCATCTGCAGGTTCAGAATATCACAGCTCCCACTGGCCGTGGTTAACCGTTCCAGGCCAATGGGGCTGTGCGAAGCATCGGCCAGCACATCCCTCAACTGAACCTGCAGACGCTGCAGGTAAAGAAACTGGCCTGGCTTGCCAGCGGATTTCTTTGACGCACTCCATGCCAAAGGTTGTTGATCCCTGACTTAGAATGTAAGCTCTATGGACCAAGGGACTGCATGCTACACCTTGTTTGTATAGTGCCTAGCACAATGGTGCTCCACTCTTGCGTGTTCCCTAGACACTTCCACAATAAAGATTAAGAATAAGAACAAGACTCAGAGATTGTTTTTATTTCTCTGAGAAGCAATAACTTCCTCTCTGTAATAATAAATTCACATTACAATGGTCATGATAGTGCTTCTGCAGCCTGAGGCCTAATACCAACATGGAAGAGAACTTGGTCATGCTGCCAGGTTCAGGAAGGATGAGTGCTAAAAGGAACATAGATGGATGCAGGACCTCTTGTCTTTTCTCTTACATAATAAATGTTTAATTTGGAGGCAATATCCTTATCCTGTTTTCAATAATGCCAATCCCATCCTGTCCAGGACATAGTATGTGAATATTCAGGAGTTTTCAGAGTAATATTTTACCTCTTATTTTTATGCAGGAGTAAACAAGGGAGTCAGAGAGACTAGCTGAATTGATTTATCACAAACTAACTTGGTCTCTAAGGGCTACTATTTAGTCTCCACATCATATATTTATATGTGTTTAAATACTCCCAAGCATTCAGGTGTCATGGTGATGGTAGATGATAGATAAAAGATTAATTTCTATAACAAGTCAAAATAATTGTTTTACCAAAGACATAGCTGGTATAAATTATCATAGCACCATTGACCTCCACTGTCCTGAACTATTCATTTTGATATAATTAGAGTAATGATGCACTATTTATTTTAGTGTCTGAGTTACATTTATATACATGTATAATTCAGTCAAATAAAGAACAAGTTTCTATTAAGTTTACTAGTGTAATTACAATACAATCATTTTATCAAGCTGAAAATCTCTGCCCTTGATCTGCTGAAGCTGTTACTCCTTGATGCTCACATTTTTTTTCCCTGAAGTGCCTTCCTGATTTCTCCTACACTGCCCCTATTTCAAATTCCTTCGTAAAACTCACCTTGGCCATAATGCATGCACAATACAAGAATGTAGGGACAAAATTACAAAGACCAAGGCACAAAAATGAGATTAAACTACCTAGGGACATAAAGGGTAACAAGAAAACAGTCTGCAAACGCATTAGAAGCAAAAGGAATTCAAAGGACGGGGTAGGCTCATTACTTAATGAGGAAGTAAGACAATAACAGAAAAAGTGGACATGGCTGAAGTGTTTCAGTTTTCAACAGAAATATTATCAGTGATTGGACATATGACATAGTGAACACTAGTGAAAAAGAGGTAGGATCTGAGGCTAGGGAAGTTAAAAATTACATAGACAAGTTAGATGTCCTCAAATCAGGAGGGCCTGATGAAAACACATCTGAGAAAGATTCAAGAGGCTGACTGAGGAGATGTCTGAACCACTAACAATTATCTTCTAAAACTCATGGAACACAGGAAATATTCCAGATGACTAGAAGAGGGCAAAGATAGTACCAACCTATAAAAAGAGGAATAAGAACTACAGGGTGAATTACAGACCATTCAGCTAAATTTCAGTACCTGGAAAGATAATGGATTAAATAATCAAGCAATCAATTTGCAAACACCTAGAAGATAATAAGGTGATAAGTCAGGGATTGGCAACCTTTGGAACACCGTCTGTCAGGGAAATCAGTTGGAGGGCTGGGCTGGTCGCTTGACCTGCAGCTTCCACAGGTTCGGCTGATCGCAGTGCCCACTGGCTGTGGTTCACCTTTCCAAGCCAATGGGGACTACAGGAAGTGGTGGCCAGCATATCTCTCAGCCTATACGCAGCATTCCGCAGCCCCCATTGGCCTAGAACGGTGAACTGCAACCAGTGGGAGCTGCGATCGTTCAAACCTGCAGACAATGCAGATAAACAAACCAGCCCGGCCCACCAGCGGATTTCCCTGATGGGATGCATACCAAAGGTTGCTGATCCCTGAGATAAGTAATATTAACCATGAATTTGTCAAGAACAAAACATGTCAAATCAACTTAATAGCTTTCTTTGACAGGATAACAAGCCTTGTGGATAGGGAGAAAGCGATAGTTGTTGTATATCTTGACTTCAGCATGGCTTTTGATATTGTCCTGTATGATCTCATCATAAACACACTAGGGAAATATAGCCTAGACAGAGCTACTGTAATGTGGGTGAAGAACAGTTTGGAAAACTGTTCCCAGAGAATAGTTCTGAATACTTCACAGACAAACTGGATAGGCGTATTGAATGGGGTGCCACAGGGATTGGTCCTGAATTTGTTTCTGTTGAATATCTTTATCAGTGATTTAGATAATGTGTACAGAGTATACCTGTAACGTTTCCAGATGATATCATAGAATCACAGAATATTAGGGTTTGAAGACACCTCAGGAGGCCACCTAGTCCAATCCCCTGCTCAAAGCAAGACCAACACCAACTAAATCATTCCAGCCAGGACTTTGTCAAGCACGGCCTTAAAAACTTCCAAGGATGGAGATTCCACCACCTCTCTAGGTAACCCATTCCAGGGCTTCATCACCCTCTTAGTGAAATAGTGTTTCCTAATATCCAATCTAGACCTCCCCCACTGCAGCTTGAGACCATTGCTTCTTGTTCTGTTATCTGCCACCACTGAAAAAAGCCTAGCTCCATCCTCTTTGGAAACCCCCTTCAGGTTGTTGAAGGCTGCTATCAAATCCCACCTCACTCTTCTCTTCTGCAGACTAAATAACCCCAGCTCCCTCAGTCTTTCCTCCTGAGTCACGTGTCCCAGCACCCTAATCATTTTTGTTGCCCTCTGCTGGACTCTCTCCAATTTGTCCATAACTGTTCTGGAGTGAGGGAACCAAAACTGGATGCAATACTCCAGATGTGGCCTCATCAGTGCTGAATAGAGGGGAATAATCACTTCCATTGATCTGCTGGCAATGCTCCCACTAATACAGCCAAATATGCAATTGGCCTTCATGGCAACAAGGGCACATTGTTGACTCATATCCAGCTTCTTGTCTCTTATAATCCACAGGACATTTTCTGCAGAACTGATGCTTAATCAGTTGGTCCCTAGCCTGTAGCGGTGCATGGGATACTTCCTTCCTAAGTGAAAGACTCTTCACTTGTCCTTGTTGAACCTCATCAGTTTTATCTTGGCCGAATCCTCCAATTTGTCAAAGACCCTATCTCTACCCTCCAGCATATGTTCCTCTCTGCCAATCTTAGTGTCATCTGCGAACTTGCTGAGGGTGCAATTCATCCCATCATTTAGATCATTAATAAAGATGTTGAAGAAAACTAGCCCCAGGGCCAACCCCTGGAGCACTCCACTTTATAACGGCTGCCAACTAGATATTGAGCCTTTGATCACTATCTGTTGAGCCCGATGAGCTAGCCAGCTTTCTATCCACCTTACAGTCCATTCATCCAATCCATACTTTTTTAACTTGCTGGCAAGAATACTGTGGGAGATAGTATCAAAAGCTTTGCTAAAGTCAAGATATATCACATCCATCGCTTTCCCCATATTCAAAGAGCCAGTTATCTCATCATAGAAGGCAATCAGGTTGGTCAGGCATGACTTGCCCTTGATGAATCCATGTTGACTGTTGCTGATCACCTTCCTCTCTTCCACATTCTTCAAAATGAATTCCTTGAGGACCTGCTGCATGATTTTGCCAGGGACTGAAGTGAGGCTGACCAGTCTGTAGGTCCCTGGGTTCTCTTTTTTTCCCCTTTTTAAATACAGGCACTATATTTGCCTTTTTCCAATCATGCAGAACCTTCCCCAGTCACCATGAATTTTCAAAGGTAATGGCCAATTACTCTGCAATCACATCAGCAATCTCCCTCAGCACCCTTGGATGCATTAAATCTGGTCCTAGGGACCTGTGTATGTCCACCTTTTCTAAATATTCCTTAACCTCTTCTTTCACCACTGAGGGCTTCTCATCTCCTCCTCATACTGTGCTGCCCAGTGCAGCTGGCTGGGAGCTGATCTTATCCGTGAAGACTGAGACGAAAAAAGCATTGAGTACTTCAGCTTTTTCCACATGTGTCATTAGATTGCCTCTCTCATTCAGTAAGGTTTCCCTGACCTTCTTGTTGTGAACATACCTGTAGGAATCCTTCTTGTTACCCTTCACATCCCTTGCTATCTGCAACTCCATTTGTGCCTTTGCCTTCCTGATTACACCTCTGCATGCTCAAGCAAAATTTTCATACTCCTTCCTAGTCATCTGTCCAAATTTCCACTTCTTGTATGCTTCCTTTTTGAGTTAAAGATCACTTAAGATTTCACTTTTAAGCCAAGCTGATTGCCTGACATATTTGCTATTCTTTCTGCACATTGGGATGGTTTGTTTTTGCACCCTCAATAAGGCCTCTTTAAAATGCAGCCAGCTCTCCTGGACTCCTTTCCCCCTCATATTAGTCTCCCAGGGGATCCTACTCATCAGTTCCCTAAGGGAGTCCAAGTCTGCTTTTCTGAAGTCCAGGGTCTGTATTTCAAGCTGGGAAGGATTGCTAGTGCTTTGGAGGACAGGATTAAAATTCAAAATGATGTGGATAAACTGAAGAAATAGTCTGAAGTACGCAGAATGAAATTCAACAAGGACACATGCAAAGTACTCCACTAAGGAAGGAACAATCAATTTACACACATACAAAATAGGAGATGACTGAAATATGCTGAAAGTTCAGGGCTCAGGCTCTGCAGGTGATGCATAAGAAGTGAGAAGGGTCCCTAGGGTTTTACATAACATAATTTGTTTTACCTTTGTATATCGAGTTGATGAGAACACTGCTGGAATATTGTGTCCCATTCAATTTGTCCTTGCTTAAAAAAAGGATGTTGAAAAATTGTTCAGTGTTCAGAGAAGAGCTACAAGAATGATTTGGGGTCTGGCAAACATATATTACAATAAGAGTGTGCAGGAGCTCAATCTGTCACACATATCAAAGAGAATGTTAAGAGATGTTTTAATGGCAATAAATAAGGCCCTAACAAGGTGAATTTATCTCAGGGATCAGCAACTTTTGGCACACAGACCACCAGGGTACGGCCGGGCTGGTTTGTTTACCTACCACGTCCGCAGGTTCGGCTGATTGCAGCTCCCACTGGCTGTGCCCAGGCCAATGGGGGCTGCGGGAGGCGGCACTGCCGAGGACATAAGAAGTTCCTCCAGCTGAAATCTGGAATCAGAAATATTCAAATAAGAAACTAGCTGTGAATTTTTAACAGACAGAGTAATTGAACATGGGAAAGATTTACCAAGGGACGTGATAAATTCACAATCACTTTAGACTCTTTAAGTCAAGATTAGGTAGCTTTTGGAAAGGTATGTTCTAGTTCTGCCAAAAGTTTCAAGGAATGTCTCATAAAATGGCCTGTGAAAGCAGAACTCCTACTATTGCTGTACTCAAAAAGGGTAATGTGGCTTTATTAATGAATGTATATTTTGAAGCTTGAATACAGAAGTATAGTAACTTTTTCCATCTACAGATGCACTCCATTTATTTCTGACTTCATAAAGATTTTGTTCATATAGATATAGACATATACATAGATGGTCCCATTTTCAGAATTTAGAATGTCAATGTAGTAGTAATTCAACATGAAGTACAAATCTAGATAAAAATTCAAAATTATATTAAAAAGGAGGGGCATAAGAAAACTGAGAAACAAGTAAAAGCAGAGAGGAGTAAGAAAACATTTCAAAAGAGCATGAATAGGAAAACATATGGAAATTTCAAAGATTATTTGAAAAAAAATTGGTCTTGTACAGGGAATAATAAAATACATGGAAATTAAATATTTTAGAAAAGCATACTAAAATGGTAGTAGATATGAGTATTTGTTATTGTTTATGCAGCACCACAGAAGTATAATATTCTTCAAAGTACATAGTATCTCTTACTTGAAGAAGTTGAAAGACATAGACATAACATACAAGTGCTGGTGTTATATAGGAAAACAAGGTGGGCTGTTGACATTTTTGCTGGGATGTTTTGTAGCTGTTATCATGAATATTTTGTAGAATAGATGATAAAAGTGTTAATTAACAAGCTGTTCCATGTGTAGAAGATTGCATGTGTATAGTCATGAGTGAATAAAAGAGATAAAGTTTGAGTGGACTGAGGAAATGGGAGGGAACATAAAACAAGGACAAAAAAATTGGTGACACTGGAGGTGTGAATGCTTTCTTGGTGAAGCGGAGATTAAATATATGGGGAAGAAGAGAGGCAAATGCAAAGACTCAAGAAGAAGGCAGAGCGGTACTGTGAAAAGGTGATCTTCTCAACATTAAGTAATTAAATAACCAGTCAGATTAATTTCCCTACCTGGAAAGATAATGGAACAAATAATTAAGCAATCAATTTCCAAACACCTAGAAGATAATAAGGTGATAAGTAACAGTCATCATGGATTTGTCAAGAACAAATGGTGTCAAACCAACCTAATAGCTTTCTTTGGCAAAGTAACAAGTCTTGTGGCTGAGGGGAAGTAGTAGATGCAGAATATCTTGATTTTAGTAAGGCTTTTGATACTGTCTCTCATGACATCCTCATAAACAAACTAGGGAAATACAACCTAGATTGCGCTACTATAAGATGGTTGGAAAAGCAGAGAGTAGTTATCAGTGGTTCACAGTCAAGCAGGAAGAGCATATTGAGTGGGGTCCCTCAGGGATCAATTCTTGGTCCAGTTCTGTTCAATATCTTCAGCGATGATTTAGATAATGGCATAGGGAATACACTTATAAATTTTGCAGACGATACCAAGCTGGCAAGGGTTGCAAGTGCTTTGGAGGACAGGATTAAAATTCAAAATGATCTGGACAAACTGGAGAACTGGTCTGAAACAAATAGGATGAAATTCAATAAAGACAAATGCAAAATACTCCACTTAGGAAGGAACAAACAATTACACACATACAAAAGGAAAAGGACTGCCTAGGAATGAATACTATGGAAAGGGATCAGGGGGTTATAGTGGATCACAAGCTAAATATTAATCAACAGTGTATCACTATTGTGAAAAAAGCAAAAATTATTCCTTTATGTATTAGCAGGAACGTAGTAAGCAATACAAGAGAAATAATTCATCCACTCCACTCAGTATTGATAAGGCCTCACTTGGAGTATTGTGTCCAGTTCTGGATGCCACTTTTCTGTAAAGATGTGGACTAATTGGAAAAAGTCCAGAGGAAAGCAACAAAAAATATTAAAAGGGTAGAGAACATAACATATAAGGAAAGATTGAAAAAATGTTTTTGTTTAGTCTGGAGAGGAGAAGACTGAGGAGTGGAGATGTGGGAGAATAGTATAACATTTTTCAAGTTCATAAAAGGTTGTCACAGGGAGGAGAGTGAAAAAAAATTCTTCTTCATCTCTGAGGAGAGAACAAGAAGCAATGGGCTTAATTTGCAGCAAGAGAAATTTAAGTTGGACATTATGAAAAATTTCCTAACTGTCAAGGTAGTTAAGCACTGGAACAAATTTTCAAAAGGTGGTTATGGAATCTCTGTCATTGGAGGTTTTTAAGAACCACCCATTACTATCTCACTGTGACCTTTCCTGTCTCCACCTTTCGTCTCTGGTCATATGCTTTGATTTCAAGTTCTATGGAACAAGGACAAAGTTTCTGTTTTAAGTTCTGTGTCTGTACCATCCTAATGCAAGGACCTGACCCTGAGGGGGCCTCTAGGGTTTATTGCAATGCACACAAATCAATGAAATGATAATAAAACAATAACAAAAATTAACATCTCCTTAACTGTCATTGTGCTTTTGACAGTGTAATGTTTGCTATATGAAGTGGCAACACTTCTAGAGTTGGTCATTGAACTCTGAGACTATTGGGCTGGTTGGAAAAATACCAGATTTTTACACTTGGTTGAGCTTCTCTCTGTTTCTTCCACCTCCTCAGGCTCCTCTCCTCAGCCCCCTGATATCCTCATGCTCTCATAATTCTTCCACACCTCACTTAACCTCCTAGTGCTTCCTAGTCCTTCCAATGCTGCCTGCTGTGGAACTGGAGGAAGAAACACTGGAACATCTGTGTTTCATTCTCCCCACTGCAAGCTCTCTCAGTGCAATACAGCAGAAAACAACAGATGTTTTCAGGAGCTAGGACCAGGAGAAATGGACAGTTTTGTACAGGGGTGAACATTAGGATACATTTTAAGGGAAGAGGCAGAATAATTTATTTTTTTCTGCCCAGCAATAGGAGAGGCAGCACTGAGGGAGCATTAGCAAAGAAGAAAAATGCTGTGGACATGCTTCCCCATGCCTTCTGGTGGCTGCACCTATGTCATTGTTGCTTCAGATTCTGGAATCGTCACAGAGGCTTTAACTTTATCATAATATGGGCATGGTTTTATATCCCCTTTGGTGCTCCATTCCACTCTGTCAAGTCACAATTTCTTCTTCTGCCACCTATGCTCCTCCTTTCTGCCTCTAATTTAACATTTTTAAGTTATTTGTTTCTTATAGAGGGGTTCTGATTCTGATCACAATATACTTTGTTTCTTTACACAGTGACTGAATTTCACATTACTCTGTATTATAGTAGCAATTTAACCTGGAAAAATGTGGTTTTGAGATGGATCACACAACTGTAGTAAAAATGAATTCCCCATGAAAAAGAGATACACTGCATATAATGGAGACTCAAATTAATGAATTTATCAATATATCATCTTCATTTTTAAGTGACCCACATGTCTGCACATGAACTCTGCAGGATACACAGACTAAAAATAAAACCCTATAATCAAAAGGAGTCACTGTAGCAATTAAGTCCCTGCTCCATAGAATACAAAGGAATTTAAAATATTTCTAATAATGAAAGTTTTATTTGAAGGAGAACATAAGACTTGTCAGTATTTATAGACCATTACAAGCAATTATATCTTCTCTAGCCCACAGATTTAGCAATTTAATACCTACTTTTAATTTATTAAGTGTCACTTCATGCAGTCCTTTGATTATTAGAAATCTAATTTGTTGACTAACTGGTAAGATGGTTGTTTATCTTTCAGAAGTACAAACAATTCCTACAGTTCCTTAAAAATGTCTATAGTAGAAACCTGCTAATTTGCAATAATTGGGAGACCTACTTGGGATTATTAAATTTTGCAAATTAGCCTCAATCAATCAATCAAATAAAGGCTACTGGACCTCTGCACTCTGCTATTAAATCTTTGACAATAGAGCCAAAAACACCTGCTTTTTATGAGAATTATTGGATTTTTGAATTAATGAAGTGAGATTTAGGACCATAGTCTGCTACTCTTATTCACACTGAGTAAGACCTGTTTCAGAATAGTATCCTATTGAAATCAATAATTCTCGAGGCCAAGGTAAAACTGAACTCTAGCAATATCTGGTCTTAGTGAGAATCCATTTGTAATAACATTTGCAAAACAATTCTATACAAAAACATAGAATAATTATGATTACCTTTTTGTTCTTTCACTTGATCATCCTTCTTGCTTTAGTTAGAACAGCCTTACACCACAATATTATCCCAAAATTTATGTATCTTACATAATTTATCACATGCTGTAAAAAAAAAACACGCAGCAGCACTTGACACTATTGGTGAATTTGTGTTAAGCTCTGATAATTCACATTTAAATAATTAACGTTGCATGAAAATGGCAATATTGACAACACACTGAAATAAATGTCAGAAGTAGAACCAAAGCTTTCCTATCGTATACTGTAATTTTTAAGGGAAGCAAATAGAGTGTTTAACTGATTGATCATTGAAATTAATTAAGCCCTAGTTACATCTTTGAATCTAATTTTCTGAAAGCTTAGAAAGTGTCAAAAGCATGTATGAAGACTCTCAAAGTATTTACGTTTAAATGTTATCATTAATACCTTTATATTTCAGCATAATCTTTTTAGTAAGGTGACTTGGAAACTAATGAGCTGTACAGAGAGATGTGAGTTATCAAGACATATCACTTGAAAAGACCATTTTTTATTGTGAAGATTCTGATAAATCACAAAGTGCCTAGGAAAAAAGAAAGGGCACATATACCAGCGCTTTTGTATAACTTCCATACATGTTAATTGCTAAGGAGCTGGAAGTGCATTTACTCAAGTACATACCATGTGCAGTACAAGCAGTCAGCACACTAAACACACTATTACTTTATCTGAGATGGCATTAGATCATTTCAACTCATGCCTTGACATGTTACTATTCATGGGATATATGGACTAGATTCACAAGGGGACTTAGGAACTTAGTTGCTACTTCTGTGCCTAAATCCCATTCTGCCTGCAGGTGTTCAGGTGCCTAATCTCCAGTGAGATCCATAAACCAGAGTAAAATAGCTGGGGGAGCACCTAACTCATTTATGGGGGCTGATCTGGTAGGCAAGCTCAGATGCCAAAGTGGAAGTGCTTCAACAGGAATGACTATGGGAGACCCGCCTCAAAATATCCCATAGCCCAGAGGATAGAGCACACATCTGTGGGATAGCAGATCCATGTTGAGATGCCTTCTCTGCACAGGCAGTAGGGGGATGTGAAATGTGGTGGGGGGTGTTTCCCATGTCCCAGGTAAGTACCCATATGACTATGCTAAAGCTTATCAGGGAGATTGACTTCCTCCTCTCTCTGCTTGATTCCAGGAGAGGGTTCATGGCTGTGGATCTCAAGTAGAGATAGGTACCTCCCTGTGACTGGATCTAGGTGCATAAATCCCTGAGAAGGGCAGGGCTTAGCATCTCTCATTGGCTAGCTTGGACAGTTCCCTGCCCATTGTGATGGCTTTTGTTAAACCCATGCTTAAGTGTCTATCTCTCTCTGCATTCATTTTATAGGATTCCTAGATGCTGAATCCAGGCTTTGTGAATCCCAGTGATTTTATATGCTCCTAAAAGTTAGGTGTTGTGACACCGAGCATCAGAACATCTAAGCCTCTTTGTGACTCTGGCCCTTTGTTTGCACAAAGAACTAGACAGAAGTTATCACAAGTCAGCTCCCATGCAACTCAATCTGATTCATGTTTTCCAGAAAGAAAACTGGAATTTTTATGGAACCAGATGAACTTTAATTATTTGCAAGTTTTATTTATGAAGTAGCAATTGCTATTCTGAATCTTTAAAATTATATTATCTACTCTTCTACATAGATATTCATATTTAACTTCCTAATGTGACACACAAAACTAATTTATCTATTTAATTAAACCTGAAGGTAAAGGAGAAGCAACCTACTACAATCCAAAGCCTTCAGACTTGCTATTCACTGAACAGATGTACACCAAGTCCTTGACTCTGAAATATGTGAAAAGCTTTATTTATACCCACAATTGAGTACACTAAGTATCACAATGTCAACACTATGAATCAATCTCTTAAGAAGTTAATAGCTCTTTTGTTTACCCTCAGACCATCTGGAATATTTAACAGACTAAGACACTCAAAATAGAAAGCAATATGTTCAGGAGCTACTGTCTCTTTGAGCTGGGCAGCTTTTATCACACAGCTATTAGCTTGAATCTTCCCCATCTGTGGTGGCACAGTCCATCAAGAACATGTAAATTATTTGGCAGGTTCATCCCTTCTTGTTAGTTGTAGGTGAAAAAAAATGTCCTTTCAAACAATTCAGCTCAACACAATATTTAAGTTATGAATTACATTTGTGACAACTTTGTTGAATTTATTAGCCTATTTTACCTACCAGGCAGAAATATAATACTAATGACATGTTTCATTCTGTAGCCATTATAAAAAAAATGAGATTAGAAATAAGGCAGTAAAAGCAAACATTCAGGAACACAGGAGAAATGTTCATGCAAATATTCTGAAATTTCCTGGAGGTACAATATTATTTTGTTTTGCTTTGTGAAAACACAGGGCATCTATTTTGAATCTGTTAGTATTAGAAAATATAAAGAAAGCTCACTCTTTTACTTTAGGACCATATTCTTAAAACTCACTGGAAATATTTCTTTATGCCCCTTGTAGATCTCACTCTGGAAAGTTATATCTAAAGTAAAAACAAAACAAATAGATAACAGATAAATCCAGAGTAAAAACACCCACCACACATTTGACCAACTGTGAATTACAGCTGGCATCAGGTAATTTGATCTGTGTTAATTTAAATTGAGTGAGAAAATGTTATGGAAACTCAGATAATTATCAGTTAGCTGACAATGTTCAACTGGGTAAAATGATTGTTGCAAGTTTACAAGCCAATTTTATAAATGTAAAAGTCTGAGGATTCAAACCTCAGATCAGTTAATATTAATGAATAGAGGAAATGAACAGATTAATTTATGCTGCTTAGACAATAGAGGGAAGAATATGGAAAAGAACGAACAAGACTGGTTGCTTTGAGTATTAGTCATCACAAACACATTAAAAAATAACGTCCCTCACCACTTAAACATGCATAATTGTGTAAATATGGTAAAAGGATACAACGCTGATGGGGATATATGATTTGAGGCGTGTTCAGAGTGAAAGCACTGTTATTGTCCTATGGAGAGCACGTAGCACCTCCCTCTGTGATAGTGGAAGGAGATGGCCCCTCCCCTCGGGGCAAGGGGAAGTGATAATTTAGGGACAGATGTGGTCTAGGGAGAGACTGAAAGAAACAAAGGCTGGGAGTAACTTGAGAGAGGATGTGGGGATGGGACAGGAGAGGTGGCAGCCAGAGGGACGGAGGGAAACCGGGACTGAGAGAAACCAAGAGTGAGTGGAGAGGCTGAGGTTGGGCAGAACAGACAGATGTGCAGGAAAAGGCCCAATCAGTTAAAATGTGGCTGGTCAAGTCAGTATTTGTTTGATGGCACATTCCTGAATATCTGAATCTATATGCTCTTGAGTATTGGTTTCAGTTGTCTCCTTTCATGTGATTCCAGCAATCCAGAACAGGAGAACCAAAGGTCTTTCCAAGTCCATGAGTCTGATCTAATGGGCACTCCTGCAAGCAAGCATTACTGAAATCAAATCCATCTCTTTAGGAAGTCATGAGAGGCACTTGAGACTCAAAGACTGACCTGGACATTGGACAGAACCCAGCAGAGATTTGGGGAAAGGGAAAATTGAACTTAATAATAATAATAACAACAATAACAACAACATTTAGAAGGTTAAATTTAGTATACTTAGTAATAAGGTATTGTGTGTGTGTTTGTGTGTATTTAAATTGGATTTTGTACTATATATATTCTTCATATATTTAATATTTTTGCAGGTAGCTGGAACCCAGTTCTTTTTGTTCCAGTTTAAATAAAATTCTTGGGATTTTTGCTGACAATCAGCTGTGTTATCTTGTCTACATTAAATAACGTTTTATCATGGTGTAGGACAGCCTTTCCCATCACTCCCTCCAGCTCTCACTTGCTAAATAATTTATACCATGTATAACTTATTAAACCTTGGAGTCGTTTAGGGATGGGATGATACATTTCATATTATAAACACAAAAACTCTATTCTGAGATGTCAACTTTCATCTGCCCTACCAAGTCACCATCTTACTATAGTCTCCTCCTGACTTCTTTCCTCTCCCAGTTCCTCTTCTCTGTTTACATTTCCCAACTGTGTCTTGTTGAATGTAGAATGTAATCTCTTCAAGGATGAGACAGTGCTATGTTTGGTTTGTGAGGAACTTAGCACATTTTGGAAATATAATTTAAAGACAGTAGGATGTGGATTCAGTTCTGGATCAGGTTTAGCCTAGAGTCTGAGGCTATATCAAGGTTAGGTTAGAATATTGGTTTGGATTCAACAGCTCTGACTTCTTCTTAGCTATTACTTCTTGAGGAATCAACTTCAAATGCTGGAAAACTCATGAGATCAAGTGAACTACTGAACAGTTGGTATCAGGAATCAGTAAATCTGATGATTTTTTGCTATTCTAAATATCAGAAATCTCAAGAAAACAGCTGATTGTGCATGATTCTGATCATATTTGAACCAAGAAATAGTTGTTTTGAACATATCTGAAAAAAAAACCCTCTTCTGATTCCAACCCTGAATTAAATCAGCAGAGGCAGTACAGGATCTACTGATTAGACTTTGATGTCCCACCCCTACCCACCAATGTAACCAAAGGATTATAGATTCTAAATTTTGTTTTATCTCCATCTTCAATTAAAGAAGAACATCTTGTTATTATGAAAGTTGAAGTGGATATTTTCTCATCTCTAGACCTGCAGTAAACCCTAATTAGTACACAGTGAAAGTGATTTTTGTGGTCTCCTCTTGGTCCTCATTTGTCAGCCTTTCTACCCTGTTTGATATGACTGACTGCTTAGCAGACAACCAAGAAAAGAGTAGAAGGGGTGTTGTGGGCCAATAGGTGTGCAATGACAGAGCTATCTGGAGAAACACACAGTGCTTCCCTGCAATCTGCAAGGAGCATTCTTTCTAGTACTAAGTCATCAGTTTGTGTTTTCCTCAGCATAAGGGGCAGTGTGTTGTCATGAGGGTGATTGTGTCTCAAAGTATCCATGCTGCTGGTGGGAGGGAGTAAATCTCATTGGGTTTGTACCCTGCATGGTGTACACTCCTTGACATGCTAGTATCACTGTGTTGGATATGTTGGGGGAATGGTGCGGAAGCTCTGTCCACTCCCAAATTCCTCCCACCACTTCCCACTTATTTTTGTGAGGATAAGAAGGAATGGATCATTGAAGCCAAGTACATCCCACTTTCTGGAAGAAGTACTGCGGCATACTGGTGCAAGAGATTAAGAAGATGCCTTTCTAGCCCTTGCTTCTGTATGCTGGCATGCAAAACTGGATGCAATTTGACTCTGAGTACTACATTCAGCACATATTTTAAAAATAGAAAAAAAGATATACAAAATAAGAATATTCTGTTTCAATCTGAATTGTAGTCATGTTAGTCAAAACCACAGAATACAGTAAATGGAGAACTTACTATGCCGATGCTGCTCTCAGTGAAGATTGTATTATGAATGGAAAACTGCCATTTTATTATTCATATAGACTTAGGAAATAATCAACATGAAAGGCCAACTAGTATTTTCTTTATTATCTAACAGTAGAGACCCATATCCTATGCCATCAGTGTTTACACTTTTCAGGAGCCCCTGACTACTGGTGCTGCTACTCTTCAGGTGTCCAATTTGGGCAGGTGCCCACAACTCTGGTTCCTCCTGTTGCCATTGCTCCTCAGGCCACCACCATTTCTTTTCTTTGGACAGCCAGAGAGGAAGAAGGCTGCTGTTGTCATTTTCGCCCCTTGAACAGGCAAGTTGGCATGACCTTTGTCTCTAGTCCACCAGAGCTGCTAATGCTACCTTGTGTGATATTCCTAGTAAACAAGGATGAAAGGGCACCTGTTATATGCCCCTTCCACTTGCATGCCAGTTCACCCTTAGAGCAGAAGGTTACCATCTCCTGGACCGTAGTTATGTGAAGAAGGGGCTTATAACCCAGCACATTCCAGAATATGACCCTCTATGAGGGCTCCCATCTCCATTCTCTGGAGCAGAGATCTATTTGTAAAGCCCCCCTGATACCCCTGAAGAGGACTTTACATGACTGGGGCTCACAGTGACATAACTCTGGTCTGTGACAGCAGAAAAGATGGGCATTGTTAAGATGAGCCAGGGGACACATACTGAACTATGGACAAAGTTGACTAGGGAAACAATGAAACTATGTAAATTCAACAGTTAAACCTAGGACACATATAGGGATGGGGTTTGTTCTCATGTGCAGTGCAGCTTTGACTTTATAACGGCAGAACTTCCTTTTTATATTTTATTTTTTCCCTTTGCTGTTATTACTGTTCTTTATAATTTGTTTTGCAATATCCCATTTTTTTACAGCAGGATTTCTACAGAATGTAAAAAAGGACCAGCCCCTTTGTGTCCAGATTTATTTTAGTTATTTTAAACATATTGTTCATTGCCCAGGTACATGCTGATGGGAGCTTGATCAAATAATATACATATTCAGAAATTATGAACATTTGACTATTATGCTGCCTCGATCTCTACCTGGTATGTTGTATTATCTTCTAAAACTGCCAGAGTTTGAAGATAGAAGTTGTCATAAACAGATAGCTAAGGGTTAATGTCTCTTTCACCTGAAGCACCTGACCAGAGGACCAATCAGGAAACCGGATTTTTTCAACTTTGGGTGGAGGGAATTTTGTGTCTAAGGCTTTTGTTTTCTGTCTGCCTGCTTTCTCTGAGCTTTGGAGAAGTAGTTCTGCTTTCTAATCTTCTGTTTCTAAGTGTAAGGACAAAGAGATCAGATAGTAAGTTATATGGTTTCTTTTCTTTGGTATTTGCATGAATATAAGTGCTGGAGTGCTTTGATTTGTATTCTTTTTGAATAAGGCTGTTTATTCAATATTCTTTTAAGCAATTGACCCTGTATTGTGTCACCTTAATACAGAGAGACCATTTGTATGTATTTTTCTTTCTTTTTATATAAAGCTTTCTTTAAGACCTGTTGAAGTTTTCTTTACTGGGAAATTTCAGGGAAATTGAGTCTGTACTCACCAGGGAATTGGTGGGAGGAAGAAATCAGGGGGGAGATCTGTGTGTGTTGGATTTGCTAGCCTGATTTTGCATTCCCTCTGGGTGAAGAGGAAAGTACTTTTTGTTTCCAGGACTGGGAACAGAGAGGGGGAGTCACTCTGTGTAGTTTCACAGAGCTTGTGTCTGTGTATCTCTCCAGGAGCACCTGGAGGGGGGAAGGGAAAAAGGATTATTTCCCTTTGTTGTGAGACTCAAGGGATTTGGGTCTTGGGGTCCCCAGGGAAGGTTTTTCAGGGGGACCAGAGTGCCCCAAAACACTCTGATTTTTGGGTGGTGGCAGCAAGTACCAGGTCCAAGCTGGTAACTAAGCTTGGAGGTTTTCATGCTAACCCCCATATTTTGGACGCTAAGGTCCAAATCTGGGACTAAGATTATGATAGAAGTATATGGAATTTATGCTGCCATGTAAAGGTATTACACACTTAAAACCTGTTTCTTATATGCACAGCAATATATAATGTATAGAAATGTTGCCAAAGGTGAGCATCTAAAAGTAAGCTTTTGATGTAGAATGTCCAAAAGTGCACATCATTGGTAAGATTTCCATTGATTTAAATAGGGACAAAATTAGTCCATTTACTTCAATGGGAGAAGAGTTAGGCCAATGCTAGGCTCTTTGAAAATCCCATCCTTCTGCATTTAAGCAACTCTGAAAATCAAGTCTTTGATTTATCACCTGCAGCTTCCATGAAAGTGAACCATAGCTGCAGATGCTCAACACTCTGGAAATGAGGTCACTTATTTAGATGCCTATATGTGAATGTAAGTGCCTAGCTTTGTGGGCCCCATGTTTGAACATTTTGGCCTCTGATTTTAATTTAAACTACCAACTTTGACTAGATTGCCCAAAGACAGTATATTATATAGGTTGATAGTACACCTTTGTTTGATAACAGCCATGAAAACTGAAGGTATTGTTATTCCTGTGAGTAACCAACAGACTATTGTGGTTGTACCGTAAAACTAAATAACAAAATAAAACCATCCAGCTGAAAATATTTGCAATTGAGCATGTTTTTCAAATATTGGGAAATATAAACAGGCATTCAACAAATCTCTTGTACAGAATCACATCTTCCACTCTACATGTTTTGTGTGATGTAATCCTCTGGGATTGTCTTGAATTTCAGGCTTCGACAGCCTGTAACACCTATGCCATGACCCATCTCATAGAATACAGTGAAACAGCTGCCATGAGAAGTCAGTGCACAAAAAATGAATGTCTTATGCCTGAAATTACACACTTTTGCAATGCATTTGTTGTTTATCTTACCCCTCCCCCACCGAAATGCACCTGTTTGTTTCAGGTGAATACCCTGATCTGTATGACTGTCATTTCTATTTTAGACTCGGAGAATATTCAGTCCAAACAACCAGTTATTGAACAACTCTTTCATTTCCTGCAGAATCCTTCAAGCAATCTGTGATATGTGACTTTGGCTCAAATGTTCAAATATCCTATGCAGTTACATCAGAATGCACTAGAGGGAAGCAGTCTCTTTTCTGTTCAGAACCCCATGTTATTGTACAATTTGCCATTGGATGTGTTCTCTCTATTTATACCTCAAATGTAAATTCAACAAGCTATACCAAATACATTTAATGTAAACAAATTGTGGTTCATATAATGACATATTTGCATTTTCAACAGTCTCAAAAAGCCAGGAATGCAATCGTAAAGGTTCCAACAATGAAATGCCAGTCTACCAAGCCAGATATCTTTCTTCCTTCAGATCTCTAACAACACCAACTTCTGTGTTGCTTGCAAGAAGTGAGTCTACAATATAACAATGACATAACAAAAAATATAGAAACCAACTTAGTTAATCTCTCCTCTGGGTTTCCAAGTATATAATATCTGTTGTATTTCTATTTTGTTTAGACTAAGCTCTTTGAGTGTGTATATTTTATTCCTAGTACAGCACCATGCACTTCATCTGCTTTTAATAAGAATTGGCACTTCATTCCCTGAAAATAAAGCACCTTGCAACCTTTTTTGGGATCCCTAAACTGAATCTGGACTCTGTTCCTCATCTGCTACATTACTGAAACCAATTGTTTTAATGTTCCAAATTTTAATCTACTTTGCAAAACCACATTTTAGCCCCTGCACCCAGGCAACAATTTAGCAGTCAATGATAGAGAACAGAAGTGTCATAATCCCTAACAATAGTACTAGGGATGGGAATATGCTTGCCCATAAACCTGACAAGATTCAATGTGGCATTGTAGTAGAAGAGGAGCTTCATTATAAAGGAGAAGGAGTATCTCCCTCATTCCCAGTAAGCTAATGGGAAAGGGAAAATATTTCTTTCCCACTAGAAGTATCATTATGGACTCGGAAAGTCAATTAAATATCCGATAGCCCCCTAAGTCCCTTTGAAGTTTGTCACTGACTTTATCACTATCAGATGGCACCCTCAAATCCCAGGTTGATGGAGGTAAGGGGTGAAAATGACTGGGCATTTTCTGAAGACATCGAAAAGAAAGGAGATATTGGGATCTTAGAGACTAGAAGATATCAGTGGACATAAATAGGGATATTGAGCATCCACAGTTATAACAGTTAACACTAAAACATAATATGTAGAAAAATATGTACTGAAAGAGATAGAAAACCTCATGCTTCATGGCCTAAGCCAAATTCCAACTAGTAAGGATTAAAATATGATTTATACGGGAGGCAGATTATCTGACATATGCCTACTGCAGAGTTCCTTGCACTGTCCTCTGAAATAGCTGGTGCTGGCCATTGTTGGAGACATAATACTGAACTAGATGGACTACATTTCAGATCCAGTATGGCGAGTCCAATGTAGACATTTTCTGCAAAATATATCTGGGCTACAGGTTAAGGGGAAGATTTTTTTCTTTCTTTCTTTCTGGTTCAGATTCAGATAGAATCCAATCTTCCAAAAGAAAGCTCAGGGGCTTGCTTGCTACAAAGCTCAGCAAACCAAATTGCATTGCATAGTTTGTGAACTGCATGTGAACCTAATTTTGCAGGGTTTGAACATCTCTAGCTAAAATGAGAAGGAATGACTTGAACTGGATAAATAATTTTGGCTGGGAATCAGGAAAAACTTTGCAAACAACGATGTCTGAAATATTATCCACAGGCAAATCATTCTAGAATAATTTAAAATTAGTCTGGACAAGCTACTCACAGTAGTAGTATAGGAAAAAATCCTGCATGTGCAGAGGGATGATCCAATGTCTCAATAATTATTCCACAGTCAGTACTATGTAACTCGCAGCCAGATTATATTTAATAATAGGCTCAGTCTAGCAGAGAAATGTATGGAATGATCCAATGGTTGGAAGCTGAAGCTAAACAAATTCAGACTGGAAGTAAGGCTTAAATTTTTGACAGTGAGGGTAATTATCCTTTGGAACAATTTAATGAGGGACATAGTTGATTCTCTATCATTGACAATTTTAAAATCAAGATTGCATTCTTTTTCTAAAATATATGTTCTAGGAATTATTTTGAGGGAGTTCTATGGCCTGTGTTATATAGGAGGTCAGTCTAGACCAGTGTTTCTCAGACTGGGGTTGCCACTTGTGTAGGAAAAGTCCCTGGCAGGCTGAGCCGGTTTGTCTACCTGCCCCGTCCGCAGGTTCGGCCGATCGCGGCTCCCACTGGCAGCGGTTTGCCACTGAAGGCCAGTAGGGGATGCTGGAAGCAGCAGCCTGTAAGTCCCTCTGCCCTCACCACTTCCAGCAGTTCCCATTGGCCTGGAGCAGCGAACTGCGGCTGGTGGGAGCCGCAATCGGCTGGACCTGCGGACAGGGCAGGTAAACAAACCTGCCTGTCCCGCCAGGGGCTTTTCCTATACAAACGGTGATGCCAGTTGAGAAATACTGGTCTAGATCAACACATTGTCTCTTCTGGCCATCTAATCTATAAATTGCATCTCACTGGTTGAGACGCTCTGACAATGGATCAAGGAAAATGGGAATGGAAAAGAATTAAAGCAATGATCTTCAGCTGATGTAATCTGGCACAGCCCCTCTGACTTTTAGACCAGCTGCAATTTCACCCACTCTTTATTCCTATGAAGCCTTAGAACATAGACATCTACCCTCTGATTAATCAGATCTCCATTTCCCTCAACATGATTCCTGAGATCAATGAGGGCTTTCCCTAGTCATCCCTATGAAGCACTAGAAGATGCCACTGCAGTGGAACAATAACCTTCTGCTCCCAGCATTCCAATTAGCCCAGTCTTCTTTCCATGACACATTATTAACTATACATTAATTCCATTTGCCTCCTTTTTTCTTTCCCAAAAAGACACATCTTCCCTCCTGCTGATTCCTGATTTGAGATACAGGTGTTTGCTACAGGCAGTAGAAAGAGGCAGGTTAATGCACGAAGATGCGCTGAAGGAAAAGAGGTTTTCAGCAACGGAGAGAGGAAAAGCAGATCAAAGCTTGTATCATACTCAATATTACCAAACCAGGAGCTAGAAACTCTCTCTCTTTTTTCTTATCAGAAGGATAGCCCCTTATTTACCACTTGAAAACTGGGAAATGAGTCAATAGAAATCTGGATGTTAGCGGCATCTTTTGTCGCAACTAAGAACTAGATTTAAAGTAGAGATTTAATATTAGTCACAGATAAATTTCAGAAAGTTTAAATGTTCTGCAACATTTATCTGAAGCTTTTCCAAGATTGTCTGTACCTTTCTGGTGCAGAACTTGGGCTGGAAATCTCACAAAAACAGCTCTCTCCTGAGATTCCTGATGTGTTCTCATTTAGAATCACAGTATTATATGGCCCGGTCTACACTGGGAGGGGTAGGGGTAGGATCGATGTAAGATATGCAACTTCAGCTACAGGAATAGCGTAGCTGAAGTCGACATATCTTATTTCAACTTACTTCCCATCCTTATGGTGTGGCATTGATGGCAAAGGCTCCCCCATCAATTCCGCTTCCACAGCTTGCCCGGTGGAGTACCAGAGTGGACGGGAGCGCATTTGGGGATCAATATATCGCATCTAGACAAGACTCAATATATTGATCCCCAATAGATCGATCACTGCCCACCAATCTGGAGGGTAGGCTGGATGTACTCATAATAGAAGCATAGAGTTAGAAGGAACTACAAAGGTCATCTAGTTTAACCTCCTGCCAAGATGCAGGATTCCAGTTGTACTGGAAAAACCCCAACAAGAGTCTCTCTTAACGTGTTTTGGTACTTCTCCTGAATGCGTCCAAGGAATGAATTTCATCCTTACAATTTTTTGAACACAATATAATAAGTGTTGGAATTCAAAGGGCTGCATTCTGCCCTCTAGTGCATCTTCCAGGAAGGAAGAGTAGACTTTGCCAATTTTGCCATCAACTCTGCTATGTCTGAACAAGAGTCTAGTTGCACAAGACAGAAGGAGATGTATTTTGGCACCTTATGGGCCAAATAATGCTGCTGATGATCACCTACAACCACAATTGACTTTATGTAAAGCCATTGTCATTAGCATTAGCATTAAATACCTTAATCCAGCAGTCTTTATTCCCATCAATGTTCCATTACTACTAACAGGTGAAATTCATCTGCTATAGAGAGGACCAATATTAACCCTCAAAAAAAGCTTTATTAGAGACTTAAGCAGTGTATTGGCATAGTGTTGGCCTTCTGAACAAGGATGAATTTCCTCTGACATTAGGAATAATTACTCATGTCAGTAAAGTTTACAGGAGTCTCTATGCACATTATATAATCAAGGTCCAATACCACTAAAGTCAATGGGAGTTTCACCACTGAAGTCAAGCTAATGTGACAATTTGCAAGGATTTGTCTTATTGTAGCCTGTGCAATCAATAATAAATCTGAAATATTGTAACAATATTCCATACTTTATATATTTCAAGATACATCTACATATGAACAATCTACTTAGTATTAATAGCAATATCAAATATTGCAGTGATTTGACATCAGGATTGTTGCATTGCAAATATCCCTTTTGTAAATGGGTTCCAGGTTCAATGAAGTATGAGATGTACAAGTTGTTGATGTCGACTGAAAGCCTTTTGGGGATGAAACTTGTAATATTATTTTATTGAAGGCATCGTTGCTGATGCACCATCCAGTTCATGTAATGCAAATTAATGGAAATATCATTTTTTATTCATTTTCTCTTCATTAAAATCCTCCCTTACACTGTGACAAGGTGGTTTTTTTCCTTAATATCAATATGTGGTATCTTCTTTTTATCAATATAGATATGTATTTGGTAATCATAGTTGGGAATTTATATAATATTTACTGAGTTAGTACATTGCTGGATTAACAGTAAAAAAAGTGGTACCTGTGCTCTTAGTCTAATGTATTACTTGTAATTTCTGGCAACTAACAGGATTTTGTAAGAAATTTAGACTTGTTTTCCATTTTCCTTGGGACTATATGCAGTTTTAGATCTGTTCTCTTTTATGATGTAATCTTTGTTACTGGCATGAGAGCATTTCTTAATTTACATTTATTGAAATAAGTGAATTTATTTTCCCCCATCCACTACAAAAATAAAACTCTGTGGGTTAGAGCCAAGCAAACTACCAACTTTTAGTGTGTAAGTATCAGCACATGAACAACAAAGTTGTTCCTAGACATTGTTATAAATTTGTTAGGTGTAGCTAAGGAAAAAATTGTCTATTCATCCAGCTAACAGCTTCCCGCTGAAAACAGAAGTGACATTTTGCCTTACCATAAAAAAAAAAACATTCTTGAAAATCATTCCAGGTTGAAATTTCACATATGATTTTGGCCTTTCACCCATAAACATATTTCTTGTACCCTCAAATGACAATTTGACTTACAGAAACCATCCTTAGTGATTTTTTTTAAAGGAACTATTGATCAGGACATTTGGGTGAATGGGAAATGGACACAAGGATGCATTTAAGCATCAGACCCCAACTTTATGAACTTAACAATAGATAGGGAAGCTGTTTGTCTACCCACACCTGTCACACACCTGACATTTAACTGTAGTGTAGGTCTACTAGGCTGTCATTATATAATGAATAACTGGGGCTAGACCACTTCAGATTAACACCTAGATTAACTCAGTTCATTTCTGAATCTTCTCACCCTCACCCCCTGCCATAAGAGGGGTAGAGAGTGTCAAGGGAGATCTCAGTCTACAAAGATTTCATGCCTCCCCTTTTCCTTACAGACAAAAGGTCCATTAGCCGTATCCCAGTCTCATTTACCTCTAGGAATTAGCCTTTTAGCATTTATTCACATACACAAATGGATGTCAGACCATAAAATATATAAACAAAAATAAAAAGAGACTAAGAAATGTAAATAGCTTTGTAAAATTAACATTGTGCCCATTAAAACATATTTGTATTATAAGAATCACAGATTATTAGGGTTGGAAGAGACCTCAGGAGATCATCTAGTCCAACACCCTGCTCAAAGCAGTACTACTCCCCAAATTGCCTCCTTGAGGATTGAATTTATAACCCTGGGTTTAGCAGGCCAGTGCTCAAACCACAGCTTGTTTTGCTGGGTGCTATATGAACATATATTAAGAAGCAATCTCTGTTCTTTCTTACAGTGTAAGGAGACAAGATGGAAAAAGGAAAGTGATAAACTAAAAACTCTTTCATAAATCCCCCAAAACATTGGAATGTTGGATGCAATAGACGGAAAGCAGAGGTAGATATAAGATTCCTGAGCAGGACAGAAAGAAATCAAGTCAAATCTAAAATCTTTAAAAGCTGTTCCTTTCCAGTTGTGTAATACTTCTCTTGTAAAAAACAAACATGCCTTCCTCCTGCCTCACACAATTACTATATGGCATGGTAACCATCCAAAACAATATACTATCACTGTTCAAATGTGTGTGTCACTTGAATCTTTACTTCTTTAAAAAAATTCTAATTAGTGGAACTTTTAGAAAAAAAACTTGTTATCTAGGACTATTTAGGCAAGAAGTGAGGAATATTTGTATATGGAACACTGCTTCAAGTTGCCACAAAAAGCTAAAAAAGGATGTACTGCTTTAAGAAGCATCGTGGTTGCTTATTTATCAGATACTTGAAATAAAGATGGGATTTGGCTGCAGAAATTTGCAAAAAAGGAAGAGAGAGTAAAATAGAATACAATGAACTAGTGATTTTCCTTGACCTGAGCCCAGAATCTCATGGGAGAATTCAGGCTATTGAAAATGATCTCCTAGATGAATGTGTTTTTGCCTCTATTATGTTCCTGGGAAAACTCAAGATATATAAACTTTTTATGATGAGGTTTCATTTCTGCACCAAGCTTCTGAGGGGAATTCTTGTAGAAAAAAAGGCAAGTAGAGAATGAATCTAAAAATTAACTCAACTCAGATTTTTTTTTTTGGTTTATGCTAATAAACTAACAGTTTTAATAGAAGAGTTTGAATTGCCCTATTCATTGATCTCATATGCTAAATACTGTAATATTATAATGTATGAACCTACACTAGCCCCCTCCCACCCCAGATTTGATCATTATTTCCCACAATCAGTGTTCTTTGTATCCTTTCCTCATACATTACTGTCTTGCCCCAGGTATTGCCTGTTAATTTTTTCTTGGAATTATTTTACCTCACTTTAAAATATATTGATTTATTTCCTTATAAATGTATTTGATTTATAGATGACAGAGGAAATCAGAGTGTTCAGTGGTTTCATGCTGTTTACTTCATACTAATTTATGAAATATATGAATATAAGTTTAGACTTTAATCTAGAAAATTTGTTTGGGGGCAGTTGAAAGTTCATGTAGTTCAGGAACAATACCACAATTTCTTTCCTTTTCCTGGAAAAGTTAGACTTCACAATATATGTATTTCTGAAGGCCAATGTAAACCATAAAACATTCATTATGTTTTTTTTCTCCATCTGGAAAGAAAGCAGTATAATTCTGTAAAGAAAAAAAATAGGAAGTGTCTCTTAAAAGCATAATTATTTTTAAAAGAGAAACAAGTTTTTGTAATTTGAGTAATAATTGACTCAATTCTGATGTCAGCTATACACTTGAAACCTCAGTGTCTCTAATGAAGTTATATGAATGTAACTAATAGATGAATTTGGCCCACTGATTGTTAAAAAAAAGGATAAGGTTTTTGTTTGATCAGAACCTATTCAACAGCACTTCCTATTGTGGAAATCTCTCTCTTCTGGGACAGATCCTAATTTGATGTAAATTGGCATAGATCCATTGGCCTCACCAGTTTACATACCAGCTGCAAGTCTGGCTCTCTGGCTTGAATCGATGCCAATTGAGACAGGGCATGAATGTATCAGATATTAATAGCAATGCAAAGAGACATTTTTGTTATAGATGTCACTCAGAAGTACAGCTAGTTGATGAGTCATCATGTGCATCTTTTTGCAGCTGTGGAATTATTACTAGTGAATGAAAATGATGCACAAGTACAAAAACGGTATTATCTGTGAAAATCTAGAATGGTTTTCTTTAAATAGAGTTTTGAAAAAGGAAGGACTCCATAAACAATTTCCCCCTTCTCAACATCCCTAAAAAAACCCCTCAATAAATACATCCAAAGCTTTTCATTCAAGCTTTTGTCTCCATTATTTATTTATTTTTAGTGGGGGAAAGGAGTGTTAATAAGAATCCTCTCAAGCTTTGTTAGGAAAAAAATAGCTCTAAAGATTTGTTTCACCCTAAAATATCCAAGTTTTTCAAAGCCATGGAAGCTCCAAGCTGATCTGTTTAGCAGAAAATAATCAGACCCTTAAATTTCTGCCCCACCCTCTCTAAAGTATCATTATGTCTCTTCTAGCCATTCATATGTTGGATTTTCACTTTATTTGATTTTCCCCATTTATCAGACAGCAAAAGGAAGGGAATTCTATCTCGGGACTGGGGAACACTGCCACATTGGAAGCCTCTGTGACAGTGTTCTAGGCTGGAGAATTTCTCTGTTGCAACCAAAGGTAGAATAATAGATGATGCAATGGCAGGGCTGTTCAGAAGTTATGGCTAAAACCCGGATACAAGGCCCATGTGTGTTTCCAGCCAAACCCAAAATCAAGCCGTGCAAATCCACTAAAATGCAGACCTTGGTTGCTGATACAGTTTGTATAACCTGGGCTCCCTTCTGTACTCTAGTTTCTAGAGAACCACAGCTCAAAGATTAATAGGTGTTATTGACCTTGCTCCATCACTGATTAGGGGTCTGGTCTTGCATCCATTGAAGTAAATGTCAAGGCTCCCGTTGACATCAATAGTGTAAGATAGGATCTGAAACAGGAACTTGCCTGATCCACTAGGCCTCATGGATCTTTTACATAAATCTCCCTTTCTCCAAAAAGAGAAGAGGAAGCCAAGATTGGAATGGGGCCACTCAGCTCCGGGCAGAGGTGAGAGTAGTCCAGTCTCAACAATCATGAGAAAGTTAAGGTTTTTGAAGAAAGGTGTTCTCTGGTGGCAGAGAAGTTGGGGAAAGGGTCTCAGATTCCAGCCATTCACCTCTGCACAAATACCAACCTTCCTTCCATGTGGTGTCAGAGTTTACCCCTGGAACAAGCACCACAACTAGTAATAAGAACAACATTTTCATCTAGGCCAGGCAAAGCCAGGATAGACCCAGGTCAGGGTCTCTAGCAGGAGTTGTTACACAGACTCCCTTGCCTTGATACAGCATACAGCACATGTCACATAATACCCACCCCCACACGTGGCTAGATACACATAGACACTCTGCCCCATGCCAGTGCAGCCCTCATCTCTTCATTCAATGCAACATTTTGGTGAACTCTGATGTTGGCATGCATTGTGAGCTCAGAATGCTGGGTCTTTCTATGTCATCTCAGGTATCATGTCAGCTCCAGGCTGCACATCTGTAAGAGCCCCTTTTGAAAGCACCAGTGCAGTAGCAGGCTCTTCTGCAAGCAGTACCTAGTTCAGATTTTACTCCTGCATCCTGGAGTTGCTCTATGCCCCAGCTAGGGTGGCCACTCACAGGTTCCTGGAATACTGGAATTTCTGGTACTTCCAGGAAGGGTGTGTGCCCACCCCCACGAGTGTGACCCCCCTCACCAGCATGACTTTGAATGTACCGTGTGGGCGAGGTCACACCAGCGGGGGGCAGAACACAACTCTCTTAAAGATGGCATCTCTCATCCAATACCAGAGAAAAGCACATCGAGTTTTGTCCCAGTACTGGATGGGAGACAAACTGTCCCAAAAGTGGACTGTCCAGTTCAAAACCAGATAAGTGGCCTCCCTAGCCCCAGCTCAGCACTGCTGATTCTCAGCTTTCTCTTTGTCCTCCCTTCAAATCTTCCTGGGCATGTTGTCTTGCTCTTCCCTTGTCTATTCATTGTCTCATATCCTTCCAATTAGTACATAGTGTATTCTATGTCCTTGTTCTGGACTCGCACTACCCAACCCACTCAGTCAGTCCAGTTTGCAAAGAGTAGCAGGAAGTCAGGAAATGGGGAAAGGAAGGAGCTCTGTACCCAGCCCTACAATGCTATCTTTCCACCTCTACATTCTTATTTAAACCACTGAAAGGTACATCTGTTGCTGTTTGACTCAGGAATGGTTCATTCATTCAGTCTGGCAAGAGCCCAACTGTGAAACTTCTGGCTATTGCCCCTGTAATGTACTCCCACAGCTGAACACAGGCAGGCAGGCTGGCAGGCAGGCAGGCAGAGAACAGCTCTTCTTCTACCTCAGACAGACAGATATCTATAGTACTCCTAGCATCCTCAGTGGAGTTCCCTGGTAGCATTCTGATCATTATCATATTGCAGATATGTGAAATGTGATCAGAGGCTCAGACCTTGGGAAAAGTGAAGCATAGAAGGACTAATATGGCGTGTGGTATGCCGAACATCATGATTAGCCTCTGTGGCTGTGAAGCACAAGAAACTTGTGGGGATTCTTCCAGCAATCGCGGATGTGCATTTTGACTATAATAAGACCTAAATACTTTTGTTTTAAGATGAAACAACCAATAAAATAAATGGAGGTCTCTTGAAGAATGAACATTCCTGTAAAACCGGCTGAGAGTAATGGATTATTAAAATTTAAAAACCATGTGGGAATTTTGTTTGCTTTTTTTGCAGGAGAGATAAAGAGGAACAAAAGTGAGAAATTTGTCCTCTTCAACCAAGGACCTTCAGGAAAGAAAGGCTTAAGACAGGGGTAGGAAAACTTCTTGGCCCGAGGGCCATATCTGGGTATGGAAATTGTACAACAGGCCATGAATGCTCATGAAATTGGGGGTTGGGGTGCGGGATGGGGTGAGGACTCTGGCTGGGGATGTGGGCTCTGGGGTGGGGACAGAAATGAAGACTTCAGGATGCAGGAGAGGGCTCTGGGCTGGGGCAGAGGGTTGGGGCATGAGGGGGGGGGAGATGAGGGCATCAGCTGGGAGTTGGGCTCTGGGATGGGGCTGAGAATGAGAGGTTAGGGGTTAAGGAGTGTTCTCCAGGCTGGGATCCAGGGGTTAGGAGGGCAGAATGGGGATCAGGGCTAGGGCAGGGTGTTGGGGAGCAGAAGGGTGTCAGGGGTGCAGGATCTTGGTGGTACTTACCTCAAGCAGCTCCCAGAAGCAGTGGCATGTCCCTTCTCCATCTCCTGTGCAGAAGTGCAGCTAGGCATCTATGCACTCTGTCCCGTCCACATGCACCACCCGTACAGCTCCCATTGGCCATGGTTCCCATCCAATAGGAGCTGTGGGGGTAGTGATTGTGGTGTGAGCAGCATAGGAGCTGGAGGAGGGGCATGCTGCTGCTTCTGGGAGCTGTGTGGAGCCACAGCTCACAGAGCAGGTCAAGCACCTGACTCCACTCCCGGGCTGGAGCACCAGAACAGGGAAAGCCCCCAACCGCACTTGCCCGTGGGAACTTGAGATCCAGATTAAAACATCTGCAGGGCTGGATATGGCCCTTGGACTGTAGTTTGCCCACCCCTGGCTTAAGAGGTGGTTTTATATTACGTACAGTACAACAAGCATGGTGTCAGAGAAAAACAAGTCCTCACTCTCAGGTTGGTTGCAACAAGCCAGAGAATGGGAATGATTGCAATGAAAATGTTTTCAAGGAAAAAGTTAGGATGAAAAGTACTGAAAGTGAATCACACTGTAAAGGGTAAGATGACTGAAGTATATGGACAAATACCATTGCATGAGTTTCAGACGGACACATCCTGCAACTCTCACTATTAATAAACCTTATTCCTTAAAGCAGCCCAAATAGCTTTACTAGGACTATTTGTGTTAGTGAGGGGTGCAGGATCAAGTCCAAAGTACCTACACTACACCTTGGATTTGAAATAGTCACAAAATATATTTCTAGAAGATATTTGCACAGTTACCTTTTAGATTACCCTGATTGGCTGTGATACCATCAATGTATAAAATGTTTCTGTAATCTTACAGCCATCAAGATAAAGTAACCCCACAACATTTGAAATCTTTTCATCAAGTCCACCCGGTTTTGTTAAGTAATATCACAATTTATGCTTTTTTTTAGATAAATCAACAACAAAATTAGAATTAGGTTGTTAGGCCAAAGTAATGTAAATAGGGATTGTCTTGTCTCAATTTCTCTCTCACTGGAGGAAAAACTACATCTTATTTCAGATCAGTACAGTAATGTTTCCCCAAAATACTAAACCATTATGAAGCAGACACAAAGTCTAATTTCAGAAATGTTACTTAAACACATGCTCTCTTTGCCGGGGTCTACATCAGGGGTGGGCAAACTTTTTGGCCTGAGCGCTGCATCGGGTTTTGTAAATTGTATGGAGGGCCGGTTAGGGGAGGGCTGGTTAGGGGAGGGAGTCGTGGCCTGGCCCCCACCTCCTACTTCCCCCTCTGGGACTCCTGCCTCATCCACTGACCCCTGTTCTCTGTCACCTGACTGCCTCTGGAACCCCTTCCCCTGACTGCCCCCTGCTGCCCCATCCAACCCTCCTTCTTTCTTGACTGCCCCCCAGGTCACTTGCCCCCATTCAACCCCGTTTCCCCCCGACCACCATCCACACCTCTGCCCTCGACCACCACCCCAAACTCCCCTGCCCTCTATCCAACCCCCCCGCTCCCTGCCTCCTTACCGTGCTGCCTGGTGGCTGGCTGGAGCCGGGCCACACTTCCACCGCCACCGCCATGCAGCACAGAGCACTGGGTCAGCTGCGCTGCCCCAGGAGCTCACAGCCCCACTGCTCAGAGCATTGTGGGGAAGGGAAGACAGCATGAGAGGGGCCAGGGACTAGCCTCACAGGCCAGGAGCTCAAGGGCCGGGCAGGATGGTCCTGTGGACCGGATGTGACTGTTGTTTGCCCACCCATGGTCTACATGGTATATATTAGAGCTGATAAAAAAATAAATATCCCTCTTACAGGAAGTTCTGATATTTACATATTTATTTTTATCCCAAGTTGAGGTGAAAAGTCAAGTGATCATGTTTTATTTTTTGGGGTTTTGTTTGTGGAATGAAAAGTTCCAAATCAAATTTGATTTGGAAATGCTGAAACATTTCATTTCAACCTTTTTGAACAAAGCATTCCAAATTAAAATAATTCAGTTTGTAGACTTGGAACAAAAAGTTGCAGCATGACACATCAGCCATAGGAAGAGATCACCGTGCATTGTGGCAGATGTAATCCAGACAGAGGACAAGCCCATAAGGGAGAATGAGTGCATGAAGGACCAATAACTACGGTTCCCATGAAATTTATTTTGCAGTTCAGGCAGAGGCAGATATTGATATTGACCTAACACAAAATGGGATAATTTCACGTCAATAAACCCAAACTAAGCATTTCATTTATGGTCAACCTGAAACATTTCAATTTTCCCCAGCAAAAAATTCCACTAAGTTGATGTTTTCCCATGGAAAATTTCAATTTCCAGAAACTCCCTTTTTCCGATAGTAAAATGTTGTGTTCAAAATGTTTTTGACCAGCTCTACTTTATTTCTTCTTTGGGAGAAAAGACTTGAGCATTGAAATAGATTAGGATATTTGGACTTGTGATGATGATTCCACAAAATTAATACAATACCTATAGTTCTGGCATCATAAAAACAAACAAACAAACAAAAATAACAACCCACATTCACAAATGTAAAGCTGGAGTTTGATCTTATAAAGTGGAGAACATTCTTGTCCTAATCCAGCAAAGCATGTAAGCACATGTGTAGAACTGATAAATAAAATTGTTTTCAATTGTTCACTTTATTAATGTAACTTCTGTTCACCATTCACCATTCACTACACTTGCCTATACTATAACTTCTGTTCCATATTGTAATTCAAATCCCATTTTAAAACACTCACTCCATTTTGTAAAAGCTTCCTTCAACCTTCATTTTTGCAAACCCTGCTGTAATCTTATTAGTTTAGTTTAGATGTGTGAATGAGGAATGTATGAATGATGGAATCAACCTCCAGCCTCAGCCTGTCCTGATGACATAAAGTTCAAATACCAACGGCTGAAGACCTAGACAACAGCCCTAAACAAAGTAAGAAGCATCCACCTGAAAAAGAAAAGGACAACAGAACAACAGAAGGAAGATCAAAGCCAGGTCCAAGGCTGAAAGTCACGCCTGCAATTGATGGGTGATCAATCTAAACCCAGAGGCAGCGTGACACAGCAAGACCTATAGACTTTGAATCCAAACTAAAAGCCTATAAAAAAGAAGGGTGAGATGAGAGACTCTGGGTAACATTCTGCTGCCAACATGGAAGAACATCGGTGTCTACTCAACAGAGATGCAGCTTAGCCTTGTGCCCAGCTTTCCTGGCCAGTTAGCTGCCACAAGCTACGAACCCAAGCTGCAAAATCAAGCCATGAACTTAAGCTATCTTCAGGACTGGTAACTATGCAGCAGCTGCAGAACACCTGATGAATGTGGGGGTGTGTGTGTGTATGTGTGTGTGTATAGGTATTAGGTATAATGTGAATGTGTGTGTGTGTGTGTATAGGTAATAGGTATAATGTGTGTGTATAAGAATTAAGATATTAGTTATTAGTCATAAATTGTTATCATAATAAATGTGGCATCTTTGTCTTGTCCCCTTTAAAAAGATCCTGCTGGTTTTTACTGGTCTAATATAATTGGTATAACATTTTGGTGGAGAATAGCGAAAGGGGGATTATTGGTATTTTTGCCTCACTTATTGTAAACCAATCTGTGTGCACACAACCAGCTCTACAGAGCACGGTTCTAGTCTTGGTTAACCAAAACCTGCTGGCCCCCGTGTGGGTAGCAGGAAAATAAAGAGCTCTTAAAATTGTTAACAAAACCTGCTGGCCTCCGCGTAGGTAGCAGAAAACATAAAATTGTTAACAAAACCTGCTGGCCTCCGCGTAGGTAGCAGAAAACATAAAATTGTTAACCAAACCTGCTGGCCTCCGCGTAGGTAGCAGAAAACATAAAAAAAAATATATTTTGTTAACAAAACCTGCTGACCTCCGAAGAGGTAGCAGAAAGAAAGAAAAAAAAATCAAATCAGGGGCAACAAGAGGGTCTCAGGGACCAGACAGTGCTGCTTGCTGAACAAAATTTAAAATGTTTAAGAAAAGGCAAGGGAAAACAGTCTTAGAGGAAGGAATGGAGTCAAAAGTAGCTTCTACCTCACCTTTTATTAAAGAGATAATGCCTTCTAAACAAATCCTGCAGAGATATGGGCACAATCCTTAGACTGAACAAGCCCTTGCAGATATCTGCACCATTTTGGATCTAGAGGATAGCTTGGCCCAATATATCCTCATATGTAAACCCCCAAATGCAACAAAAAGAGACGCTGCAGGGATCTGGCTGCTGTAGGAGGCTTGTAATAACAGCTACCTCCACCTAACAGTCTGTAAAAAGAAAAAAAAATCTCTAAAAGAGAAACTATTCCAACTAAAAGAAAAAAGAAAAAAAAGGAACATTTGAGACCCCAGAAGGGGCAGACTTTTGGGACCCCTCTGGAGAGTGGGAAGGGGGATATTTGGGTAGATTCCTCCTCCCAGGGCCAAAATACCATTGCAACAGTAACAACAGTGCCTGCTTCTGCCTCAAACCTCCAGGCCATGGCAAAGTGGCTGAGGATTTTAAAATAAAAAATTTAAACTCAAAGAAATGCACCACTTAATTAGCATTTGTGCAGCCCCAAGTACCAAACACACTGTGGCAAAGACTGAGCAGGGTCTGCCATGTGGGACCACTGTGCTAATTTGTTTCTAAGCTTCTGTTTTTCAGGCTCTGAACCAGACCATCAGAAGAGCTGGTACCAGCTGAAGAGTTATAAAATACCATGGTTATAGTGTCGCGACAAAGTCTGTGTTCAATGTTCTGTGTTGCATGTTCTGTGTCTGTCTCTAGTGGTGTCCTGTGCTAGCATTGGTCCAAAAAAAAAAAAAAAAGAAATACTACACTAGACAGAACAAATGTCTTTTCCTCTCTCTACTTCCCCCAAGTTCATCCAACTTAGCAATCACCACTTGTGTCCAAAAAACTTTGGTCCCCAGTGCCTCAGGTTTATTTTTTGTTAGGTTATCTAATAGTCATTTTGTTGTTAATTTTTGTTATTGATACATTTGTATTGTTAGTTACATTTGCTTATATCGTTAATTCCACACTTTCCTCTATGCACTCTGGTTCTACTCCTCCAAGCCCTAAAGGGTAGTTCTTGGGCCCTCATAACTTGTAAAACCTTGGCCCATAATTGTAGGGCCCCATCTTTCAGGTCCCCAGAAACCTCTTGAAAACAACTGTTAAAAATAGGGGATTCTGCAACATTTTAGCAACAAAATGTTAGTTTAAGTCCAAATCAGCTTAACATAACGTAAATCAGCCTTGCATAACAACTGTGGTCCTCCTACAAAATCTTATTTGCTGTGTGTGCTTAAAAAGGTCCTGACTTCAGTAACTTTTATTGTTTGATGGCTATTGCTGCATCAAACTTGGTCCTCATTTTATTTGTCAATGTACCCAGTGATTCCCAATTATTATAACTATAATTGTTTTCATTTATGTGTAGCTTATATCTGGTGTTTAGTCAATTGTAATAGGTTTAGTTATATTCACCTAGTTATAATTATTTGGTTTGTTTGCAACAGATCACCTTGCCCTACAATGTCAACAACTACTGTAATGGTCATAACTCAAGGGGCAAAGTGTTGTAGAAGCAGCCGACCTGGTCAGCAGTTCTAAATATAATTTTTCATCCTCTCATTGTCCTATTAGTAACCCTAACTGTTATGTTGGTTCTGTCTTAAAACAGTTACATAAAGTGTGACCCATTCAATGCCCCTGGAATGAAAGGTCAAAAGGGGGACAATGTAGAACTGATAAATAAAATTGTTTTCAATTGTTCACTTTATTAATGTAACTTCTGTTCACCATTCACTACACTTGCCTATACTGTAACTTCTGTTCCATATTGTAATTCAAATCCCATTTTAAAACACTCACTCCATTTTGTAAAAGCTTCCTTCAACCTTCATTTTTGCAAACCCTGCTGTAATCTTATTCGTTTAGTTTAGATGTGTGAATGAGGAATGTATGAATGATGGAATCAACCTCCAGCCTCAGCCTGTCCTGATGACATAAAGTTCAAATACCAACGGCTGAAGACCTAGACAACAGCCCTAAACAAAGTAAGAAGCATCCACCTGAAAAAGAAAAGGACAACAGAACAACAGAAGGAAGATCAAAGCCAGGTCCAAGGCTGAAAGTCACGCCTGCAATTGTTGGGTGATCAATCTAAACCCAGAGGCAGCGTGACACAGCAAGACCTATAGACTTTGAATCCAAACTAAAAGCCTATAAAAAAGAAGGGTGAGATGAGAGACTCTGGGTAACATTCTGCTGCCAACATGGAAGAACATCGGTGTCTGCCCAACAGAGATGCAGCTCAGCCTTGTGCCCAGCTTTCCTGGCCAGTTAGCTGCCACAAGCTACCAACCCAAGCTGCAAAATCAAGCCATGAACTTAAGCTATCTTCAGGACTGGTAACTATGCAGCAGCTGCAGAACACCTGATGAATGTGTGTGTGTGTGTGTGAATGTGTGTATGGCCTGGTCCACACTACAGCGTTAAATCGATTTAAACAGCGTTAAATCGATTTAATGCTGTACCCATCCACACTACAAGGCACTTAAAATCGATTTTAAGGGGTCTTAAAATTGATTTCTGTACTCCTGCTCAACGAGAGGAGTAACCCTAAAATCGATATTACTATATCGATTTAGGGTTAGTGTGGACGGAAATCGAAGTTATTGGTCCCATTATTTTACTGAGCTACCCAGAGTGCACTGCTCCGGAAATCGATGGTAGCCTGGGACCATGGACGCACACCACCGAAGTAATGTGCCCTAGTGTGGACGTGTAAAATCGATTTTATAAAATCTGTTTTATAAAATCGATTTTATTAATTTCGATTTTACTCTGTAGTGTGAACGTGGCCTATGTGTGTGTATAGGTATTAGGTATAATGTGAATTTGTGTGTGTGTGTGTGTGTGTAGGTAATAGGTATTATGTGTGTGTATAAGAATTAAGATATTAGTTATTAGTCATAAATTGTTATCATAATAAATGTGGCATCTTTGTCTTGTCCCCTTTAAAAAGATCCTGCTGGCTTTTACTGGTCTAATGTAATTGGTATAACACATGCTTACCTTTAACTGAAATAAGGCCTATTCAAGAAATTACAAATGCACTTTTTTTTTGCATGCAAATGTACAAAATAGGATTCTGCATGTATAAATACTACGGTCCTGATTCTCCAGTAACTTAAACATGTAACATTACGTGCATGAACAGTCCCATGGGCCACTGAAATGTATGAAGGATTGAAGCCTGATTTGTACACATAAGTTGCTACAAATTCTTTGAACACATTTCTTAAACCTTCTGAAAATTTGGCCCCAGACATCTATCAAATATTGGTGGGAGATTAACACAAGCATAAGTCAAGGAGAATGTTTAGAAAAAATAAAGGCATCTAAAGATTAAAAGCTCTAGGAAGAGTAATAGGAGCGGCAATTTTTGATCTACATTTTCTTATGATATTGTATTATCCGAATACCTAAATATTAACAACAATTACCATAAACAACAGCAGCAGATGTGACAAATTTCATAAAAAGAAATACATTGCTACTTGATTAAAATTAATCATTTTTCATTGAATCAAATTTTCTCTTTAATCTATAAGATGATAAACTCCTATGAATTTATCAGTAGTAGTTTTACTGGAACTGAGAAGGTTTCAATACATAATTCACCTAGTAACATTACTACCCACCACTTCAAGGTACATTGAAATGCCCAGCATCAATACAAAGAACCCTGGAGCAGGATTTCTTTACAGTGAAAATAACATTGGCTCAGATCAATTGCAATTTAATTATCTAATCTTTTATTGTTCATGTGCAAAAGGAACAGTTCGGCCATGTCAAGATGAAAGCTGAGAGTGACAAGTGAGTTTGAGAGCCTAGCTTGAGGCACCAGGAAGGGTCAGATTTTCAGAAAATGCTGAACACTTGCCCTCTGAAAAACAGGCAGTTAAGGTGTGTCAGCTTGAGGACTTAAAAATCATTCATTGCTTTTGAAACCATAGGCCATAATGCCTAGAAAAACAGATTAGTCATGAAAGGAATAAGTGATTTAAAAGACAAGTTAAATAAGGCACAATTAAGACTACTTGTTAACTCTCCTATTTCCATCAGAGTTCATAAACTTGCATATGATGAGTCTGAATGGGTTTTATTTATTTAGACTATTCAGGCCCTAATTCAGGAAATCACATATTTAAATTCCTAATTTAAGAGTATGCTTAAAGTTAAGCATGTGGTTTAGTACTTTGCTGAATCAGGATCTTAAACAGCAGAAAGCTGCCCCTTTGGTACTGTCTAACAACAGCAGTAACTTGTGGAGTAAGGTTTGTATTCCATTTCATGCATCCCTCTTCCTGCACAAGGAATAAAGGGAAGATTAACAAAAATATACAAATAGTTTATGTTTAATGCATTACGTGACAGATTAGTTTGAAATTGTGAATGCTCTCAGAAACTACAGCTATACAGAGGCCTATGAATAAATTTAAATATACATTTAAAAATGGAACAATCTCAGATGTGATCAGAAAATCCTACTTCTTTTGCATTCAGTTTGCCAGTTACTGAGCAGCAGCACAATCAGAGACCATGTAAGTAGCAGAAGAAGCAGGTGAAGCTATGTGAAAAAAAAAATAAAACGGAATAAATTAAATAAGATTTCACAAAAACTGTAATTTAAAATGGGCCATAATAGCATGGTACACAAAATAAACTACATGAATTAAATAGAAATGTATGAGAACAACCATCAACTGAAAAGGAACAAAGAAACTCTACAGAGACAAAAATAAAAAATGTATCTTAAGAGAAATAAAAAGGAGAATGATCATAAAACCTATGCAAGTCAATATTCCTAGAATTACTGAAAATCAGAAGAATGTAAACACATCCCTCTTCTCCCACCACATTCACATAAATCTTTAATGTGAGCAAGAATCAATGGGTATGGTTTCTTTGAATGTGGATATTCCATAAGAGAAGAGGAAGAGCTGACATTTTTCTCAATGCTGTAAAAATCCAACCTGATATAATACTCACTGAAAAACATGGGAAAAGAGTCAGATCATACCTTAAAAGTCAGGAAAACCAACATTCAGCCCATTGCCTAAACCATAGCCAATATCTCTGATGGGAAACATCTTTGCCATGCATAATGCTGGGTTGTGGCTGATAACACTGGTCTACAGTTTCTGAGAAGTCGTCTGCTTCAGAGATAAAATGTGATATTTATTATGTATTTTGATGTGCTGAATTTAAATATGACAATTAAAACAACTGATTGGCTACTGTTTCTAAGATATTTAAATTTTTACATTTTATGTCTATGTATATTGTGTAGATAGTAGAGTTTTAATCATAAATTGTAAACCTAGGTCTTTTCATGTGTTTATGGTTGCTTTACATGATAATATTTCACCTGTCCTGTCCATGTAACACTTTAAAAATTCAGCAAAAGGATTATATAAATAAAATTTATTATGAAACAAAAGGCAAAAAACTATTCTGTACATAGTTTATTCCTATTCAATGTCTACTCGGCGCTTCTTGGCTTGTCTCTTGTATTCATTAAATGGAGCATCTCTTGTCACTGTCCAGCAATAGTCTGCAAGCATTGATGGGCTCCATTTGCCCTGATAGCCTGCCAGGAGATTCCACTGCTGTAGTCTGGAGCCCAACAGCTCTGCCTTACTCTTGGGTAGTTCCAAATTCTCGACAAGGTCATTCAGTTCACCTTGTGTTATGAGGTGTGGTTCAGAGGAGGAGGATGGGAGAAAATGTGGGTCCTGTGACACTGATGGTTCAGGACCAGAACTTTCATTCTCTTCCTCATCTGACTCAAGTGAGAATGATTCTGGTGCATCAGGATCCAGCAGTCCTTCTCCGTGGGGTACTGGGCGTATAGCTGATGGAATGTTTGGATAATGCAGAGTCCACTTGTTCTTCTTTGACACACCTTTCCCAACTGGAGGCACCATGCAGATGTAACAATTGCTGATATGATCTGTTGGCTCTCTCCAAATCATTGGCACTGCAAAAGGCATAGATTTCCTTTTCCTGTTCAACCACTGGCCAAAATTTGTTGCACAAGTGTTGCAGCATATGTGTGGGGCCCACCTCTTGTCCTGATCTCCAATTTTGCAGCCAAAAGAAAAGTGATAGGCTTTCTTAACCATAGTGGTTATACTGCACTTTTGGGATGTAAAAGTCACTTCACCACAAACATAGCAGAAGTTATCTGCACTCTTCACACAAGTACGAGGCATCTCTGCTCACTTTGGCTAAACAGAAATGTGTCACTTTGCAAAATTAAACACTGAAAAATAAGAGAGAATGACACTGTATAATTTCTAGAGCTGATATAGGGCAATTTGTTCAGCAGAGTGATGTAAGCTTCATTATGATTGCATCATCCATGACTTCTAGGAATAACATGATGTAATTCATATCATGTATGATGCAATACCAGCTTCAGATTGCATCATTCATTGTTTTGCCTCAAAAGCAAGTACTGTCCAAACCCAGTCATAGATTTATTTATAGATCCAGTCAAAGATGTATTTTAGTCATTTCTGGTTTAAATTGAGATCCCTTCCCTTTATAACTCACTTATCCTCCGCCATTCCCAAGTCAAGGGTCGTATATGACCCAATAGCATATCTTGAAAACTAGAGCCAATCAACAATTTTAAGCATCATTTTCGTTCTCAGTGACCCAGAATTAGTAAAGTTGGACTACATGTATTTCAGAAGCATTTTGGCTGTAGAGCAGTGTAATGGTATCAGCAGAAGCAGGCATTCCTTTAATTGCAATGAGAAAACCTGACATATTGACTAATATATTGGGAAAGGAATAGGATTCCAAGGTATACAGTTATTTGGCCATGATCCAAATAGTGGAACTCCTCTATTTATCCTTACAGCTACTTGTGTGACCTCGTCCTCCTTTATAGACAAGTCAGATTTTACAATCCTTGTTTATACAACTTCTTCTCCCAATAGACATACTGTGACATGGCTAGTCCTCTGCACCAATAGTCATTCTGGGTATTCTTCTGCAGTCCCTTTTCTCCTTCCCCTTCTGAGAATCAAGTCACAGTTGTCCTTCCCTCCTCCCATTTTGCCATAAAACTGTTATCATTTTCTATTAATTATATAAAAAATTTTCCCCATAAGGGGCAACATCACAATTTATAACATGGTTCTCTAATATAATTTAGTCAATATATAGATAATATTTAGGGTATCTTATGTTAAAGTTTTTTGAATTTTACCGTTTTAAAAGCACTACATTCCCTCCATAGTTTACTATGAATAATATAAGCCATGGTTAATTCAGCCTTCTTAGATCTGGACATGTACATTTGGATGTCAGATGATTTCCACATTTTCCCAACAAATGAAAAAAAAATCTGCTAGAAGAAATTACTAATCCTTGTACAGTAATTCTAAATGTAGTATCATTGCTGGCTAGTGCATGTTGACTAAAAGATGGCAGTTGGGATTTGTTATTGTCCTCAATACAGTTAAAAGGCAGATCAAGGAGTGTCACTTACAATACAAGTCAAACAATTCACTTTATTTGTGTTTCTTTGTGCTTAGCTGCTCCCAAACCCTGTAGGTGTCTAAGCGCACTAGGCACCTACATTTTTGCTGTAAAGTTCCCCAGACACCAATATTTCTGTCTTTGAGCATACACACTGCAGCCTCATGCCAGATGTTCTGGCAACTAATCCCCAGAATGATACACATACCGAGAGAAGATAGCTATTTTTCCCTCTAACTTGCCTTCATGGTCTGGTAAATGTGCTCAAACCTCATCTGCAGGTTCAGACCCCTATAGACAAGCTTACACAAAACAGCTGGGGATGGACGCAAGGAAGGTAACCTCCCTCATAATTTTTAGTCCAGTGATTAGGGCAGTCACCTGGAATGTGGAAGTCCCCTAATTCTACTTCACCTAAAAGGAAGAAGGGATTTGATGAAGGATCTGCCACTTCTCAGGTTAGCACCATCGTCACTGGTCCATGCAATAATATAATGTGGGCCTTCCTCAGTCTTCCCTAAGAAAGCTGTTGCATTGTGGATAAATAATTAGAATAATAAATTTTACTTACATTTTAGAAAATAATTATGAAATTTAAAAAGTAATTACATTTAAAAAAGTCAGACAAGTAATTTAATATACTGGACATGGTTTCAAGAGAACCATAATAGTTGAAGAAAGAAGTTTGAAATTAATATGAAGTTAACTTTCTCATTGTACAGCCCATCCAGAATCATTGTCGTAATGCATAGCACATGTTGACTGAGTAACGTAGATCACTAATTCCTCTGTATGTGATCAGGAATGTAGAGTGAGAATTTCAAATAGGCATAATTTTCTGACTATTCTGATACCAATCTGTCTCTCTAGATGCATCTCAGAAAACATATGGGGTTTTGTGTTTCAGTTTGTTTTTTTGTTTTTGTTTTTGTTTTTGGTTGGTAGGGTGTTTTAGGAAAACAAAGAAAGACACTGCACTAATAAGGTCCATGGAGAAGCATAACAGCAGTAGAAGTAAATATACGTGTTGGACAGTGACAACATACCAAAAACATTTTTCTTCTCACAACTAGCAAAATATTTGTCTCTAGAGCACTAGTCTCATGGCCGGTTCTGGCTTTTTTGCCACCCCAAGCAAAAACACACTTGCGGGCTGGCCGGAGCAGCGAAGCGGGGGAGGGGAACCAACAAACCCGTGAGCCAGCCAGAACAGTAAAGGGGAAAAACAAACAAACAAACAAACAAACAAACAAATAAACAAACAAACCTGCAGGGCAGACGGAGCGCAGGTGCAGTGGGACTCCTGGCCCTGCAGATGTGCCCCGGGCAGTGGGGGGGAGAGATAGAAGGGGAGCAGCCAGGGCTTCCTTCAGCGGGGCGCTCACCACACCGCCTGCCAGCTCCGGTCAGCGGGCAGAGAAGGACGCGGGCTGCCCTGCTGGGCTTGCTACAGACCTGGCACCACTCCTAGCAGAGTGCTCCCCTTCTCTGCTCTGCTGCTCCCTACAAGGCGGCTGAAGCAGTGAACCAAAAAGAAAAAAAACTGAGACCAAAGCACTGAAGCAAAAAAAGAAAAAGGATTGGGCGGAATGCCACCCCTTGGAATCTGCCGCCCCAAGCATGAGCTCTGCTCAGCTGGTGCCTGGAGCCAGCCCTGACTACTCTGTGCTCTTATGAGTTTCAAATGACTTTTCAATTATCTATTTAACTTTAAATCTATTTAATTTTAAATGTAGGATTTGGTGTTTTTCTGAATTTCATACTTATTAAAAAATACTTATATATATGTATATATTGTACATTAAAAGGGCTTTCAAGGCTGCACTAACACTGTTGTAGGAAAGGTTTTGTACCCTAATTGTAGGTTACTTGTAATATTTGTATTAGGTAAAGGTGACCAGTGGGGCACTGCAGGCATTAATGTTGAATACTGCATCATTTACAACAGATTTTTTTAAAGTATTAGGACAAGCATATAAAGGGTATGTCAATTAAGTCTGTTGGTAATATTAAATTGTGCAATCTAAATTCTTACCAGAAAAGTGAAATACAAGGCAACCGTTTAAAAAAATGAGCAGAAAATAGCAAAGTGAGAACACATAACATGACACAGAAGAATATACTGTGATGAATTATACTGTATTAGCAAGAAAATAGAATACATGACTTAGCAGGAAGCCATAACCCTCTCTGAATTGTATAATTTATGTCCATTGTATAGAAAAAAGTGAAAAAAAACTAATTGTGAGCATTTTTGAAAAAAATTGTGAGCAATGGTTAGTTCTAATACATTGTCTACCATTGGAAAATGTGTCTTTAATGACAAAAAAGTTTGGAACAATCCAAATCATACAGCTGGCTAATATTTTCAAAATGGCTCATATGTCTTTTGTACTAGTAATTATCTCATTATAGGGCAGATTGATACTTTGAAATCAACCCCAGACAAGGAGACGTACATACGTGCACTGACCCAGGAGCACAATAAATACCAAATTGACTCTGGAAGTCACAACTTGATCCTCACTTCTCCCTCATGCCATACAGGAAAAAAGCTACAGTAGCCCTCATATTGGGAGAGTTTGGTTCTCTCTCCAAGCATATTCAGCTGCACTATCTGGCATACTGAGGAGGGGCACAGCTAAGACTTTGTCCACTTCTTGCACTTGTCTGCCCATTTGTGGGCATCCACCATCCCCGCAACCGACAGCCAACTGTGACTGGACATTGTGGTCACCAACGAGGACCGGAAGAAGATCATCATGGTGGATGTCACAATGCTCTTTGAAAACAGGACACCAGCCTTCCACGATGCCTGAGCTCGAAAGGTAGAGAAATATGCCTCTCTGGCCGACACCTTGAGAGCTAAGGGTTACCAGGTCCACAGATTATTGGAGCCTTGGGCTCAGGGGACCCCAGTAACTAGTGAGTGCTGAGAGAATTCAGAATCGGTCAACGCTATGCTCGGCTGATGCTACAACTCATGGTGTCAGATGCCATCAGGTGATCGAGGGACATCTACATAGAACTCATCACCAGACATCTGCAATACTAGGAGGGATGAGCTGGAGTGCCGATGAGAAGTGCAGTCAGGAAAGTAACTGAAATACTTTTCTCATGGATTGTGTTTTCTAAATAGATAACCTACCAAATTCTCAATTACTGAAGGACAATCTCCACTCATTTTGCTTTCCAGAAACAAATCTAAGTACAACTTTTCATGAGTGATGTACCTGAGTATTCGGATTCTAATATTTAAACTATATTGTTAAATCTATTCACCTAAATTTGGGTTATAGCTGATTGTGTACTCTATGTATGACTTTTAAAAACAAACTTTGTATTTTTGGATAATCTAAGAACTATACCCTGATGTACAGACATTCTTTTCTCAACCTATCAATTAACATTTTTTAACATTGGCTTTAATAAAATTTTTAAATTCCTTTGTACTCCTATTTTCAATGCTGAAACATGAACATGTGGAAGGAAATGAAAGTGGCAATGCTAGAAACAACCAGTTTTCAATTTTTGCATAGAGTCACATTGGTTTTTGATTGGACAGCATGATTTCTTCCTCCTCTAAACACAGAGCAGATTCTTTAATGTTGGAACAAATCATATATTATATCCAATTGAAGTTATGTAATATATAGCAAATAGGAAACAAGCACGTAATATTTAAAAAAAATAAGGGAAGAAACATTGCTTCCCTTATAAGACTTTGCATTTTGGGATTACTTAGAAACCTATATCAATAATTATATGTTCTGTACCTGGTTATGGTCTAAATCCCTCAATTACTGATATAAGTGAATTTATGCATTTCAATTGTCCTACTGAATTAGGAAAAAAAGTTATACAAATGTCTGCAGGGTCAGAGTTAAGTGTATAAATTTGCCATTATACTTTGACATTTACTTACTTTTTAAAAAATATTGTTTTATATTTGTATTTGATCTATAGTTACAATTTTTCCAGTTACTGAAGGAGATTAAAAATATTTTATCTTTTCATAGTTCATACAGGTGGATACTTCAAGATGGGAGGGGGAAGGAATCATTCTTGGAAGGTGGTACAAAGTTACCACAAATTTAATATTTTTTCAATTATTGGAGAATTTATAATCTGTTTTATACATTTGTTTGAAACTCTGTTGCACTTGTATGTTGCACTTGGCACTACACAGCAAGTGTAACAAGTGAATAGAATAACTGGCTACGTTTATACCATGCTTTGTCTGGAATATATGTCAGAAATTCAAAGACGGAAAGCACAAATGATGTGAGAACTCACTTAGAGTATTGGTAGGTTAGTTTTGAAAAGAAAAAAAAATCACCATTAAGTAGACTTCTATATTAATAGAACTCATGGAAGATGTCAGAGTAATATAGAGCATATAGAACAGGAGTGCTTGTGGCGATTTTTCAGTGGAATATTTTTTGTACTTGGGTGGTATTCAAACTTGAATGCTCATTGTTAGCTAAATCCATATTCAGTGACTTTGATTTAAGGTCATGCAAGCAACTGTCATACAAAACCTTTCTTCTGTTAACATAGGTTAGAGGTGCATCCAGAGAAAGCACTTAGGGCTATCAGTAAGGGAGCAAGAATGGCTCATGTCTCCATTGGCAGCCTTTTTTATCCTGGCTAGCATGGAAAGAGGCTGAGAGAGTCTGTGTACATGTGTCCACTGCTATTAGCTTGGTGTAGAGTGCAGCCGGTCAACATTATTTCAATGGAGCAGTTTTCTCATGGAAAATGCAGTTTTGTCAAAATCAAAATATTTTGCAGTAACAGGTCGAAATTAGATGGGGAAAAATTAAGCAAGCTGTTTCAAATTTTTCATTGCATTTCAATAAGGTAAAACATTTGTTTAATTTTACTTTGACATATACAATATAATACCAAAATATTTTACAATCATACATTATATGTAATAATAGCATATTTTTACATCAAAATGTTTACTTTATCAAAACAAAATGATTTCATGATCTCAAAACAAAATTTTTCTTACATGTGAAACTTTGACTTTTTGGCTCATTTTGGAACAGTTTATTTTTAAATGGAATGGAAATTCTGTTTCCAATCAGCTCGAGTTCAAAGTCTCTGTTGCGGTCACTTGAAGTCCAGTCACCAAGATCAACCTCACTGAGAAACAATTAAGAAAACAAAAGAAGGGAAGAAAACAGAGCTCTAATCATACCCTTAAGACTTCCCAGTAGCAGCCCATAGCATACAGCAATGTCAGTCACCCCAGATGCAAGAATCTGTTTTTGGAGGGATAGAAAGCATAAACTGTCCGATGAGGAAAAACAAAACTGGCAAGACAGACTCTTCAGAATATTAAAATGAAACTAAAATGAAACTAAAATGTTTACAAACATTGAAAAGAGTTCACCTTTAACATTTATTATTAGAGTAGTCAAACTGTGATATCCAGAACCTTTCGATGGCTTTCCACAGTGAACTAATTCACAAAGTCAAAGTTTTAAAGCTAGCAATAAAGTTCCATGTGGATAACATGCCACTATTATAATGCCTCATTAAGAAATGTTTTGCAGGCCATAAGGTCAAAGTACAAGTGTTCTGAGTATATACTGGCTATTAACAGATTCATTAGCTCAGAAATTACTGTCTGTAGTTAGAGGGGATTAAATAGATAAGGCTGAAAGAATGTTAAAGATCTGTAAGCATACAGAAAAATCTCAATTTTGTTTGTATAGTTTAAATATGAAATTCTGCTGAGCATCTCAGAATACAAGTTTGGTTTCAATATTCAGAATACTTATTAAAAGAAAGGTTAGCGTTAGTAATAGCAAACAACTTTTCTACTTTTTTTCTCAGTTTTAATTTGCTAAAGACAAAAGAACATATGTTGTGGGATACAAAATTCTTAAAGACAGTGGATATATAAGAAAATAACTAATCTGAGATAGTTAAGGGTTTTTCCCTTCAGCCTTTTAGATAAGTAGAAAAAGTTTTCCAGCACAGGAACCGAAGAATCAGTTTGTTGAGAACAAAGCAGTGAGAAAGGTTCATTTAGCAGAACACAGTTCCTATATGTTCTTATGGCAAGACTTTTGATACACCCCACTGGAAGACGTCTGGAGATTTTAAAATGTCATGACAATGCTGAGTTATTTGAAAAATTGTATGGCCTAGTCTTTGAATGATATTGGCAGTTTCAATAAGGAAAAATAAAATAAAAGCTTTCCTCTGTATGTGTCCAATCTAATTGTGCTAATTGCTAACAGTTTACTGGCAAACCATTTACCTTTTATTTGCTTTCCCATTCGTTTTAGATGTTAGGTCTCAAAGATACAAAATGCTAATGAGAAATGATTGAACATTATAAGCAACTAATTGTATTGTGGATAAATTCTGTTGTTTGATTGCAGGCAGCTGCTTGTAGAAACAATTGCCAGTCTTTGGCACTTACCTCTTGACTTTATTATTTTAGGTAAATAAATAGTTTCACAATCTATTGAATACTAAAATTAATTTGAGAGAAGAAAATTGGTTGTGTTGGAATGACTCAAAATATTTGTTTTGTTCTGGAGACTTACTATCTTCATGTTGCCCTAATTCTGCATTCCTTATATTGGTTGTTTATAATGCTCTTTGTTCATTGGGATACACATCCCTTCTCAATGGCTGATCCATAGGAATAGCTGTCTATTACTCAAACTCATAGAATTTGAGCCAGAAGGGACTATTATGATTATCTTGCCTGACCTCCTGTGTAACACAAACCATTGAATTTCATCCAGTAATCCCTTCACTGAACCCAAGACCACATTGCTACTGGACATTAGGCACACACTTAATTATCTTGCTGACAGACTTAGTTATCATGTAGTAGAAGTGTGATTGCAGTGCTTAAAGTCCTGGGTTAAAATCCTGCTGTTGTTCTGTTATCTAAGTTGCTATACACGCTCAAGCAAAGCTTGCATTGACTGAAAAGGGAGTTCTGTCTAAAGAGAAGTAAAGTGTGCAGTATTTTTTTAAATGTATCCTGTTTCTTAATCAACACCTGTAACCTCAACTATCGTATACAACATTTATAGTATGATAGTCACTCTAATCCTTTCTTTAGAAAAAGACACATGGTTAGGAATATGAAATTGTTGACCCAGAGCTTAACTGTAAGGATAGTGCTCAGAAGGCAAAGTGATATCTACAGAGATGATTCTGACAAGCTACAGAAGTTACCAAGTTTAGATTCCATGGGCTTAAAAATAATGTATGTTGTATTCAATGGATCAGCAAAATGTAATGAAATAGTTATATGTGAGTAAGGACTTCAAGATCTGGCCCCAAGAGGGCCACATTCTGTTCAGTCACAATGGCACTTGAATTTAACGGGAAGTGTCAGTGTAACTTATACCATACACTGGGCTCAGTAACTTAAGGCACAATCTGCAGCTATTGTACTGCTGTTCACAGATAATATTTGATATTCAGCAGTTGTGTTTGATGCTTATTTTGCATCTAAGTGAAAAAAACAAAAACAAAAACAAAAATGCACTGCTGCAAACCTATTTAGAAATCCATAATTATAGCCACAGAAGATAATTTCAATGTTGTTCTTCATATATTGCACATTTTAAAAAATAGTTTACAAAACACATACAAAATAAAATGTCCTCATATGACAATAATAAACTTTGGACTTTCCATTCCATTGGTACATCTGGAGGATGTTAAATATAAGCTACTAAAATAAACATTTTAAAATCAGCAAGTCCAGATAATTTGCATCCAAGAGTTTTAAAAGATCTAGTTGAGGAGTTTCCTAGATTTTTACTGTAGCTTTTCAATAAGTCTCGGAGAACTGAGTAAGTTCCAGAGCTAATAGGTCAATTTAAAAAAGAATAAAATGGACAATCTGGCTTATTATAGGTCTGTCAGCCTGACATCGATCCTGGGCAAGATAATGGAACAGTTGAGGCAGGATTCAATGAATTAAGAATTAAAGGAGGGTAACTTAATTAATGCAAATCATCATAGGTTTATGGAAAATAGATCCTTGATATCTTTTTGATGAGATTGTAAGTTTGGTTGATAAAGGTAATAGAGCTGACATAATGCCCTTCGATGTCTGTAACACATATGACTTGGTACTGCATGACATTTTGATTACAAAACTAGAATATAAAATTAACATGGCACTCATTGAATTGATTAAATGCTGGATAACTAAAAGGTGTCCAAATGAAATTGTAAATGGGGAATGGTTATCAAGAGGGCGTGTTTACAGTGGCATCCTACAGAGACTGTTCTGTAGACCTATGCCATTTAAAATATTTATCAATACCTGGAAGTTTGATACCATCAACAGAGAAGCCCTTTGGACCATTCTAACACGACTTCGCTGCCCAAGAAAATTTGTCCAGATTATACGCGTTTTTCATAACAGCATAACAGGCAAAGTAGTGTCTGATGGAGCCACATCAGCCCCCTTCAACATCACCAACGGCGTGAAACAAGGATGTGTTCTCTCTCCTATTTAATCTGTTCTTTGCATGTGTCCTTAGCCATGCAATGAAAGATCTGGACAGAGGTATATACTTGAAATACTGGCACGATGGTTCACTTTTTGACCTTCATCTCCTTAATGCAAAGACTAAAACAGTGCAGAAACTCCTTCTTGAGGCACTTTTTGCTGACGACTGTGCCCTCATGGCTCACACTGAAAATGATCTTCAGCACATTGTCAACAAGTTTGCTGAGGCCTCGCAACTTTTCAGACTAACTATCAGCCTCAGAAAGACAGAAGTTCTCCATCAATCTGCACCTGGATCAAATGCTTCTGTCCTGAGTATCTCCATTGACAGCACTCAGCTGAAAGTAATGGAGAACTTTAAATACCTGGGTAATGTCATATCCAGTGATGGATCACTGGATAATGAGATCAATGCATGAATATCCAAAGCAAACCAGGCACTTGGCTGTCTGCGTGTCAAAGTTTTAAATCACCACAACATCTGGATGTCAACAAAACTGCTTGTGTACAGAGCTGTTGTTCTTTCATTTCTTTTGTTCGGGTGCAAAACATGGACACTATGTAGGTGTCACATCAAGCAGCTCGAAGCATTCCACATGTGCTGCCTCCACAACATCATGAAGATCCGCTGGCAAGACAAAGTGCCCAATGTCAAAGTCCTCAAGAGAGCCCAGATGACAAGCATTGAAATGATGATCATGAAGTCATCGCTACGTTGGACCGATCATGTCAGCTGCATGGATGCCAACAGAATCCCCCACCAGCTCTGTATGGTGAGCTCTCCCAGGGCATCCCAGGAAACATTACAAGGACATCATGAAAGCCAATCGCAATACAGCAGTATCAAACCTAGGGACCTTGAGGACGCCACCAGCGACAGAACGCTGTGGTGTGCAACGGTCAGAAATCGCCTTTGAGGAAGACCACTGCTCACGTCTACAAGAGGCACGCGAACAATGTCACAGAGCATCAGCAGCGCACAATCCACTGACTGAAAACTTCCCATGCACCATCTGCAGCAAAATGTGCACCTCTAGAATTGGCTTGTACAGTCATCAGAGGGCACACCATGAGACCAACAATAGAAGATCTGCACAGATTTGTCATCATTGGATCAATGGATTACCAAGGCAATACCTGGAAGAAAACATATAATCATCTCTGATAAAGTTTACAGATGATACAAAAATTGGGGAGTGGTAAATAATGAAGAGGACAAGTCACTGATACACAGCAATATGGATTGCTTGATAAACTGGGCATAAGCAAATAATATACATTTTACTATGTCTAAATGTATACATATAGGAACAAAGAATGTAGGCCATACTTAACCTATAAGGGTCTCTATTCTGAGAAGCAATAACTCAGGAAAAAGATTTGGGCATCATGGTGGATAATAAGCGGAACATGAGCTCCCAATGTGATGCTGTGGCCAAAAGAGTTAATATGATCCTGGGATGCATAAACAGGGGACTCTTGAATAGGAGTAGAGGGATTATTGCAGAAGTGAAAGCAAGCAGGTACGGTCTGGTACAGTGTACAGGTAAAAAAGTGGCTGCTGGTCAGCCGACCATACTGGCAGGGCAGCTGATGAGGAGGCAAAAGGAGCAGCTGCACCAGGGCTCGACAATTTAAAGGGCCAGGGGCTCTTTAAATTGCAACTGGAGACCCGGGTGGCATGGGCAAGGGAGTGCTGAAGGGCTGGCTGGGGGAGTTTGGACCCACCCCTTTTGCCTGAGGCCCCCCCCCTTCCAGGAGCTTCCCCCACCACCTTGCCCAGGACCCTGGTCACTCTGCATACCGGTAAGTCCATTAAATTAGGCTTCAGGGATAGCTCAGTGGTTTGAGCATTAGCCTACTAAACCCAGGGTTGTGAGCTCAATCCTTGAGGGGGCCATTTAGGGATGTGGGGCAAAAATCTGCCTGGGGATTGGCCCTCCTTTGAGCAGGGGGTTGGACTAGATGACCACCTGAGGTCCCTTCCAGTGGTGATATTCTGTGAAATTACTTTCACCCCTGAATTATTGTACCTTTGAATTTGGCACTGGTGCTACCACTACTGAAATACTGTGTCCAGTTGTGATACCCACAGTTCAAGAAGGATGTTGATAAATTGAAGAAAGTTTACAGAAGAGCCACAGGAATAATTACAAGATTAGAAAACATGCCTTATAGTGATAGACTCAAGCAGCTCTAAGTCTTCAGCTTAACAAAGAGAAGTTTATGGGGTGACTTGATTTCAGTCTATAAGTATCAATACAGAGAACAAATATTTAAAAATGGGCTTCAGTCTAGCAGAGAAAAGTATAATACAATCCAATGGCTGGAAGTTGAAGCTAAACAAATTCAGACTGGTAGTAAGATATAAATTTTTAACAGAGAGAGTAAGTAATTACTGGAACAATTTACCAGGGGTTGTGGTAGATTCTCCATCACTGACAATTTTTAAGTCAAGATGGGATTTTTTTTGTCTTGTTTTGTTTGGTTTGTTTTTTTTGTTCCTCAAAGATATGTTCTAGCAATTATTTGGGGAACATTCTATAGCCTGTGTTATATAGCAGGTCAGACTAGATGCCTTTGGGCCTTGGAATCTATAACTCTCTGGTACAAAATGGAACATGTAATATAGTACTTCTATCTTATTTAATGGGATACCACATTATTTGTCTACTTATATGGCACTTGTCACTAACTGCCTCACAAACATTAATGAATTTATTCATAGAATGTGCCTGTGTTGTAAGGAAGTGGTGTTCCAATTTTATAGCTGGATAACTGAGGCATAGAGAGAGAAAGTCCAAGGTCACAGGAATTGAACCCAGATTTTATGAATCTCCATAAGTCTATCCTTGCCCTAATATTCCCTACATACACTAATATGTAAGTTCCATGACATATAAAAAATTAAAAATTATAATGCTTCTTGTGTATCAAAAATAGTCTTCTTATTTCAGGATTTTTTATTACTATAATGACAGTTTCAGAGGCTATAAACACCTACAACATGTAAGTTTATTATCCTGTTTAAAGGTGAGACAGTTATTCCTATATTGTTCACTGAGATATATTGGCTTTGAGAATAATATGATATGAAGTAACAGTACTCGAACCATAAAAAGATTTATTTTAAATAATTCTATGAACAAATATGAAAGAGAAATGGTATAGAATGTCTCATTTACTGTGAAATACCCCTTTGAACAGCAAATGGTGCTTCTGAAATAAAGTACATTTCTTCAGCTCTGATCTCTGCAAATGTGAGACAAATTGAACTCCTTATCTTTCCTCTTAATTTAAATCAATTTAATTATACATGGAGTGATAAGCAGCTGGCAGGGTCTTTAATTCTAAAATTGCTAAATACTTGGGACATTCACTTGTCTCCTGGTGTGCATGACATTTTCATTAATCTTTCAGAGAACCTTTTATGCTATTATTTGGCCATTAGCCAGATTAGCTCTGCCAAAGTCTATTGGTAAGGATAGAACTGTGTAGCACTGTGCTGTGTTCCATTTACTAGAGTTCAGGAAGTCTAGATACATGAGAATTTAGGCAGACTTCTTGAATAAAAATCACGATTTGTCATCGGTTTTTTTTAAACTAATGCTAACAGCAGTCAAGGAAGTTAGTAGAATTATTAAGAGACCAAGCTATGCACAAGTTACCATCCAAATAGTTAATACCTGTTGCTGCCTTTTTGACTTAGCTTGAGGAAGAACATACAGCCACTTTCCATGCTGTATCTGTTCTGATCTCTAGGGCTGTCAGTACAGTGTTTCTTCTGAGCCCTAGACTCATATGATACTTTTTTCCTCAATTTTTTAAGTTATGCACATTCATTTTTCAAAAGTTTATTTTCCTCTTCTTTTGGGAACACAATACCCATAGACATTAATGGAAGCATCATAGATACCAGATGGAGAGATTAAATTCCTTAGCATTTGGAAAGTCCAGGCTGAACAGTTCACAACATAGACCATTTTACTATCCAAAATATAGTTTGTCTCGTCTCTTCAGCTGTTCCAAACTTTGACTTTAATAAAGGACACAACTGAGCATCTGTAAATGCTTATTTTTTACAAGTCAGCTAGAGGTTTGTCATAAACAGATAGTTAAGGGTTAATGTCTCTTTTACCTGTAAAGGGTTAACAAACAGGGAATCAAAAACACCTGACCAGAGGACCAATCAGGAAACAAGATACTTTCAAATCTCTGTGGAGGGAAGCCTTTGTTTGTGTTTTTTGGGTTTTGCTTTGTTCTCTCTGGGTCCTGAAAGGGACTAGACGTGCAACTAGGTTTCTTCCCTGCTACAGTCTTTTATATATTCAGAATAGTGAGTATTAAGTAGAAAGGCGGTTATAGTCTTTTGATTGTTTTCTGTATTTGCAAATGTGTAGTTTGCTGGAAGTATTTTAAATTATATTTTGCTGGGGGGGAGGCTTCTCTCTAGTGTCTATAAGCTGAAAGACCCTGTAACTTTTACCTTCTAAATTACAGAGACAACTTTTAATTTTTTCTTTCTTTTTATTAAAAGTTTTGCTTTTTAAGACCTATTTGATTTTTTCTCCTTGTTGAGGCTCAAGGGAATTGAGTCTGTACTTACCAGGGAATTTGTGAGAGAAGAGAGGGAGGAAAGTTAGAATCCCTTTGTTAGATTCACGGAGCTTGACTCTGTCTATCTCTCCAGGATAGCCCAGGGCGGGAATGCCTGGAGGGGGAGAGAAAGGGGGGAAACAAACCTGATTTCTCTGTGTTGTGATTCAAGGAGTTTGAATCACAGTAATCTTCCAGAGTAACCCAGGGAGGGGAAGCCTGGGAGAGTCAACGGTGAGGGAAAGGGTTTTCTTTCCTTGTGTTAAGATCCAGAGGGTCTGGGTCTTAGGGGTCCCAGGGCAAGGTTTTGGGGGGACCACAGTGTACCAGGCACTGGAATTCCTGGTTGGTGGCAGCTTATCAGATCTAAGCTGGTAGTTAAGCTTAGAGGAATTCATGCTGGTACCCCATTTTTTGGACTCTAAGATTCAGATTGGGGAAATATACCGTGACAAGGTTACACATATGCTAACATTATCGAAAGACTGATTACTATTTAGAGTCTTATATGTCAAAAACAGTAATTTTCCCTTACAGCCAGAAATTAATTGGAAGTCATTACTAATTACAGAGTCTCTTCTGCCTTTGAGTTTATGCCCGTTTTTAAAGAAAACCAATGCAGTTTTCACACTTCTGAATGAGATGTTCTGTTCACATTTGCAAGGGTAGAGCTAAACATTGCTGTACACTGATGCCATTCATAATCAGTATTTGCATTTCAAGGTTGCTCCAGTCATCATTGTGATGCTGGCAGATCAGGTGCCAGCTGATGCCAAGGCCTTTAGGTATATCATGTTGAAAACATACAAATACATAGCCAGAACCAGGTTGGCTCACTGGTTTGCTAGTATTAGCATTATAAGAATGTGTTTAGTGTTTAGATTCTGTGAAATGCTTGTAAATTGCTGTATGCATTAATCTCAGTTATAATATCTATAACCCACATTATAAGGTAATAAATAAATGTTCTGTAACTCTATCACAGCAGACAGGAGAGAAGCATTCGGGGACAGTGGAGCCTACTCAGAAGTCAAGGAGTCAGGAGCCTCCGTCTCCTCCATGGCCCCACACCTGTGTCTCCTCTTCCCCATGAGGCCACGCGCCCAGGCAGCTGGAACCTGCACAGCTCTGTGGAGCCAGGGACCCCCTGCCTGCCAAGGGTGGGGGAGCTAAGAGCAGCCCCCAGACTGTGTCCCTACCCACAGATCCCCAGCGCAGAGCAAATGGAGGGTCATTGGCATCTCCCAGCTGCCCGCATGGCTCTTACCATTGCCGGACTGTGACTCCAAGGCCCTGGTCCCTGGCCAGAGCTGGGTTGGGGTAAGAGACACGCAGGGAAGCCATGGACCCTGTAGTTGCCCTGGGCAGGAGGTCAGGGGGTTGGGGACACAGGCTGGGGGTGGCTTTCAGCACCCCCTTCACCCTTGGCAGATGGAGGATCCATGGCTTCCCACAGCTTCCCGGGCTCCAGTTGCTGGCCTGTCAAGGGGTAGGGCTCAGGGACAGAGAAGGGATGGGGCGAGGCATGTGGCGAAAAGTGAAATACCAGTTTCTACCAAGAGGTGTTTTCTCCTGCCCAACAAAGGAAGCCCATCAACTGTTTATTTTCAGTTCCCACCTGTGCTTTATCAACTTCTATCCTCTCCTCTATATAAGGATTCCCCATTAATAGAACCTCTCCTAGAGATGTCCTTTTCTGAAACATTTGTTCCTCTGCCTCTGTCAGCTTTCCCCCAGGCCTTAATTTAAAAACTACTCTATGATCTCCTAAATTTTACATGCTAGCAGTCTGGTCCTGTTTTGGCTTAGGCAGAGTCTATTTTTCCTTTATAGGCTCCTCCTTCTCCCAAAGGTGCTCCAGCTCTTCATAAACCTAAATGCATTGAGATCCTACAGTTCTGTCTGTCTAACTGGCCCTGCTCATGCTATTGGCCCCTCGGAAGCATTTCAGATAATGCAATCATGGAGGTCCTGGACTTTAATCTCTTAACCTAGCATCCTAAATTTGCCCACAAGGACCTCTGTTTTACTTTCTATATGTCACTGGTACCTACATGTACTACAACCACTGATGGAGGAACTATTGTAGAACATGAGGGAACAAAAGATTTTCAGACCTATCCACGAAGAGGAGGTGAACAAATGGATTCCTTTCCAACAGCTAGATTTACAGTTTAAAGAAGAAGTGGGAGGAAGGAACAAAAGGGAACTGTATCTTTTATGCAGCTTGGATTCTGATTAGTCCAAGATTATTAAGCATGAGCAAAAGATCTTCAGTGCTTGGCCTGGGTTAACCCTCCAGGGCATATAGAGCTTGCTTAATATAGAAGGGTCTATTGATTTTAGTAATTAAGATTGAAACTCATTTGTGTATATATATGTTTACCTTCTTTAATGTTGTAAATACCTCTTATTTACTGTTCCTAGGTAATATATTTGTATATAGTTTATTATAGGATAGCTACTAGTGTTGTCTTTGATGTGAGATCTTATGTGCAATTGACTTGGTGTAAGTGACTGCTCCTTTGGGACTGGGAGTAATCTGAATATCACTGTGATTCTTAGTGTAAAGACCCATTGATCACAGAGGTGGCAAGGTAGATCAGAGTACGCAAGGCGACTGTCTGTAATTCCACATTAAGGTGGTTATAGTGCTTGAGGAGTTTATACCTGATAATTGGATAGCAAACCTAAATATAGAACTCACAAAGAATATCGGGTTTGTACCCTGCTTCTTTATAGTCTGCCCTGAGGTTGGCATTATAACTCTAGAGCCACTGTAGTACAGCTTGATGATCATCATAATAGCAATATCCTAGTAGCACTAAGAAGCCCCAGTTATGAACCAGGCACTATACAGACATGCAACAAAAACAATGGCCCTGCCCTCAAAGATCTTACACTCTTCACTCCAGCTATTAAGCTGCAAAACCCAGCTGAATACTGATTTGTCAAAAGTCAAAATAAAACATTTCAGATTGGTTTGGAATTCTTTGTTTTATATAAGTGACCTAAAACATTATATTTCAAATCAGTCTGAAAAACCAACAAACTGAATGTCACGAGTGCATTGGCTTTTTGGTGTTACAGTTCATGTCACAATTCTCTCCTCTCCGCTGCGTTGCCTGGAGGGGCGCATATCTCACAATTCAATGCACCATTCAACTTGGTCAACTGGTTTTGCATCATTTGAGTCCAAAATTATACTCTACCGATACCCTGTACTCTTAAATTTCTCTCACTTAAACCCTGTTTAATAATAGGACTTAACATGCTGCATCAACTTTCTCTGTTCTTTCTGCACAAGGATACAGTTCACATTAAGTGAACTGGAACCTTAGTATTGAAAGGCTTAGTAGTCTATTACTAGGGCAAGTCTATACTACAGAGCTACATAGCTTCCATCTCTCGTGGAGGTGGAGTAATTATGCCAAGAGTAATGTGGTCTCCTATTGGCATAGTGCATCTTAAAGCAGATGCATTACAGCTGCACTGGTGTGGATAATGCTTAAGTCACCATAATATGTGTCGCTCAGGGTGGGAGAGGTGTCTTGTTCACACCCCTGAGTGACATATGTTATATAGAACTAAGCAGTAGTGGAAACTAGCTTCTAGTCTCCTGAGCCACTAACCTCCTTCAGAAATGTTTTTTAAAAGACATTTGTGTCTGTTTATAAGATACAGTACATATTTTCCATGGAAAATATTGAAAGGGTTGGAAGATACAATAGCCCTTAAGAATGATTTATGCTTTTTATTTTCTGTTTGAGACTATTTTCTTTTACAATTTATAGTGAATACAATACTCATAAAACTAAGAGACAAATGGGGAGAAAAGTGCTGTGTGGATGGCTACTGTGCAGGCATCCAGATATACAATATATCTATCAATATATCTGCAATCCTGTCATATAACCAGCTGCTTTTCCTTCCTAAACATTCCAGCTCTAGGTCTCTCTTGAGTAGAACTGCCGCCCTGCTGAAAAATCATGCAAAATTACCTAGGAGGTTTGTGACATGTAAAAAAAGTTTGGTTTCTAATCCCGGGCAACATTTTCCCATGTGATCTACATGGAAATAGACCCCCAGATTGACAACTTTGAACTTAATGAACTAGTAACACAAACAGCACAATATATCGTTTCATAGAATCTTAGAACCATAAGGTGAAAAGCAGCAAAAAGTCCTGTGGTACCTTATAGGCTAACAGACGTTTTGGAGCATGAGCTTTCGTGGGTGAATACCCCCTTCGTCAGATGCATGTAGTGGAAATTTCCAGGGGCAGGTATATATATATGCAGGCAAGCTAGAGACAACGAGGTCAGTTCAATCAGGGAGGATGAGGCCCTGTTCTAGCAGTTGAGGTGTGAAAACCAAGGGAGGAGAAACTGGTTCTGTAATTGGCAAGCCATTCACAGTCTTTGTTTAATCCTGAGCTGATGGTGTTAAATTTGCTGATGAACTGAAGCTCAGCAGTTTCTCTTTGAAGTCTGGTCCTGAAGTTTTTTTGCTGCAGGATGGCCACCTTAAGGTCTGCTATAGTGTGGCCAGGGAGGTTGAAGTGTTCTCCTACAGGTTTTTGTATATTGCCATTCCTAATATCTGATTTGTGTCCGTTTATCCTTTTCCATAGTGACTGTCCAGTGTGGCCGATGTACATAGCAGAGGGGCATTGCTGGCATATGATGGCGTATATTACATTGGTGAAGGTGCAGGTGAATGAATCGGTGATGGTGTGGCTGATCTGGCTAGGTCCTGTGATGGTGTCGCTGGTGTAGATATGTGGGCAGAGTTGGCATCGAGGTTTGTTGCATGGATTGGTTCCTGAGCTAGAGTTACTATGGTGCGGTGTTCACTTACTGGTGAGAATATGTTTCAGGTTGGCAGGTTGCCTGTGGGCGAGGACTGGCCTGCCACCCAAGACCTGTGAAAGTGTGGGATCATTGTCCAGGATGGGTTGTAGGTCCCTGATGATGTGTTGGAGAGGTTTTAGCTGGGGACTGTATGTGATGGCTAGTGGAGTCCTGTTGGTTTCTTTCTTGGGTTTGTCTTGCAGTAGGAGGCTTCTGGGTACACGTCTGGCTCTGTTGATCTGTTTCCTTATTTCCTCATGCGGGTATTGTAGTTTTGAGAATGCTTGGTGGAGATTTTGTAGGTGTTGGTCTCTGTCTGAGGGGTTAGAGCAGATGCGGTTGTACCTCAGTGCTTGGCTGTAGACAATGGATCGTGTGATGTGCCCGGGATGGAAGCTAGAGGCATGAAGGTAGGCATAGTGGTCGGTAGGTTTTCGGTATAGGGTGGTGGTAATGTGACCATCACTTATTTGCACCGTGGTGTCTAGGAAGTGGACCTCCCATGTAGATTGGTCCAGGCTGAGGTTGATGGTGGGCTGGAAGCTGTTGAAATCGTGGTGGAATTTTTCCAGAGTCTCCTTCCCATGGGTCCAGATGATGAAGATCTCATCAATGTAGCATAGGTAGAGAAGGGGCATGAGTGGACTAGAGCTGAGGAAGTGTTTTTCCAGGTCGGCCATAAAAATATTGGCATATTGTGGGGCCATGCGGGTGCCCATAGCTGTGCCACTGATCTGGAGATATATATTGTCATCAAATTTGAAATAGTTGTGTGTGAGGATAAAGGCACAGAGCTCAGCAGCCAGTTTTGCTGTAGCATCATCAGGGATACTGTTCCTGACAACTTGTATTCCATCTGTGTGTGGGATGTTTGTGTAGAGAGCCTTTATATCCATGGTGGCTAGGATGGTGTTTTCTGGAAGGTCACCAAGGCATTGTAGTTTCCTCAGGAAATCAGTGGTGTCACGGAGATAGCTGGGAGTGCTGGTGGCATAGGGTCTGAGTAGAGATTTCACATATCCAGACAGTCCTTCAGTGAGAGTGCCAATGCCCAAGATGATGGGGCATCCAGGATTTCCGGGTTTGTGGATCTTGGCTAGTAGACAGAATAACCCTGGTCTGGGCTCTAAGGGTATGTTGATTTGTTCCGGTGTAGGTGTAGGGAGTGTCCTGAGTAGATGCTGTAGTTTCTTAGTGTATTCCTCAGTGGGATCTGAGGGAAGTGGCCTATAGAATTTGGTGTTGGAGAGTTGTCTGGCAGCCTCCTTTTGGTAGTCAGACCTGTTCATGATGACAACGGCACCTCCTTTATCAGCCTCTTTGATGATGATGTCTGGGTGGTTTCTGAGGCTGTGGATGGCATTGCGTTCTGTACGACTTAGGTTATGAGGCAAGCGATGTTGTTTTTCCACAATTTCTGCCTGTGCACGTTGGCGGAAGCATTCAATGTAGAGGTCCAGACTGTCATTTCGACCCTCAGGAGGAGTTCATGTGGAGTTCTTCTTCTTGTGCTGTTGGTGAAAAGGGATCGCATCAATCATCAGTCATCAATGTGAACTTCAGCACAGTGTATCTATGAGGTAAGAATCTTTAGATTCTTATATCTGTAACTCAAAAAAATGATTTTACCATTATCCTCACTCCCCTGCCTGCAGTGAGAACCCCCCACCTGCCGCTCACCTCTTCACTCCCCCTACTGCCCTCCACTCACCTCTTCACCTCCCACCTGCAAGATCCACACGCACATACTCGTCTCATGACCCCCTGGCCTATTGCTCTCTCATCAGTCCCTTGTCTGCCACCCATCCTCCCCTCATCCCCCTGCCTGTCTCTTGCCTCCTTACTCGTTGCTCACCTCTTCACCCCCAAACCATTGTTCACCTCTTCACTCCCCCACCTGCTTACCACTCACCTCTTCACCCTCCTGCCCACTGCTCATCTACTCACTCTACCACCTGCCTGCTATTCACCTCCTAATCCATGGTGGTGGGGACATCCAGGGGAGGGCGGAGTAAGGAAGACTCACCAGGCAGCAGCAGCAGGGGCCTCAGGGAACAGGTGAAGCACAGAGGGGAAGCCACTACTGCCCAGATGTTCAGCAGTTGGTCTGTGACAGCTGTGCAGCATCCCCCAGCTTATTATACCCGCTGCCCATGAAACAACTGCAGTGTCCATGCAGCATCAGTCAGGTGTGCTGGGACTCCAAGATAGCTCAAGGATGTCCAGTGATCACCAGTTAAAGCAACAGCTAGTACATTTTTTCAGAAGCTCCTACTTTGTAACCTTTTCGTTGTGAAATAGGTCATGTATTCCTGATGCAATGGTTCCTCAGGAGGGCAAGGAGTATGACTGATTGGAAGATGCAATTTGAATAACATCTCCAAATCTCCTAGAGCTGGAAGGGACCTCGAAAGGTCATTAAAGTCCAGCCCCTTTCCTTCACTAGCAGGACCAAGTACTGATTTTTGCCCCAGATCCCTAAGTGGCTCCCTCAAGGATTGAACTCACAACCCTGGGTTTAGCAGGCCAATGCTCAAACCACTGAGCTATTCTTTCCCCCTTGTCATATCACATCCCTTATCCCTCTGTTGTTTAAAATGTTGAGTGGTCTGAAGTTCATAGCTATTCACTTTCCAATAGCATTGGTTAAGCCAGGGGTTGGCAACCTCCGGCATGCGGCTCGCCATGGTAAGCACCCTGACGAGCATGGCCAGTTTGTTTACCTGCCTCTTCTGCAGGTTCGGCGGACAGCGGCTCCCACTGGCCATGGTTCACCTTACCAGGCCTGTGGCATTTCCTGCCACCCCCATTGGCCTGGACCGGCGAACCGTGGCCAGTGGGAGTCGCGGTCCTCCAAACCTGCTGACGTAGCAGGTAAACACACTGCTCGGCCTGCCAGTGTGCTTACCCCTTGGTTGCCGACCCCTGGGTTAAGCTGTTATACTTCATTCCATGGGCTTCTAGCAATCCTGAAGCTCTGTAAATGTACTCTATCACAGTGGATGGGATTCGTTTTTTGTCGGTGGTTATCAGTAGCACAAGAACTGGAGGTGAAAGCATATGATACTGCAGACTTGAAGTACTTCGATGATACTGGAATTTAGCCTTGTAATAGCTACCTATACTCTCTGTTTATCCAGTGCAATCAAAAGTGTGATTAATCCTGACTAATTTTTTTAATCATTTGAGAGCCTTATTTATCAAGTTCCGTCTTGAAACAAGTTAGAGTTTTTGCCCCCGTTATTCCCCTTGGAAGGCTGTTCCAGAACTTCACTCCTCTGATGGTTAGAAACTTTAATCTAACTTCAAGCCTAAAATTGTTGATAAGCAGTTTATATTCATTTGTTCTTGTACTACCACTAGGCCTTAACTGTTTATACCTTTGATGTATTTATAAAGAGCAATCATACCTTCCCTCAGCCTTTAGTTTTGTTAGGCTAAACAAGTCAAGATTCTTAAGTCTGAACCAATTTGAAATCATCTTTGTTAAATATGGGAGACCAGAACTGCACCCAGTACCTTAGATAATATATCACCAGTGCCTTGTACAATGGTAATAACACTTTCCTATCTTTACTGGAAATACCTCACCTGATGCATCCTAGGACTGAATTAGCCTTCCAGGCTTTATTCCTCCTCTGTTACTATCAACTGTTAAATCCTCATGATCTTTCACTTTGCACTAGGGCTGGCAATTAAGGATTAATTCACAGCATGATTAATGTGTTAATTTTTTCATGAGTTAATCACACTCTAGAGGCAGTGGGGGCTGGAGCCCCACTCTCAAATCTTGGAGGGAGGAATGGGTGGTATGGACCTTTAGCCCTGGAGCTCTGTGGCAGGAGTGGGGCTGGACTCCCAAGCCTCACACCGCCTGGGGGGCTGAAGCCTGGACCCCTGAGGGAGCCTGAAGGCTTGAGCACTGCACTCCAAGTGGAGATGAAGGCTGGAGAACTGTGCCCCAATTGGGGCTGAGGTCTGGACCCAAGGGGGCTGAAGCCCCAAACCCTGGAGTGGGGGGGGGGTGCTGAAGGCCAGATCCCCCACCCCAAGTGGTGCTGAAGAGTGGAGACCAGAGAGGGACTGAAGCCCTGAGCCCCAGAGCTCCAGAGGCAGCAGGGAGTTGGAGCCCTGTGTCCCAAGGAGGGGCTGAAGGCTGAAGCCCCAAGCCCTGCAAGTTGAAAGTATGGGATCACAATTTTTTTCTAGTGGGGGGTGGAGGGGAAGTTTTTTATAAGCCCAGATAGGGTTGCCAGCACAAAAAGTTTGAGAAACACTGCTCTAAAATTTTACATTGTTTTATTTCTGAGTGTAGTTATATTAAAAAAAAAATCTACATTTGTAAATTGCACTTTCACTGTAAAGGGATTGCCCTACAACACTTGTATGAGGTGAATAGAAATACTTTTACCTTTTTTACAGTGCAAATATTTGTACTGAAAAATAATATAAAATGAGCATTGTGCACTCAGTATTCTCTGTTGTAATTGTAACCAGTATATTAGAAAATGTAGAAAACTTCCAAAATATTTTAAAAGATGGTACTCTATTGTTGCTTTACAGTGCAATTAAACTGTGATTAATCACTTTTTTCACTCTCGCTATTATCATTTTTTTAAATTGTTTGACAGCCACACTAGAAAGTGTAAGGCAAGTTGGTATGTATTTTTACGGAGGGGGATGTAGGTGGTCAAGTCTAGTGGGCAGAGCAGACATACAGGTTGAGGAACAAAGCCAAGGATAGGCACCAGATTCAAATTACCATACCAGAGCCAAGGATCAAGCCAGAGTTAGGGTCATAAGTCAGAGGCCAGGGTCTTAGCCAAGACTGGTCCCTGAGGATTAGAGGTGAGGCAGAAGGCAGGAGAAGAGGTGAGTTTCAAGCACAGTGGGAACAGGAGTGAAGGCAGGAGCTAGAAGTGGAGCAGGAACAGAATTAAGTGCAGGAGTCATACACAACAGGAAACCACTTTGTTACTCAGAGAAATTTCTTGTTCCTCCTCTTAGCTTAAATAGTATAGTTGGACCAATCGGTGAGACGGGCAATCCTCCAGTCACAGTTCTTGTGTATTTCCTTTGCTGGGGCTATAGTCCTAGCAGTTTCTCAGTCCATCTGGTATCAGTAGCCGCTGAGTGAAGGCCAGTATGTGACAGCTGTCTGGGGACTTCTGGGCCTGGCTTCAAGACCCGGAACATCACAGTGTCTGGGTTTTCTCAGTGAAATGGCTATTCAGGTTGATGAGAAAGGCTCAAGTGGACTTTGTAAGGGATTAAGGTAAGGACTCAGGCTAACTTAGTAGGAGTCCAAGAAAGGGGCTTCCTACTACACATTGTTGTAGAACTATTAGAGTTATTCCCAGGCTGGGTGAGGATGCAAGTACAGGTAAACAAAGTGTGTGCTAAACACCTTCAATTGGATGAGAGTTTTGTAGCCCAGTGGGCTAGCTTGCCTTTATTATATTAACTGCTTTGCATTATATTTAGCAGTAATGCAAGGAACCTACAGGCCTGTATCCTGTAAGACATTAGCTTCAGCAAGTTAGCATAAGCCTTGAGGTCTATGAACTTTGCACAGATAAACGGCCCAGTGGAAAACCCTAAGTATTTGGGGAACTGAAAATAGAGTATTTAAGGGGAATTTCTGGTCACAGGAGCATGGTCCAATCACCAGCGTGTCCTGGCAAAGAACTAATGTACATAACAGGTACATGAGCACATCCTCAGATACCTAACCACAAAAGGGCCATTGTAACGAATTAATGTATATGATAATAAGTTGAGATCATTGATATACTAATCTAGAGAAGAAAGACACTCCAAAATTAGGAGGTGAGGATATACAAATAAGGAAAAAGGAAATACCTCTACTGAATCAACATATTGTCGTCAGCATATCATATTAGAAAAGATATAGTCCTTGAGAGGTGCCAGGATGATGGCCAGTGGTGATAATGAGGCAGGTTATGGACACTGTTGATGATGAAGAAGATGATGGCTAACATTTCAAGTTGTTTTACAAGGGATGATGTAAGTATATGGATATGCAGAGGTACATTCTGTAGTATCTCTATCTACTTTACGGAGCTGGGGTGTTTGTGACTGTGCTAAATGTATTCATCATTATCATTATCATCACTCTCACAACTGCACTGGTCATTGGGGCACCATCATTGATGAGCAATCAACCAATTGTCTTCACCCCTGACAACTGTGTGTCAGTGCTCGAGTCTCCACAAAGTCGATTCCTGTCCACTCTTTTATGTTGTCAGTCCATCTCTTCTTCTGTCTACCTCTTCTTCTCTTCCCCTGTACTGTCCCTTGGAGGATGATTTTGGATAGGCCAGATGATCTTGTTATACCGCCTTACCACTTCAGCTTGCACTTCTTCACAGTCATCAGGAAGTCTTCATATGACCCAGCGCACTGGGTGATGATGTTGTGGACCTCTTCATTAGTGACGTGATCTAAGTAGGAGATGCCCAGGATTTTACGGAAGTATCTCATCTATACTAGGTGTATTTTTCATTCATGTTCTGCTGTAAGAGTCTATGTCTCACATGCATACAGAAAAATGGAGATGACCAATACGTACAGCAGTTTCAGTTTGCATTCCAGGGAGATTTTCTTATTCCTCCAAATTGGCTTTAGCTATGCCACTGCTGCTGTTATTTGAGAAGTTCTTGCCTGAATTTCTGCCTTGGAACCTTCATCAGTGGTGATTGGCCCCAATACTTGAACTGTTTTACTGTGTCCAGCTCTTGTCCACTGACAGTGATATGTTAGCTGATCCCACTACATTGGTTTGTCATCAGCTTAGTTTTCTCTGCACTGATTTGCATGCCATATTTTGTGGAGGCTTCATTCAATCATTTCACCAGGTTGACAAGTTCATCTTCGCTGCCTCCAGGCCATCAATGTCATCAATGAACTGAAGATCAGCAATTGTTCGCCACCCAATGTTGACTGTGCATATGTGATCTTCCTAGGGCATCAATCATTATGTGTGTCATAAGCAGATAGCTAAGGGTTAATGTCTCTTTCACCTGGAAAAAAAAAAGTAACCTGAAGCACCTGACCGGAGGACCAATCAGGAAACAGGATTTTTTCAACTCTGGGTGGAGGGAAGTTTGTGTGTGAGTCCTTTGTTCTTGTTTTTCTGCCTGACTCTCTCTCAGCTATAAGAAGGATTTTTCTATTTCCTGCTTTCTAATCTTCTGTTTCCAAGTTGTGAGTACAAAGTTGGTTTGTTGTTTTGTATTTACATGTCTATAGTTGCTGGAGTGCTTTGAATTGTATTCTTTTTGAATAAGGCTGTTTATTCAATATTCTTTTAAGCAAATGACCCTGTATTTGTCACCTTAATACAGAGAGACCATTTTTATGTATTTTTCCTTCTTTTTATATACAACTTTCTTTTAAAACCTGTTGGAGTTTTTCTTTAGTGGGGAACTCCCGGGAATTAAGTCTGCAGCACCAGGGAATTGGTGGGAGGAAGAAGTCAGGGAGAAATCTGTGTGTGTTAGATTTACTAGCCTGACTTTGTATTCCCTCTGGGTGAAGAGGGAAGTACTTCTGTTTTCCAGGACTGGAAATAGAGAGGGTGGACTCCCTTTGTTTAGATTCACGGAGTTTGCTTCTGTGTATCTCTCCAGGAACACCTGGAGGGGGGGAAGGGAAAAGGTTTATTTCCCTTTGTTGTGAGACTCAAGGGATTTGGGTCTTGGGGTCCCCAGGGAAGGTTTTTGGGGGGACCAGAGTGCCCCAAAACACTCTAATTTTTTGGGTGGTGGCAGCTATACCAGGTCCAAGCTGGTAACTAAGCTTGGAGGTTTTCATGCTAACCCCCATATTTTGGACGCTAAGGTCCAAATCTGGGACTAGGTTATGATAATGTGCTCCAAGAAGATGTTGAACAGTGTGGGTGAAATAAGGCAACTTTGCCGGCAGGAGCGGCACCAGGGTTCTTTACCTCCTAGGCAGCAGTGCTCCTCCTCTGAGTATTCAGCAGCGGGGGGCCTTGTGCTCTGCGTCTTCGGGGCACTTCGGCGGTGGGTCCTAGAGTGAGTGAAGGACCCGCCTCCGAATTTCCGCTGAATACCCGGAGTGGAAGGACCCCCCGCAGCAGAAGGACCCCCTGCCGTCGAATTTCCATCGAGGGCAGCAAAACGCCGCCCCCCAAATCCTGCTGCCCTAGGCGACCACCTAGGGTCGCCTAGTGGAAGCACTGACCCTGCTTGCCGGACTCCAACAGTGGTGCGAAACCACTCTCATTTTGTGCCATTGACAAGAATTGCATTGCTGGCATTTACATACAGTTGTTTAATTATAAGAATAAGTTCACAACCAATATTGTACTTCTTCATGGTTGCCCAGAGAGCTTCTTGCCATACTCTGTCAAATGCCTTCTTGAAATCAACAAAGATGTGGTAGATGTCCTGTTGGTGTTGTAAGTACTCCTCACATAGGACACAAAGGTTGAAAATCTGATCTATGATACTTCTTCCAGCACGAAAGTCAGCCTCTTCTTCAGCAATGATATTATCTGCTTGTGGCTTCAATCTGTTCAATATGACTTTCAACATCACTTTGCTGGGATGGCTAATTAAGCTTGTGGTCTGGTAATTTTGATACAATTGCAGGTTGCCTTTCTTTGGCAGAGTGATGATTAGTGACTGTGCCCATGTTCAGGGCCACTCACCAGCCTGCCAGATCTTGGTGAGCATGTCTAGTACTATTTTTCCTCCCAGTTTCATCAGTTTGGCTGGGATGTTGTCAATACCTGTAGCCTTTCTGTTTTTGAGTGATTTCACATCGGTCTTCACTTCTTCACGTAGTATTGTAAAGTCAGCCTCCTCTGTTGAATCTGGTCTGTATAAGACACTAGGGTCTACATTTGTCTGGTGGTTGTATAATCAAAGCACTAGTTTGTCCACCTATTGATGTTGTTCCTTTCTTCTGTAAGACTGTTCTCTTCTTTGTCTTGAATTGGTCCAACTTTCCTTCATCATATCTTTTACAACCTGGAAGGCTCGTTTGCTCTTTTTATAATTGATACACTCTTCAATGTTAGAGCATTGTTTTTCAATCCATATCTCCTTAGCCACCTTCATTCCTTTCTTTACCTTTCTGCCAATTGCTTTGTATTTATCAGCTCCCTCAGTTCTGTTCTTGTCTCTCAAGTTCTCTTCTAAACACATTGTAGCATTTCATTTGTGATCCATGGTTTTGTTTTCTTATGATGTTTCCAAGGATGTTCATTGCTGCCTCATTCACTACAGCACTGAAATAGTTGGTCATTGGTTCTACATCTTCCTCTACAGCAAGCAGAGGGGCAAATTTTCCGTTGATCTTTGCTTGGAATGACTTTGCGATTTTTCAGTCTCTGAGTCAGAGTCAAACTTGGATTTGGTGAACTTTGGCCTGACAATTTTCCTTAGCCACAGCCAAAAATTTAGCATCACAAGGTAATGATCACTTCCAATATCAGCACCAGGGAAGCTCCTTGTTTTAGCTCTGTTAATCACAGAACAAAATTGGTTTTGCACCATGATGTAGTCGATCTGGCAGTGATGTAGACCATTAGGTGCATGCCATGTTGATCGTCTGAATGCTTTAAGTGCTCTTAATGTGTTTGCAAGAATCAGATTGTTATAGCTGGCAAACTCCTAAAGTCTCAATCCTCTCTCATTGTTTACCGCTTTACAGAAAGGACCACAGTAATCTCGCCAATATGCCTGTGCTTCAGTACCCACTTCAGCATTCCAATCTCCTTGTACAATCAGGATATCTTTCTTTTGTTGATGATGTCTTGGAGCTGATTGTAAAAATCTTCAATTTGCTCATTGTCAGAGTCTGTTGTAGGGATGTAGAATTATACCACTGTGATATTAAATAGTACTGCCTTTAGACAGATGGAAATAAGCCTGCTGGTCAACGGGTGGCATCCTAATACAGAAATTTTGATATCTTTATGCAGAAGAAATCCTACACCACTAATATTTTTGTCCTCTCCACTGTAATAGAATACATGGCCTTCCTCCATTAGTACCTCTCCAAAGTTCTTCCATCTGACCTCAGAGATTTCTAGGAAGTGCCAGGTGTATTGTTCCATTTCGTACGTGAGTTTTTTTCAAATTCTCTATTTGTTTCAATGTCCTTACATTCCATGTGGCTATGGTGATGTTATCGCTTCACTGGTCCTCTTTGTTGGGGTTACACCAGTAGTATACTTGTCGCGTCTGCCCTAGTGGGAGATGGATGACATGGTCATTATTAGGTTGGGCTGCAATCAATCCGGTATGGACATTGTCAAGGTTCCTTCCCCACTCTGGACTTTAGAGTACAGATATGAGGACCTGCATGTGAACCCCTAACCTGAATTACCAGCTTAGATCTGGTTTTGCTGCCACCACTCTCAAGTACTAACTCCCTTCCCTGGATAGTCTTGAGATACTTATTCACCAAGTTCCTGGTGAACACCGATCCAACCCCTTGGATCTTAACACAAGGAGAATTTAACTATCCCCCCTCCTTTCCCCCACCAATTCCTGGTGAGTCCAGATCCAATCCCCTTGGATCTTAAAACAAGGAAAAATCTATCATGTTCTTAAAAAGAAGACTTTTAATTAAAGAAAGAAAGGTAAAAATCATCTCTGTAAAATCAGAATGGAAAATAACTTTACAGGGTAATCAGATTCATAGAGCCCAGAGGAACCTCCTCTAGCCTTAGGTTCAAAGTTACAGCAAACAGAGGTAAATCCTCTTAGCAAAAAGGAACATTTACAAGTTGAGAAAACAAAGATAAAACTAACATGCCTTGCCTGGCTGTTACTTACAAGTTTGAAATATGAAAAACTGGTTCAGAAAGATTTGGAGTGCATGGACTGATGTCTGGTCCCTCTTAATCCTAAGAGCGAACAACCCCCAAAACAAAGAGCACACAAACAAAAGCCTTCCCCCTCAAGATCTGAAAGTATCTTGTGTCCTTATTGGTCCTTTGGGTCTGATGTCAGCCAGGTTACCTGAGCTTCTTAACCTTTTACAGGTAAAAGGATTTTGGTGTCTCTGAACAGGAGGGATTTTAGAGTAATGTACACAGGAGGGCTGTTCCCTTCCCTTTATAATTATGACAGACATCATTGACTTGCTCGTGATCTGGTGTGTCTTGGGCAAATTTCTAACCTGTCAGAGCCCATCCTTCTCCAGGCAGCCCCCTTTTAATTGCCTCTTATGATATGCAGGAGAAGCAGTGGGCCTATTCTGTCTCCGGACCCACAGAGGATGCTAAATGTATTAATAAACTATATTTTTAAATATAATAGAGTCCATATAGTGTGAGTGTTGCAACTGTGCACATTGGGATCCACAACTACATAATAATGTAAGTAATAGTGGGCCTGATCTTGAGACAAGGACCTGTCAAGCCTCAAAGTAATAACTAGGGATTCTTAAGTAATCAATATAATTGGTCCATAATCTCAAGATCGGTCAACAGTTTAAACTCAATTGAAAAGTGCTGAGAGCAAAGAAATTGAATGTTGCAATTTTCAATTGTTTTTGGCAATATTTTGGAATATATTCTTTAAAAATACCTGGGAAACAACCATACTAAAAACCCTAGTTTAAAATTTGTTAATGTTGCTTGGCTAACTATTAGAAGGTCCAGAATGGTATGCGCTAAAGCTGCATGTTTAGCTTGAATTATGCTTCCTTGTGTATGGAGTATTACAGTTTGTAGATATGTCAGTGAATAATATTTCCCAAATAGAATGTTATCAGACGTTTTATGTCTATAAAGTTAGATATAGATATATAGCATTGCAGTGTATAGGAAATGGGTAGCTTTCTTTTAAAATTCAAGTTATTTAAAGGATTATTACCCATTCCTATATGCTACCAGAATGTTGTAATTTTTCCATTGCTATACACTCTTAATGAGAACACTGAGGCAACCAAGCATCTGAGCCATACCAGTAAGTATAGAGATACTAGTCTTCAGCAGGGATTGAACCTTCAGCAAGCTAAATAATTGTCACTAGCAGAAGTCATGATCACTCATGGTAGACTAATGTATTATTCATAGATTCATAGATTGCAGGGCTGGAAAGGACCTCAAGAGGTCATTGAGTCTAGTCCCCTTCCCTCATGGCAGGATCAAATACTGTCTAGACAATCTCTATTAGACATTTATCTAACCTACTCTTAAATATCTCCAGAGATAGAGATTTCGCAATCTCCCTAGGCTGTTTATTTCAGTGTTTAACCACCCTGACAGTTAGGAACTTTTTCCTAATGTCCAACCTAAACATCCCTTGCTGCAGTTTAAGCCCATTGCTTCTTGTTCTATCCTTCCAGGCTAAGATGAACAAGTTTTCTCCCTCCTCCTTATGACACCCTTCTAGATACCTGAAAACTGCTATCATGTCTCCTCTCAGTCTGCTCTTTTCCAAATTAACAAACCCAATTCTTTCAGCCTTCCTTCATAGGTCATGTTCTCTAGACTTTTAATCATTGTTGCTATTTTCTGTACCCTCTCCAGTTTCTTCACATCTTTCCTGAAATGTGGTGACCAGAACTGGACACAATATTCCAGTTGAGGCCTAACCAGCACAGAGTGGAGAGGAAGAATGACTTCTCATGTCTTTCTCACAACACACCTGTTAATGCATCCCAGAATCATGTTTGCTTTTTTTGCAACAGCATCACACTGTTGACTCATATTTAGCTTGTGGTCCACTATAACCCCTAGATCCCTTTCTACTGTACTCCTTCCTAGACAGTCTCTTCCCATTCTGTATGTGTGAAACTGATTGTTCCTTCCTAAGTGGAGCACTTTGCATTTGTCTTTATTAAATTTCATCCTGTTTACCTCAGACCATTTCTCCAATTTGTCCAGATAATTTTGAATTATGACCCTATACTCCAAAGAAGTTGGAGGATGAACCATGTTCATTTAAAAGTTTGAGCAAATTCTCCAGAGAAGTTGATTACAGTGTTTTCCCACTTCTTAATATATAACGATTTATGTAATAAAGAGTACACTATAAACCATGAAGGATACACAATGCACTGTCGCCAAGTTACAATCAAACTTATTTCTGTACCAATATGATGTAACTTTAGCTATGCAGACTTAATATTGCATTAACGCAGTTGAATTTGAATTAGTGTCATTCTGTAAATATAAGCTTTGACCACTGAATTATTGTGCAGAACAGTAAACTGCCTTAATTGTGACTTCCCGTTATCAGCATGAGTCCATTACAATGTATTTGCTAAGCTTTTTTGATCTGAACTACATATAATTTTTTCCCTTTATTATGCAGCCCTTGATCCCTGAAACATACTGCACTGTCTGCAAAAAGGAAAAGAAGAATGAGCAATAAATTCCAGTTTTAATGTAACCCAATGAGAGAGAGAAGGAAATTATTTTGACATGTGATATAAGGTAAATGAGTATTGGAAGATAAACACGTGTTGGAATTTACAGGGTATAAGCTTCATTTGGCATCGCTATAATAAATCACCAGACAAGAAATTGTAACATATTTAAGATGACATTTTTGTTCTACTCTACCACTGAGCATTTATTTCCATCAGAGAAATTGCAGTTCTGATAGGACTTAGCGGGGTTGTTTATTTATAGATGATAATAATGACAAACAAATCTTTACTCACTGCACTGTGCAAGCTCAGCAGCAACTCCTAGACATAGTAAACTTATGCTATCTGCTCAATAAATATAGCTCTTGTGTGGTGCATTTTCATTAAATGATTCTAATAAGACTGAAAAAGTTCCTTGGTCCATATTATCAATAGTTCTTTGCTTCCGATCACACATATGACATATGTTATATCAGATGCTTGATTCTGTACTGAAATATCAGACGGTGATTTTTGCATACTGTAGCTGATTATAGTAACTTTTTAGTATCTGTTAGTAAATATTAACCTTTTATAATTCTTTACTTTCTCTATATTTGATTTATATATTAGTTATTCTTTAGAATTTTTAGGGTACTAACAAAGTGTATGTTGAATTCTATGGCCCAGAACATTGGTCCTTGACCAATAAGTAACCCTATTCAGGAATTCTATGTATTGGACAGCATTTAATTTTCTTGGGCACCTCTGTGTCCATAGAACTCCAGATAGTCTATGAGAACATTTTCTTAATATTATGTATGTTATATATTTAATATTAAGGGACAACTTATATCTATCTAGCTAATCTATCTAGCTTACTTAAGCCTATATAAACCTTGGAAACTGATAAGGGATCATTGTTACAGCAGATAAGAAAGAATAATTATGGAAGAATAAAGACTGACTAAAATATATTATCACGTCAGTCCTCTCAGTTGTAAATAATGATGGCTTCACATACAAATCAGGGAAACTGAGAATCTATAGAAATGACATCAAAATATGTTTCTTTTAGCAAAAGAGGTTTTTTTACCCTGGCTTGCCAGAACCCACAACTACCATTAAGAGAATTCACTATACCCGCTCCAAGCAGCTGCGTGGACTGTTGTGGAGAGGGACTTACAGGCTGTCACTGACCTATCCAATGCAATGCATCCGAGTCACAGCATCAAGATGTTAAAGGGCTTATTTTTTCACCCACTCACTTCCCTGGTCCTTCTCGCATAAACAGAGAACAGCAATAACCAAAGTCCAAAGGTGCAAACAATTTTATGTTTATTGGGGTGAAATTCCAGCAAGCAATGATTCCAATCTCCTTCCTCAGTGTCCCCCTTCCTAGCTCTGACACCACAGAGCCTTGCCTGTGTCCCTGTTCCCATTCCCTGTTCCCATTCCCCCCCCAGCAAAATTTTATTCCAATTCTCCCACTCCCATTTCCTGTCCCTATTCCCCACCTTACTTCTTGATTAACTGCAGACTATACAGTAAAACTTGAGTTCTGCTTAGCTATACCTTAACCAATCATTTTACTAAAATTTAACTAACCAATCCTAACATATTGTAACATGATTCTCTAACCAATTATATCCCACCACCTTAATTGGTTTACACCCAACAAAATCAATTATACAGCAGACAGAAACAGTTACAGAAGCAGACAAACAAACAATAGGGAAATGGGAACTACAGTAATAAAACAACAACAAAAAATAAAAAAAATCACATCCCAGCTATTAATAAGTAAATTCTAGCCAAACAAAATGCTATTAAACTAAGTTTCCTTTTAAGTCTTCTAGGCTGTTCCCTTTGTCTGGAGGTAATAGGCATTCTCAAAACAAAACTGTATTCTTAACAGCCCAATAGCACCTTATTTTAATGTGACTAGTTTAAAATGTAAAAATGTAACCATAGACTTCCCAGCTTATTACTGCTTTTGCTGCTTAGCTGAAGGCCTTAGCCTAAAAACAGGGCCTCAAACTGTCACAGTAAAAAAAAGGCCCTTAAACAGGCAAACAGTAATTTTAATTCTTTCTTTTATACCTCTATAACTAGCTAAGTAATAAAAATATACTAAAATTCTTAAAGTATAGGCCTTTGCAAACAGGCCTAAATATCTATATCCTAACAACTGGCATGGGAACTTAGTTGGAGAATGAACTCCACTGCATTCCTCCAAATACAGTGAAGGAGAGACACAAAGCCAGCTTTTGGTCTGACACAGAAGGTGGCAATGGTATCTATCCTTTCTGGATTCTGTATAATTCCGTACTAATCTATGCTTGATAATCTTTAATTAAATAATTCGAAATGAACCTGTTAATTGACAATCTTGAGTTGTAATTAACTCAGACATACCACAACCTGTAATCTGGTATGTTTTAGTGGAGTACTTTTTCTAAAATCACAGGCACTTGTACATATTTTCACAATAAGACCTGTGTAATGAGAAACTACTCCAGCATTCTAAATTATAAAATACTTTGGTTAATTTCACAGATTTCTGTTTGGAATTGATATTGCATTTTCAGAATTACCTCTGAAACAATTTATTTCTTTTATCATTATCCTTGGGCATATTAAATACAAATCTCCTATAAGAATTCTGAACATTTAAAATATGGCTTCTGACAGTATTTGACAGAGTAGTAAAATTTAATTAGGAGGTTTCTCTAACAAGGCTGTCTGAGACTCACAGTATTTCAAAGATTTCCACTTATATGTTATTTTCTAAAGATATTTGGAGCCAAATTCTGAATGTTTTAGTCATTTTGTCTAGTACTTTACTCTGAGAGAGTCCCCTAGATTTCTATTCATGGAATAAAAATGTCATAATCTGACCATTAATGAAAGTCAGTGTTGGTTTTGCCAAAGGGCATTCAAAATTCTAACCTATACAATCCTTATTTCAGGTCAAGAAGTTACATTTGAATTTATTTATTTCACAGTTAAGATAACCTTTATTTTAACAAGAAGGCCAGCAATGCTTATCTACCTCATCATTACAGCATCAATTTGTTATATTTTAAAATTATAAGAAACTAAATAAAGCAGGGTCTGAATGAACTCTCCCCTGACAGCTATCTGGGAGGGGGAGAGACTTCAGGAGTAAACTGTATTTACAGGAACACACCTACTCTGCTTAGATATCCAGCAGATAGAACGGTGTTGCTCAAAGCAGTCAATATTGGCTGGTGGTGGGTTACAAATCACTATATTACTGAATGCAGGGGGAATGAAATGCTGTTATTAATGTTGGTGTGTCTTTGTTGTTGTTTTTAAAGGGGAACATAACTGTGCTTAACCTGTCCAAAATGAGGGGGTCACCCTCAGCTGAAAGGACCTCATTAAACCAGGGGCTCGAATGAGAGACCCTGTGAAAGTAACAAGAGTAGAGACAGGTGTCCCAGCCAGGAGATGTGGACTTTTCCTAAGGGTCCCTGGTCAGATTTAGCTTGTTCCTCCCCTTGTTCAAAGATAGAGCTAAATAGGCTTTATTGGGAGTCTTTTGTTATGTTAAGTACTCAGTGAGAGCTGAAATAACCTGTGGTAGGACAGTGTTTCTGCCCAGCTTGCTGAAAGCTAAAAATCACTATGAGACTGACCTACAGAGGTCATAGCAGAGAGGCAGGTGGCAGCTGGAGGTGACTGACAGGTGGCCAGCGAAAGTGGCAAGCAGTTGGCTGGCAGGGCAGCCAGGTGGCGAGGAGCAGTGGCTGGTGAGGCGACCAGCCAGAGCAAGTGCTTAGATGGCAGAGCAAGCCAGGTGTCTTCTTCTCCAGGTGGGAGGTGAACTCACACAGATGCACTTCTGAACCATGGATCCTCCTGACCAAGGACAACTGTGTGTGAGGTATGGTCAGGGGGCAGAAAGGGGCACAGAAAAGGAACTTTTGATTGTAGAACTCAAGAACATGAATCAGAAGTCACTTACACACTCTGGGATGGGTGTCCTGCTCACAGTTTTAGGTTTATGAATGCCTACTTATGACATTTTCCCTAATTAATGTCAGGTGACTTCTCTTCTTTCATTAAAAGTTTCTTTTTTACACTCAGACTCTGTGCTTGCAAAAGGGGGAAGGACTGTCTCTCAGAGGTGCCCGGGGGTGATGTGTAATTTTCCCAGGTTACTGGGTGGGAGCTCAAGCCAGTTCTGTGTTGTATTGTTGAAAAGAAACCCCCAGATATTGAACCTGGCACTGGTTGCTGCTGGTTACATAAGCAATGTTTTAAGTTTTAACCATTTTCCATCTTTCGCATCACTTTTTCCCTGTTCCTAATCTGTCTGTTACAGCCTGTTTACTCTTATTTTTAAGTACAAAGTAGAATTTGTCTTGACTTCAGTGTGAGAACTGGGACATTCAAATCTACATTCCTTTAAGGTTCTGAGTGCCCCCTGTGAAGGGAAGCCATACAATCCCCATAGAAATTGCTGGGAGTTGTGACCACTTAAAATCCAGCAGGAGATGCTCAGCACCTCACAGGAGCAGGCCTTTAAATTGCAATCTTTTGGGGAAGAAGGTTGTAACCGAAATTTTGATCTTGGTGCTCAAAGGTAGATGCTTATTTATGGAATTAGCAACCTCAGTCAGTGACTGGATTTCTAGCAGCAATTAACACTCACAGATCTTATTGAAGTCAGCAGGTGATGAGGCACTCTGATAATCATAGCCCTTTTATATGAAACCATAATATGGGTTTAGGTGCCTTACCTTAGGTGCCCAGTTTTAAAAATTGTGGTCTCATTTTGTGTCTTATACAGCTGCAAGTGCACTTGGCAATAAATATTTTATAATAATAAATAGGCATTAGGCAGAATTAATGCAAGATCTATAGATGCACACAAAGAGACTAACAAACTAGGCTGTTGCAAGACAGTTGTTTATTCAAAAGTAAAATGTAAGAATATGTGCCAACGTTATGCAAGATGCAGAAGATATGTGGGGCCTGATCTGCTTCACTGCGTTAGTTTAATTCATGAGGTGGGAATTATACCAGCCAAAAGAAGTTGATGAGATCTTCTTGGGACTTCACTTGCCGCTAAGGTTACTGGATAATCTCTATACACTATAGTCCTAATTATAAAAAAAAAGCTAATCAACTGACCTAGTTGCCGAAAAGAATAGAGGAAAAGGAACATTTCTGAGGAAAAGTTGAATGATTTTTTTGGCATGACTGTATATCAACTGATGCAATAAGTTATTTTACTATAGATATAGTACAATTTACCTCTATCAGTACTGGATGAAGTGTTTTCCACCTTAGAAGAAAATGAAAATTGTCAGTGCCAAAGAAAAGGAAATAAAATATGCTCTTAAATTATGTTGCACAGAAAAATGGAATAGATTGCCAAAAAATCTCCAGGGAGGAAATTTTATTATTTACATATGTAAATGCAACAAAATAACGATGCCCTATCCTTCTGTAATTTTAATGAAGAAGCTTTTCTATAACATCAGGACTCATAAGTGTTTTTTTTGGTTTTTTTTTATTTACAGCATGAACATAGGATATCATTCTGGTAAAAATAAGGGTGCCAATTTTAAGCCACAGTTGTTATGGTTATTTTACTACAAATTAAAAATAAACCATTATTTTGTTTTGTATATAGCCACAATACTAGAATAACTATCAAGTTCTTATCTATATGTGACTAATCAGAATTAACAAAAAGGAGTGATCTGATGTCTTTGTATCTCTTCTGATTCCTAGCTGGGGAATCTGAGTGTTTCATCATTTGCAAAACTGCTAACTATGATATGTAACCTATTGCTTAAATCAGCCTCCATACCAGATGACTGCAGGATAGATAATGTGACGCCAGTTTTTCAAAAAGTCTCCAGAGGTGATATTGGCAATTTCAGACCAGTAAGCCTAAATGCAGTCTGAGGCAAATTATTTGAAATGATGGCAAAACGCAGAATTATCAGACACATAGATGAATATGATATGTTTGGAAAGTGTTAACTCAATTTTTGTAAAGGGAAATCATGCCTCACCAATCTATTAGAATTCTTTGAGAGGCTCCACAAATATGTGGACAAAGGTAATTCAGTGGATATAGCGTACTTGGACTTTTAGAAAGCCTTTGACAAGGTCCCTCACCAAAGGCTCTTAAGAAAGTAAGTTGTCATCGGATAAGAGGGAAGGTCCTCCCATGGATCAGTAATGGGTTAAAAGATGGGGGTGGGGATGAGTAGGAATAAATGGTCAGTTTTCACAGTGGAATGAGTTAAGTAGCAGGTCTCCCAAGAATCTGTACCGGGACCTATGCTATTCAACATATTCATAAATGGTCTGGAAAAAAGGAGAAAATATTAAGGTGGCAAAGTCCGCAGACAATACAAAATTACTCAATATAGTTAAGTCCAAAGCAAACTGTGAAGAGTTACAAAGGGGTCTCACAAAACTAGGTGACAGGCAACAAAATGGCAGATGAAACTCAGTGTTAATAAGTACAAAGAATTGGTATTATGTTTTCCAACATGCAGCTATACATTGCTAAATTAACTGTTACCTGTCAAGAAAGAGATCTTGGAGTTATTGTGGATAGTTCTCTGAAAACACCTGTTAAATATGCAGAAAAGGATAAAAAAGCTAACAGATTATTAAGAACCAATAGGCTAGAGAAAGATAATAAGATAAAAAATCTCATAATGTCACTATATAAATCCATGATAAAACTCACACCCTGAAAACTGTAAGCAGTTCTGGGTGCCCCCTCTCAAAACAAATATATTTGAATTGGAAAAAAGTACAGAGGAAGCCAGCAAAAACTATTACGGTTATGGAACAGCTTCCATATGATGAAAGATTAAAAAGACTGGACTGTTCAGCCTGGAAAGGAGAAGACTAGGAGGAGATATGATGGAGATCTATAAAATCATGAATGGATGGAGAATGTGAATAATGAAGTATTATTTATCCCTTCGCATAACACACAAATAATGGGGTCATCTAATGAAATTAATAGGCAGCAGGTTTTAAACAATCATAAGGAAGTACTTCTTCACAAGCAGCAAAGAGTCCTGTGGCACCTTATAGACTAACAGACGTATTGAAGCGTGAGCTTTCGTGGGTGAATACCCACTTCGTCGGATGCATGTAGTGGAAATTTCCAGAGGCAGGTATACATGTGAAAGCAAGAATCAGGCTAAAGATAACAAGGTTAGTTTGATTGAACTAACCTTGTTATCTTTAGCCTGATTCTTGCTCTCACATATATACCTGCCTCTGGAAATTTCCACTACATGCATCCGACGAAGTGGGTATTCACCCACGAAAGCTCACTCTTCAATACGTCTGTTACTCTATAAGGTGCCACAGGACTCTTTGCTACTTTTACAGATCCAGACTAACATGGCTATCCCTCTGATTCTTCTTCACACAACCCACAACCAATCTGTGGAACTCATTGCCAAGGGGTGTGGTGAAGTCCAGAAGTATAACTTGGTTCAACACATAATTAGGTAAGTCCATGGAGGATAGGTCTGTCAATGGCTATTAGACAAAATGGTTAGGGACACAACCCCATTCTTTGGCTGTCCTTAAACTTCTGACTGCCAGAAGCTGAGACTGGACAACTGTGAGTGGATAACTCAATAATTGCCCCTGTCTGTTCACTGTCTCTGAAGCATCTGACACTGACCATTATCGTAAAACAGGATAGTGGGCTAGATGGACCATTGGTCTGACCTAATATTACGTTTCTTATGTTATCATCATGACACCTTGCCTATATTAGAATCACATTCTGACAACTATTAATATTCTGTGCCCCTTGGGGCAAATAGAATCTTTCTGAAGGTTTGGTTAAAGGTTACTGATGTCTAAAAAAGACCTAGTTCTTCCCACCTTACACACATTGTCTAGTGCCTTACCATGCAAGCAATCCCTTTGAAATGAATGGGACTATTGGTCAACATTTGTTGAAGGGGGCAGGAGAAACTAGCCCCAATAGTTAACCATTTTGTAATAGAATTTATTTTCTTGCCTTTTTTGGTAAAATAAGGATATTTAATATATTTTTCCCTTTCACATTGCAGTGACCTTTTTATTACACTAGTACAAGTTAACATTTGAACTTTAAAGTTTATTGTCAGGATTTTGTCAGTTTGTTTCTATCTTACATGTATTTTGTCTATTAGTGAGTCATTCCTAGCATATTCTCTAAACTCCTGTTGACTTCACTGGGGATCTGATGTGTGAAATTAATGTCAGATTAAGATCAGAGTTTGATTTATAATTAGGGAAGACTGAAGTGAGGGGGATAAAGTTTTTAATCCCATACAAACAAGTGTCCACAACTTGAGCTGAACCTTTTGAGCTTTAAAATTTTTCCCCTCTCCCAAGTCATGTAGGCATAGGACTGGGAATGGACCTCCTGGGTCATTAAGTTTAGCCTTCTGACACCCCAGGTAATGCCATTATATAATCATGTTTAAAAACTTATGAAGAGCCTTCTTAAAATTAGTTAGATCATTTTCCCCGCTACTCATTTTGGATGACTTTTCTAGATCCTCACTCCTCCTTTTAATTTCCAGCATAAGTTTATTCATGACCAGTTCACATAAATTTGTTTTTGTGCAAACATTGTCCATTAGCTAAAATAGCTCTTCTCCCTCCCTCTTATTTTTATAGAGAATAATCATATCTTATAAAGATCTTATTAAATAAATAAATAAATAAATAAAATTCAATAATGCAGCTTTGTTAACATAACTCAAAGTATATAAAAGGAAATTATGGATTGAATAAGAACATTAACTTTGGGGATAATATACAGAACTTTATCTCTAGTTGTGCTAATTTGTTCTAGTAACATTTCTAGTGTATGCTTTTACTTCTGAAGATCCTTGGACTGCACCAGCTTACATCAAGTGTCAGGTATTTTGCTAGGCTAAGCAAGCCAAAATCTTTTAGTTTGATCATCCTAGTAGCCCTTCCCTACATAGCCAAGTTTGAATTTACCTGTCTTGAACCTGAGTGACCAGAATTGTACACAATATTATAGATGAGATGTTACCAGGACTGTATACAATGGCATTAATACTATTTTATCTCTAGTGGAAATACCTCACTTGCTATATTATAGGATCACATTTACCTTTTCATGGCTGAATCACATTGTGATCAATAAACAAACTCCAGTCTTTCTCCTCCTCTGTTGTTTCCAATTCATGACTCTAAGCTTTATAGCAGACTTTCTTATTAGTCCTTGAGTGCATCATCTTGCAAGTTACATTACTGCAATTTAGATTACTTCAGGTTATGTTCAGGGTAACTCTGGTGTAGTAGGAAAGACAAATGAAAGGACAAAGGACAGCGACAGGCAAAAAAGACAGATTGAGAAAAGGATGAAGAAGGGAAGATGGATGGAAAGTAATTTTTGAGGGAAGGATTGAAGAGTTTTGAGTACACATATATTTACTATTGTGAAATCCTTTATTCCTGTGCAAAGCAGATGAATAACTACAAAAGAGACAAAGCAGTGAAGAATCTGGATATTTTTGACTGGTCAGGATTTCTCTTGCTTCTCTCCATCCCCGAGCTAGAGAGTCAGTAATCTTACTCACTGTGACAAGGAAACTTAAAGGATGTCATATACCAGTAGAACCAACCAGCAGCTCTGTAAAGCATACACTAAAAACGTTACTAGAACAAATTAGCACAACTAGAGATAAAGTTCTGTATATTATCCCCAAAGTTAAAGTTCTTATTCAATCCATAATTTCCTTTTATATACTTTGAGTTATGTTAACGAAGCGGCATTATTTAATTTATTTCATTTATTTATTTATTTAATAAGATCTTTATAAAAACAATGATGTATATATTACCCAGGGTTTTTTTCTCAACTCAAAGCTCTTTACTCTTTGTCAGGAAATAAATCAATGGGTACACAGCATATCAAGCTGATAGATGGTTGGTGCAAGCAGCAGAGAACAAGAGGACTTTCACATACGACTTCCACTTTATTTAGTCTCAAGGACAAACACACATATGCAACAGGTTAGAGCTCCTCAAACAAATAGTTACCCCCAAAGTCGGAAGAGGTTGCCAGGTGATTCAGCAACAGATCTTAATGCATGGCCACCTTCTGGGCAAAAGGTAAGTTTTCCCAAGGCCCCCAAACTTGTGGAACTGAAGTGAGTGGCGTTGGAACCTGGTGTACAGAGTCTCAGCACTACTTGAGTTTGGGCTAGTTGCTGTAGAAGCTGAGCAGCATTGCAGCCCCAAGCACCAGGTTGTAATGCTACTTACTGCAGTTTTGCTCAGTCACCTCCCCTGTTCCCTGTCATGAAAGAGGGACAGCCAAGACAAACCCAAATGGTTCTGAGACCCTGTATGCCAGGCCATAACACTCAGAGCAATGAGCCCCGCCCATCTCTGTGTGATAGAAGCTGTCCTGCTGTGAGGAGAGCGCAGAATGGGCTTACTCTCTTTCCCAGGCACCAGTTTCAGGAATATTCATGGAACAGAATATTGGTATAATGGTCACACAATGAAAGTCTTGAACTCAAGTGTGAGCATACTCAACAGAAACTAGACTTCAAGAGTTCTGCTTATCCACTGAAGGAACATAGTTAGCCAACAAACACATTTGAGAATAGGCCATCTCCACCTGAATTGAATTGGCCTCATTACTACTGACTCCTCACTTGGTAAGGCAACTCCTATCTTTCATGTGTTGCAATATATATACTGCTTACTGTATTTTTCACTCCATGCATCTGATGAAGTAGATTTTAGCCCATGAAAGCTTATGTCCAAGTAAATTTGTTAGTCTCTAAGGTGCCACAAGGACTTCTCGTTGTTTTAGTAAAATAAGGAATCATTAACTCTTAATAGTAACTTGGTAGATGTGAATTAAAGATTCTATATACCTTGTATGCCAATTAATGCAAATGCCCACAAGTGGTATTAGTTAGATGTGAAATGAATGAACAGTGTAGTAAAACTGAATTGTATAATGTCTACTTAGAGTCCTATTTGTTATATTTTGTACAAATAACGTTCTAAACGAGAAATCTAGGATGCTGATAAGAAAATAAGTAAGAAAATAACCATGGGCACAGAATCCTGGGTATGAATCTGTGAATAAAAAAAAGGCAAATTCATGTCCACTATCTCTTTTATTGACTTTGGCACTCAGTGGTGGCATTACTACTCTAACAATTGTTTTTTGGTATAAAGTGCTCTAGCAACTTTTTTGCACTCTCTAATGCTCTTTGGAACATGCATTCCTTGTGAATAACAGAAACATATGGAAGAGATCATTTAGATTATCATATCCCTTTCCTTAACAAAGAACTGTTTCCTTTAGCATATATTCTATGATAATTATCCAGTCTCGTTGTAAGTGCATTAAAGAAAAAAATGAAGCAGACAGAGCAGAAGGTGAAGATGAAGGTTATATATGCTTCATATTTTTCTGGAATATATATATATATATGCAGTGGGCAGGAAGTCTGTCATATAGATATAGATATAGATATAGATATAGATATTTTCTTGAATGCACTTACAGTATATATAATCCATCATAAAATGTATGTCTGAATGATTATGTTATTTTAGGTATGGGACAGGATGAGTGAAGATATTGATTAGATGAGAGAAGCTGAGGAATCCCATTTGATGTCAACTGAAGGCAATCAAAATACAATGAATGCTTAACACTGGCTGCGGTTCACCGTTCCAGGACAATGGGGGCTGCGGGAAGTGGTGCGGGATGAGAGATGTGCTGGCCGCCACTTCCCACAGTCCCCATTGGCTGGGAACAGTGAATTGCGGCCAGTGAGAGCTGCAATCAACCGAACCTGCAGACGCTGCAGGTAAACAAACCATCCCGGCCAGCCAGCAGATCTCCCTGATGGGCTGCGTGCCAAAGTTTGATGATCTCTGATCTAAACCATGGAAAAAGATAAAGTGGCCCCAGTTCTCATCTCATACTGCGCATTTCCTAGTTTAGATAATGGCATAAGTTCACAAACTTTACAAGCTTGCGAACAATACCAAGCTGGAAGGAGTTGCAGGTGCTTTGGAGGATAGGATTAAAATTCAAAGTGATCTGGACAAACTGGAGAAATGTTCTGAGGTAAATAAGATGAAATTCAGCAAGGTCAAATGCAAAGTACTCCACTTAGGAACTTAAGCTCAGGAACTATGTGTGGGGTGCTGCAGCATCCCCAGGTGTTATGTGGGGTCCCGGCTGACAGCCCCATGACAGGGACTCCACTCCTGGCCCAATGCCCACCCCCAGCTGTGGCCCCAGCCTTGGCCCCCTTACCCTTGTGTGAGGGTCCCCACCTCCCAGAGATACAGCTCTGCTCCCGGTCCTAGCTCGGGGGTGGGGGGTGGACAAGGGTAAGGGGGCTGGCTTTCATCACCTTCACTATTAAAAGTGTTCAGGAGCCATTGCTTAAAAAGGGACAATCATACAAAATGGGAAATGACTGCCCATGAAGGAGTACAGTGGAAAGGGATCTGGGGGTCATAGTTGATCAAAAGCTAAATATGAGTCAATAGTGTAACACTATTGCAAAAAAGCAAACATCATTCTGGGATGTATTAGCAGGACTGTTGTAATCAAGACAAAAACGTAATTCTTGTGCTCTACTCCATGTTGATAAGGCCTTGAATGGAGTATTGTGTCCAGTTCTGGGTGCCACATTTCAGGAAATATATGGACAAATTGGAGAAAGTCCAGAGGAGAGAAAAAAATGATAAAAGTTCTAGAAAATAGAGGAATAAATGAAAAAAAAAGGAGTTGTTTAGTCAGGAAAAGACAAGATTGAGGGGTGAACATGGTAATATTTTTCAAGTACATAAAATTTGTTACAAGGAGGAGGGCAAAAAATTGTTCTTGTTAACCTCTGAAGATGGGACAAGAAACAATGGAATTAAATTGCAGCATGGGAGGTTTAGGTTGAACATTAGGAAAAACTTCCTAATTGTCAGGGTAAGCACTGGAACAAATTGCCTAGGGAGGTTGTGTAATCTCCATCATTGGAGGTTTTTAAGAACAGGTTAGACAAACACCTGTCAGGAGTATTCTGGTTATTATGTCATTCTGTGTGGTGTGCAGGGGACTGATCTAGATGGCCTCTTGAGGTCCCTTCCAGTCCTACACTTCTATGATTCTATGCATAATACGTGGTTTTAATTGTATCTTCTATTCTCTGCATACAACCTGACTTTACAATGGCCTTTCCATAAAATCCTGACAAAAAGTGCCCATGACTAGGTTGTTTGGTTTGGCCCAGACAATATTCTCCCCATAGGCCTAATTAAACCATTTCACTGTGATGAATCTATAGTTTAAAATATAGATACAAGCTTTTTAGAGGGAAAAATATCTTATCTGCTGGCCATCATTATAGATCTTAACTTATAGGCTTCTTCCCCAGAGTAATAGGGATAAACCACTAGCTGCAGAACATAATACTTTAAGTCCTTGCTGAAAACCATGGTTTTGTTTCATCTTTGGTTTTTTTGTCTTTTGTCTTCTTATCCTGAATTAGCTATTTTAAAAGCTTCAAATATATATAATATGAACCTCACCCATCAACAATATTAAGTACTATGGTGAAAAAGTAATTTTTCATTGAAAAAGTTGTCACTCTCACAGTTATAGTGAAAAGCTTGAAAATGTGATTGATAAAGGTTCAAAAACAGAAGGCAAATAAAAGTTCTATAATGTATTTTTTTAAAGTCTAATTGGACAAGATCCTGTGGACCCCTTATACTAAGCAGAAAGGCTGAGATGACATAAAAGGTCCTACTATCCACTGTTCTTTTGGGGGGAGAATTCTCTCTCACAGAAATTAAGACAGCCATAAAGCAGCCTTCTGAGGACCCCCTTGCAAGCCCTGACATAAGGAGTATATCAAGCATGGGCAAATAGCACATAGTGCTGCCAAGATCCTGGCAGCACTGCAGTACATAGACAGCCAAGGACAAGCCCCCATTGCTGTATAAAATAGAGGCCTTTGAGCAGACCAAACTTGGGACAACTTAAAGTGACCTTAGTCCCAGCCTCCCCTGGTCTGTGAGTTGTGTCTCTTAGAAGCACAGCACAGTGTTAAATCCTCATAGGCAGCAGTTTTAGGAAGAAATCACTGGAGACACAGAGAGCTGTAAACCTTGCAACCAGCCATTTAATGCTGAACTAACAAGAGCCAGCCAAAACTGGCTGGGCTATCCCCTAATAATCTAACTCAGTAGCCATAGCCATAACAAGATTCTATTACCATGACAACCAAATACACAAAGTATTCCTCCTCCTTAAATAAGTATATCCCCTAAATAAAACAAACACTAAACTAGAAAAGGAGGGTAGACTGCCTCCGTTCCCGGCTAAACCCCATGGATTTTTTTGCCCTGTAACTAGGGGTTCACCCTAGCTAAAGATCCAGCCACTGAAGAGGCCTTCTGTCTCTAGGTGGATTACAGCAGACTTCTGGTGTTGTTGCACCTGAAAGTGTCTTGGGCACGGGCCTGACAATGGGCTCAGGCTTAGTAGGGTGAATGGGTGAAGATGTGGTATCAGCTCATTCCAGGCAGAAGGTATCTCTGCCACCAGCAGTAATGGAGGGGAAAAGTCAGGAACAGGTGACTCTTGATTCGATGTCTCGTCGGAAGTGGTGAAGTCAGACAACTCAACTGAAGATTTGTCCTGAGGACTGGTATGACCTGGCAACAGCTGATCTACATGTCACACACCAGATGAGATCCTCTGCAGTCTGGACTGTGTAGAAAACAGGTCCTGTTTGAGTGATGACAGTGGCAGGGATCCATTTAGCTCCAGAAGTATAATTCTAAGCCAAAACCGGCTGTCCCAGGATAAAGGTTCGGTCTTTTCCTCTGGGTGCTGTCCTGATGACTTGAGCTTGCTGCTGACATTGCACAATTTGTCAGGGTTCAGAAGGTTTCAGCAGATCAAAGCAAGTGCGCAGCTGTCATCCCATCATTAGAAAGGCCGGGGATGCCTGGGTCGTAGCATGAGGTGTGTTTCTGTAGGAAAGTAAGAAGGTATCCAGACACTTTTGAATGGAGTGTTGTCCCCTTGCTGATTTCAAAGCATGTTTCGTTGTCTGCACAAATCTTTCAGCTAATCCATTAGTGGATGGATGATATGGTGCTGACGTGATGTGGTGTATCCCATTCGCCTTCATAAAATTTTGAAACTCCTGAGAGACGAACTGCGGTACGTTGTCGCTCACAAGTTGTTCTGGCAGACCAAAACGACTAACGGGTCCTCACAGTTTTTGGATAGTACTCTCTGCAGTAGTGGACTGCATTATAGAGACTTCTGACTATTTAGAATGGGCATCTACCACCATCAAGAACATACTTCCTTCCAGTGGGCCAGCAAAGTCAACATGAATATGTTGCCAAGGGTTTTCAGGCCAGTCCCATGGGTGTAGGGCTGCCCACTGGGGTGCATTCCTCACACCCTGACATGACATACAAGCTTTTGCCTTCTCTTCAATAGCATTGTCCAATCCAGGCCACCAAAAATAGCTTTGTGCAATTTCCTTCATGCGCACTATTCCACAGTGACCGGAATGTAGCTATTCTAACATCTGTGATATCAGTGGTGGTGGCATAATGACACATCTTCTCCACAACAAACAACCAGATTGGATCAATAACTCTATCCTCCTGGACATGTAGGTAACAAGGTTGGGTGAGACCAGAGTGGTCCGTCAAGATGTTCCATGCATCACCAGGTCCATAACTTGGTCAACTCGAGTTTCTTTCTTTACCTGAGTAGTGGTGATGGGTGTATTCTCTACCTGTTCAAAGTAAAAGATTTGCTTCTGTGCAATATCTTGACATTTGACTGGGAAAGGAAGCCTTGAGAGACCATCCGCATTGCCATGCAGTGGATTTCCGATACTTACCTCCATATGTGTGCTCAGAAAGCAACAATGCCCAGTGTTGCATACAACTAGCAGCTAACGGGGGAATACTTGTGTGGGGTGCAAAAATTGAAGTCAGTGGTTGATGGTCTGTTAGAAGAGAAAACTTCTGTTTGAACAGGTACTGATGAAATGTCTGAATTCCAAAAATGATTTGCAATGCCTCACGTTCGATTTAGGCATAGTTAGTTTCTGTTCTGCGTAGAGTGCATGAAGCAAAAGCAACAGGTCTCTCTTCTCCTGAAGGCATAATATGTGACACGACTGTACCAACTCCATAAGGGGATGCATCGCAGGCAAACTGTAGGGGTAAGGATGGATCAAAGTGTGTTAGAACTTCAGAATTTAGCAATGCATCCTTAGCTTTGTTAAATGCAACATCACAAGCTTCAGTCCACTTCCAGGCCTTGTTCTACCCAAGGAGTTTGTGAAGTAGTTTTAGCAGTGTGGCTAACTGTGAGATGAGCTTTCCATAATAGTTCAATAGTCCTAGAAATGAGCAAAGCTGGCTAACATTTCGAGGAGGGGAGCTCTACAATAGCTTTAACTTTTGCAGGGGCCTTACAAAGACCTGTAGCATCAATGATGTCTCCCAAATATTTAATAGAGGGCTGGAAGAATTCAAACTTGTCTTTGCGGACTCATAGGCCATACTCTTCCAGTCTTTGCAGGACAGCCTCTAAATTCTTTAGGTGATCCTTCTCATTCCTTCCAGTGACCAGGATATCATCCAGATAGCACTGAACTCCTGACAAGCCACACAAGATCTGGTCCATAGCCCTCTGGAACAGGGCGGGAGCAGACGTTATTCCGAAGGGTAGGCGACAGTATCGATAAAGCCTCTTATGGGAAAGGAAGCCTTGAGAGACCATCCGCATTGCTGTGAAGAGTGGATTTCCGATATTTGATTTCATATGTGTGAGCTGAAAGTAACAATGCCCAACGTTGCATATGACTAGCAGCTAATGGGGGAATGCCTGTGTAGGGTCCAAAAATTGATGTCAGAGGTCTATGGTCTGTGGGAAGAGTAAACTTCCGCCCAAACAGGTACTGATGAAACTTCCGAATTCCAAAAACAATTCCTAATGCCTCACATTCGATTTGGGCGTAGTTAGTTTCTGTTTTGCTTAGAGTGCGTGAAGCAAAAGCAATAGGTCTCTCTTCTCCCAAAGGCATAATGTGTGACACGACTGCTTCCACTCTATAAGGGGAGGCATCGCAGGCCAATTGTAGGGGAAAGGATGGATCAAAGTTCATTAGAACTTCCGAATTTAGCAATGCATCCTTAGCTTTGTTAAATGCAACATCACAGGCTTCAGTCCACTTCCAGGCCTTGTTCTGCCCAAGGAGCTCGTGAAGTGGTTTTAGCAGTGTGGCTAACTGTGAGATGAACTTTCCATAATAGTTCAGTAGTCCTAGAAACCAGAGCAGCTGGCTTACATTTCAAGGTGGGTGAGCCTCCACAATAGCTTTAACTTTTGCAGGGGCCTTATGAAGACCTATAGAATCAATGATGTGTCCCAAATATTCAACAGAGGGCTTGAAGAATTCACACGTGTCTTTGCGAACTCGTAGGCCATACTCTTCCAGTCTTTGTAGGGTAGCCTCTAAATTCTTTAAGTGATCCTCTTCATTCCTTCCAGTGACCAGGATATCATCCAGATAGCACTGAACTCCTGACAAACCACACAAGATCTGGTCCATAGCCCTCTGGAACCGGGCGGGAGCAGACGTTATTCCGAAGGGTAGGCAACAGTATCTATAAAGTCTCTTATTGGTCACAATAGTCAACAGCTCTTGGGACTTTTCTCGATGTGCATCTGTAAATATGCTTGACTCAGATCAATCTTACTGAACTTTTGTCCCACAGCCAGGCCTGCGAAGAGGTCATCGATGCGGGGAAGTGGGTATTGCTCTGCACACAACACTGTGTTGACAGTGACTTTAAAATCACCACAAATCCGGAGAGAGCCATCTTTCTTCACTATTGGAATGATAGGAGTGGCCCATGGGCTATGGGTGACTGGTATTAGGACTCCATTGGTGACCAGGCGCTCCAGGTCTGCTTCAACTTTTGGCCTGATGGCATATGGCACAGTTCGGTCTTTCAGATAGTTTGGTGGACTGTCAGGTTTAATGTTCAATGTCACAGTGATTCCCTTCATACTTCCCAAATCCTCTCCAAAAACAGCAGCATATTTCCTTAGTATTGGGGTTAGACTGGTTTCTTCTTTAGTCATTCGGTGCACTTCTGCCCAGTTCAGCTGAATCTTCCCAAGCCAAGACCAACCCATTAAGGCTGGGTTGTTAACTCTCACCACAAACAGTGGCAATTTAGCAGCCTGTCCATTGAGCTCCACCTTAACATCAATAGTGCCCAACATGAGCACAGCTTCTCCCGTATACATCTTCAGAACAGTTTTTGTTGCCTTAAGCGGAAGATGCTGTAGCTTTTCTTTATACACAGTCTCGGAGACCAGCGAGATGGCTGCACCGGTGTCCAGTTCCATGCATATAGGTTTGCCATCCAACAACGGGGTTACCCAGTATTCATGTAAGCCCACTGCCAAAGACAAAACATGCAGTGGTACTTCCTCTTGCGATCAGGTGTCACCTTGATCATCCTGGGTCTACTCTACGGTATGCAGGGTTCCTCTTTTTGTCCGCCAGACCACAGGCCTCTTTTTCTTTTGTTTACAGGCACACTCAATGTGTCCTTTTTTGCCACAGTGTCGACACACCAGGTCCTTACACCAGCATTCTGATGCCTGGTGACCTGGCTTACCACAGTGGTAACATTCCTGACTCTGCACAGTTTTGTGGGTAGGTTCTTGTGACACTTTTTGCACCCTAGGGGATGCACCGATGTACTGCGCCTCCCTTGTAGCCAATTCCATGGAGACAGCAATATCAACAGCCTTCTGTAACGTAAGCTGAGCCTCTGTCAGTAGGCGCTTCCGTATAGCTTCACTGTACAGGCCATATACTAACCTGTCACTCAGGGCATCATTTAACATCTCTTTAAATTCACAGTGTTCTGCTACCTTTTTTAAAATTGCTACAAATTGTACAACTGTTTCATCTTCTTTTTGGTCTCTTTTGTGGAACTGATATCTTTCAGCAATTACCAGTGGTTTTGGGGAAAAATGAGACCCCAGGACTTCCACAATGTCACTGTAAGATTTAGTCTCAGGCTTATCAGGGTGTAGTAAGCTTCGTAGCAGGGAGTAGGTTTTAGCCCCTACAATACTTAAGAATATTGGCACCTTCTTCACTTCTGTAATGTCATTTGCAATAACAAAAAGCTTAAAACGCTCAGTATACACATGCCATTGCACTATATTCTCATCAAAAGATTCTAGTGGCCTGGTCAGAGTAGTCATGATTTTTAGTTTCACTTTCACAATCAGTGCAAATAAGCAGTTTTTTTGTTTGTTTGTTCTTTACCTTGACTTCTACTTCCTTCTGTTACTGGAGCAGCACCAGAATCCCATCTATCGTCGCCACTTGTTATATCCTTGGGGGCAACCAGTTTAGGAAGAAATTCCTTGAGGCCACACAGCAGACAGCTAACAAAACTACCAGTTATTTACAGACACAGAGCTCACCTAACTGGCAGAAACTGGCTGGGCTATCCCCTAATAATCTAACTCAGTTGCCATAGGAACAAAAAACGTGACAACCAAATACACAACATCCAATATCAGCAGCCTTCTGCAAGGTAAGCTGAGCCTCTATCAATAAGCACTTCCATATAGCTTCACTGTGCAGGCCACACACTAATCTGTCACGTAGGGCATCATTTAGTATCTCCTTAAATTCACCGTATTCTGTAAGCTTTCAAAGTTGCTACAAATTGTACAGAAAAATGGGACCCCACAATTTCCGCAATGTCACTGTAAGATTTGGTCTCTGGCTTAACGGTGTAGTAAGCTTCGTAGCAGGGAGTAGGTTTTAGCCCCTACAATAATTAAGAATATTGGCACCTTCTTCACTTCTGTAATGTCATTTGCAATAACAGAAAGCTCAAAATGCTCAGTATATACAGACCATTGCACTATAGTCTCCTCAAGAGGTTCCATTGACCCTGTATGTATATGGTTTTAGTTTCAGTTTGCACAGTCAGTGCCAACAAGCCATTTCTCACCCCATTCCAACAGCAAAAAGGTGTTTTGGTTTTTTTTTTTTTTTTTTTTTTTGTACCTTGACTTCTTCTTCCTTCTGTTGCTGGGGCAGCACAGACATCCCACCCTCATCACCACGTTGTTATATCCCTGGGGTCAGCAGTTTTAGGAAGAAATCACTGGAGACACAGGGAGCTGTAAACCTTGCAACCAGCCATATATTGCCACACACTGAACTAACAAGAACCAGCCAAAACTGGCTGGGCTAGCCCCATATAATCTAATTCAGCTGCAGTAGCAACAACAAGATTCTATTACCACAACAACCAAATCCACAACACCCAGACTCTCACCCATGATTATTGAATCATGATTGCGGGAGCGGGGGGGACGACATGATTTTTGAGCTGGCAATGTCAGTTGCATCAAATGAATGTAGCAATTAGAAATAAGGCACAGGAGAAAAAAAATTATGGTATATTGTCCTTGTCAATTGACTGCACTGTGGGACATGTTGCCAATCCAATATCTTTCAAAAAAGAACTGTAGCTATTCTTATATATTTACTATTCCAACTTTAATTTTTTTACTTAAGTTATAAATTTAAATACAATGTGATTATATTAAAATTTATGTATTTAAGTTGTTTAGTAGCAGGACATGTCACAAGACAGTAAAGGCTCTGGCTTTCAAAGCAATCTGCATCACTCATTTGTTTCCTGTTTGCTGACTATCATAATACTGTCACTGAAACAAAGTGATGATTAGTCTGTTCTTGGGACATGTAAATCTAAACTTGGCCAAACGCTAAAAATTAGAGAACTAGTCCTTCATTGTTTTGGGCATGGAAATGGATAGGATGACCCAGTAAGTCTTTCCCATCTAACTTATGGCTTTCATAAATGCACACAAGTTCAGTCTCTTGCCTCACAAGAGCACTTCTATGCTTTAAACTTTTCAAGAATTTTCCCCCTTTGAGATTAGATTTCTGATTCACCGACAAGTAGAACATTAATAGATATGGAAAGCTCAGGAAGAAGGAAAAACTGCTTCTTTTCCCATAGTATGATGATCCAACAGTCTCCTAAAATCTAGGGATAAATCCTACAGCCCCATTCAGATAACACTGGTCTACAATTTTTGATAAGTCATCTGCTTCAGAGAGAAAATGTGACATTTATTATGTATTTTGATGTGCTGAATTGAAATATGACAATTAAAACAACTGATTGGCTACTGTTTCTAAGATATTTAAGTTTTTACATTTTAAGTCTATGTATATTGTTTAGATAGTAGAGTTTTAATCATAAATTGTAAACCTAGGTCTTTTCATGTGTTTATGGTTGCTTTACATGATGATATTTCACCTGTCCTGTTTATGTAACACTTTAAAAATCAGCAAAAGGGTTATATAAATAAAATTTATTATAAAACAAAAGGCAAAAAAATATTATGTACATAATTTAGTCCTATTCAATGTCTACTCGGTGCTTCTTGGCTTGTCTCTTGTATTCATTCAATGGAGCATCTCTAGTCACTGTCCAGCAATAGTCTGCAAGCATTGATGGGCTCCATTTGCCCTGATAGCCTGCCAGGAGATTCCACTGCTGTTGTCTGGAGCCCAACAGCTCTGCCTTACTCTTGGGTAGTTCCAAATCCCTGACAAGGTCATTCAGTTCACCTTGTATTAGGAGGTGTGGTTCAGAGGAGGAAGATGGGAGAAAATGTGGGTCCTGTGACATTGATGGTTCAGGACCAGAAGTTTCATCCTCTTCCTCTTCCTCATCTGACTCAAGTGAGAATGATTCTGGTGCATCAGGAACCGGCAGTCCTTCTCCGTGGGGTATTGGGCGTATAGCTGATGGAATGTTTGGATAATGCACAGTCCACTTTTTCTTCTTTGACACACCTTTCCCAACTGGAGGCACCATGCAGAAGTAATAATTGCTGGTATGATCTGTTGGCTCTCTCCAAATCATTGGCACTTCAAAAGGCATAGATTTCCTTTTCCTGTTCAACCACTGGTGAAGATTTGTTGCACAAGTGTTGCAGCATATGTGTGGGGCCCACCTCTTGTCCTGATCTCCAATTTTGCAGCCAAAATAAAGGGGATAGGCTTTCTTAACCAGAGTGGTTATACTACGCTTTTGTGATGCAAAAGTCACTTCACCACAAACATAGCAGAAGTTATCTGCACTCTTCACACAAGTACGAGGCATCTCTGCTCACTTTGGCTAAACAGAAATGTGTCCCTTTGCAAAATCAAACACTGACAAATAAGAGAGCACGACACTGTATGATTTCTAGAGCTGATATAGGGCAATTTGTTCAGCAGAGTGATGTAAGCTTCATTATGATTGCATCATCTATGACTTCTAGGAATAACATGATGCAATTCATATCATGTATGATGCAATACCAGCTTCAGATTGCATCATTCATTGTTTTGCCTCAAAAGCAAGTACTGTCCAAACCCAGTCATAGATTTATTCATCGATCCAGTCAAAGATATATTTTAGTCATTTCTGGTTTAAATTGAGATCCTTTCCCTTTATAACTCACTTATCCTCCGCCATTCCCAAGTCAAGGGTCGTATATACTGACCCAATAGCATATCTTGAAAACTAGAGTCAATCAACAATTTTAAGCATCATTTTTGTTCTCAGTGACCCAGAATTAGTAAAGTTGGACTACATTTATTTCAGAAGCATTTTGGTTGTAGAGCAGTGTAACCTACCCCCTCAACGAGGGCCCTCCTCATTGGTCTTACTCATCCAGTGGAGGTCAGGCTGGTACAATACGTAGTACACTCTGGCTGCTCGGTTTCCCACTATTTGGGGACTGGACCTCAGTTCTTTGTAAAAGAAAAAAGAAGAAAGAAAGAAGAAATCTAATTAAGGGCCAAGTTCTGCTCTGAATAATTATGTAAAATTACCACTGGACATCCAGGGGAGATTATAAATCCATGAGTAGTTAAATAGAAAATGTGCTAGTATGGCCAGAGGAATGTTGGGAATGAAAAGTGTGATACAAATTTGAATCAGAGTATTTTCCATTCAGGAAATTTACAGAGCTGCATAAATACAAGTAAAATGTTACTTTTCTAATGCTTCAGTGGAAGAATTAAATTAAAGAAACCATCCTGCATATTAAAATACTAGGGGGAAATCAAAGGTTACTTTATGGATATCAAGATTGGAATGGATTTTGGAAATCAGTATGCCTATCACTTTAGTGTCATTCTCCAGAAACTCTTCACAGCACACATTAATCAAAAGTGATCTCAATATGCTCATATAAAAAAGAACATTTACACCTCAAATGAGTTACTATTTAGGAAGGAGCATGTAATAATCTCTATATATTATGAAACAAAGCACTTCTTTTAAAAAAATGCCTCTCTGTATTTTTGTTATCACTGTACAAAGTTAGCTTAGTTACCATGACATAGTAACCAGTACATATTGCATTAAATGAGGGCTGTCAAGCGATTAACAAAATATTCAAAATTAATCGCACAATTTAAAAAATTAACTGTGATTAATCACACAATTAATCGCACTGCTAAACAATAATTAAATATCATTTATTTAAATATTTTAGGATTTTTTTACATTTTCAAATATATTGAAGTCAATTACAACACAGAATACAAAGTGTACAGTGCTCAATTTATATTTATTTTTATTACAAGTATTTGCACTGTAAATAAACAAAAGAAATAGTATTTTTCAATTCACCTAATACAAGTACCGTCATGCAATCTCTATCATGAAAGTTGAACTCACAAATGTAAAATTATGTACAAAAACAATGTGTTCAAAAATAAAACAATGTACAATTTTAAAGCCTGCAAGTCCACCCAGTCCTACTTCTTGTCTAGCCAATTGCTTAGACAAACAAGTTTGTTTACATTTGTAGGAGATAATGCTGCCCGCATTTTGTTTACAATATCACCTGAAAGTGAGAACAGACATTCTCATGTCACTATTGTAGCTGGCATCATAATATATTTATGTTCCAGATGGGCTAAAGATTCATATGTCCCTTCATGCTTCAACCATCATTCCAGGGGACATGCATCCATGCTGATGATGAGTTCTGCTCAACAACAATATAAAGCAGTGTGGACTGATGCATGTTCATTTTTATTATCTGAGTCAGATGCTACCAGCAGGTTGATTTTTTTGGGGGGAGGAGGTGGTTGGGTTCTGAAGTTTCCGCTTCAGAATGTTCCTCTTTTAAGACTTCTGAAAGCATGCTCCACATCTCGTCCCCCTCATTTTTTGGAAAACACTTCAGATTCTTAAACCTTGGGTGGAGTGTTGTAGTTATCTTTAGAAATCTCACATTGGTAACTTCTTTCCATTTTGTAAATCTGCAGCAAAAGTGTTCTTAAAATGAACAACACGTGCTGGGTCATCATCCAAGACTGCTACAACATGAAATATATGACAGAATGCAGATAAAACAGAGCATAGTGATCTTCAGAATAGACACTCTTTCCTGTATTTTCTCAATATCAACAATATCATCTCATTGCACTAAGGTACTCTTCTCATTAGTTCAATACCAGCCATTCTTTTTAATCTCTTCCATGTGAACTGTTTACAGGATACATTCATCTTATGTTCTTTCCTCATTACCCTCTACCAACCACAGAGAACCATAGACTTGAGATTGTATCCACGTCTCCTTTACATCCCGTCATACTCTGCTAAAGAGCTATGGAAATAAGTTCAAGTATAATTGTAGCAGTGTAATTCTTTAGTTTCACTTTGTGTTAGCAAGATCATGAACTGAATTTAAAGTAGTGGACTTATATGTAAACATTCCAACTAGAATCTCATTTCTCAAAGAATTGTTGCAATATTGAACAAGCTACAGAGACAGTCAACTGAAATCAGTGTAAAAGAGCTCTAGAGTGAGAATCATTCTGAGGGACAGAAACTGTCTAGCATCAGCAATATTTGCAGGTTTAGTTTTATTCAGTTGATATAATTTAAGTAAAAGTGTCCCAGGGTTAATTGAACAAGGCTCAACAGGCCATGTATGTATTAGTCTTTTCCTGTTACTATGGTCCTGTTTTTATACTTCTTGTCTCTGAAAAGAACAACAATCTTCATTCACACTTTCTACTTCTTCATTGTAAATTATAGTTTCTACTAGTGGTCTCTTCAAGATTCTGTTTCATTCTTACCTCACATCTCCTTTCTCTTGCTCCATCCAAAATTTCATTTCTGCTTTGTTGTCCCATAATATTGCTCCTCAAATAGGAAAAACTTGTGAGGGCCACGGAATATCTAGCTGAGTTTTCAATAACAGCCCTTAACCCTAGAATAATATGAATAGTCCCATCAGTAAGTTTCTCATATCTCCAGCTCCTTTTTGTGTATAAAGGACCTCAGTGAGGAACCCTGTTCCTTATTCATTTACATGTGTTTTTCCCCTTGCCTACCTCAACACAAAAGAAACAGCCAATCATAGTTTGATCTTGACCACATAAGTTTGAGCTCTGCTGTCAGTTACAGCAGTGCAATCCTAGTGAATTCACTAAAGCTCATATCCTACATCTGACAATATAGAATCAGGCCATGATATGGATGATTTCCAGCTGTCAATGAATGGTGGGCAGAATCCATTCTCATCCTGATGAGCTTCTGTAATATTTGAGACTGCTGACCATGAGATACTGCTGTCCCACCTGAAAGAAATGGCATTTCCCTGGAATGTACTAAATAGTTTGAGACCTTCCTGGAGGGACACACTCAAAGAAGACTGATGGGAAATTGTACCTCCAACACCAGACTCCTCACTTGGAATCTCAGTTCTGTTTCTGGTCCTATCAAATGAACTGGTCAGTCAACATGGACTCAGATGCCAGCAATATGATAATGACTCACAGCTCTACTTATACTTCACCACATAAGGCCATACCACTACCACCCAGATAACCCAGTGCTTTGAGAAAAAAAATCACTGCATGGATTGCAGCTGGTTTAAGCCAGAGCTGAGGAAGAGGAAAGTTATGATGGACAAGCATTTTGAGAATTTTTCAGCCATGATGTAGTTTCCTTTGAAGGAAAGGGCACACTCACAATTTAAAAATTTCAATTTGTATTTTAAGAGTTCTTTTGAGTTCTTCACTAAGTTTGTACATGGCAGTAACAAAAAGTAGTGCTTTATATTGTCTGTGGTTGCCTTGGAGATTGCCCCACTCTGGCAGACAATGACTTGACCTTGGCTGCACGTTGCTGTCTGAACAATGCAGTGTACCTAGAATTGAAACCATTAGCCCTTAGGAAACTTCAGATCCAGTGGAGAGTGCTATTGCACATATCCTCAGCAACACAGGCTACCATGAGCATATCAAACTACCCTCTGTTCTCTTCACTCACTTGCCATAAAATAGCAAGTCAAGTTCCAGGTATTGGGCCTTATCCTCAAGATGCTCAGTGACCTAGGCTCAGGATATGGGATTGCCTAAAGGTTGAAGTCTATGGTTGACAACTCTACTTGGGCACATTGGAACTATCTATGACAAGAGTAAGGCTTGTGTGTGCAGGAGACAGAACAGTTTGTGAAGCAGAAAGTGCCTCAGTTGATATGGTCAAAAAAGTATGAGGGGAAGAGTCAGGTGGGGACAAGGCACTCATGCATAGCAAGCAGTGCAGCAGAAAGAGCAAAATATTTTACATTGTTTAAAGAAGTAAATGATTTATAGGTTTATGGCTCTATCAGGAAGTTTAGATGACAGCATAAATCATGAACAGACTTAAATTTTGTAAGCAGCATTGTGTATGTAGGAATCAGCTCATGACAAACCAGAAAGTTCTGGGTTATGGGATAAGTATTCCATGAAGAATATGATGATTTTTAAAATAATACTGTCAAAATTTTACGCTTATGAAAATATAACTTGGGGAGGAGGGAGAGGAGAAAGATTGTAGTATTCACAAACTGCAACGTAGAGCTGTTTGAACTATTTTCAAGAAAACTTTGTGGAAAGTTAAAACAAAAAAAAATCCAATAAATTTTAAAATTTCAACAAACAAATTCAGTTTTGATGAAAAACTGGAAATAAAAAATCCAAGTGTTTAATTTAAAATCTATACAAAAGATCTCCCTTCTAGCTATACTGATGTTTTTTATTTGTAGTTAGACATTTACTCAACGTATGATAAATGAAATTCTGTGTTTGTGGCCCCAGTGAAACATGCAGTTAACATTAAGCAAGTTAGTGTTCCATTTGAAGCGAAGGGAAACTTTGAAGTGAAACGTCCAACTATTTCACAGTCTTGTTTATCCATTCTTGGATAACCTGTGCAGGAAAGGAAGTTAAGGGTATGCCCATTCCCTTGGAAGGGGGAGCAGGGCCCTGCAGATGCTGCTTCCCCAACCTCTCATGCTGCAATCCCAGGATACAGATGGCCCATGTAGTCAAGTCCTTTCGCTTGTCTTAACAGATTTGTTGAACAAGAGCACAGTTTGCCCAGAACCTCAGAATTACAAAGTTAATTGCCCAGAAGGTAGCAATGAAAATATCTGGGTCTTTCTTAGTGTTGAGGAGGTTTTTCTTTCAGTGTGTGTGTGAATTTCAGACAGCTCAAATCATTAAATAACACAACATAGACAATGAGTGTGCATGTATGTTGATGGAAACTGTCTGTTACAACTATCCCCCTATTCCATTTTGTTTCTTACAGCTGTCCTCATACTCCATTTTGTTTTTGTTCTCCTCCTGTGGCCACCCTTCCCTGGCTGTTAAGTTGCTTACCAGGGACACTGCCCTTCTCAAAGGGAGGGCCCCTTGAGTTGTTTAACAAGAGCCATTGCCCTTCTCAAAGGGATGGCCACTTGTGCTGCGTGCTAAATGGGACCACTGCCCTGTTCAAAGGGTTAGTCCTGTTATCACCTCGTTGAACCTGGGCTCGGTGTAGGGCAGGCAATGTCTAGAGCTGCAAGACCTATTGTGTTTTTAAGATCCTGGGCATGAGTCATAGGCCTCATGTGCTTTTGAGTCACCTATTGCACAGGACTCTGCCCAGACATGTTTCTGTGCTCACCTGCAGTCTTTTCCCTGTGCCTCCTCCCCTGTGACAGAGGGAGCCTATCAGGATTACTGGCAGGAAACTCCTTGAGTTTGCCTTTAAAAACAGACATTTTTGAAACAAACATCAGAAAGGTTCCTGCATTGCTGCCTGGTCTGATCAGCCAGGGGTTCTGGGGGATCCTTTCTCCACTCTCGTTTTATTTTTGAGCGTACCCCCATTTTTTGAACCCCCCCCCCCGGAAGAACGAATTGCTACCTGAGAGATCTCCTGATTATTGAGACTGTAGGGAGCCCTCCTTGCTTCTTCTGATGTTGCTGCTGCTTCTGCCTTTGCTGCTGCCTTGGGGACTGGTAAGAATCCCTCTGTGAAACTTTCCCTACTTTTATTTTATTATTTTAGCTGCTGGCTCTGTTTCCCCAGCACACAGACTCAAGCTAAACCTTGGTCTGTGTCTTAAAACCTCTCTTAAACTCCGCAGCGCTTTGCTGCTAAAAATAAGTTTGTGCCTCTGCTAAGTTCTGCTCCTGTGGGCTTTGCCTCGGGGCTCCCTGCTTTCAGCTGTATCCCTTGGCTTCAGCCACCATCCCTTGGCTTCCTTGGGAGCTGTGTCCTGGGCACATACCACTCTGCCCTCTGTGACTTCCCCATAGCATAAGGTGCACCATAGGTTTTGGTTTTTTTAGTTTAATAAGTCATAGTTTGTTAAGGGTGTAGAGCTTGTAAGTTCACCTGCCTTGTTATAGTTTACTGTTTTGTTGCTCCGTATAGATGCTTGTTATAGTTTTGCTTAGAATTGTGATATTTGTTGTTTTGCCTAGTCGTTGGTTAAGATAGATAAGGTTTTTGCTGCTTAAATTCGTCTTCCCGCTGTCCCGATCTCTCCCTGAACTTTCCCGTGTCTGTTTTTCCCCCGCTACAATCTCCCACTCTGTGTGCTTCTCTGTGTCTGTAGATAGGGTTTTTGCTGCTTGAATTCGTGTCTGGTTTTCCCCCCGCTTCTGCATCACCCTCCGAACTTCCCAAACCCCTTGCTGCTACCCACCCCCCGCGTCTGCATCACCCTCCGAACTTTCCAAACCCCTTGGTGCTTCTCCCCCTGTGAAACTTACCAAACCCTTTGCCGCTTTTTTTTCCTTTTGTTTTTGGTGTCCGCTTGTTGCTTAAACCTCTCTCTAGCCCTTCTTTACACTTCTCCGCTGCCCCTCTCCTACTGAAGATCATCACGCTGCTCCATTGTCCTTACCCTGCAGGGCTTCAGAGTCTCTCGCTGCTTCCAGCCACAGTCTCCTCTCATCAGTTGCCACTAATCATTCACTCCCCCCCACTCCTGTTCCTTGACAGATTATCTGCTATCCTAGCCTCACAAATTAAGTCATTGCTTTTCTTTTATACCGTTACATTGCATAAGTTCACTTATATTCACTTTTTACTTGTAATTATAACACCCTATTGGTTGCGTCCACTTTTCTGATATACTTTGTATTTGCATTGATACCATTGTGTTACATTGTGTATAAGGCCACTAACCACTTAATACATTCTATCTAAGATTGTTGACCATTTTATATAGAAGCTACCATTTTATTTTGCATTTCTTTTTGATACGCTTATTGACTGTACTGTATCCCATTGTGCTGTTAGAACTCCTTACACTGTTCAATAAGAAGAACCCCCCCATCATTGTCTATTGTAAACACCCTATACACCCCATCCCATAGTATTTCATTGTTAAATTCCCACCACTTCCTTTTCCCTTTAATAAAGAAATTAATTGGCACCCCACCTGTGTGGTAATTGCTCCCCAAGATCCCATATACCTGCAGGCAGGGACAGAAACATCTTCTATGTTTGTGTTACATAATAATAACTTCTAGTACCAGCATCAGACACAGTAGTAGTAGAATTACTGTTTGTCTGGGAACCCTATGTGCACAGTTGCAACACTCACACTTAAGAAAAACTTGACTTTTCAATAATTTTATTAACATTGTTAGTAAAAACAAAAATGCTCCGATCCAAACAACAATGTAACAGTTGTCCAATATTAATTTGACATCCAGCATAATATAATATGCATACTCACGTGCTTCTTGTGGCAAAATAGAGGTGGAGAGACAAATTGTGGTCCCTGGTGGTCCTACCCTGTCTCTGGCTACACCAGCTATATATTACTTGGAAAGTCCCTTATGCAACTGAGGATTCCACTTTTATCAAAACTGGCAATCGGGGATGGGGATCCAGCCCTAAGGATTCCTTATCCATCCTTAAATCTAGTCATTTAGAAGTGACATCTAAATTATAGCTACTGCTTGGAAGAAGTAATTCTTTGTTAGACAAAAGTTTTGCCTATTTCATGAAATTTCATATGGTTCAATTCTCATTTTGGTTAAACAGAACCAACATTTCTATGTGGTCATATTGTTACTGGGAGAAGAAACATAACATAAAGTTCCTGGGTTTAGGCGGAAACTGATAACATGCAGCAAATATGAAGCCACTGTGGTCTAATGATTAGTAAAAGGACTGGAAGTCTGGATGCTGCACTTAAGTTAGGAGAGACACATAGGACCCAGTTCCTTATGGTGCTGAGTGCATTTTCCTCCAGTGTAATTGGAGTGCATTTAACATGCAGGATTTTACACCTGTATACAACATTTTTCCTGTTTTTAATAATGGAAATATTGCTTGCACATTCTGCAAATTTTTTATCTTTTCAGGTGTTCTATAACTTAAATGCAAGACATTGTTTACATTTAATTTATCTATATATATTTTCCATTGTCATTTAAAATAATACCATACTTTAAAAAGTTAATTGAGAACTTTTTTGCTTACACCATTTTGAAGCAAATTAAATGAAATCAATTTAAATTAAAATTTCCCCCCATTAAACTGATCATAGATCTGTAGTTTTATGTCAGACACAACTTCTTTCACTGTGTTAATCCACTCAGTGTCATGCAAGAGACTAGATCACACATTTGTTCACCAGTGAAGTCTAGCTATTGACTTCAAAGGGAGCAAGAGCAGGGTTTGAATGGATATTGCAAATGAAGCTTTTTTTGTATAAAAACAGAAATATTCATCACTATATTCATTATTGGCCATTTAGTATTCTTGATTTATTAGTCTACTCTTCAGAAAGTTCTACCAGAGGAGGAGAAAGAATGTCATGCAAAGTTAGGTGAATAAATATACACCACAAATAAATAAGGGGACGATAAAGGAACAGTGTGTTAACAACTCAGGATAAAGAATGTTAATTCAAATTTAAAAATTTAGAGATTGTTAGAAAATAGAATTTCCCACAGAATGGAAATTCCAATGTTTCAAAGTCTGTTTTAATTCTGAATAGCAACGGAAAGCCAAAGTTTCAGTATTTTCCCACAGAATGGAAATTCCAAGAAGAATCAACACTTGACATTTTGAAGTTTATTATTAAAACATACATTAAGAAGTCAAATGTTTCATTTTGACATTATCAAAAAGAGAGTCAAGACAATTTATCCCCTTCATCAAAATTTGATGAAAAACATTCCCACAAAATGCTTTATTTTGAGAAAACTGCATATTTCAATCAGATAGTATTCTGATGAAATTTTTTTGGCAAGCTCTATTAGAAGATTAGTTTTTCAGAAGTCAGAATCATGAATGATCCACCAACAGGAAATAAGAAGGCTAAAATGAGTAGATATAACAGAATTACATGCCTAGATCTAGTCCAGGGATTGGCAACTTTTGGCACGCAGCCCATGCCGCTTCCCGCAGCCCCCAGTGGACTGGGATGGCAAACCACAGCCAGTGGGAGCCACATTCGGCTGAACCTGCAGAGGCTGCAGGTAAATAAACCAGCTTACCCTGGGGAGCTGCGTGCCAAAGATTGCCGATCCCTGATCTATTTTATAGAATAATTTGATGAGGTTTTGATGCAATATTTTTCTGTTTTAGCATATTCTTCTGCAGATCTTTTTTGCATATTCTGGTGAAATTCTGATGCCATTGAAGTCGGTGGGAAAAGTACTATTGACTTCATATGGGACAGGATTTCACCCTCTGTATTTCATAAGAAGAATTCCTATAGTCTTAGAAGATTTCCAGGCCAGAAGAGATCATTGTAATCATTTAATTTGACCTTCTGTATTACAGAGATAAAAGAACATCCCTAAAATAATCCCTAGAGCATATCTTCTAGAAAAACACCAAATGGCATCTGTATGCTGAACATGTAATTATAATAGAATCCATACTTCAAATAAGAGATCAACAGTACATCTGAGTGAAGATACTTTTACCTGTGTTTCACAATGGTACCAAGATATTTACCTCCAATTTACATTAGTCACACAAATTATCAGGATATTTACCTTTTATGCCAGATTTTTAGATTATATTTTCCTGATTGTCAAATGTAGACATTCAAGATTCTCACTTGAGAATCCACATAGCTACATGTCATTAATATATGTTGGAGACAGAATGAGACAGGTTTTTCAGTATAAACTAATGACGTAATAGTAAAATGAGCTTTTGCATCATTCAAACATCTTCTGAAAGTCCTGGCTTTTATATTCCTAATAACTGAAAGCAAATATTCCATAACAGCTTTAACTCAATCTAGCCTTTTCCTTCTGAGAAAGTGTGCTATTTAAACAGTTACCATCTCTGCTGTGACACTTTAATGTAAGTTATCGTTTTATTTGGAATGATCCCAAAAAAACACAGGCACTGTAAGTCAATAGTTATTGGATCTGCATGAGAAAGAAAAAGCATCACAAGGTCATAACTACTCTGATGCTCTTCCATTAGGACACTCATGCAGACTGTCCTTCATCTAAGCATCTATGGTTTCTACTTTTAGAAAAACTCGACTAAGTCACCTTTAAAGTTCCCATGATATTCAAGTTTTATAGTTGTGAAAGGTCAGTTGTGTCCCATTGTGACTGAAATATCTATTTATATTGTGGATTTTATAAGTTTGGGTGCATAAAAATGTAGATGAGTACATCTTGTCTTCTGTGATTACTTCTCTCAACAAAATGTTAGGAAGGACATATTTTGTGACAGAGGCAGGATTTATATTTCTTCCCTTCAAAAGCACTCTTATTTAAATAAACTGGGTATAATCCAGCTGAAGTGTACAATACGTTTATCTCACATTCTATCGATTTAGATGATGTCTCACAGGGATAGGAAAATTGCCATGAAAAGTAATACTTGCTGATTAAATTTAATTAAGTTTTAATTTTCTTTACTCTCAGACACCCTCAAGCATGGAAACCTAGAAATTAAAGTATATTATATTACAGAGTTTCTCAAACAGGGGTCACTGCTTGTGTAGGGAAAACCCCTGGCGGGCCAGGCCAATGTGTTTACCTGGCCAGTGGGAACTGTGATCAGCCGGACCTGCGGATGGGGCAGGTAAACACAGCGACCCCTGTTTGAGAAACCATGTTATATTATGTGGTAAAGTTTGTCAATTTATATTTTGGATCTTATATCCAAATTACAGAATAGATTATATATACACCGCTAACTTGATATAACGCCACCCAATATAACACAAATTTGGCTATAACACGGTAAGATTTTTTGGCTCCCAAGGACAGCATTATCTTGAGGTAGAGGTGTATATATATATAAACCCAATAGGTAGGTAAAAGTTTACCATGCAGGATTGTAAGTGTAAAAAGGAGATATCTTCTGACCATTATCTTTTTCTGCAGCTTTTAAAAGTATCAGACTTTTGGGAAGATTTACATCTTTATGGACACCACTTCACATAAGACATAAAATACAAATTATTTATCCAAAATGGCAGATGGGGTTGCTATACTTTAATGCATATTAGTGTAGGGAAAAGAGTGTTGTATGTGTAGAAATTCACTTACATGTAGAAGGCCAGCATAAGGTCTAGGTAATATTTCAGTTCCAATTTAAGCCACATTTTTTAGGGAGTTAATTGATATATAGGCCTTATACTGACCTTCTGAAGAGTACTGAAATTTCATCTTTACTCTTCTTCATCTATGGCAGGCCACTAGCACTACAGAATATCAGAGAAGACAAATTGGTATATATAATGCTGTCAAAGGTTGTGTCTTGAGGTCACCCCGTTGGAGTGAAGGCTGAAGCCTCACTTACTTTGTACCTCATTCCCTGGGTGATGGCAGTCTGTTTTCCAGTCCTGGGATATAGTCCTCTAGCTGTACCTATTGGGGATGTATGGGAGGGCATAAAAAAGTCCAAACAAAAAGGAAAATATTTATATGGTCCATGAGAAGAAGGATCCCTCTCTGATGCAAAGAAGGGGAAGCAGTTTTTCAGGCTCCACAGGAAGTTTCAGATGTGGTGTATTTAATGGCAAAGTGTTAGCCTTGAGGTTTTTAACAAAAGAAACAAACTAGCCGATCTTTTCTCAGAGGGCTCAGGATAGCAGTGCTCTTACACAAATATCTCATTGCTTTAGTCTAGGAGTTCTTGCTCTGCATATTTCAGACCACCTGACTTGATCAGAATTCCTTTTATTTAGGGACCCACCTGCAGGCCTGACAAGCCACACAGGTGCAGCAGATTGAGGCTGATTGTAATCACAAGATTTCTTTAATGCCTTCTTGACCGGTGTGGGGGTTATCTGCCCCACCACATGTATTTCATTCAACTGGGATGCTACAATGTACCACTAAATTCTCCAACCCCTAGAGATTTGTTATCTGATCTAAGCACGGAGCACTAATAAATACAATTTGACAGAGTCTAGAAGAGAAGTTTCTTGAAATTTTATTCCCAGATGGGAGTTGTGGGTATTAAGTACTGCTGAAAGGTCCCATTTTTAGTTCTGTATATGCAGGTGTTTGATGCCTAAATTTAGATATCCACGTTTAAAACAAAACAAAAGAAACCAAACCATTTGCGGCTAACTCTTTAATCCAGCATGTCATTTTATAGTATTTCGGGAACAGCTGGGAGATCAGAGAATTGACTATTACTTCTGCTTTTTGTTCTCACGTAGCAATGGACCTACTGATTCTGTGAGTACTGTAACTTTGCATTTCCAGGGGTTTGCTCCCTAAAGAGACAACTGCCATTTTGTGAGGCCGAGTACATATTTTTTTTACTTGATGCTTAGTCATGCAGGGTAAATTTGTCGAATAGTTTCCTAAATCATTTAGGTATCAGATTATATTCTCAAAAGCACCTTAGTCTCCAAAGAACCCATTGGAGTTTGAGAGTAACAGACTCTTTGGCTCTCTCTGTGGTCTGCTCTGGGAATGTTTGTTCTGGTCTCTAGTCTTCATCTGTCTCTATAGGCAGAGATCCTCATCCCCCATTCTTTCCAGTGAATGTTTTAGGCTGCAGTTCCCTGTGATTCTCCCCAGCAAGCAAGTCTAACTGAATCCATCCCAGATGCTGTGTTTTATCCAAGGGCTATGAACAGTGTGTGCCAGCAGTTACAAATTATCACACTGCTCTTTCCAAGCAGCACATTTATTCTGGATAAAAATTACAAAGAGAAAATAAAACACAACAAAAAAGGGATTGAAATACACACAAAATGTACCACAAATCTCACATTGTTCCTACAGCCCAGACAAGTTACACTCTTTCCAACTCTTTCTCTTGGACAAGAGATAATGTCCATTTGCTGGATCAGGAATAAGCTCCCCTGAGTCTGTTTAAACTCAGTGTTACAACCCTGAGTTTTTTTCTTTATTCTTTAGTCTTCAAGGAGACTACCCTGGTTCAGTTTATGCAAGTCACCCCAGAGGGCTATATTTTCTGGAGCTGTTTACCTTTCCAGTGGCTGCAAATGGACACTTAGAACAAATTATTTTGAAACAGCTCAAAATATGACAGAGTACAGATTCTGGCTTTTTGCCTTCTTCCTGGAACTACCTCCCAATTTTGTAGTGCCAAATGGCTTCCCTTTCCTCCTTAAAGGAAGTTTTGGTGAATCCTGCTGTCATCCCTTTGCCTCCAGAAAATTTGGAGATGGTGTTATATAGAAAACACAAACAAACATTCTTTCTATTATGTATTTATAAGGCACAATGTACACTTGTAGAATTTGTTAAAAAAAAAGATAATTTCATATCTGATTCACAGAGAATGATTATCAAGTCAGAGATATTGAAGTATCCTGCTGTGCAATGTGATTGTCTCCTGGTAACAAACATAAACTTTTTATATGACAAAATTAACAGTATTAATTATCTCTTAAACAGCAAAACTTGGGCTTTATCCTTTCTTTGTTCCATATGATTACATACAGCCCCACAAATTTTATGAAACACTTGGTAATTATCTGTAGATCCTAGAAAAATCCATTCCTTACTTCACAGAATATACTAATGTATGCCTGATTCTCAACCAGACTTAGTCTATTTTACCCAATGCCAGAGCAGTTTGAAGTGGTGATAAGATTGGAGTAAATTATATTTTCACTCATTAAGGCCCCCTTGCACAGCTATAAAAGTGTAAAGTAGCTTTTGTGTAAATGAGAATCAGGGCCTAAGAAGAGTAATATAGGTGTCATCATGTAGGTCAGATGATCTTCTCAGGATCATTGCAAGGTTTCATCTGATCATCCATATTTCTTTATCGGGGCAAAAATTTCTGAGGTGGCTCAGTCTGGCCTTCACTACAAGTTCAAACAGCTAACTATGCAGAAATAAACAAAGAATCTGTATTCACAAATGGCAACTGAGCATTCAGATTTGCAATTTTGACATAAGCCTGCATCCTTGATCAGTGTGAACTACACTTAGCAGTGAGCTGTTTAAAATGTTCCCTGTGTCCACACATATAACCCCACTCATAGACCAGTTCTTCCTTATCCACATACTGATCTCAGATACACCTGAGGAAAATGGGAGGCAGTAGTGTTTTTGTAGGTTGTAAAGGAGAGCTGTCTGACATCTACATATTATTTGAGTCCATGAAGCCTTACCCTTTTTTCTAGGAATTGCCTGTAAATATTGAACAGAACTGGGGAAAGAGTTGATCTGTGTGCTGCTCACATGTGAAAAATTTGGTGGAAATGTGTCATTTTCTTTTACTGTCCTTTCGGTGCAGCTCTAGAGCATTTCCTTAGACTTTCATTACCCTACTGACCATATTATCTGTTACTTATACAGTTGGGTGAAGTTTTTTTCAGACAAAACTCTTTTTTGGTGAAAAATGTAGATTCAGCTACAACAAAATGTTTGTAAACCAAATGGTCAACATCAAAATGTTTTGATTTTTGTTTGACCTAAGATGTAATTTGACATTTGTAAATTGCCAGTGGACTGTTAAAAAAAAATCCTTATTTTCAGGAACTCTAGCTGTATATGGGTTCAGAACTATGTGCACACATGCTTGCTCTATGTTCATGGAAAATAAGAGATTGTTCCTCAGGACTACTAAATCCTGGTAAGCAGTTTGTGAAGAGTCTAGGACAGGGATCGTCAACCTTTGGCACGTGGCCCAGTTTGTTTACCTGCCACGTCCACAGCTTCAGCTCCCACTGGCTGCGGTTTGCCGCTGCAGGCCAATGGAGTCTGCAGGAAGCAGTGCGGACCGAGGGATGTGCTGGCCGATGCTTCCCACCACTTACATACCTGGCAGACTGCGTGCCAAAGGTTGACGATCCCTCATCTAGGATATTGTCTTACCAGAAATGTTTGATGGTGACTTTTTGTGAGCAGAAGGAAATCCACTGAGGAGCTTGCTTCCACCAAGGCATCCCAGATTGTTTAGGATTCATGCCCGTTTCAATGTACTAGATTTGACATAGGCAGATTCCTACTAGGAAGAAGCAGACTCTGAGACAATAATATATTGAATTAATGCAAAGACAGACACGTTGCACTAATAAACTAGTTAGTGTATCACAATAAAAGAGAGCAGTAGCTGGTAGTAGTTCATATATGATGAAAGAACAAAAAAATCTAGCACCATGCTTTGTACACATTTAAGCCTTGTAATGATTTAGAGACAAATTTGCTTCAAACATTACACTGCAACTATGTGTATTTGCCAAATATATATATATATATACACATGCAGACCCAAATCAGTCAATCCTTACTGTAAAGTAATGCTGATAAGAATTACAGAAATTTTATTTGCCTGCCAAGACTCGCCCCTGGTGAGTGGACCAGCGGAATTTTTGAAAGGCTGTGCAAAAATAATTTAGAGAATATGACCATTATGATGAAACAGTGTGACATAAATAGTGAAATATTCAAATGTAATAATATATAAATCGACACAGGACTTTGATTAGTCCCCACAACTATCACATTTGAATATTTCACTATTTATGTCACACTGTTTCAACATAATGGTCATATTCTCTAAACTATTTTTCCACAGCCTTTCAAAAATTCCGCTGGTCCACTCACCAGGGGCGAGTCTTGGCAGGCAAATAAAATTTCTGTAATTTTTATCAGCATTACTTTACAGTAAGGATTGACTGATTTGGGTCTCCATGTGTAAGATCTCATGTAAACCTTGTAAAGCTGCTTTGTTGACACTGAACTCTTTGAAGTCTCTTTACATAATCTCCCTAAGTTCGAGCTTAACCAGTTCCAGTGAGGTTCTATTTGCAGCTACACTTGCCACAACCAAACGTCAATCATTTCTGCATGTAGTAATTTCTAGAACTTGCTATTTTCTTTACATATCTTTGATTATCCATTTGCTTAGCACTATGCCAAGTAATACACAAACTGTATTAGGAGACCAAAGAATAGCTAAGAGAAAACACTCATTTAGTCTTCTCCAGAGTGCTCAGTTTAGCAATAAAGTAGGTGTGTATAAGCATAGCAAGCACAACACTGAAAAGGGAAAGCATATAGAGAAGCGTTATTATAGTTAGTAAGGCAATTACAAAAAATATTAAGGTCAGGTAGTCTTGCAAGATATGTTAATTAAAATGCCAGAGATTACACTGCCTTGCAAAATATAGGTCTCCCACAAAGGAGAAGAAATAGTCTAACTACAATTAAAGCCAAATGGTATAGAAGTCACAACAAAGTCAAGTCACAATACCATGAAACTTGCTCATGTGAAATTAGCATGAAAACATTCAGATGACCCCAATACATTCTGTAGCCTTTGTTTCTCATATAAAGGCAAATCTTATTCCATGACCAGAACCTAAGAATGAGGCTGCAAAGTGGTAGCAGAGCCACTGAGGAGAGGAGAGCAGCCTGTGCTTCCACAAATATGGTGAGTTAAGAGTCCTGCCCTTAAATCCTTATTCACACTGCATTATAGAAAGGCCTGTGCATTCCAGGACATATTAAAGGGCTACACTCAGGGCTGGCCTTACTATGAGGCAAACTGAGGAGGCCACCTCAGGTGACAGACTGCTGGTGTCAGCGGAAGGGCGCCACTAGGACCCAGAGTTTAGAAAATTGTGTTTGCTGCTAGTGCATATGTATTCTCTCTGCTCTAGATGCACAGAGATGGTAGAGTGCTGTGGTGGAGGAAGAAGGGCACAAGAGACATAACAGGCAGGCAGGACAAAAGGTGAGAGGGAATAACAGAAAGCAGCAGGAGCTGCAGGGACAGAGAGGAGGAGGAGCCTTTTATGTACCTCTCTAGCACCCCCAGGAGCCTGTACTGATTAAAACCAGCTTCTCAGGGAGCTTCCTGTTTCCTGCTGCTTCCCTGAACCCACCTGAGGAGAACAGGCAGTCAATTGAAGTAGTAGGAGCCAGTTAGGCCCTTAAGATGCTGATATCATCCCTCACTCAGGCCCTGCTACCAGCCTGCTTATTTGTCCCTTTCAATTGAGTGTTGAGAGCCACTATAGCTGGCACAGAACAACAGTCATGAGTGAAAGAAGAAAATGCCCCTGTGGGGTAGCATTCAGAAAAAGAAAGAAAGCAAAGGAAGCTTTTCTATCCAAGCAGGAAGGAGCTCTCCTGAGATTCATAGACACAGATGTTCACGGTGAGCCTTCCAGCCCCAGTGAGGATGTGAGTGGTGAGGACATGCCTGATCTTCCAGTTAGTCAGTGTGCTGGTGACCTGGAAGCTACTGCAGCATCCATATCTCCACTTCAAATGGATGTAACCATGCACATTCCTGAAGAAAAGTGTAGATCAGAGAATAGCGTTGTGGAGGCGCAAGAAACAGCTGTTGCTGAGTTTAGTTCCTTAAGTCTAGATCAGGGGTTGGCAATTTCTGGAACGTGGCTCACCAGGGTAAGCACCCTGGCGGGCCGGGCCAATCGTGTCTGCAGGTTCTGCTGATCGCGGCTCCCACTGGCCGTGGTTCACCCCTCCAGGCCAATGGGGGCAGCAGGAAGTGGTGCAGGCCAAGGAATGTGCTAGCCACGGCTTCCCACTGATCTCATTGGCCTGGAGCAGTGAACCGTGGCCAGTGGGAGCTGCCGATCGGCAGAACTTGCAGACACGGCAGGTAAACAAACTGTCCCGGCCCGCTAGGGTGTTTACCCTGGTGAGCCACATGCCAGAGGTTGCCAACCACTGGTCAAGATGATCCAGGACTGTGGACTCACTTGAGCAGTAGCCTGAGGGACTTCCTTGTACTGCATGGGCCACAGAAAGTTAAAAACCTCATGTTCCCCAAAGAAAATAAAAATAGAAGTTTTCATCCAACACATTACTGCTGAAAAATCCCCAATGGTGACAAAGTGGAGAGGCCATGGCTTATGTACTAAAAAACCCAGAATGCTGCATACTGTTTTTGTTGCAAACTCTTCCTGTCTAATGTTCCAGCCTCATTGGATTTTACGGGAAAAAAATACTGGAAAAATCTAGCTAGAAATCTAGCAGGGCCATGAGAAGGCAGCAAATCACCAGAAAGCATTCCATAGGTGGAAAGAGCTTGATATGTGACTAAGATTAAAGGCCATCATAGATGATCAGCATCAGGAGTAGATTGCATCAGAGACTCTTTACCGGCAAAAATGTTCTGAAAAGGCTCATTGCCATTGTGAGAATGCTTGCTACCCAAAACCTACAGCTACTCGCTGAAATGGGACCTCAATTATGGGGAGTGGCTGGAGAGGGGCCTTGACCTGGTCTTGAGGCTTTCCCACTCTTTGGCATACCTCACAAGACCGGACATACTTGGCAACGTCCTTGCCCATCCCCTCCCAGTGGAAGGACTTCCCCAACCGGTCCTTGGTTCTGTTCACCCCAGCATGGCCACTGGGATGATCATGGGCTAAGCTTAAGAGCTTTTCCCGGTACTTAGTTGGAACCACCAACTGTTTTTGCGGCTGCCATTCTTCCCGGTGTCCACCAGAAAGAATTTCCTTGTATAAAAGTCCTTGGTCTATAACAAACCGGGATCGATTAGAAGAGCTGAGAGGCGGTGGGGTGCTCCGTGCCGCCGCCCAAGCTTTCTGAAGGCTGTCATCTGCTTCCTGCTCAGTCTGGAACTGTTCCCTTGAGGCTGGGGTCACCAGTTCCTCCTCAGAGTGTGGACTTGGGCTTGGTCCCTCTGGAAGCGATGTAGGTGATGGGGTTGTTTCCAGTGCTGGTGAACCGCTCTCCGCTGGTGCACCTGAGGGTATTTCAGGCTCTGGCTGAGCCTTTTGGGTATGGCTGTCTGTGGCTTCTGCCAGTTTTGGCTCGCTGGCGCCCTCTGGCGTTGAGTTTGAAGATGTAGTTGCACTTGTTGGTGCTGGTTGCTGTTCCAGTTCCGGGCCTGGGACTGGAGGTGCTGTGGCTGTTTCAGTGGTTGGCATGGAATCCGGGTCCACTACCTCTGTCTGGGTCTCTGGTAACACAGACGGGGCCTCTGTGGACGGTTCAGGAACAGGAATGGGTCTGGAAGCTTGCCTGGTTTGGCTACGTGTAACCATTCCCACTCTCTTGGTCCGCCTCACCTGGTTGGCCAAGTCTTCCCCCAGTAGCATGGGGATAGGATAATTGTCATAGACTGCAAAAGTCCACATTCCTGACCAGCCTTTGTACTGGACAGGCAGTTGAGCTGTAGGCAAGTCTACAGCTTGTGACATGAAGGGGTAAATTGTAACTTTGGCCTTTGGGTTGATGAATTTGGGGTCAACGAAGGATTGGTGGATAGCTGACACTTGTGCCCCCGTGTCTCTCCACGCAGTAACCTTCTTTCCGCCCACTCTCAAATTTTCCCTTCGCTCCAAGGGTATTTGAGAGGCATCCGGGCCTGGGGATCTTTGGTGTGATGGTGGTGTAATGAATTGCACTCGCATGGTGTTCTTGGGACACTTGGCCTTGATATGTCCCAGTTCATTACACTTAAAGCATCTTCCATCTGATGGGTCACTGGGCCGAGGTGAGTTACTGGAGACTGGTGAGGTTGAAGGGTAGGGTATCTGTGGCTTTACTTGGGTGGTATGTGGGGTCTTTGGCTGTCCTCGGTTGTAGGGTTTATGGTCTGTGTGCCCCCTGGGGTAATCGTTCCCCTTGACAGTAGCTTTTTTGCTTTTTGCCAGTTCCATCCATTTGGCTCCAATCTCCCCCGCCTCAGCGATATTCTTGGGGTGTCCATCTTGTATGTACCGTGTGATGTCTTCAGGAACACCATCCAAGAACTGCTCCATTTGTATGAGGAGGTTCAGTTCTTCCAAGGTTTGAATGTTGTTTCCTGTTAGCCAGGCCTCATAGTTTTTTTGCAATGTAGTAGGCGTGTTTGGGAAATGACTCCTCTGGTTTCCACTTTTGGTTTCTGAAACGCCGACGGGCATGATCTGGGGTTATCCCCATCCTGTATCTGGCCTTGGTTAGAAAAAGTTTATAGTCATTCATTTGGTGCTTAGGCATTTCAGCTGCCACCTCTGCTAAAGGTCCACTGAGCTGTGACCTCAATTCTACCATGTACTGGTCTTCGGGAATGCTGTACCCAAGACAGGCTCTTTCAAAATTTTCCAAGAAGGCCTCGGTGTCATCACCTGCCTTGTAGGTGGGAAATTTCCTGTGCTGTGGAGCAATATTTGGCGCCGGGTTGTTAGGGTTGGCTGGCACATGCAGCCCAGCTTTTGCCAACTCCAGTTCATGTTTTCTCTGTGTTTCCTTCTCTTCATTCTCTTTTTGTTGTTTTTTCCATTTCTTTTTGGTGCTTTTCCATTTCTCGGCGGTGGGCCAACTCTTCTTCTTCTTGTTTCCTTCGGTGGGCGAACTCTTCTTCCTCTAGTTTTCTTTTGTGTGCTGCCTGTTTGATTTGTTCTTCTCTTTCTTTCATCTCCATCTGTCGCCTGTGTTCAGCTTCTTTGATTTGTTCTTCGGCCGCAATTTTTGCCTTAGAAGTCATGATTCCTGTTTTCTTGTGTTGGGGTGCCCTCCGGTGTTTATCTTCTGAACTGCAGGTTCTCTGTTGCCTCCTGAAGTCTGCCTAGCAACAGTGCTTTTTCCTTTTCTCTCTCTAGCTAATCTTCAATGTCAAGTAAACCTGAAAAACCACTTTATTTGCATTCATATAGTGCTGGTATGACTCTCAATGGGAGTGCTATTGTGTGACAAAAGACTGTTAATAGTCCTTAACGACTTCTGCTTAACATGCAAGCCACAAACTGCCAGAGAGAGCAGAAAAAAAAATTCTCTCTGGTTCCCTTTTAAAACCAACTGCTTCTCTCTGCTAAAAAGCCCTTAGCAGAGAAAAGAAAAATATAATATTCCTACTGGCTTCTGGATTCTAATCCCACCGCTGCCACCATGTAATAACCTTAGTCCCAGATTTGGACCTTAGCGTCCAAAATATGGGGGTTAGCATGAAAACCTCCAAGCTTAGTTACCAGCTTGGACCTGGTACCTGCTGCCACCACCCAAAAAATTAGAGTGTTTTGGGGCACTCTGGTCCCTCTGAAAAACCTTCCCTGGGGACCCCAAGACCCAAATCCCTTGAGTCTCACAACAAAGGGAAATAATCCTTTTTCCCTTCCCCCCTCCAGATGCTCCTGGAGATATACACAGACACAAGCTCTGTGAACCCAAACAGAGTGAATCTCCCTCTCTGTTCCCAATCCTGGAAACAAAAAGTACTTTCCTATTCCCCCAGAGGGAATGCAAAGTCAGGCTAGCAATCCAACACACAAATCTCCCCTTGATTTCTTCCTCCCACCAATTCCCTGGTGAGTACAGACTTAATTTTCCTGAAGTAAAGAAAAACTCCAACAGGTCTTAAAAGAAAGCTTTATATAAAAAGAAAGAAAAATAAGTACAAATGTTCTCTCTGTATTGAGATGATACAACACAGGGTCAATTGCTTAAAAGAATATTGAATAAACAGCCTTATTCCAAAAGAATACAAATCAAAGCACTCCAGCACTTATATTCATGCAAATACCAAAGAAAAGAAACCATATAACTTACTAGCTGATCTCTTTGTCCTTACACTTAGAAACAGAAGACTAGAAAGTAGAACTACTTCTCCAAAGCTCAGAGCAAGCAGGCAGCCAGAAAACAAAGACAAAAACACTCAATTCCCTCCACCCAAAGTTGAAAAAATCCGGTTTCCTGATTGGTCCTCTGGTCAGGTGCTTCAGGTGAAAGAGACATTAACCCTTAGCTATCTGTTTATGACAGGCACTTCAGATCAGCTATATGTGCCAAAAAAATGGAAACTTCCTTAAAATTGTGGAGCTGATGGCTGAGCTTGATGCTGTACTCCAGGAGCATCTAAGAAGAGTCACCACCCAAGAAATGTACACAAACCACTACCTTGGAAAAACAATTCAAAATGAGTTTATACAGGTACTGGCAACAAAAGTCAAACAGAAGATTGTGGCAGATCTGAAGTCAGCAATATATTACTCTATTATTCTGGACTGCACACCTGAGATCAATCATACAGAACAAATTACTGTAATGGTGTGTTTTGTAACAACAACAGAATGAAAATGTCCCTGCAATGGTGACTGTCAGAGCATTTTCTAGAATTTATTGACATTGATGGTACTACAGGAGATAGTATGACAAATGTGCTTCTTAAAAAGCTGGAAGATATGGGAATTGCAACAGCTTACATGAGAGGTCAGGGCTACGATAATGGTGCCAACATGAGAGGAAAGAACAGAGGAGTGCAGACACGGATCCATTAGTTAAACCCTGGAGCTTTTTTTATCCCATGCAGTTCTCATTCGTTGAACTTGGTGGTCAGTGATGCAGCATCAACTTCTAGTGAGGCTGCAGACTTTTTTGATGTAATTCAAAGCATCTATGTATTTTTCTCTGCATCAACTCATTGGTGGCAAATTTTAAAGCAACATCTGGGAATATCCTCTCTGACACTGAAACCACAGAGTGCCACATGATGGGAAAGTCGAGTGAAGGCGATAAAACTCATAAACACCAAATTGGGAAGATAGATGATTCCATAGTTGTCCTTATGGAGGATAATGCTATGACAGAAACTGTTCATGGGAGAACAGTGGCAGAGGGAAATGGAATCATCAGAAACATACATAACTTCAAATTTCTGTGTGGCTTAGTGTTGTGGCATGACATACTTTTTGAAATAAATGTTGTAAGCAAGAGACTCCAACGTGTTCACCTTGATATATCTGGAGCAATTGTACAATCGACAAAGCAAAGTCATACCTACAGTCTTAACTTTCTGAAGAGTGCACAGAACTTGGCAGAGGAAGTTCACACTGAAGCTATTTTCTCACCCATTTAAGAATACAACAATCACCAAAGAAGACATTTTGATTACGTTGATTATTCAAACAGCTAAAAATGCCAGTGTTTACTATGCAGACAAGAAAAGTTACATTTACTGTTCAGGCTTTTGAAAGTTAAGTGTTACTTAAAACTTTTGAACAAGGCATTTTAAGTTGTTCGTTCTCCTTTATTGAGGTAGGTAGAAGAGCAGTACCATGAGAGGAGTAGAACAGAAGAAGGCAGAATTGATACCTTTCAAAGTTTTGGCCCAAGTAAGGAGGCATGGGGGCATCATTTGAGCTTCCTGCCTTATGTACCAAAATGTTGTGGGCCGGCTCTGGCTACACCCTCCACAGGGGCTATCTGAGTCCATATTTATTGTACAGCAGAACCACAGCAGTTTTGTTACATACAGTGAGGGTGGGTCTAGGTTACCCACCTGCAGAGACCCTTTTGCTGTTCCCAATTTTCAGGTCTTTTGCTGAGAATCACAAAATAAGACCCAGAATGATCTATATCTTTTTCGGTCGTGAAATAAATGCAAGAAAAAGTGCAGTTGTTGCCCTTAAGTCACAATATATTTAAAGTTCCCTTTTTAAATTTGAGTGGATTCCACACCATTTGCCTCATCCTCTGACAGTCATCACATATACAATTAATTGTTATATTGAGTATGTATGTTAGAGGAGCCTTCAAATTCCATCTGACCTGAAAGAAGGGAAGGCATCTTTTTACTAGACCATATTAATTGTAACACAGCTAGAATGTTGGTTAATGTTGTTCTTGGCTGATGCTGTGCCTTGGTAACTACTGTATTATAATATTTTAATTTATGGCTTCCTGAAAAAAACTGCATAAACTCCCACTTATTTAAAGTGCTGCAGCTAGAATTTTACTCACTCCAAGTGAATAAGTATGTCACTCCAGTCCTGAGGGAGATTCATTCTACAGCTACTTGTTGAATATTTGATTAATTTCAAAATTGCTTCAATGAATAAAGGCAACACACTGTTTTGGATTTAACACTGGGAGAACCAAAATGCAGCTTAACATAAACAACAAGACACTTCCTGCATATGTGCCCCCAACTGAAGCACAGAGGCAACTATTCTTGAGTTTTTTTAAGAAGACTCCTCATTTCATCTCGCATCCCTGACCTACCTTCTTCACTGCCACACATTAAATAGAAATACAACACATACAGTTGCCTCCTTGCTGGGTGTCCCTTTATACAGTTTTGTGCATTGAGAGGTATCCCTGCTGTTGTGACCCAGACTACATAAAAGAGTGGAAAATCTTGCATTCTTGTTTCCCTAGCTGAATTGAAGTGAATTCTACAAAACAGTTTAAAGGAAGATCCAGAGTACAGTTTGCTGGGACCCAACAGGAAGGAAAAAGCAGTGATGAAAAGGTGGTTGTGGAGCTGCAAAGGGCCTACGGAATTTAGTTTTGGCTGAAAGAACCTGTGGAGGTTAGGAGATTCACATAGGTTTAGACCTAAAGTTTTTGTTGGTTGGTTATTTTATACTTGTATGCCTACAGTTAGGCATGTAATATTTATATTTAGCTACTAGCATCAGAGAGGGTAAAAAGTAATTATTTTAAAATAAAAAATTTAAAAAATGGATTTTTAAATTTAAGCTGGTTTATTTTTTATTTAGTGAAATGCAAGTTTATTTTTACAATTAAATTGATTTAGTATGAAACTGGAAATTGACTACCTATGATAAAGGCCTAAATTTACTATATGAAATGGATAAATACTTGGTGTGAGATGAGATCTGCCACCTCTAAAATTTTGAATGACATGGTGAACCAAAATAATCAGTTCAATTCACTAGCACAGAACATCCCTTGTTTAATAAATCAGTTATTTTTAAAATCAAAACATATTTTGGTAAGATAAAATAAAATTTTTCAAAAAAAATTATAGAATGGCACCTTAGAGACTAACAAATTTATTGTAGCATAAGCTTTCATGGTCTACAGCTCACTTCATTGGATGCATGTAGTGGATTTTCGTGAGCTGTAGCCCACAAAAGCTTATGCTACAATAAATTTGTTGGTCTCTAAGGTGCCACAAGTACTACTGTTCTTTTTGCGGATACAGACTAACACAGCTGCTACTCTGAAACCAAAAAGTTTATGTGTCCAGAACATTTAAGATAGATTTAACCAAAACATTAAAATTCTGTTTGTTATATTTGGACACAGCAGTGAAAAAGACAACTATGTTCAAATCAGATCCCCCTCTGTCTATCTGTTTCAATGACAGCAAAACAGAAAGCAAACAAAAGTGAGGCTCAGCACTGGGGATGGTGATTCCAGAGTGCCCAACATTTAAGAGGAAAAGACATCATATTTTCCACTCTATTTTAATATATGTATATATCTTTTTCATGTTATCATGGCTAACATAAATCATTATATAACCTAACTTAAAGTTACATGTGGACTATTGCAGACTCTTAAGGGACAAAGGATTTTTCTGCCCTATTCTAACAACTTACTAGCTAAATAACTTATAAGTTTAAGCATAGCACTGATTTTCTCACTCTCTTTTAATAATATGGTGAAGGTGGTGAGGTATTGTTCTGACAACCAGGAGCAGTTGGTGATAAGGAGTCAACTGGATCTGGAACCAAAGTTTCTTCCAAGAAGCCATCAGAATTAGGAGTTGTAATGGAAGAAGGTTTGATTAGAGGTATAGAAAGTCCTACTGAATTATCCCCAGACTCTGCTACTTGTCGAGGCTGCAACCAGTCATATGTTGTTTCCGTAAAGTAGTATTGGATAGTTTGATAATGAACGAAACAGATCTCTTTCATTTTACAAGTTCTCCAGGTACTTATTTCACACCACAAGCATAGTTGCAAGACCACACTGAATTTCCTATTTGAAAAAAAAAATTGGTGCTGAATCTCATGTCATCAGTTTGGCTTGGGATTTGGTTACAGGTGAAACAACATCAAAAAGTAGCAGGTCCAAACAGTTTCTTAAAGATCGCTTCATAAAAAGAGTTGCAGGTGACTCCTGGGTAATAACACATGGTGTGTTCCTTTAGACAAGCAAGAAATTGTCCAGTTTCTGCTGGTGACTCAAAAGAGATATGCTAGCTCTTAAGCCATACTTAAATGTCTCTAAAAAACTGTTCCACTAATCTGTTTGTAGTCTGAATCAATCAACAAGATAAAAATGTCTGCCAAGATAAAATGTTGCTCACTCTTCGGCATACTCACTCACTTGCACTGGGCTTGGGCTGGGGGTTGGGGTATAGGAGGGGGAATGGGCTCTGAACTGGGGATGCATGCTCTGGAGTGGGGCTGAAAGTTTGGGAGTGTGAAAGAGGCTCTGGGATGCAGTCAGGGATGAGGAGTTTAGGGTGTGGGGGGCTCCAGGCTAGGGCAGAGGTTTGTGGTGCAGGGGGTGTGATTGCTCCTGCTGGGATGGGATCAGGGATGAGGGTTTTGGGGTGCAGAAAGAGGCTCCGGGTTGGGCCAGGGGTGGGGTGCAGGAGAGGTGAGGGCTCTGGCTGGAGGTGTGGGCTCTGTGGTGGGGTGTGTGAGGGGACTCAGGGCTTGGGCCGGAGATTGCGGTGCAGGAGGGAGTGAAGGGTCCTGGAGGTATCGCACTCTGAGGAAGTGGAATCCAGGTCCCTGCGGCCTCTAGGTGCATGGGCTGCCAGGCAGCTCTGCGAGGTGCATGCTGCCTTTGTGCCTGCTGGCGCCACTCCCCGCACCACCCATTGGTCATGGTTCCTGGCCAATGGGAGCTATTGAGCTGGCACTGGGGGCAGAGGTAGTGCACAGAGCCTCCCAGTCCCTGGCCGCCCAAGTGCAGAGGGACTACAGGGACCTGGAGGCTGCTTCTGGGAGCAATGCAAAGCCAGGGCAGGAAGGCACCCTAGACCTGTGCTGCACTGCTGACTGGACTTTTAATGGCCCAGTCAGTGGTGCCAACCAGAGCTCCCAGGGTCTCTTTTTGACCAGGTGTTCCGGTTGAAAACTGGAGGCCTGGCAACCCTATTTTGGAAAGGTGATAAAGGATACTATTCAAACTGTCCTCAGTGAACCCTCTTTGAGTAGGGAAATGTTAGGAACTGAGAAGAGGAGCCTACATCAAATAAGCATGTAAACCTCACAGACCAGCTGCACACTAATCCAGTCAATCCTGAGGACAATCAGCCCAGTGCCTAAAGAGAGAAGATTTAGGCTATGTCTACAGTGTGCATCTTTTAATGACACAGCTGTGCCACTACAGCCGTGCCAAGCTCTCCTGATGACAAAGTGCTGTTCACAGTGGAACTTTTCATCAGCAAAACTTGTCATTTGGGGAAGGAGGGGTCACAAATTTTGTCATTCAGGTTCTAGTGTGGACAAAGCCTAAATGTGTCATCTCCACAGTGAAGTGGAACCAGAGTTGTGTTACATGGGTGCTCTGACCTAAGCAATGAGCTCTCCAGCCCTACTGTTGTTTTGTCCTCGCTCTCCTTCCTGTATAAGCCCTAGGAGTTACTTTATACTTTGGACTGCAACAATTTCAGCAGCACTCCCAGGTAATGAGCAGTTGGTAGGAGTGGCTATGATCCAAGACTATTCTCCACAAAAGAGACGTGGGACCTAAGGAGTGGAATTTTATTGTAGGTCTCATCACTATTCCCTCCTCTAACCCAAAGAACACTCTCTCTCTGTCTCTCTGATTTCCAGGGTGGAGGGCTCTTCATCTCAGTGAACTTTGCCAGCCTGTGTCTCAAAATGATCAACCAGGGAAAGTTGTTCCCAGCTTTCTTACCCAATTATTCTCTCTAACTCACTGTCAGCTTTGTCCTTGCCTGACTGTTTTTTTCACACCTTCAAATTGGGATGTATAGTCTGTGCTTCCCCTGACTTCATCTCTTCTCCAATTTCCATACGTATCCATTTGGAGCTGGATGAAATCTGTGATTCAGTGTATGAGAATGGGGTGTTATTGGGTAGCAATTTAAATATTAAACACCTACCTCAGACTGTACACCTAACATATGAAACATACACCGAAGAGCCACATAAGCATCAGAGGCAGATGAATCCCACATGAGGTGTGCAGCTTCTGCAGGCTGTATGTGAGGCGTACTGCTGGAGACAAGATTTGGCCCTTAAAATGGAAAGACCATCTCTGACATAGTATCAAATGAATTGTTCTTGAAAACTACTTACCACTGCTCTTGGAGGATTGTCAGTTCAGAAAACACTTGGCAGCACCCCACTTTTTTTTTTGTTTGGAAAGACATTTCATTTTTGACTTTTTTTCACAGCAAATAGTTTTATAGAGTAAGACAATGAAAATTGGGTAAAGACTTTCCCATCCTGTATAATTAGTCTAATAGCTAAGGTGATGACAATGTCAATTAATGTATGTAGCTTTTAATGTGATAATCTTTGTCTATATTGGCATAGTTATGAATTGGAATATTTTTAAGAAGTTAAAAATGGCATTAATTCCAGGTAATGTGCCAAATAAATCCCTGATGGAACTCTCTAAGCTTCAGTTGAATTACCCAAAGGATTAATTTGAGTCATTCTACAGATATTGGAGATGACGTGGAACACGAAATAATGTACAAAGCAATTCAATCAGTAATGAAGTAGAGTTTCCGACTTTCCAGCAGTGAATTCCAATGTGTCTATCTAGCTTGAGATGGTCTGAAAGCCCATACTTCTTTTTTAAACGTTTAAAACAAAGTATTAAGCATCTCTTGTAATAAAAAGCCTTGCTGATAGCAGTATTGCCTACCAAAAGCATTCAAAAGTCATGCAAAAAATCATGATTTTGAACAAAATGAATTTGGGTTTGCTTTATTGGACTTCTCAGATTTTGGGCATTTTAACGTTCATGATTTCAAACTTTTCTGCAACTGTGAAGTCTAGAAGCTTGTTTTTACATTTTAAAGCTGAGATTCTCACATAATCGTATCATCTCATGAGCTGAGCTCTTAAGAAATGAAGCAGTTTGTGTAAATTGGTTGGTCTAAATCAGGGGTAGACAACCTACGGCACGCGTGCCAAAGACGGCACATGAGCTGATTTTCAGTGGCACTCACACTGCCTGAGTCCTGGTCACCGATCTGGGCATATCTGCATTTTAATTTAATTTTAAATGAAGCTTCTTAAACATTTTAAAAACCTTGTTTACTTTAAATACTACAATAGTTTAGTTATGTATTATAGACTTATGTAAAGAGACCTTCTGAAAACGTTAAAATTATTATTGGCATGCAAAACCTTAAATTAGAGTGACTAAATGAAGACTCAGCACACCGCTTCTGAAAGGTTGCCAACCCCTGGTTTAAATTGTCATAGCTCCATTGATTTCACTGTAGCTATGACAACTTACACTGGCTGGCTGAAGATCTGTCCCCATCAACTGTGAGACTGGCAATATATGACAGCTGGCAATACAGTACTAACAGTTTTGTTCTACTTTCCATGAACTACCTAAAATCTACAGCCAGCTGTCGATTCCATAGCAAATGTCAGACTTGAAGAATCTGAAGAAAAAAATATGTCTTATGTATGCTAAGGCTTTTGTCCAGAGGCACTTTGAAGCATTTTATAAGAATAACGTCTGGAATACTTCTACTTTAATGTTTTACAGCACCTAAAAGCACAGTTCATACAGACCTGCGGGATATATGGCTTGGGCCTGTAAAGATGAAGTACATAACAAAAGAGCTGAAGGTATGTTTTAACTCAAAGGCATTAACTAAACCCACAGAAATGCATCTCCTCCCTCCTTCTCTTTCCGGTGCATTAAGAGGAAAAATAATTAAGCTTAGGTGCCTAAAATCAGACCTGATAATGAAGTAAAACTCTCTGTGTCAGCATTTCTGAATACCAAGCCACTGTGCTAGTTAGGGTGAACTGATTTATTTTAATCATGATGTAAATCAGCAAGCAGAAAATCTTGATTTAAAGCATCAATTTTAATACTGTTTTGCATTTGTACTTTTATTATTTTCCTAAAGAAAGGTTGATTTTGCATTGTATGGTTAATCATTGAAACATGTTGATTTGCAATTAAATATGATGTTTCTTTTTGCTAACCAGGAGAATACTCTATATCTATATACATTTATTTAAGTAATTAAATAGCTTAGCTTACATTATTCAGACTCTTAATGTCTACACGTAAGGGGAGAGGGTCCCAGAGTTCAGGCTGCAGTCCAAGCCTGAATGTCTACATGGTAATTAAACAGCCCTTTAAGCCAAATCTCCTTAGCCGAAGTCAGCTGGCCCAGACCAGCCACAGATCTCTAATTGCAGTGTAGACATACCCTTGGAAGACAGTGTTTCAGTAAATTGGATTTGCTCAATGCATATCTACAAATGGAGACTGGCATCTCATAAATATCTCACAATCAATGCACAAAAAAGCTTTTTTTGTTATAACAGGTTGTTATTCTGTAACACATCAGCATCTGCCCTGTTCCTGAATACCATGGATGAGTTTCTGAAGGGATTGAACTTAGTTTAAATGTATTTGGATGACCTCCTTGTTACTGGAAAGGATCAAGAGAATCATCTTTGAAATCTGGACACTGAATTGCAACTCTGGAAAGACCATGGACTAAGAACACATTGAGAAAAATGTGAGTTTCTCATACTTTCAGCTGAATACCTTGGAATTGTAATTGATTCCAAGGGCCAAATGAAATCACAAGAAAAAGAGAGGATGATTCTTCAAGAACCACCACCAACAAATGTCACAGTTACATTCATTCTTAGGACAGGTTAACTACTATCATAAATTTCTGCCTCATATGGCAACAGCCTTAGCACCATTACATGAAATATTACAAGCAAAAACAAAGTGAGAAATATTATTAAGTCAGGTTTTTGCCCTCAATACACTTCTTTAAAATGTTGATTTAAGACTTCAAACTGATATTCCACCAAAAGAGGAATTTTGCCAAATTTGGAAAACCTTTATGAAGTAGTTGTTTGCATTTCTCTTTCCCTTTTCTTCTGGGCCCACGGTATGTCCCCAGCTTCTCACTCCAAACCTATTCAGTATTGCACAATGAAAACCCTGTTGGTCTCTCCAAATGACAAAGTCCTTCACCTACAGAAATGGAACTGCCACTCTCTTGAATTGGAAAACCCTCCTGATCTATCCATGGAAACTCCCTTCTCACAGCTTCAGAAACTGTCCTGGCAAGCTGGCATCATAGACATGAAGACTTGTTCTACATTGGGGTCGGCAACCTCTGGTACACAGCTTGCCAGGGTAAGCACCCTGGCAGGCTAGGCCACTTTGTTTACCCGCCACGTCCGCAGGTTCAGCTGATCATGGCTCCCACTGGCCACAATTCGCCCCTCCAGGCCAATGGGGACAGCAGGAAGTGGCGCGGGCTGAGGGATGTGCTGGTCATGGCTTTCTACAACCCCCATTGGCCTGAAGTGGCGAACCATGTCCAGTGGGAGACTTGAACGGCAGAACCTGCGGACACAGCAGGTAAACAAACTGGCCTGGCCCACCAGGGGTCTTACCCTGGCGAGCTATGTGCCAGAGGTTGCCAACTCCTGCTCTACATTAAGGAATTACATGTTTCGCTATTCTTATCACCGGTTCAGCTGAGCCAGCAGATTAAACTAACAGTGATAAAAAACACTAGAAGCTCTCACTTGTGGGTGCTTAGAAAAACTAGTGATAGAACTGGGGGTGGGGGCAGAGAGGGGCTTGTCATTTTTGTTTTTGTAAAGTTGCCTGGAGTAGACATCTTTTAAAAGAAAGTGGTAGATTGGACTAGGGGGTTGGTGAATTTGAAAAACAAAAGTGTGCAAGTCATAACCCTATTAAATGTTATAGGTCCTGGAAGTCTGGGCAATAAACGTTGAAAGTGACTCTTGTTGGGACTCTATCTTAACCCCTTCCTGCCCCTGCTTTGCAGCCTCTTTTGTTCTATGGCAAACTGTCTGGCATACTCTTAGGAGAGTAATCTGCAAATAAGATGCAAATTGAAATGGCCATGTAATAGTTCTACAAATACTTTAAAGTCATTTTAAAATAGGAACCTTGATAACCTTTTTATATTACCACTTGTCATAAACAGATAGCTAAGGGTTAATGTCTCTTACACCTGGAAAGAGGTAACCTGAAACACCTGACCAGAGGACCAATCAGGAAATCAGACTTTTTCAGGTCTGGGTGGAGGGAAGTTTGTGTCTGAGTTTTTTGTCTTGAATCTGTCCCTCTTGGCTATGGGAAGGATTTTTCTATTTCCTGCTTTCTAATCTTCTGTTTCCAAGTTGTAAGTACAAAGATAGGTTTGTTTTTTTGTATTTACATGTATGTGTTGCTGGAGTGTTTTGAATTGTATTCTTTTGGAATAAGGCTGTTTATTCATATTTCTTTTCAGCAATTGACCCTGTATTTGTCACCTTAATACAGAGAGACCATTTTTATGTATTTTTCTTTCTTTTTACATAAAGCTTTCTTTTTAAGACCTGTTGGAGTTTTTCTTTAGTGGGGACTCCAGGGAATTGAGTCTGTGCTCACCAGGGAATTGGTGGGAGGAAGAAGTCAGGGGGAAATCTGTGTGTGTTAGATTTACTAGCCTGACTTTGCATTCCCTCTGGGTGAAGGGGAAGAGAGATTAGCTCTCGGTACTTCTGTTTCCAAGGCTGGAAACGGGGAGGGTGGAATCCCTCTGTTTAGATTCACGGAGTTTGCTTCTGTTTATCTCTCCAGGAACCCAGGGAGGGAATACCTGGAAGGGAGAAGGGAAGGGAAATGGTTTATTCCCCTTTGTTGTGAGACTCAAGGAATTTGGGTCTTGGGGTCCCAGGGAAGGTTTTTTGGGGGACCAGAGTGCCCCAAAACACTCTAATTTTTTGGGTGGTGGCAGCTTTACCAGGTCCAAGCTGGTAACTAAGCTTGGAGGTTTTCATGCTAACCCCCATATTTTGGACGCTAAGGTCCAAATCTGGGACTAGGTTTATGACACCACTGCCAGGCATCTCCATAAGGAAGGGATTATGAATCAAGTTTTATGGCCCTAAAGAAAACAATGTGACAGGAATGCTTTCAAGTCCTGAGAAGTCAGCATCTGCAGTTGTTTTAGTAAACAGTGACACTAACACTCTACCCAAATGACTGATTTCAAAATCTGAAGATAAATAACAACGACAACAACAAGGACAAAAGCTAAAGTGTAATTATGTGCTGAACTTTTGCATGTTAGAAGAAAAGGTATCCACTGCTCCAAGCTGAAAACTGTACAGTCATGCTATTACAAAGAGATATTACTATTGTAAGGAAAAATAATTAAACACAACAGTTAAAATTCCATTTTTGTTAAAAGTGACCCATTTTATTTAAGGCAGTAAATAAATGTTATACTTTAATTTTATACTTAGGAGCCAGATGTATTTATTTTAATAAACCCATATATAGATAAGGATGAATAATTTCAGCATAGCTTATGCTTCATAATAGATCCAAGGTATGGTATTATGTAATCATAATGCAAATCCCAATATGTCTTGGTGAATAATTCTAATACTTCAAATGAGTTAGAGGTATTGAAGAATAAAGTCCATTATTAATCCATATCCCAGAGACAGTGTAAACTGCCATTACTCCCTCCTTTAATTATCTCATCTCAAAGTAATCATCTTTTTTGAGTTAATACAGGATTATCAATTGTAGTAATGTCTACCTATAATGCTTTGGAACACATTTCCTCTGGTGCTTAGTTATTAGGGTGATGGATATGCTAGACTGGTCTTATGCTTAAAATTTAGGTCTACATAGCTACACCACAGAGGGATGAAAAATCCATACAACTGAGTGCTGCAGCTATGCTGATTTAAACCACTGGCGTAGATGAGGCCGGGATAAACAAAAAATGTTTCTGTTGATCTAGCTACTGTCACTTGGGGAGGTAGAGTTGCTACAAGAATTGGGAAACCCCTTCCATTGCTGTAGTATGCTTCTATACTACAGCACAACATTGGCATAGCTGTGGCACCATACATGTGCCACTGTAATACCTACAGTGTAGTATGGCCCTAGGCATTCTATACATTATATACCATGTCATTTGTTCAAAAGAGAGTGTGGTAAAGACCCCAGTTCAGCAAAGGATTTTAATATGCTTAAATCTCACTGATTTCCATGGGATTAAGCAACTATTTTTAAAATACATAGTTTAGTGAGCTACTGAATCAAAGCCTAATTAATAAACCCTTACACCATAGCCAGTACTATCAGATATTAATCCTGTATCATCTCACATATTACAGATGGGAAAACCCAGACAGGTTAAGTGTCTTGACGAAGGCCCATGAGTTAATGGTGGAACCATGATTAGAACTGCCAAAACTGTTCTAATTCATCCAGACCATACTTCCATTCAATGACAAAATAAATAGAATAATGAAATCCTCGTGATCACTTTCCCCATCATGATTTTGCACTCTGCTTGCATTTGTAAAGACATCTGCTAGTAAATTGACCTGTCAGTTACTCTTAAAAAAATTTTTGTAACTCTCCATTGTGTGTATCCTCTTAGAAATCAGAAAACAGTTTTCCCTGCTCAGTTAGTCTTTTTTTAGTGTATTTGTTCCCTACTTCTAAGACATAGAAGTAGGGAACAAATACACTATGACATATTTTCCTCTGTTGTCATCAGGAAAGATGGGTAAATAATAGATTTTTTGGTTTACTGGTAATTACAAAAATTTGAAAAAAAGTTTTGGGTTAAGTGGAACATTTTGTTAGACTGAAACTATTTTTGTGTGAATTTTTCATGTCTTTAAATTTCTAAATAAAATTAAAGCAAATTTTGAAATAAAAATGTTGTTTCCATTTTTTTATTTGAAATGCTTTGAGGGTTTTTAAAAATTAGGTATTTCTCAACTGAACAATTTGGCAAAATTTTCACAAATTCATGGAGTGTTTTTGTGTTGCCAAATCTGTATTCCTCACCCCAAAAGTTTCAGTCAAAGATTTCATCCAAGTCTAGACAATAATATCAATGATTTAATTATATCAACATAATAATGTTAATTGGGTTAGTTTTCCCTCTGAGTGGCTCTTACCATGTCATAACTTAGTCCCAGATTTGGACCTTAGCGTCCAAAATATGGGGGTTAGCATGAAAACCTCCAAGCTTAGTTACCAGCTTGGACCTGGTACTTGCTGCCACCACCCAAAAAATTAGAGTGTTTTGGGGCACTCTGGTCCCCCTGAAAACCTTCCCTGGGGACCCCAAGACCCAAATCCCTTGAGTCTCACAACAAAGGGAAATAATCCTTTTTCCCTTCCCCCCTCCAGGTGCTCCTGGAGAGATACACAGACACAAGCTCTGTGAATCCAAACAGAGTGACTCCCCCTCTCCGTTCCCAGTCCTGGAAACAAAAGCACTTTCCTCTTCACCCAGAGGGAATGCAAAATCAGGCTAGCAAATCCAACACACACAGATCTCCCCCAGATTTCTTCCTCCCACCAATTCCCTGGTGAGTACAAACTCAATTTCCCTGAAATTTCCCAGAAAAGAAAACTCCAACAGGTCTTAAAAGAAAGCTTATATAAAAAGAAAGAAAAAATACATACAAATGGTCTCTCTGTATTAAGGTGACAAAATACAGGGTCAATTGCTTAAAAGAATATTGAATAAACAGCCTTATTCAAAAAGAATACAAATCAAAGCACTCCAGCACTTATATTCATGCAAATACCAAAGAAAAGAAACCATATAACTTACTATCTGATCTCTTTGTCCTTACACTTAGAAACAGAAGATTAGAAAGCAGAAACTACTTCTCCAAAGCTCAGAGAAAGCAGGCAGACAGACAAAGACTCAGACACAAACTTCCCTCCACCCAGAGTTGAAAAAATCCGGTTTCCTGATTGGTCCTCTGGTCAGGTGCTTCAGGTGAAAGAGACATTAACCCTTAGCTATCTGTTTATGACAGGGGTATTCCCAAGAGACTACATAAATGCCCACACACAAAGAAGCCCAGTAGATCCATGACAGTACCTTACTTCACAAGGAGGCTCATCTGAGTGGATCTGATTGAAGAATAAGGGCATAGCTACATTATAGCACAGTTTGGATGAGGGGAGTATGAACTGCAATGCACTCCAAAGTGCTGTGCTGTAACTCTCCCATGGGGAGTCTGTGGGCGCAAAATAAAGGTTTCTATTTTTTGTTAATGTAATCCTCTTTAAACAAGACTACATTAATGCAGACTAGGATTTTTTTAATTCATGCCCCTAGCATCCACATAGGCGAGTTACAGTGTGGCACTTCAGTGTACATTGATATTCACACCCTTGTAGTCTGAATTGCAGGGCAGCGTAGACATGATCTAAGGTAGCTTTCACTTGAATAATGGTGGCAAACACAGCCATTAGTAAATAAAGGAACTACTTATCTGACTTTTGTGGTACAACTGACCTTCATGGACAAAGTTTCAAAAAACAGGTTTCAGATACTCAATTTTAGTCTTATGAGACCACTTTCAAAATTGTAAGATGTTAGTGTTACATTTCATATAAACTTTCAGTAAAGATACTTCAAATGAAAGGTCACTACCTGGGGAAGATTTTAGGAAGCAGACAGCATTTGCAGTAGATGAGACCTATCCACCTGTGTAGAGAGATGCTTCTGAAGAACTTTTTTTTTCACTTGGCCCAATCCATATTATGCCAAATAGTTTGTAGCTTTACAGAAAGAGAATTCAGGTCCAGGGATAGCCACATTCGCCTATGAAGGGTATGCTTGTGCTCAATTTAGATAAAATGTGGTTTGCAGGATGCTTATGCACAGGGAAGCTATGATCTCCACATCTCCACAGCCACCACCATGTTTGATCTATCCTAGTGTTATGTCTACACTATGATTAAAACACGCAGGGCACCTGTCTCAAAGCCCGGCCAGCTGACTCGGGGTTATGGGGCTTGGGCTGCAAGACTATAACATTACAGTGCAGACAGATGGGCTTGAGCCCAATCTCAGAGACCCCAGGAGGGTGAGGGTTTCTGAACCCAGGCTTCAGCGTGAACACAAATATCTGCACCACAGTTTTTAGCCCCTCAGCATTAGCTCCATGAGCCCAAGTCAGATGACCCAGGCCAGCCATGCTGCCATCTTTATCCCAGGAGAGATGGACTCTACGGGTACATCTCCATTGCAATGTCAGCCCAGATGTGGCATGCTGTGCTCAGAGTAGCACCTGGAAGCCCCATATTCACCACTCTCATATAATGATGATACGGTTTGTACAAAGTCTGCCTGGTGAGGTATCATTTCAAAAGTCTTGATCTGTTGAACATTAATATTGTGTTGTTCTGTGTGTGTAGCATTGGCTGGGAAGTTATGAAGTTTGCTCTGTGTGTGTTACTGAGATATGTTATGAGGTTGGGAAATGCCTATCACCAGCCTTTCAGGTGTGACAAGGGAGGAACCAGACTCGCTGCTGGCCCATGAAAGGCATCCACACTCCCAAGGACTATCCCAGGCACCGTGTACAATGCAGACTTCTCTGAGATAACACAGCAACACTGCGCACTGCTTGACTCGCATCCTAGCATAGGAGCTTTCTAAAAAGTTGGAAGGAACTATGAAAGAGGGTTAGAAACATCATGACTTGGCCTCTCTCCCCACAACTCAACAGCTGGAAACACACCTGGATGACAAAACTGATTCAGAAATCAGAAGAGAATAATAATAATGCATTCAAACCAAAGTCCCCAAACAGACTAGTATTGGTTTTTCAGCAGAAAATTTTCAATTTTGGGGATTTTCTTTTCCCAGTCAGACTTTGCCAAGGGAAACAGAGAGAAAATGTTTGAGTTGCCTCCTTCAGAACAGCTTGGCCTAGACACTGGCTCTGGTTCACTGTTGAGGCCTTGCTCAGGATGGGAGTATTTTAAGAATTTGGGCAGGTCCCAGGGTGTTTGGGGGAGATTATGAGGATGTTACCTTTTGAGAGTAAAGCTAAGAAATACAGGACTAGAGAAAAACATTTTAGAAATGTGGGATTTAGACATTTTATTTAAAGCAATGGGGGGGTCTGAATTTCTCAGAAGGTTTTTGTTTGTAGGAAGCAACATTGCTAGAACTGTTATTGTACCAAAGGGGGAGATGGTTGTCTATAAAGGAGGGGTGAAGACCAAATGCCTCCAATGAGGATAGGATTCAAACCTATGCGTGCAGAGCACAATGGATTAGCAGTCCATCACCTTAACCACTCGGTCACCTCACCTGAGCTGTCAGGAAATGGACAGGAAGAGAAATTTAAGGCCGGCAGAGATAGGGACACTAAGGAGTTTTTAAATACTAAGCGTAAGCAGGGGCTGAATGAGCTCCCCGCTCACATCTAGTGAGGAACTGGGGGAAATACTTCAGGAACAGACCCTGTTTGCATAGACACACCTACTCTGCCTAGGTATGCAGCATGGTGGGGCTGCTTTCCCAAAATGACCAGTTTGGGATGGTGGTGGGTTACAAATCACTTCAGGATTGAGTGGAATGAAATGTTATTCTCATTCTTGTATGAGTGAAGGGCAGAAGAACATACCTATTGCGTCCTGATGGAGGGGTAGGCACCTCAGGGCCTGAGCCAGCCCCTATGGAGGGCAGGGAGGGAGCACTACTCAGCAGCACTCTGTCCCAGCTCTTCCCCAACCCCACCCTCAGCCTGAGACTCTGGCTCCCAGCCCGGCGTCGACCCCTTTACCACTGTCCACACCCCTCTCCCCAACAAGCAACAGCCCCACTCCTGTTCCAGGACTGGGGTATATCTGTTGATAAAACAAGTTACACTTGAAATATACACAAATGCCACACCCCTGGTCTCTCTTCCACTAGGAAGCAGACCGGTAAGATCCTGAACATCCCCTACTGCTCAACAGATAATGACATACTTCAGGGCCTGGAATGAAAAAATGAAATAATTTTGTTGAAAGTATTAACTGGCCATTGTGGCTTAAACAAATATCTTTTTTCAAATAAATAGACACAAAGCTGCACTATGTCAGGGATCAGCAACCTTTGGCACATGGCCTACCAGGGTAAGCCCCCTGGTGGGCTGAGCCAGTTTGTTTACCTGCCACATCAGCAGGTTCAGCCTATCACAGCTCCCACAGGCCACAGTTTGCCACTCCAGGCCAATGGGGGCTGCAGGAAACAGCACAGCCTGAGGGATGTGCTGGCTGCCACTTCCTGCAGCCCCCATTGACCTGGAGCAGTGAACCGCAGCCAGTGAGAGCCACAATCAGCCGAATCTGTGGACGCTTGCCTGTGGGAGGTCTGCCGGTCCTGTGGATTTGGTGGCAATTTGGCGGCGGGTACGCTGAAGCCGTGGGACTGACGGACCTCCCGCAGGCAAGCCACCGAAAGGCCAGCAAAAAAGCTAGAGCTGCCCTTGCATGAGACTGGAGAAGGGGTCAAGGATGATAGAGCCCTGAGAAAAGGAAGTGAGGACTAGGGGGCCCAGAGTCAGGGGTAGGGTTGCCACCTGTTCAGATTTACCCAGGATTGTCCCTTTTATGAGATAACTGGAAAATCAGTAAGTCCTGGAAAATCAGTAAGTCTTCCTGCAACATTAAAAGTCCTGGCTTTTGTTAGTTGGGCTTTTCTTCTTCCTCCTCTGTGGTACTGCTGCTCCTCCTCGCTCTCAGCTGCTCCCAGCAGGATCCATTAAGCAGCAGCAGTGCTGCTTCCTCCTGTCAAACAAGCCATGGAGGGCAGCAAAAAGTGCTCAAGGTAAAAGCTTCTCTGAGCCCTGTGCCTCACCATGGTACCAGCTGTTCCTGATCAGTGGGACCCTACTCTCCCTCCTGGGAACCATGCTGTGACTCACCAGCCTAGTAACATTCTAGAGAATGCCAGGGGGCGGGGGGTGAGCTCAGCATGTGGAATGAAGAACTATGAGCATGTGATAAACAAACCCATATATGGAAAGGTTAACTCTGATTGGTTAGAGGTTCATGTCATGTAACTTGTTATGTAAGTGCCATGTGCTATAAAATAGCAAGGAGAGGGACTCCTTGCTGAAGGGACTCTGTCTTATCCTTTGTACCAGGGGCTGTCCTTGTGCACATATTGAATAAAGCCTTGTTGAATCGAATCACATTGCATTGAATCACATCGCATTGCATCGCACTGAATCAAAGTCCCTTGATTCTACCCAGCATCAGACTCACTGGGAACCACAAAATCCCAACACCTATAAAGGTTCTCCTTCCCCTTCCATCAGTGGAGTTTGGCTATCTCCCTGGCCCTCTCTCTAGTATGGATTCCTTTCCATTTCAAAATCTGAAACATTTGCTCATCCTCCCCCACCCCCAACCACAATGTCAAATTTTGAATGGGGCCTTCAGGGACAGCTGTGTGTAGGACAATCCCTGTCAACTCCTATAAAAGACCTACTAATCTGAAGCTGATGGGACCTTGGAACTAACGTATAGGAACATGCCTCTGTGGACTGCCTGATGTTCACATGTGTCATGATATAATTTCCCTCTCTGAACCTTAGTGTCCAAGAGATGGGGTACCAGCATGAATTCCTCTAAGCTTGATTACCAGCTTAGGACCTGTAGCGCTGCCATCAACCAGGAATTCCAGTGCCTGCTACGCTCTGGTCTCCCCACAACCTTGCCCGGGGAACCCCAAGACCCAAAGCCTCTGGATCTTAACACAAGGAAAGAAAACCCTTTCCCCCACCATTGCCTCTCCCAGGCTTCCCCTCCCTGGGTTACTCTGGAAGATCACTGTGATTCAAACTCCTTGAATCTTAAAACAGAGAGGAAAATCCACCTTCCCCCCTCCTTCTCTCTCCCTCTCCCAGAGTCTCCCTGAGAGAGAAAATAATCCTAACACAGAGAGAAATTAACCTTTCTCTCCCCCTTCCCTCCTTTCTCCCCACCAGTTCCCTGGTGGATCCAGACCCAGTCCCCTGGGGTCTCACCAGAATTAAAAAAAATCAGGTTCTTAAACAAGAAAAGCTTTTAATTAAAGAAAGAAAAAACAGTAAAAATTATCTTTGTAAATTTAAGATGGAATATGTTACAGGGTCTTTCAGCTATAGACTCTGGGAATATCCTCCCAGCCTAAGTATACAAGTACAAATAAAATCCTTTCAGCAAAATACACATTTGAACTCCTTCTAGCCAAATACACATTTGCAAATAAAGAAAACAAACATAAGACTAACTCGCTTTATCTACCTAGTACTACTTACTATTCTGGACATATAAGAGACTGTATCAGAGAGATTGGAGAGAAACCTGGTTGCACATCTGGTCACTCTCAGAACCCAGAGAGAACAACCACCAAAATCTAACAGCACACACAAAAACTTCCCTCCCTCAAGATTTGAAAGTATCCTGTCCCCTGATTGGTCCTCTGGTCAAGTGACAGCCAGGCTCACTGATCTTGTTAACCTTTTACAGGCAAAAGAGATATGAAGTACTTCTGTTCTATTAACTCTTACTTATGTGTTTATGACAACATGTCTTGACGATCCTCTGGCATTGGAAGTAAATGTCAAGTCTCCTGCTACTTCTCTCTGAGGAGAGAAACAAGCCACCTCTGATAATGGCAGAAGTATTCAAAATACTTTTGGTCAGTGCAGATTTACAGAGTTTATTACTCCTCAAACAGGAGTAGTTTGTGAAGGTGTGACAAAGAGATCCATTCATGGTTCACTAATTGGTGTCAACTGCACTTGTAAGGCCTGAAATGCTCACTACACCTTACACACTGCTGCCATAATCTGTATAAAAAAGGTGGTATGGAAGATATCATTGGGAAACTAACAACTCACTAATCATTAATATCATGGTATGATATATGCATAGGGTGTGTACAAAATGTTATGACTATGCGCTAGAATTATATTCTTAAATATATTTTGCAAGCAATTCATAAGCACTGTCTGCTTTAGCCAACGAAATGTAGATTTAGATCAGTTTGCATACAAGCAGTAAATAGCACCATCAAACTAGAAAGAGTGGGGGAGATTTCAAGAAACAGAACAATTTGCATTTTAGCAAACACCAGTGGGGAAAGAAAGCATGGAGCTTCCTTCACTACCAGACTCTATGTTGCCTTCCTCACAGCTAGAAAAACTTTACTTCGAGTGGTAACCTTCAGAAGAATCCATTTGAAAGGTTTACTGGTCTATAAAGACGGGGAAGGAGTAGCTGAACTTTAAGTGATAAGCAATTGAATCAACTGATTGTATATAATATTACTGTGCTATAAAAGCTAATGACACACTGGTGATTAATGTCATTGTATTAACACTATGTTAGGAAATATAGATAATTTTATTATCCTCTAAAACCTGTAATTGAAAATGGAGAAAAATGTCTCTGCCAGACAGGAGGGAATGGCGAGACCTCTTTTAAGTTGAGAAAGATACGTCCTTCAACCAAAAGGGATTTGAAGTCTTTGGAAATAGATGAGAAATCTGCTTAGGCAAAGATCTATCTCCAGGAAAACAAGGGAAACCAGCATCTTGTATTTCTGTGGATGGCCCTGACTGAGGGATAGTCAGCCATGGTTGGGAAGAACAACCTGTGAGATGAGCAAACTTGAACAATGTTTGAACCTTGCTAGATTAAGATTTAGCCTTTTAGATGTGTGCTTTCACTTTTATTTGCTTGTAACCCTTGCTAACTTTATTCTTTTTAATTGACAGCTCTTAACCTATGCTCTGTTGTTAATAAATGTGTTTTATTTTTACTACTAATGAACGGTGTATTTAGCACAGTTAAGTTAATAAGCTGTAATGTGCTTACATCGCTTTAAAGGAACAAACAAACATTTTTCCTTGAATTGTCCAGAAGATGGCTGGACATTGCCAAGTACACAGTTTGGGGAAAATTTGGGACTAGGATTGTGTTGGGATCACCTTGCTGATTGTAACCAAGGCTGGTGGAAACCAGGGTGGAGCTGTGGGGCTGTAGAGAGGCTTCAGGGGTCAGAGCTGCTGTACCAGGTGCTATCTAGTACATGGACACTAAGGGAGTGACCTTAATGCCTATAGGCTAGCTGTGAACATCCCAGGCCAGGAGCTACAGCATGAAAGCATTATAGGACACTCAGAGTTGCAGGGCAAGTGGTGACATAACCCTTTATTGAACCTAGGGTGACCAGACAGTGAGTATGAAATATCAGGAAATGTAATAGGTACCTATATAAGAGAAGAGCCCTAAATATCGAGACTCTCCCTATAAAATCGTGACATCTGGTCACCCTAAATGAACCCCAAACCCCATACAGAAGGTAATGGAGGCCAAAGAAATTAAGAAATGTTTGAACAAGAATATCAAACATTCCAGCTGTGGATTCCTGCCAATAGGCTATCAGTGTCAAGTCATTCTAATCTGTACAATCAGCACTTTTCCTTGGGCAAAAGAATTAAAGAGCTGTTACTTTAGCTAATATGGTCAGATCCATTAACCTATGATATGACCAGTGAGGGTGGCTAAATGTTAGCCGCTGGAGCAGTACCAGTCTCACACTCTCAAAAGTGAGCCTACCCTCCCTTAGCCATAGGCTTATCACACACAATTCCATAGGACTGTCTTGTATGGAAAATATGATTTGAGGCAATAAAAGTTGATTATGCACTGAATCACTGCTGTTACTTCTCTTTTGTCATGCAGAACTGTTTCCCCAGCCTTGATACAATGCATTAAATGAAAGTACTGTGAGCAATGCTCACAAACTGTGACATTAGTCACATTATTCAACTAAAGCAGTTAACCAAAGGAGTGTTTGGTGGCACTACCCCAGCCAGTGGTGGCTGCAATATGGATGATCTGCATTAGAAGTAGGGTTATTCAACATTCAGTGTTTGATCCACAGATAACATTTAGTTGGTGAAACTGGGGGTATTTCTGGACAAAGGTGCAATTCCATGAAAATTTCTTAGCAGTACTATTCAGCACATGAATCTTCTCCATCAGTGATCGTCATTGACAGTAGCTATTTGTTAGGAACCTGGGTATGGGAAACTTATATAAGTACTAAGCAGCTGGCATGGGGTCGGGGGGAGTACTCCAGAGTCTGTTTGGATGAATAGCTGCTCAGTGATAACTACATGGTTGATATTCAATAATTAAAAAAAAAAACCCTAGGGAATCATTCCATGAAAAATTGTTGGCGGAAGCAGATATTGACTTTAACATTCAGACCAGACCTAAACTCAAGGGGAGGGGCAGACTTTGTTATGAGGCCAGATTAAGCTATACTGCAGCTATACAAAGACCTGACTGCAAACAAGCACAGATGCAAAGTTCAACCCAAAAAAGCTAGAATTTTACTCGTATCCTAATGCAAGTGGTGATAGAAGGAAGACTCACCCATAATTCTGCTTCCCTGTTCTTATAATTTCTTCTGTTGGTACACAGAGTCCTATCACAAGAAAGTTGAAACTGCCCCAGCTCAAAGAATTTTGGCTTTTTCAGGAACTGACCATTCAGCAGTATCCTGAGACCAGCAGGCAGTGCCTCTAAAGAGTGTGCAGTTTCAGTTCCTTAGTGGGCAGGAGACACCACACATTCTAAATTCCATAGATGAACAATAAATATGCAACAGTGGTTAGAGTACTAGCATGGGGTTTAGGAGATCCAACTTCAGTGCCCTGTTCAGCCACAGATCTCCTGGGGGACTCGGAGCTGTTATCTTTGTCTCTGTACCTCAGTTCCCCATCTGTAAAGTGGGAATATTTCCCTATCTTATAAGGGTGATATAAGAATAAACACATTAAAGATTATGAAGTACTCATATACTATAGTAATGGGAGCTATAAGTACCTAAAATTGAGCTCATGGCCCCATCCCCTTTCATCTGGCTACTGAAGTAGCACTGATATACAGGTGGTGATAATGTAGTAAGAAATATGGTGTTCTCCCATTGCATGCCCAGCAATTTGGAAGCACTCTCTCCATAACACAGTTCTTATATCATCTATGAACCAGGAATGTGTTAACACAATCAGATGTGTTTAATGGGTACGATCCAGTGCTATCTAGGGAGAGAATGTGAAATAATGAATTATACCAATAAGAAAACACGTGTATATCTTCGTGGTTCAGAAAAATCTTCAGTTTAACATTAGCCAAAATTTCTTGGATTGCTAATAACAGTTTGACAGCTAGAAAGCTCTTACTTTTATGGTTTTTATTTATTTATTTACGCTTCCTTGCTTGTTTGTTTGTGTAGGTTTTTTGTTGATTGGAAGAGGTTATAGAATATGATGCTTCAAGATACTTCGAGTGCTTTGGAAAAGCAAGATACAGTACTTTAAAAAAAATCCTAGTTTCCTTTGAAAACAAACTTTTGCTTTCATCAGTTGTTTTGAATATTTCAGCCAGGGCTGCCCAGAGGATTCAGGGGGCCTGGGACAAAGCAATTTCAGGGGCTCCTTCCATAAAAAAAGTTGCAATACTATAGAATACTATATTCTCATGGGGGCCCCTGTGGGGCCCAGGTTCTGGGGCAAATTGCCCCACTTGCCACCCTCCCTCCTCCGGGCAGCCCTGATTTCAGCAGCTATTCTCTCTCCCTTTATTCTAAAAGGATGGTTAATGAATCCTGAATATTTGATGTAAGAATAGAAAGGGGGCTTCCCCCAGGGAACCAGAAAGTATTTCTCGTTCTTTCAAATATACATGTATAAATTTACGGCACATGATTTTTTTAAAAAATGTTTTGTACAGCTAGAGAAAAAAACAGGATAACATCAGTAATACTTAACATTTAAAGAGCGTCTTTAAACTTTCAGGACCCCAAAGGACTCATGGAGGTTTGTGGCTTGCACTGCAAATAGTCCCATTGATTTCAGCATGTGTTATGCCTATGTAAGAACTGCTGCAGGATCCTGTGTAGAGACTGTAGATCAGGCCTCAAATGTTTAATAATGGGATTAAAGGCTGTAAAGTCACATGTATATTTGAAATATCCTCCCAACCTTAATTTATCATTTTGTCTTTATTTTTATGTTAAATTAGTCCTAATTTGCAAATTCTTTTCACTCAGACACTTCATGTAATTTTCCATAAAATTAATGTCTTTGTGCACCTAACAGCTTATTATATTAGGAAAACAAGTAGACTCGCCTGAAAAGGTTTACATTCTACTGATTATCAGTGGCACTACTCAGTCATGTAAATGTTTGCAGGATCCTCTTGGTGGTGGTGGATAATTCTTAGGCTAAACGGAAAACAAAGTAAAATTATGTTTATCTTGTTCTCCTTCCAGTCACTAGGGCCTTAGATCATTAGGTGTTATATCAAATATGGATAGGTAAACTTTCTGTACATTCAATATACCTGCTAGAGATGATAAAAGCTGTTAACATTTATTTTGACAACTTTAGTATTTATGTTTTAAAAATCAAAAGATTCTCATCAGCTCAATAACTGATCGAAAATATGAGAGAAGGCTGACAAAAAAATCACTAAAAATGTTTAAATTCAGGAAGTTTTGGCCAGATCTCAAAACTGCTGCCAATGCTATTATTCTTTATTTATTAAGTTCTTCCGCCTGCTTTACTAGAAGTGGAAGGGCCCTAACAGCCTGAGGTTTGGCCTTCACAGCATAACCTAATACAACCACATGTGAATGCAACTTCCACAGTGTGGCTGTTAGTGAATTAGAGTGATGCTAAATCTGTGTCCTTAAAACCTGGGCATTTAGGTTTGTAGCATGACATAGTAGGGTTTGACTTGTAGCTTTTGTGAGATACTTAAGTATCAATACCTCTCAGATCCAGAAAGCCGTGAGAATTTAACAAGGGGCCTACGAAGCATGTAGCATGACCAAGGGTAGTGATACATGTTCACTCTAAGCAAAACTGCAGCATAAGTAGTATATTTAAATGGATGTATACCTTTTCAAAGGTTAGCATTCATTTTCTGTTTTCCCTTTTCTCTGACTGAAATAAATGTCTTCCTTAATTCCAATGAGATTTCAGCACATGGAGACACCCCTGAAGAAAGGTAAAGAAGGGAGAATGATCTTAGGGTTATGCAACGGACAGATTAGACATCTGGGTAAAAATTCCATACTCTGCTATAGAAATCCTGTGAGATCTCGATCAAGACATAGTTTTCACTGTGTGTCAGATCATCAACTGTATGAACAGAGATATCAACTGCTTTCTTACTTACACGGAAGGTTGTGAAAATAAACCCCTAAGTCCTTGGAGGGGCTCAAGTGATGATAGATAGCATATAAAATAGACATAAGGGTCCTCAAGATAGTCAATAACAAAAGGCGTTTTTCCAAACCCAGTGGATATTTGTGACAGTTTGTGCTATCACTGAAGTGTTTTTTTAAGCCATTTTATTGCATTATTTACTGGACTTACTTCACTTCTATTGGTTTTCTTCTCTTCCTCATTGTTCTTTAGGAGTTCCTGTCACCCTCTTCATGCACCAACAGATTCCCAAGATCTCTCAATACTCTCCCCTAGCTCTGTGGCTTTTAACTCATCCTGGATAGCTTCTCGAGTGTCTAGATGACTTTCCCCCCAAAAGTCCCTACATAGAACATAAGAATGGCTATACTGTGTCTGACCAAAAATCCATCTAGTCCAGAATCCTATCTTCTGACAGTGGCCAATGCCAGGTGCTTCAGAGGGAATGAAGAGAACAGGTAATCAAAAAGTGACCTATCCCCTGTCACCAATTCCCATCTTCTGTCAAACAAAGGCTAGAGACATAGTCCCTGCTGATTCTGTCTAAGGGCCATTGATAAACCTATCTTGTTCTTTTTTTAACACTGTTATAGTCTTGGCCTTCACAACATCCTCTAGAACAGAGTTCCACAGGTTGACTATGTGTTGTGTGAAGAAATACTTCCTTTTGTTTGTTTTAAATCTGCTGCTTCTTAATTTCATATGCTGACCACTAGTTTGTGTGTTATGAGAAGGAGTAAATAACACTTTCTTATTTACTTTCTCCACACCAGTGATGATTTTATAGACCTTTATCACATTCCACCCCTTAGCTGTCTCTTTTCCAAGCTGAAAATTCCCAATCTTATGAATTTCTCCTCACATTGAAGCTGTTTCTTATCCTTAATCATTTTTGTTGCCCTTTTCTGTACCTTTTCCAATTCCAATATGTATATTTTTAAAAGAGGGTTGACAAGAACTGCATGCAGTATTCAATATGATATTTCCTGTTTTAAAATGGCTATTAGGTAAATTTGATAGATATGGCATTCCTTCAGTGCATCCAGCGTAATTGAGTTGCCCTGCATTAGAGGTAGGTAACTGACACTGGGTCTTAGGTAGAAAGTCAAAAAAGCCTATGGTGCCAATAGAAAGATCTTCAAAATCTGCTTGTTTGCTTTGATAGTCTCAAGTCAAATATCCAGTGACAAATTTTGATATTTTGAAAACTCATACAATTGATAGGGTTTCTCTATCTAAATTATAATGCATATGTTTTGTCCTCAGAATTGAATGGTTTTGCCTAGAGTCATATGAGCAGGGTCTTGGGTATCTGCAATTACATGATGCAGATTTTGCGGTGGAATTCATTTTTGAAATAAGTTGTGATAAAAAAAATAAGTTTCATTAAAAAACATGGGCAAGATTTTCCAAATGTAACTGCCTGAAATTAAGTACCTAGATAAAAATGTAAGCACATAAGTATGATTAGATTTTAGATGTTCCAAACAGTAGTACCTTTGAACTTCTGATTTTTATTCACATTAGTGCTAACAGCTCATGGCCACGATAACTCGTGGCACCACAAAGTTTGTGATAAAGTTTATCTGTGTCCTCCTTTGTTCATGGAATATCTTTAAAATTAAACTTCTTCCAAAGTTCTTCCATTCATCCTCAATAGAGGTCCTCTATAACTGTTTTGAATTTATTTCATTTAATGCTTGTTACCAGAATAGTCTCAGCAGTTTAAAACAACATTATGTTATAATTATTTTTCTGGAATTCTATGAAGTGTAATAACTACAGTTTTAATTGTGTTTTGTTCTCTTTAGCGATGTCTTCTAATTGTAACGCCAAATGATAACTAGCTTTTGAGGAGCCTACAATTGCATAATATTACATGTTTATGGAACTTTAACTGAAAATCCAGAACATCATAAGTTCTTTTTTTAAAATTTAAAGCTTTCTGATTTATTATATAATTTCTATGGCAATATTTCTGGATTATCAACCTCAAATATTCAAAAATTCATGAGTCAGACTGTAAAATCATGGATCTGGCTTTGAAATGTCACTTTCTGGTTTCTGAGCCTTTAGGGCTCATTTGTTAAAATGTTTACTTATTAAACTGAAGGCTAGGCCCTTACAAAAATCAGAGTCAAAATTCTCACATAATCACCTGACTCCAGGAGTTGGAGCTTTAAGAAATATCCCCAATATTTTGAGACGTAGTAAAAACATTGCAAGAGTTGGCAACATTATATGTTAAGAGCACCCCAGCCCACTTCCCCATCCACCACACCATCACCACCACAAATGAAGCTCTTGGAAATAGGTGCCTACTAAATAAGATGAAAATTTTCAGCGTAGTCTCATTAGATATTTTATAATATTACAACCTGAAATGCATTATGCAGTGATATCATGCTTTAGATTTTATAATGTATACCTTCATAAGAAAGAGTTTCTCTGGAAGGGCTCTGAAGAGAAATATATACTAAAACCTTAGATGAGTGTTCTCTGTAGGAAACCTGATTTTACCTGAATCTCACTATATTGTTGTCAGCCAAAAATGCCATATAAATATGTAGTAAGACAAATATTTTCAGCTAAATGAAAAATCTTTAAAATGTTTAAGCAAAGATGGCCCCTTATTAAAAACCTCAATCTGAAATACAACACTGGATCCAAACAACTCTTTTTCTTTTTTTTTTTCTTGAGGGTGGGGGAGTTGAAAACACCTTCCCCAATTTTTGTGAGGGATAAGGGAAGAGAGAAGGTGGATGGTTGTATTTAGATCAAAGCAGTGTTCTAATTTTAAAATTTTAAGTTTAACTAAAAATGTATGAGTTTTATCATTAGAAATTTTCAGGATTGCTACTTTTCAGAGCAGATTATGGTCTTTTATTGCTTGGAAAAAGATTAACATGAGTTGTACAAGTAACCATTATCAACTGACACAGAGTAAATAGCATCTGGTGACATCTACATACAGCTTCAACTGTAGACAGATTCCAGTGGAAACATAGAGACAACTTCCTGTAAGATTTAACTAAAATATAATTTTGAATTGATGTCTGTATGTTTCTGTAAAGCTTAGATAAGCCACTGTAATACAGCAGAAAAAAAAACCCTGCAAAATATTCTTTATTATTTGAGTGTACTATAGTATTATATGTGTTCATGTACTTTAAGGCTTTAAAGGAATACATATACACTAGGGGGCAGAATGAAAACTATGCATTCATATGTAACTCTTGAGTTTTGAGTCTTTTCATAACATTATCAACAAGACACCATTGTATTTCAGAAGATAATCGTTCAAATCCAAGTTCCCTGCTCAAACATAAATTTGGATCCAGGGCATTGGTTTGGGCCTACCTCCAATTAAATTTGTTTAGAAAATGGCTTATTATGCCTGGATTCATTATAAATTCACATTGCCATTTTAGAATGGAAAATAGATTCTGAGATAGTGTTTCATGTGTTTTGTCTTTGGCATTGACCAGGTAATACAATGATGTTTTTATTATATCATCATATTTAATGCATCTGTTTGCGATACTTTCCTTCAAAAATAATGGCTTTGGGTTACAATGGGCCTAGATAGCAGAATCTTTAGTATCACAGTCTTCTTTACTACAGCTTAGGAAGAAACATCACTTACTGTGTGCTGTATATAACTAATTAACAGTTGATTTCCTCTCTTTAAATTCCACAGCAAGGTAGTCTTGCTGGGAATGAGAAAAGTATACTTTCCAAACATGGCATTAGAGGTTTAAATGTTGTGTGTGTGTGTGTGTATGTGTGTAAAAGATGCATCTGTAATTGCAGAGAACTCTATTATTCCTTTTGTTCCTTTGGATGTCTGCAGCTTATCCCCAATAATGCCATCTACATATAGCCCTGCAGATTTGCATCAAATCAAAGTGAACCATTTTATGAACTGTGGTGGTTTTGCTACTAAAATAGCTTTGATCACTGCAGGAACCTTAGGGCTAGCAATCTGGAGAAATGAAGGAACAGTCGCATCACATGATTGTTTCTAAATGTGATATGACATTTTTCAACTTCCTCTAATTGAAATGACTATAAAATCATTCTATGAGTTCACCATGTGGTACTGTAAATTAACAAACATTATAAAGATCTAACAGAAAGCAATTTGTTTCTAGGGATTTTTTTCCCAAGGAGTTGTTGGAAGACATTTCATGGCATTTCCCACACTTGATCTTATATCAGAACCTGAATGATTCCAGGTGACTCTTAGGCCTGATTTACACTAAAATGCTTTGTCAACCCAGCAGCATCACCCAAGGGCGTGAAAAATCCACAACCCTGCATAGCGCTGTTTATCCAATGTAAACTCTGGTGTAGGCAGCACTAGATGGAAGGAAGAATTCTTCCATTGACCTACATACCTCCTCTTTGGAAGGTGTGTTACCTACACCAATGGAAGAACTCCTTCTGTCAGCATGGCCAGTGTCTACCCTGAAGCTTTACAGCAGTGCATCTGCAGCACTGCAACTGTGCCTCAATAGTGTTGACAATCCCAGAGAGTGGTGGTTTGTAATATACGTTTCATAAATAAGAAATTTCAAATATGAAGTGCCACTTGTAATTGAGACATAATTAAGTCTTATAATTAACAACAAAAAAGAGATGATTTTATGCATTTCCTTTAGAAAAGTCCAAAAGGAAAATAAAGGAAAATAAAAATGTTAGCTTAAAAAAACCCAAAACAAAACAAAACACAAGAACAAATTATGGTATAAGCCTTGTATAATGCACTTTTTTTTTTTTTTTTTGCAATAGGAATGTGAATAGTGTCACTTGATCAAAATTAAAGATCTGGTTCATCCTAGTTGGTTTCACTTCAGTTACATCAGCAATGAACTCTCATGGTTTATAGGGGACTTAAGTGTATAGATGAGCTTTCTGCTAGTTGCCCTATGGGTGAATTTCACTAAAGCAAATAGTTGAATTCAGTAAGTGGGCCATTGAGATATTATCTTCCATTACTGCATGTTGGGAGTAAAATTTGGGAAACTCAGTCACAAGTTCTCTCAATTTAGTCTTAATCAATTTTTGGCCTTTTTAATAAAATTTCATACATAATTATTTCTATTTGTAGTGTCTGAACATACGTGTATGCCAGACAGATAATAACAGACAAAACAGATTTGGTAAATGGGTCCAAGTTACCACATTCCAGCAGGCACCGGGAAACCCTTCCATTTTCCATGATATTTTTTGACCTCTTTGATTCCTTTGTCTAGTCTTTCAGTTCTGTCCTTCAGTTTCTGGTCTACTGTTTCTCCAGTTTGGCCCGTGTTCACTTAGGTTTTTTATACATTTACATTGCAGATTAATCTTCATTCAATGGGCTTTTAACATATCAAATGTTTAGGTTTTAGGTAACCCATTTATGATGCATATGCAAGTTTCAGTTACCAAAATTCTACATTTTGTTTTCTGCTAGGTTTCTGATTTTCTGGGTAGAATTGTGGTAGATAACTCTGGTTTTCAGCCTTCCCAGAAAAAGTTGTGTTTTTTTTTTAAATTTATAATTAAATTTGCGTATTTCAGGGGTCGGCAACCTTTCAGAAATGGTGTGCCAAGTTTTCATTTATTTACTCTAATTTAAGGTTTCGCATGCCGGTAATACATTTAAACATTTTTAGAAGGTCTCTTTCTATAAGTCTATAATATATAACTAAACTATTGTTGTATGTAAAGTAAATAAGGTTTTCAAAATGTTTAAGAAGCTTCATTTAAAATTGAATTAAAATGCAGAGCCCCCCAGACCAGTGGCCAGGACCCATGCAGTGTGAATGCCACTGAAAATCAGCTCGTGTGCCGCCTTCGGTACACGTGCCATAGGTTGCCTACCCCGGTGTACTTCTTAATTACATCTTGCAACCCAACATATTACCTTTGTTCTGTCAGCAACAATATAATTTTAAGAAGATCAGCAATTCTATCTAAAAGAAGAATTGACAAAACCAAAAATATGCCCGCAAGACTTTTGCTAAAGTCCTACTACTCCTGTGCTCATTTGCTATCCATAATTACAAATCATTAAAATATAGCTAGCAAAGCATTTAATCTTATCATTAGCATCCTCCAATTTTATATTTAAATGTTATAAGTTAGAATATGTGTATTATATGTGCTATCCTTTTAATCTATTAGAAATGTGTGGAGTGGGGAAAAGCTATGGAGAGCATGCCATCTTTAATGTCAATATTTCTTATCTTCTTTAAATGTGGATTTTTCATTGAAAGGCCAGTTTTGTTTGGCAATCATTATGAAGAAACTTCATCAGAAATTTTCTCAGAGAATGCACTTTGAATGGGTGTCTCAGTTTTAGGACCTTCATATTTGTTGCTTTTAATGGTACCCCAAGTCTTCACAGTTTCCTAAGTAAGAATTCCAATTAGTTCTTGTTTTTCTTGCAGATGGGAGGTACAGTATTTGCTATAGAAAATATTAGGAAAGAGTAAAATACTCAAATGCAAAGGTACCTACTTGTCTTAGGCAAAACTGACAAATCTTTTCAGTGTCACTGTGCGCCAGCAAGGCATACCAATGCAGAATGCCTCAAAGCAAGTTTCATAGGACAAGATATCAGGTGCTCAGAACAAGCCCCGCCCCCCCAACAAACACACAGAAAAAAAACCCTCATAAAATTAGAGTATGCAGGAAGAAGCCTCAGAGATACTCTATATTCTCTTGTTGGAGAGGTAGAGCTTGTTTTTCCCAAATTCAAAATGCCAGAGGTTTCACTCCCAAACTATGAAATCCTCTGGAGCCATGGGCAATCCTGTGCCCATCACATACATCCTTCTCCCTTGGCTTCCTGGCAGTGAAGTTCCAAGGTATATACATTACCAGGGGCAACTGCCAGCCATGGTGGTCCCCAGGACTACGGGGTTATGTAGGCAGCTTTGAGGCAGAGATACCACAACCTTATATAGCATTTATCTTCTTCAGATAGTCTCCTAATGGCCAGAGGGCACAATTCATTTTACAAGATTATTGATAGGTTTGGTGTGAGAAAGGCATTCTTGCTGTATGCTTATCTGCACTTGTATAAATGCAAGAGATTTCTTCTTTCTAGAATTGCATAGGCTGTTGGGTGTACAACAATGCTGTTGCTGCTGAAGAGACAGCATAATATAAATCAAGACTCCACACTATTAGATTGATTTAAGCTATGGCCAGAACTTTATTGAGCAACTAACTAAAAACTCTTTATTTATCTGGGAGTAACAACTCATCCGATTCAGTTCCAATCACATTCTATTTCACAGCTCAATCCTCCAAGATAAAGTGCCACTATTTTCCCTGGTCAAATTAGGATTTGGGCTGACAGACTGAGGTCTCCTCATCCTGACCTTTCCACATACAAAGATACTGGAAAATCTTAAAGCTGTGCACAGTAGTGAAAGTCCATCCCAGACCATAACCTATGGAGTATCTCTAATCGTATTTATTCTTGACCCTGTGCCTGGATTGGTAGGTGGGGAGGGGCGATAAAAAATAAAATCACACCAGAGACAACAATGGAAATATCAGGATTAATTTAATCATATCTCTTACCAAGCACAACCCCACTGGGTAATAATGTCTGATCCAACTAAAAACAAACGTTTGCCAAAAACATGGAAGCATTGGTTTTGTACAAGTGAACCCATCCTCACAGAAAAAAGCTGTGGTACATGAACGTTATCTGAGGCTAATTGACTACCTATCCCAAAACTAATTCTTTCTGTTGAAGTAAAATTAAGAAATCCCCATCAGGGATAAGAGCACCACTGTGTTAGACATAGTAAACATATGCATTAAGAGTGACAATCCCTGACCCAGTGACACTGTGCTCTTAGAATGTGATGAGAAAATAGGTGGAGAAGAAAAAAAAACCTCTTCTAAGAGTGAAATAAATGATGTGTGTCATGATAAGAAATGCCATGGTCAGCACCCTTGACAATGGCTAAATAACTACCATTTTGTAGGTATCACAGCAGCAGTGATTTTATAGAGAGGTTTGAGGAATTATAATGCAGTGTCTTCTATGGAAATTCTTCCAAAACATAAGGAAATATATGGACAAAAGAGAAGAAATTGGATTAATGGGAAATTAAGACTGGCATTACTGAAAGAGCAGAGGTAGAGCTTGAAGTCTCAGCAACATATTAGATTTGATCAAGAGGGTGGAATTTAGCAGTGAAGAGCTTTCAGAGTTAGGACAATTGGTTTATGTGTGATGAAATGGAGAAGAGGTGACGCCTGGGAAAGAATGCAGGTAGTGGGATTAAGGTAATGCTTTACAAAATATTTAAGCACCTCCAATATCTACCACTTCCCTGATGTGTACAACTTGAACTGGGATTAGCCTCTTCAGGTAACATTTGACATAGGAAGGTCCAGATCATGATGTTTCAAGTCTCACAGGACCCCAGTTAAGGATTCCATCTTTGATCCAATTACCTGGTCTTTCTGTCCCAGGCTGAATTATTAGACTCAAGGGAGGACCCAGATTTTGGTAGTAACTGATGCAAAAAAAAATCTGTGTTATGTCATAATGGTGCAGCTCCACCTCAAAGCTGAATTTCACATCTTTCCATTCCCCTTTCCTTCTTCCCCCTGCTCCCCAAGGAAGTGATGACTGTTTTGGGTTAACGTAATTGCATAATTTACATTGATATCTTGTATTACTTTATTTCAGCTCAGGCATTACAGGCAGTTAGTCATCTTAAATATCCAGTTCTCTAATGCCAAAGGGCAGCCCTCAATGTAAATCCACAGTTAATGCCATTATATACATGTGTACGCAAACCAAAAGGAGGGTAAAATAGGATGAAATAACAGAGTCTTATGGACTCACAGACCTCTTATCTCTCCAGCCTCATGCCATTCATGTCTCATTTTCCCATCAACAGTCCACAGTCTCCCTCTGCTGATAAGTGACTAGATTATGGTTCATTTGGAGGGATAAACTATTACTCTTCTAGAGTAATGAAAAGTCAAAACAAGACAGTCCTTAACTGTCCCCAGACCATACTCCTCTTCTCTATATCCATAAGCTCTTCCTACGAAATCCTTCAGATGCAGAGGGGAGCTTCCTACACTCTTTTAAAGATTCATTTATTGACCCAACAACAAGCATAAGTGTCCACATAGCTTCTCTCATCACAGGCCATTTCCATCTCCAGCTTTCACCATAGGTCTTAAGATGAAGCCCTGTTGAAGGATTCTCATACAGTCTTTTACTCCAATGAATGACTTATGCCTCTCCAAGTTTCCTACCACTTCTGGAATTCTTCTCCATAGACCTTCACAGACACACTCCTGATTTGTTTGTTTGTTTTTCATTTTTCTTTTGTCTTCGTCAGGAATGTTCCAGAATAGGTAACTATGAAATTGGGGGCTTCAGATTCTAGAGGGAGCTATCTGATCCCATTGATTTCAATAGGAGTTTTATCCAGATAATCAAGAGCACAATGAGACCAATTTAGCTCTATTGAAGATGCACTGAACCTAGCATTCTGTGTTTAGACTTATTCTCTATTACACTTAAGAAAGACAGCAAATGGAATTAAGGTCTGCCCAACATGATGTATAGCCTGTTTGTTTTTGAAGGATCAGGGTACATAATGAGCCTGCTGTAAGGAGATTTTTATGTGAACTTCTTTTTCTTAATTAGGATAAAGGTCAGGCATTCTAATGAGATTTTTATCACACTAATTATTGATTGGCTTAGGAGGAGCTGCTTTGGTCCCAATTAAAAAAAAATCATAATTTTTCAGGTATTCTTTTAATAGGAGTATTTATTTTGAAACTGGCAGAGAAGATAAGTAATACTTAATGCTGAATGATGCAGACAAGGTTAGCACTCTTTCTTCATTCCTGGTGCCCATTTGGCAAAGTTAGTCAACTGGTGAGAAATAGAGAGAGGATTAAATGGGGCAAGTAGGATAAGAGAGCACAGCAAGAAGAAGGTAAAGAGAGAAGGAAAATATAGAATTTGTCCTTCTTATAGACGTTTTGTTCCATAAACCTGTTTTATTCAAAGGTGAAGAGAAAAAAGAGCACTGATAACATCTATAGCAACAAAGTAATAACAAAAGCTTTTCTAACACCTGCAGATAGCAGAAGTAATCATGGTTCGTGATATCCTTGAAGCCCTTAACTAGGAAACAGGGACATCTTGAAGCCAGCCAAGGGCATATGTAGTGTAGTAGAGGTGAAAGAAATATAAACCCAGCTTTTTTTATTTTCTCACTCCTAATCAATATCAGCATAAACTGAAAAGCAGTATAAAGACTGTGATCTCTTGATAGAAATTATAACAAATAAACTTAGATTACCCATTGGAAGCTGTGATCTTTACTCAATTAGTAGGTGTCACAGTTTGCTATTAACAGTGACACTGAACTTCACTACCATAGTTAGCCTAACACCTGTCAATTGTGTCATTTTTTTTTCTGGAATGCTGTAAATATAATCAGATATCTGACAAATGAAACTAATCAGATTACATGTAAAAGCAATAACAAAACTCTTTCCACATTTAAATATTCCCATTTCAATGAAAAATCCTCAAAAATACAGCAAATAAGCTATAGCTGACCTTTTTACGTAGGCAACCATACAGATCCAGCATATGTATGGAATAAAGGAAAACATGTTTAATTAAGATCTTCTGATAAAAAGAAAATGGTAATAGTTTATATAGCATTAAATCATATAAGACATTAATAAGCTTTATTAAAACAGGTGGGGTAAGGCTGAAATGCAATGTCCAATATAAACCTCCTTTTTCAATTGTTCAGACTCCCTCAAATAAATGTCTCCTGGGTTAAAATTTCCATGATTAGTTTCTTCCTTGAGGTGATATATGAGTATCAGGAAAATCTATTTAGACATGATTGAAAGAATAAACAAAAACCTCCTACTATATGTTCCAAATGAGAAATTCTGCATGTGTATAACTCAAGAATCATTTGGTTTCTTTTCTCCTGAAATGCGGATTCCTTTGCAGATTTATCTAAATTCTGAGAAACAGACTGTGTTATCACATTTGAAGAGAATGGACTCAAGAGTATGAAGTCATGAAAGACAACATTTTTCATGCATATTTTATATGATTTCCTTTTAAAAAAAATTATTCAACCTAAACTATAAGCAGTGGTGCAAGTAGATTTTAACTCATACTGGTGCGGTACTGACCTGCCAACTCTACCCCCCCCCCCCCCCGCACAAAAAAATGTTCTGTGACTAGAACCCTGCACGGATACAAATTTATACCCATGAATGCAGATATCCATGGATAGAAATCACTATCAGCGGAACCACGATGGCAAAAGGAGCAGAACATGGGGCCGCCACTCCTTGGAGCCATTGCCCTACACCAGCAGCTCCTCTAGCGCGACTGTACTGCCTCCAGCCACATCCACACCCCTGTCCTCTGATGGGGCTGCATAGACCCCCAGACAGGAGATCTAGCTGTGTAGAAGGGCTGGAGGCTGGACTGGGGATGGTACGTCCGCACCGGAGGGGCTGCTGGCATGGGGCACTGGCTTCTCAGAGCAGAGGCCCCATGTTCTGCTCTTTTCACCTGTGCAATTCCCGAGAAAGCCCTGCAGTTCTGAAAATGTGTTTTTCCAGTACAGTGTATTGGCAGTAAATGTCTTAATGATATGGTGTAGCTGACTGTACTGGCTTACTTGCACCACTGACTTTAAGTTGCGTAACAATCTGCTCACTAGGAAACAGCATCACATGTTGGGTGAATTAACATGCTTTAATTATTACATGATGTTGAAGTGATGTAATTTTGATACCAATTACCCAATTATGCTCACATACCTGGTTATTCTACATCTAAACATCTATATTCAGATAATTAAATGTGCAAAACCAAATTTGTAATTATTAATTCCTATAAAAATACAGGAACAAAAACGAAAGGCAAGTTGAGACTTTGTTTAAAATTGACTTTGGAGATCTTGAGTATTACGTGGAGATCTTGTGTACTACAACACCTTGTCTTTTAATATAGAGATTAAAAAAAATGATTAAAGGGAATATTTTTCTAAATATTCAGGAAGCCCTGGTTCACTGTTCCCAGCCAATGGGAGCTGCAGGAAGTGGTGCGGGCAGGGCCCACAGCTCCCATTGGCTGGGAACAGCGAACTGCAGCCAGTGGGAGCTGCGAGCAGCCATACCTGCAGACTTTCAGATAAACAAAGCATCTTGCGGCCCTCCAAGGGCTTACCCTGAACAATCCACAAACCAAGTTTGGGAATCCCTATGCTAAGCATTACTCTTTCTATTTCCTTGTTGGTACCTTTCCTGGCCACCCATCTTGAGATTTATACCTTCACCAAGACAGTACCATGGTTCATAAAAGGTGATGTTTGCTTCTTTGCTTTGCCATTGGCTGTCACTCACACTGTCTCACTCATTCCCTACATTAATTGATTACATGTTCATAAGGATGAATACAATTGGTGATACAGAGCAATGCAGCTGTAAGCAAGCATCTAACATCATGGGGGCACTTCCGTTGCTGTTTGTGGTTTTGTAACAGCATAACAGGAAACTGTCCAGGCTGGGGGGAAGGGCATCTGGCTAGAATAAGTTCCCTCCCATGAGGTACACTGGCTAGAATAAGTTCCCTCCCTCCCACTGCTAAAGTGAAGACATAAAAAATGTAGTCCTAAATGGAATACACGTGTATATTAGATCTAATTTCTGTAATTATGGAACAGGCTCTTGCCTTTTCTATGACCTCTGAAAATCTACTATACCTTGCACCATGGAAATATTTCCCATTTGAAATTACACATGACACCATAATGTTCAGTCTTCATGTAATTCTGAAATGTCAGAAGACATTGTTATAACATTTGTTAGTATACTGAATTTTGTTAGCCAAGTTTCTGTCAAAGACACTCTTCCTGGAGCTTTTCAGAAGCTTTATGGTCCATCTAACTTTTCAAATAGATGAGTGTCCTTGTCTATATTGTTCTGAGAAACTTCTGCTGATGATGTCTATATCATTTTGTCACCGACATTGCTGTGAACATGTATCCCCTATTTTTTTTAAATGAACTGTCAGACAACTAATATCTTGGTGAAAACATGACAAGCTGAATGGTAGATAACAATATAGAAAATATGTTCTCTTAACTAAAAACCATAGAAATTCTGCATGAAACTCTTTAAGTAATATAAACATAACTCAGCAATTCATTCCCTTCACAGAACTTTTGAAATAACAGTTCCCAAAGTTTCCATTTTAAAATATTAAATAAGGAGGTTGAAGCTAGCTTCCAATCGCTAGTCAGATTTACAGCTGTGCTATAAGGGAGTGAGAGCTAACTGTAGGTCTCAGACCATGTGGAAGTAATGCTGATTATCTTTAATAAAGCACCTTATGTTATGTGCTCCTACCTAAACCCAAAACATGGAATTAATAAACTCTCCTATAATATCCTTGAAATTTCATACTCCATCTCTGTTCTCAGGGTGGAATTGTGGAAATTGTAAAGTTACTGTATGGTGTTTAAAAATATTCCTGCATTGATTTTCTCAAAATATTTCTAATATATATATATGGCTCAGATTTCCAAACTGGCTTAGTCTACAAACCCCAGATTGTCTGGTTATACCGAAAGGAGGACAGGATTATATGGGTATAATCAGGCCACAACTTTATTATTAGATTTCTGGGCAGATAGAAGTCAACTGTGTAGGTAATTCCATGTTTATTCTGTAATTGCCCTGGGAGCTTCTACCAACTCCCACTCTTTTTCCATGAATATCCCTCTAGCAAATCCATTGTGAGGATCTTACTATCCATCCCCTCTCAAGGTGGGCTATATGAATGTAGGTTGCCTCCCTGCCATACCAATCATAGGAGTCTCCAACTGCTCCCCATTCATTCCTTTAATGAACAGTCCTTTTTAAGTCCTTTTTTCAAGCCGTTTATTTGGCTACTGTATACCTTTCCTATGGAGTACCTCTCCCCACCCAAACCAGTCAGGTTCCCAGACATCTCTTACTGACCCCTTTTATATATGCCAAAATAAATGGGTTCCAAAGCTTTACAGGGGAACTCCACCCTCCCTGAATAATTTGGTGACCCAGGACGCCCACATTGCTGAGCCTTTTATGACCCCAACAGATTTGGCCACCATCCCTGTTAGCATTGTCATGCCTTCTCCATCCAGGAATTGGAGCTTCTTCACAGCTCCCAGGCAGATTCTGCATTAATGCATGCCTGACAACATGGATCCGCATCAAGTCCCTTCTTGTTCTGGACAGTAATTGAACCCCTTTATACTTTCCCAAAAATGTTTTCCAAGGTGTGCCACATCATGTTGGTGACTGCCAATGGGCCCCTATGGAGCACAGTAGAGGCATTAGCTGGTCCAATAACATGCTTCTCCTTGCACGCCAACACAGGATCACCTGTCACTGGAGACCGATTGCCAACCCTCAAGGCCACTAGCTGTCCGCATATGTGCATAAGAAAAATAACCCTGTGCCCATAGATCCATACCACCACCTCCATGACCGATCTGCCAACATCTGGAATGCAATCAAAATGCATTAATGTTAACTCACCACCTGAGGTTGCACACAAGTATTATATGCTTCCAAATGCCAGTGTCCAATTGTCAGAATTGCCTCTGCCCCTGTACCCAGCTGCACTGAAGCTGATGTGGCTCCTGACTGAGAAAGAATGGGAACCAAATTCCATGGGGCAGAACTAAACTCCCAGCCTTTCCGGAAGTTAACATATTCTCCCCAGCCTTGTTGATGAGTCATTGACCATGACAAGTTTAATATCCCTGCTTGCCCCTCCTGGTGTACATCACACAATCCCAAGCCCTCCCCCCTGGCACCCACACACACACATACTGCCCTACAGTACCCAGTCATCAGCTTGCTGATCCCAAAAGTACCAACATTGCTTTTAAGAATGCTGCTCTGAGCAAGGCCATTTAGATTCCTGAGAATGTTATCTGTGATGTGCCTGCATGACTGCCGCATGAGCCGTTGGAATACAACCACCCAGCCAGCAACCTTTGAGTTAAGACTGCTGTGTGGATATGGATAACCATTTAGCCTCACTGACAAATTTAACAGCCAGGAGGCGATTCCAAGATTGTTGAGGGTTCAATCAACATGTTGTCCAGGACCCTGTGTACCGCAGCACCTGCTGCTCTGTAATTGGCCATTCGGTGATCAGCCTTCCCACATCTGTAATTGCATGAATTTGTTAAAACTTTTCTCTTAGCTCTGCCATGTGAATAGAGGCAGTGGATCTCCATGCTATGTCACTAACCATTCTATCCCCAGGTTTTGTTTGATAGTATGTTATTTATAGTCCTCATGAACAGAATCCTAAACCCACAGTAATCTGCCCTCATCTTCTTTATTAAGGTACTTCCAAAAGAGCACCCTTAACATCTCCAGTTGAACAGGAAATGGTGCCCTTGCCAACTTGTGGGTGACACTTGATTTAATCTCTATGCTGGTTCCCCTTGGGACCTTTTCCTTACCACTGTGGCATGAACACACTGCATGTGCCCCAAAACATAATCTGCAAATGGGTGCCTCACAGATGCCTGAACCTTCCCAAAGCCTGCCCTCAATGCCACATGCATCTGTTGCTGCACTGACTTACCCTGCTTTCAGCATTGCCCTCACATATTGTATTCAGTTGAGATGAACATCAATGCTCCGGGTGATCCTGAATACTTTGGAAACCCTGAATGCTGTGAAGACAACCTTAGAAACAACAGTCTTAACCACTTGCATGGAAATTCCTACTGACTGAGGTAGAAGTTTGCTTCCCTTGGAGTTCCCCAAGCCGTGAACCTGGGGATCAGAGGGGGCTGGTCTTTGGTAATGAAACAAAAACCCCTGGACCCATCTGCCCCTGGCCTAGCACCAGCCTCATGCCCCATGCCCTATTTGCATGGCTACTATCTCTGACTTCCACTGATTCCTACAATCGCACTACATATGCCTTGTGCAGCCTTTGACCTCCCCCATCCTTTTCCAGTGATAATGCTGAGCCTGACAGAAAAGGGAGAATTGAAAATTCCCTGGGTCCGCCTTGCCCATCCAAAGTAAAAACCTGAAACCAGCCCCTAACCCAATAGTCACAGCTCAGTTTCTGGAGGTGGGGGAAAGGGGCAATTTTTGTCTCCTTCCTCCTGCTTAGAGCTAACTAACTAGGTAACTCCCTCTCTCTTTTTGGCACTATCAGCATTCTCCTGCCTATCTCTGTATGGACTGAAGGAATGGGAGAGGAGAGGGTTTCCTCTCCCTCTTGGTCTTCTCCTTTACTGCTTATTGACCTTCCTCAACAGGGAGCCAAGTTGAGCAAAATTGGCCCCTGCTGTCCTCTCCTCTTAGCGGAGAAAAACTTGAAATCTGATTCACTAATGCTTCTAACCACGGCACAGCTGCCTGGGAGGGGGAGTACATTCCCTCTCCTTGTCTCCGTACCCAGGGATTATATCAGACTGAAGGCTGCCTCTCTATCCAGAAGCTACTCTGCCATGCCTGTTTCACCTTGCCCAGGCCAAAGGAAGGAATTACTCCCCTGCCCCTTTCTTACTGTCCTGCTTCCACGTGGAACCATGCAGAAATGTGCTGAAATTCTGTGTTCCCTCTTGCCTCCTCCTGCTTCTTGTAAAAGGGAGGCTTCGGGTGCAGTGATGACCCTTTTAAAGCCTGCATTCACAGGGGATGAGTAAGCGACCATGCTGACCCTTTTGCAGAAGTTTTCATCTCCCCCCACTCAGCCATAAAGCACTGTTCTCTTCCTTTGGCAAGCCAGTCAAATATCTACCCCTACACACATATTGCTTAAAAGTGTGGTGTGGATATTTGCTTGGTTTTGAGGCCTTGTTAAGGATAGGTGACATTTCTTTTTGGGATCCTGGGTTTACCAGAGATTCCCTTAAGTTGACTCATTTATCTGTTTTTGCTAAGTGAAAGGGACCCCTATCTAGAGAAATTGCCAGGATTTTGCAGGAAACACTTTTAGGAAAAACTTCCCATTACAGCATATATCTGCTACTCTTGGGAGAACATTGATATGGCTTTCCTATATAATTGATTAACACCCAGGCAACATTCTTCAAAATAAAGTATTTTCTTTATTTAGTGTAACTGATATTTTCTAAGTCTAAGCATAAATCAAAACATAAACATAAATCCCTTAGCACAATTCTTGTATATAGGCTAGAAGTACCTGAACCGTAATCATATGCTTAGAGCAATACTAAATTGTTACATCTTGCTTGTGGTGATAAGTCGCCTGCAATCTTAACATCTTAAACTTCATAAAGAAAAAAACATTGTAACATTCACAACACAGACACATAGCTTTATTTACCCAAACATACAGACACATATTCATGAATCCTATATGTTTCTATAGTTACACCGGGGTTGGCAACCTCTCACATGCGGCTCACCAGGGTAAGTACCCTGGCAGGCCGGGCCAGTTTGTTTACCTGCTGTGCTGGCAGGTTCAGCTGATCATGGCTCTGAATGGCCATGGTTCGCAGTCCCAGGCCAATGGGGGCGGCAGAAAGTGGCGCAGGTGAGGGATGTGCTAACTGTGGCTTCCCATGGCTCCCATTGGCCTGGGACAGTGAACTGGGGCTAGTGGGAGCTGCGATCGGCCAAACCTGCCAACGCAGCAGGTAAACAAACTGGCCCAGCCCTCCAGGGTACTTACCCTAGTAAGCCGCATGCCGGAAGTTGCTGACCCCTGTTTTACACTATAGTTTTCTGGTTTATTCTCCATTGTCTTCTCTCCCTCTGTTCTGTCAGGGTCCTTTTGTGGCCTGTCCTAGCAGCACCGCTGTTGTGCTGTCACCCTCTGGTTGCTTCTTCTGCTTCCTTCTTCTGATTTCTCCTTCTTCTCCTCATGCTCTTAACTTCTCTCTTGCTCCTTACTGTCTAAACTCTCTGTCTTTTACACAGTTTTTGACCTGTTCTGATTGACTATCCTTTTGATCCTTCCTTATCCTCCAATAAAATTTAGACCTTTTGTGATTGGTCTATTCTTATAGTCCAATCACAACAGCGAAATCCAGCTGTCAACCAAAGCTGTTCCATAACAAATCTTAGTATTATGGTCTGTTTACTATTATGATCTGGTGACCCTCACCTAGTTTTGAACTGAGAATGCCTGACTGACCACTTCCTATGGCGTTGGAGTGACCTTTACTTGACCCTAGATTTCATTTATCTGCCTGCCAACATAGGAGCTATGTGCAGAATTGAAAACTGCTAATTTATTCTTCTTGGCCATGTGCCAGTATTACACACATACCAGATTATCAAACTGTAAACAATTACCTCATCCTTTTAATGTGTATCCAATTGTTAATTTATACATTATAATGTTATGGTCTGTTGTTGTCACCCTATTTCCTGCCAATTTAGTTAATTTTATTTTAGTTCTTCCCCTGTATTCAGTTATTGGTGGCAAAGCAATGTTTTCAGCTCCAAAATCTCTAGTATCAGAACTGTGTGCAGAGGCCATGCTATACTAGGACTAATGGTGGATTTTAACATGTTAGTAAACACTTGTTAAATGATTAATGTTAAAATTGTAATGTAGATAAGTCAAGTTACATTTTTAACACTTATTAATTGATCAATGTAAATCCTGTGGGGGACCTAGATTTATTATGACCAAGTGACACTAGTTAAAACAGAAACTGCTGAAACTATTGCACAGTGCTTTTCCTATTTCTTAATTGGTGCATCATCAACAAGGTGTATGTCACCAGTAGTGATACACATCTGCATTGATTGTTTGTAACTATCTGGGTGGAGTCTGAAGTGCTGGGCTTAATTTATAAAGACCTGAATGGTTTGAGACCTGGCTATGTGAAAGATCACATCTCTCCTTGAGCAACACTAATCTGGATGAGACCAATGAGGCACATGAGTGGGCAGAGATCTCATTAACATACAAGGAACCAGCATTCAGTTGCAACCTAACCCAGTAGGCACCTAGCTTTCCATCTGTAAATTCTCCTTGGCATCAACTTTTCTGCCAGTGGGCATCTGCAAAACTGTTTAAGTCCTGACATCACCAATCTGATCAGCCATAATTCATGCCTAAACTCCACTGGGATTCACAAATCAGGAGCTCCCTTGTGGAACCCAAGATGGTAGACATGCTTAAAGTATGCAAAAAATTGGCCAAAGAACATGGATTAACCACCCCTTGGTGGTCTCATGGTTTGAGCATGCAGCTAGTATATAGGAAACCTTGGTTCATATCTTTCTTCCTCTGAATTCAGAGCAGGGACCTGAATGCAAGTCACACCTCCTAGTTTAATGATGTAACCAGTTGTCTATCTGAGGTTAATCTGGGCTAGGGCTCTCTCATGTTGAAGATGGGTCAATCTGTATGAAATACTTAAATAGTCATTGGGCAGACAGCAAGTAAGAATGACTCCATAGATCAGTGGATAGGGCACTCAGTTGGCAAGTGGGAGACCTAGTTTCAGCTCTCTGTTTTGAATCAAAGGGAGAAAAAATTTGAATCCAGGTGTTCTGTAGTGTGGGTGAGTGCTTTATTGTGAATTATATGGTGTAAGTGGAGCAATAACACCTCCCCTTTGTTGTTGTTTTTTTCTGGATAAATGATTGACCTACTTTAGGAACCTAACTAGGAGATGGATCACAACGAATCCTGAGCAAAAATAAGTGCCTCTCTCTATACAGAAGTTAGATGCCTAAATCCCTTTGAAGGGTAAGGGTCAGCCACACACCTCTCCTCAGCATGTCTTATTGGCGAGCTTAAGCAACTTCTCACTCAGTGTGCTGGCTTTTGTGAATCCCCTTTTTAGGTACCTAACTTTCTTCAGGCATTGTATGAGACAGTGGCTCTCAACCGTTCCAGACTAGTGTATCCCTTTCAGGAGTCTGATTTGTCTTGCATACCCCCCAGTTATGCCTCATTTAAAATATTTTGCTTACAAAAACAGACATAAAAATACAAGTATCAGAGAGGTAGCCATGTGAACCTGTAAAAAGAGACAAAGAGTCCTGTGGCACTTTGTAGATTAACAGAAGTACTGGAAGGTAAGCTTTCGTGTATGAATGCACACAGACCCATGCGTCAGACAAAGTGGTTATTCACTCATGAAAGCTTATCGTCCAATACATCTGTTAGTCTATAAGAAGCTACAGGACTCTGTCTCCTTCCTCCTGCTTAGAGCTAACTAACTAGGTAAACCCCTGTCGCTTTTTATAAAAATACAAAAGTGTCACAGCATACTATTACTCAAAAATTGCTGACTTTTTATTTTATGACATAATTATAAAATTAATCAATTGGAATATAAATATTGTACTTACATTTCAGTGTATAATATATAGAGCTAGTCATTATCTGTATGAAATTGTAGTTTGTTCTGACTTTGCTCGTGCTTTTATGTAGCCTGTTGTAAAACTAGCCAAATATCTAGATGAGTTGATGTACTGCCTGGGAGACCTCTGCATGCCCCCAAGGGTATGCGTACCCCTGGTTGAGAACCACTGATATAGAGCACTTGAGCACCTAACTCAAGGTTGTGTTTTCCAATAGGTGTCAGTGCACCAGAATGTTAGGCATAGTTCCCCCTGTGAATCTATCCTAGCAGGGCTAGTTGAGCAAAAAAGATTTAAATGTCAATGGGGAATTTGTGTTTCTAAACCCCTTATGTGTGTTTGAAAATCTCCCCTTCAAATTGCACAAAATGTTGATGAAAGTTAGAAAATTCCAATCATGAATCTGCAATGGCTAGAGAAATGTTACACTTAATTGGAGTGATTTGCCAGTTTTCATTAAAAGTTTTTATTGAGAAAAACCAAGTTATTTATTCCAAGTTCTAAAATAAACTGCTTGTATTAAAAGGGAAAAGGATGACAGAACTTCCTGAGTACAATCCTAGCTTTTTGATGCCCCTGGCTGCTTCATTTATGATGCCAAGAATCTGCCACCTCTATATACTCAGTTGTTTGTGCCAATTCACAGTACTGGAATACCAGGCAAGAGGCATATCTGGCATCCTGACATTCCAAGATGAGGATTATGACTTTCATTTCTTTTAAAATGAAACAATTTTACTTCTCCAAAAGAGATATAACTTCTAGCAGTCAACATCTGGCACTGGAACTTATAAGGAATCATATAAAGGAAAGATCAAAAAGTGCAGACTGCATACATGTTAATCACATAAACTGAATGAAAGCTTCCAGTGGAGTTTATCAACTTATGCACAGAATGAGTCTAAGATTTCTCAGACTACAATTGCAAAAAAACAGCAGACACGTAATTTGCTTGGTACAGTACTACAGTGTTCATCATGTCTATCCTCTTGAAATACTTATCCAGAAAAGTACATGACATTCTGCAAGGGAAATACCAGTTTTGATGATTTTAAAGAAGTTATTTTAATTTAAATTTATTGAAATTCCTAAAGAAGGATCATGTATAGTCACAGTATAGTAGCAATCAAAGAGAAAGGACAAATGCCAATTTTTTTTTAGCAAATGCTACAAACCACTCTGTGAATCTCCCATTCAAGAAAATAAGAATCATGTGTGCATAAACCTGGCAATGGTTCGATCTTTAAGTTGTAAATCAAAAAAGGAACAATGCAACATGCAGCAATCCTGCAGTGACAGGAAGATGAACTGGATGACCTAATAGGTCTTTCCTATTCCTTATGCCATCAAAACCCCCATTGACATAAACTGGAGCTTTGTGGGAGTAGGGAGGTAAGGATTGGGCTGAGTCATTTAATAAATGTAGATTTAGTGCCAAATTCTCCCCTTCGATGTGCCCGTGTGGCTTTCATTTTTTTATTAAATGTTTCACAGCTTCATCCAAATTTCAGTGATAAATATGTACTCAAGAAAATGAAGGAATAAAATAAGCAGCCAGAAAAAGAAAATAAATAGCAGAAAAAAATTAGAATATGAAAGTAATGAGATAATACAAACAGAGTGAAGGGAAAAAATAGGTAAACATCTCTCACTATGAAGTAAATTTTCAGTACTGTAAGTTTATCTAATTGGGTTTATCATTTCCCACTTTTCTTGTGTGCACGTAATTTTCATTAGCTTTATAGGTATGTGCATGGTTAAGGGGAAATGTGTTCTCAGACAGGGGAAGTAATAATGTGTCTCCTTTCTAAAATAATGCAAAATAGAGCAATTTTTGGCTTCAGATTCATAATTTATACCAACATCCTCTAAGGGAGGATTTGGGGGATTTTAAAGTTAATATGCCTCACTTCTGTGCATTTTTAAAGCATGCAGACAAACTGGATTTAAAATAATATCTCTGAATCTTTCAGGCTTGAGCATTAAAATTCCTGGCTACAAATACCATTACAAACAGCCTTCCTTAAAGCTGTCACAGATTGGAATCAGGCATCTCAGAAATGAAATACTAATACTAGTTCATTATCTTGGCTGAGCCTTAATAAAACAAAGTGTTCATAAAAAATATATGTATTTTCCAGTTGAAAAGATAAAGAATATGACAGACACATTTAACATTAACTAAAGGTTATTTCCAAAAATAGCTGTCATGTGCTCCCATCTCGCATAAAGGTTCTTGGTTAGCACACTGATAAAATGAAAAATGTCATTTGTTTTTAGCACACAAGAGTTTGGGAAGTGCATTAAAGCCCTACTTTTTAATTATCTCTCTTTCCCATTCTTTGGAGAGTGTCTTATATTTTAAAATAAAATAATAAAATAATAATTATAATTAATAATCTTCATCTTAAGTAAATGTTTATAGCAGTCCTTCTCTCAGGGCTCCTTAAACAAAACTATGAATAATCTTGTTCCTCCAACCACAGCCCTTCTTGGAGGTTTGGTTTCTTTATTAGTTCAAAGTTCCAAAAAGTAATCTTCTATCCAATCTCAAACTGGGCACAGCTCCTCCTCTCTGCAGTACTGTACCTTCTCACTCTCTGGGAAGCTGGAGGAGATGTGGGACCTAGCCTGTTTTCTTTGCCTTCTCCCAAAGGGAAAAACATAACTTTCAGCTATATCTTCTTACCCATCCCCAAATGCCTTCTTTATAGATCACTTCAGGAGACCCTCTCTCCCTATAGTTTCACTCTGCTGTTCCCTTTCTAGCTCTACCTTCACTGAACTACCTCTGAGCCTTTATAGCTCTGTCCCCTTCCCCCTGTGCTTAATTGGTTCAACTAGGAGCACTTACTCTGGCACAGAAGAGCTGGACCAATTTCAATCATAGAGAGCAAACCACCAAAGAGACCAACAAAAGCTATTTCTTTGTGGATGAAATCTTAAAAGTAAAGGTTAAGCAAAATTGCACAACCAATTTTGTAGCTGTCTTAGAGTGGTCACTTAACAAATAAGGTTACCTATAGACAGTATCTTGTAGTGTAGGTGGCTCCATACAGATGTAGTGCTACATAGTGTCTCACACAATTTTGTGGGAGGAACACTGTAATAACTCAAATAAACCTTTCAATAACCTTTGCCACTCTTGTAAATGTAATCTGTTGAGTGTGAAAGCTGTCAAAAACTAATATTTGACTTCACTGTCAGCTATTTTGACAACACCCGTATCTCAGTATACTGGAGCGTAGCTGCCTGTGCATTGATTTCAATGGTGTCAGCAATTATAGTCATCCGAATATGTTAATAATAGGGGTATTTGAAAAATTTTGGACTAAACATGTTCCCATCAACAGGAAAATATCTATTTTGGTGGAAATTTCCATCAGGAAAATCTACATGAAATAATTTCATTTTAACAACCCAGAATGAAATATTTCACTTTGGTCAATATTAATCTTTGTCTGCCTTAACCACTAATGCATCTGTTGGGATTTGTAGTTCAGAGTATCTATGACCACATTTCCCGTTATTGGCCATGCTTTCCATCTACATTTCCCATGGTGCATTGCAGTTTCCCGCTGTGGAGGAGCCATCGTGGTGCCTTGTGAGAGTTTTGATATTTTCACAATACAATTTTTCAGACCATTTCATTCTACAAAAAGTTTTGAAATTTCAGCTTTTCACTCCAATTCTGAATGAAAATCCAATATTAACATTTTTGGAATTCACTGTGGGTTAGAATACCCAATTTTTGATCAACTCTAGTTAATGCCCAATGAGGGAAGTGTTTCTTATTGTACCACTAATTTCCTCATGACATAGTGAGTCATTCAGATGGCCGAGGAAAAGATAACAATTTCTGTGTGATTAAGGCAAGGTTCATGTAGGTGTCCTCCTTCATCCACCCTTCTCAACCATTCTTCTGATACTTCATAGGGTGGGAAGAAAGGCTGGAATTTTCAAAAAGGAATATGGTGTCTAACTTCCACTGAAATTCATAGGAACTGGCTGTCTGCCTTAGAGCTCTTTGAAAATACTAGACAAAAAGAATAATCATCTCACAGCCTTGATCCTCACATGCAAGGGCCAGGTGTGTTAACAGCAGCATTAGTTTTTAGAAAACAACAGATGGTCCCATGGTTCTCCCACTTATTATCAATAATCTTATTTGTCCCACTATCAAATATTCCCTACCTTCTTCCATGGGATTTTCCATATACAGGATATAAACAAACACAGCAACAGTGAACAGAACTCACTACCGACATATAATAAATAATAATAAGGGACTAGGACTTGGAAATAACAGTAGGAAGTTGTTCCTAATAGCAGAGACATGTCACTTGACAGAGAGATACTTCTGCACTCATGAAAATGGATAGATCTCTTTGGAGTAAAAAATGTTTGGGCTTCTTTAGAAATTAAATAGGAAGTAATAGTCACAATTGGAACTGCAGTCCAGATACTTAGGGTATATCTATATGTTAAAAAAATGTGTCAGCAGATCTCAGAGCTTAGGCAACTGATCGGGGCTCACAGAGCTCATTCTTCAGGGCTAAAAATAGCAGTAGACATTTCCAATTAGGCTGGAGCCCAGGCTCTGAAAACTGGAAAGGGTCTCAGAGCCCGGACTCCAGCCTGAGTGGGATTGTCTACACTTCTATTTTTAGCCCTGCCACAAAAGCCCAAGTCAGTTGATACAGAGTCTGAGACTCACTGCCACTGTTTTTGTGTATGTGCCCTGTAGACATACTCTTAGTGGCATAATAACTTAGAGTAGGGTTAGTAAGTATTATGTAACAAACTTCAAAATGGAGTGTACTTACTACAGGGTCTCAATGCGTGGATGAGGTGATGGTGTAGGGAGGATGGGTTCAGATTTATTAGGAACTGGGGAAACTTTTGTTAAAGGGGCAGCCTATACAGGAAGGATGGGCTCCACCTAAACCAAAATGGAACCAGATTGCTGGTGCTTAAAATTAAAAAGGTTGTAGAGCAGCTTTTAACTAAGGGCTGGGGGAAAACTGACAGATGCAGAGGAGCACATGGTTTGGACATCCCTTAGGGGAGGATCTATAAATGAAGAATCCTTATGTCCTAGTAAGGAGGAGATGATGGAAGATGATAAAATCTGATGAGAAAAAGTCAAATGAAAAAAAAAAGTCACTTTCAATTACATCATGTAAAATCAGGCAAGTAAAAAGTGAAAGTTTTTACAGTGCTTATATGCCAATGCTAGAAGTCTAAATAATAAGATAGGTGAACTAGAGTGCTCTTATTAAACAAGGATATTGATATAATAGACATCACAGAAACTTGGTGGAATGAGGATAATCAATGGGACACAGTAATACCAGGGTAAAAATATATATTGGAAGGAGAGAACAGGTTGTGCTGGTGGGGAAGTGGTACTATATGTGAAAGAAAATGTAGAATCAAATGAAGTAAAAATCTTAAATGAACTAAACTGTACCATAGAATCTCTATGCATAGTAATTCCATGTTTGAATAATAACAATATAGCAATAGGGATATAATACAGAAACCACACCAGGATGGTGATAGTGACTGTGAAATGCTCAGGGAGAATAGAAAGGCTATTAAAATAAAAATTAAAAAACCTCAATAATAATGGGGAATTTCAACTATCCTCATATTGACTGGGTACAGACCACCTCAGGAAGAGAAGCGGAGATAAACTTCCTTGACACCTTAAATGACCACTTCTTGGAGCAGCTAGTCCTGGAACCCACAAGAGGAGAGGTAATTCTTGATTTAGCCCTAACTGAAGCACAGGATCAAGTCCAAGAGGTAAATATAGCTGGACCGCTTGGTAATAATGTCCATAATATAATTAAATTTAACATCCCTGTGGCAGGGAAAACACCACAGTGACCCCAAAGTGTAGCATTTTATTTCAGAAAATGAAATTACACAAAAATGAGGAGGCTAGTTAAACAGAAATTAAAAGGTAAAGCACAAAAAGTAAATTCGATGAAGGCTGCATGGAAACTTTTTAAAGACATATAATAGAGGCTCAACTTAAATGTATACCCCAAATGAAAAAAAAAAGAGTAAATGAACCAAAAAAGAACCACTGTGGCTAAACAACAAAGTAAAAGAAGCAGTGAGAGGGAAAAAGGCATCCTTTAAAAAGTGGAAGTTAAATCTTAATGAGGAAAATAGAAAGGAGCATAAACTCTAGCAGATGAAGTGTAAAAATATAATTAGGAAGGCCAAAAAAGAATATGAACAACAGCTAGCCAAAGACTCAAAAAGTAATAGCAAAACAAACAAACAAACAAACAAAAAAAAGGAAGTACATCAGAAGCAGGAAGCCTGCTAAACAACCAGTGGGGCCATTTGATGATCAGTATGATAAAGGAGCACTCAAGGACAATAAGGCCATGATGAACTCTTATCATTGGCCTTCACAGCTGAGGATGTGACAGAGGTTCCCAAACCTGAGTCATTCTGTTTAGGTGACAAATCTGAGGAACTGTCCCAGATTGAGGTGTCATTAGAGGAGATTTTGCAACAAATTGATAAACTAAACAGTAATGTCACCAGATGGTATTCACCCAAGAGTTATGAAGGAATTCAAATGTGAAATTGCAGGACTATTAACTGTAGTCTGTAACCTATCATTTAAATTAGCTTGTGTACCAAATAGCTAATGTGACACCAATTTTTGAAAAGGGCTCCAGAAGAGATCCGGGCAATTACAGGCCAGTAAACCTGACTTCACTACCGGGCAAACTGGTTGAAAATATAGTAAAAAACAAAATTGTCAGACACATAGATGAACATAATTTGTTTGGGAATAGTCAAGATGGTTTTTGTAAAGGGCAATCATGCCTCACCAATCTACTAGAATTCTTTGAGAAGACTGGTCAACAAATAGGAAACAAAGGGTAGGACTAAATAGCCATTGTTCAGAATGGAGAGAGGTAAATAGTGGTTTCCCCCAGGGGTCTGTACTGGTCCTAGTCCTATGTAACATATTCATAAATGATATGGAAAAAGGGTCAAACAGTGAGGTGGCAGAATTTGCAGATGGTACAAAACTATTCAAGATAGTTAAGTCCCAGGCAGACTGCAAAGAGCTACAAAAGGATCTCTCAAAACTGAGATACTGGCAACAAAATGGGAGACACAATTCAATGTTCATAAATGCAAAGTAATGCACATTGGAAAACATAATCCCAACTAGTCATAGAAAATGATGGGGTCTAAATTAGCTGTTACCACTCAGGAAAGAGATCTTGGAGTCATTGTGGATAGTTCTCTGAGAACATCCACTCAGTGTGCAGCCTCTCAGATGGGCAGCGACAGTTGTGGAATCCTTTTTCAAAAGTGCCAGGGCACCAAAGTTCCACAGTGATTCTGTCTGGAACTGAAATTCACATGACAGTCTGTCAGCTTTTGGCACAAAGTGCATGAAAATATCCAACTTTACCCCAACACTGAACAATTGTAATAACTATTAATACAAACAGTACTAAAACATCATAGAGCACACAACACACAAGTTTTCATCCAACAATAACACATACAATTACTACGGCTGAAAGAGGTAGGGTGGAAATTACTCTTTTTTTTCAGGTTGTTTACTTTGTACAATTGCCAGGACTTTACATGTAGATATTTCACTGTTTTGTTGAAGATGACCTGCACTTTGTGTTTCACTGCATAACATCACTTCCATGCATTGCTCAATGTATATAAAAAGATCACATCCAGTACTCACACAGGGACTGTAAGAATAGTAACAGCACCAGAAAACCTGAAACCAAATGTAGGCAGACATTAATTTTATTATTATTAATTATTATTAAATGCACAAATGGTACGATAAGGACAGAAAAAGCAGGGAGATACAACAGAAAGTGAGAAAAGTATCAAAAGGGTTGAAGTAGACATTATATATGTTTTTATTCATTCAGTAGCTTTGGGGGCAGCAGTATGAAGTCTGGAAGTGATTTTGATAGACCAGAATGAGATGAGCAACCATTTAAACACATCACAGCTACATAGAGGGCTGTTCCTGCTGCAGACATGTACACACAGAGCAATGAAGATGGGAGGAAATGGGTGGATCTGAATATGATTGCTATTATAGTCTTCATGTCATTTATGTTGGAATTATCTATCTATATCTATATTGATAACTATATCTATATCATCTGTATCTAGATAGATAGATTAGATGGGAAAAAACAAAAACAAAACAAAACAAACAAAAAAACCCTCTTCCTATTTCATAAAGGCTTTCCACCATAAAGACAATACCAACCTTCCCAGCATCTCTCATTAATTGAAAGGTGTGGGGGGAGTAGAGATTTCTATAACCCCCAAAGGGAGAAGAACAGAGACATACCGTTGCCAATCTAATTAAATTGACAGGCATTTATATATTATAGTGATAGATATAGTACAATATCCTGTGACACTATTAGAGAAGGAAGGACTAGGAGTTGAAAAGATGTGGAAACCTGGGCCCAAGGAAAGAGAAACATGGACCCGCATGGAAGAACTTTTTTCGTATTAAACCTCAGGTCTGTAGGTGAATATAGAGGATAAAAGAGAGGTGCCCAATATAACAACACGATTCCCTGTCCCACTGCCCTCCCACACTAAGAATGCAGCAAAGAGGCTCTCTGGTGAGCAGAGTTAACTGTTGAGATAGAAACCTGTATAATAGAGGTCCCCTCCAGCTCTGGAGGCCTGGTGCACTTTGCCTACGTTACCCAAGAGAGGCTCCCTGTGACTTGGATTGAAGAAGTGGCACATAGTTACCTCAGAATCAAAAAGTCAGGCTAGATACTGCTCATCAGCAGCCAGGAAAACTTGAAGAAATCAGTTTAGGGCAGGCTACAGAAACTCTTTATACTTCAGGAATCAGGCCAGGGTCTGTAGGGCTTCTAGAAGCTGGTTGCTGGAGAATGAAAATGAGAAAAAATAATAGGACCCAATAATGCAAAAAAGGAGGAAGAAAGGAAACAAGGGTCAGATAAGCAAAGAGAACAAGGATTGAACTGCCTATGTGCAAAGGCATATTAGGATCATTTGAACCAGGAAGGCTCTTAAAAGGTCAGGTTTTGGATGCTGAACAACACATTTACATGGGACAGCCCTCCGTCCTGAAGTGAGCACACACAATGTTGTAAGGCTTAAGAAACAGCACTAGCCAAACTTGTTTATCAAAACTCATATTGAACTTTTCATATCTGTTAAGAAACTCAGATAACTTTCCCTCCATTATTTTTCTTTTCTTTTCATGCACTTTTGCGGTACCTGTTTCCAGCTGCACACTAAAATGTCAAAATCCTGCATGAAATGTTGCGCCACCTGAGTGACCACATGACTGCACGCTGAAAATAGTGTTAATCTCATAGGAAAACCAATCCTTGCAAGTTGTTTTTGTTTGATTGTTTTTAAATTGAGAGATTCATATAAATTGCAAAGAAGCATCCAGACCATCAAATATATTATCTATTACTGACTATCAGCTAGAAAAAAGTATCAGTGGGTGGCCAAGAAAAGTGGATGGGTAAATGAAAGTACCCAGAGTGAGAAGGTCAAAGAGATTCAAATAAAAATAGAATAGATCCTTTTGAAATATATGTTATTATTATTATTTCTTCTGGCTGGAACCATCAGTATATTTTTGAGACAGGCTTAGATACACTCATGCCTACCCTTTATTTTGTCTCTATGTGGGTGCTAATTGTTGAATGTGAGGGGTTTTTTTGTCAAGTGAAAAATGTGACTTGGTGTATACGTTAATAAACACAAGTTCTGTATACATGTTGGGCAACTCTATCTATCAGTTCCCCTGAAAACATAAATCACAAGCTGTTTTTTCAGAAAGTGTTTTTTTTTTAACTTGGGTTCTTCTGCCTCTTTTTATCCAGGTGTGCTGATAGCATAGTTGTTACACACGTGACAATTTATTTTTTAAATTCAGGGTTTTACGTTTTAATAGGAATCGTCTACCAGACACATCCTTGTTCTCACAGTACTGAGACCTGTTCAGACGTGACTTTTATTTTTAAAGTAGTGCATTAATGGCTCCCCAGCCAGCTGTGCTAATTGTCTTTCTGTCCTAATAGTATTTGACAGTTGCTATTTTAAGCATATATAGATTAATTTTTCATTGATTTTCATAAAGAAGCAGACAATGAAAAGTACAAAAAGATAAATGATTACTAGCTTGTATATATTTCCAAATACTGAATACTTCCTGGGAGCTCCCACAGAATTATAGAATTACACAGCTTTACAATTTGTCAAAGCTGTAAGACCAGACAACACAAAACCAGATGATACTACATAGACATAGGCCAGCTGTAGAAAGAGATGGATATAAGAGTTAAAATAATGCTCAGATATTCAATGTTCAGCAAACAGCTATATTTGATTTGAAAGTTATCACAAACCAGTGTCATGTGAAGATCATTTTATGTCCTCCTATTTGAGAATAGTTACTGGTATGAAAATCACTGTTATTTTTTAATGTATATTTTCATTATGTTCCTGTTGTCAGCTTTTCCTGTCACGCTCTTGTCCTATCAATTACACAGTATTTGTTCCTGATTTTTTTCCTTCTAAAAATTGCATTCTTAAGCCAAGATCTGTGCTGTGTTGTGTGTCCTACAGTTGCTCAAATAAAACATTTTAAATCCTTCCCAGAGCTGTGGCCTAATGGACCATGTATTCACTGAACTAAAGGACACTGTTGTACCTCTACCTCTTCAGCAATGGCTCCTTAACTGTGCAGATTTCTCCTTAGCAGAGCAGAAGAGAGTCACAGCTCTGGATCACCATCAATTCAAACCCTTATTCTTAGGAATATTCCTTATGCAGAAGAATACTTCATGCATTTGGGACTCCTCACCCAAATTAAAAAAAATTCTGTGAGCAATGGATTATAAAATCAGATGCTACATATTACTCAATCCCACCTAATTTGCCCTCCTAAAGTACAAATTTCATCCACAGAATAATAGCAAGAGGGGATCAGAGGAGGTGAATCCAGCAAGTCTTTCTTTTCATTACTCTGTGTGATGTTCCACTCTTTACTTCACCAGCCAAAAAGGGAGGAGAGATGTAGTCAATTCAAATAAAAAGTCTGATGTTTAGAGAGTTGGTTTTATTTGTACAGTGTGTCTGATTGCGAAGGAAACATGGTGAGCAGCAGACAGCAACAACTAGCCGTTGCAGAGCACCAAGAAACAATAAACAAATATTTTTTACAAAACTCTACATAAACTCCTAATTTTTCATTTTATTGGCAATCAGTGTAACCAACACAGAAATTAGCACTATGGGTGAATATGTTAATTTGCTTCAACTTGCAATAGCTTGATATTTGACTTTACATTTTAAAATGATAAATTAATTAACAATTTTCTAGTTCAGGCTGCTTCATCCTTTACAAAATTTCTTATCAGTCAGAAACCCACAAATATATATTGTACTTGTGTTGAAATCATTCTTTTAGTTTAATTCTCCTGCTTTCTGAAAAGCAAATATTTTTATGAAGAAATAAATAACATTTTTTTAAGCTTCCAAAAAAAAACAACCCACAATGAAACATGATACAAAGTTTGGTCTTAGAAGAATGACAAATTTCAATCTAATTTTTGGAAAATAATAATACTTAGCAATAACATAGCACTTCATATTTCCAAAGCACTATACAAATATTATTGTAACCTACAGTGACTGTATTTTTGTTATATGTAGCTCCTAGCACAATGGATTCTTGTTCCTGATTGGGACCTCAGGGCCCTGATACAATACATATCAAAATAATGTATAATTAGAGTCATAGTACTAAGGGAATTTTGCTTTATATGAATAGATGGAAAAAATCTAATATTCCTAAAATGGTTTTTGTCAGTAAAATGTAGCACGATACAGTGTATGTAATGGTATGATGTGGTACAAGTGTTTTAGAAGCCCCATTTGAGAGAACCTTCATGACTCACTCATGGCTATGCCAAGAATAAATAGTGTGCATGCTAAACTTACACCAATTAAAAGTTTACACAGCAGAACATCAAAATATATTCTCAAAATATTACAAGCTTAATGCAAATAATATACCCATTGCTGTTATTGTAAATCTTTTGCCAGTTTTGTAGGATATGCATATACTGAAATCAAAGGTGTGACTGCAGTATCTATAGACAAGCCCGAGCTAGCTTTGATCTCGCTAGTTCATATAAGAACACCAATGGAAACACAGTAGTGTGGTGGTAGCTCAGGCTGTACAACCCTGCCTAGTAATCTCAGTAATTATTTGAGTGGCTGGCCTGTGTCACTGTCCATACTGCCAGGGCTTCACTGCTATTGTTGTTTGAGCTAGCTAGGTGAAAGCTAATTAAGGTATGTCTGCACATGCTGCAGTGTGACATACTGTACCTTGTCACATGCAGTCTCTCCTCTGATTGCATACCCTTAGTGATCTGAATCTTTAGTGCTAATAGAAAATCTCTACAGATTAAGTATTGTTACTATCACATGGTACGCAAGATACAATATGCAACAGGAAGGATGGGTTCTCTTTTTAATAGTGGCAGACTATAAAAAGGCTAACACAAAGGGTCATTTAACTCCAAGAACAGCTCTAAATGAGACCATTAACTATGGGGTGGGGGTTGGGGGAGAGATATTGTGAACCAATATGGCGTGACAAGGCCTTGCCATCATTTAACTGCTTAATGATCCACACAAAGCCTAGAGCTGCCCCTACTCCTGCCCATACACTGAAGCAGTGAGCGCGGCTTCCTTGAAAAAAGTATTGTAGAGAAGCTGCACAACGATTATGTGGGATGTGGCTTTTAGGTGCATAGAAGACTTCATTCTCCACAGATGCCTATCCAATACTTTTTGCATAACTCAGAGTCAGAAGGCAGGTAGTAATAGTGGCTGCACATCTTCATCCTCTCCCTGCCAATGAGGCAAATATATGAACACGTGTGGACCAAATGGCGGGGCTGTGGCACATTCCTGGCTGGTCCACAGAGCTATGGAGACTATTTTCTTTATTTCATTTTGGCAGAGACCCTTGTGAAATGTTCCAAAATGAATTGCTGTCTCCAGACTAAAATTTAGAATTAAAAAAAAAAAAACACACACAAGGTTTCTCTACAATTGGCCTTTCAAGAGATTTCAACTGAAAGAAAATATATTGAGTAATAAACTAAAAAAGCAGGTTCATAGACTGATAGTTTGGATTTACCATACACAAAACTGATGATTTAATTATATCCTGCTTAGAGCTCTAATAGTGCTGTCAGCTTAGTGATGATAGAAGGCTTTATTCTGATAATTCTGCCATAAAAAATAATGTACTTTTATTATCTACTTTTTCTCTAAAATGTGATGTATCTTAGAAATATCTTCTATTCATCAGTATCTGTCTCTCTGTCTTCAGTCCTTTCATTACAACTTTCAGTATTTCTCTGCTGTGCTTAAAGCAGTGCTTAGGGTTTACTCTCTGCTGCATATTGATGACAAGCACAGTGTGCATTTCTTATTACTGTTCTTTTCAAGGCAAAATATAAATGACATGAGGTTTTAGTCTTGGATTTGGAATTTTTCCATGGCATTTAAAAGTGTTGTGATTTATATACATATAACAACACTTTTATATATATGCTCATGTCCCAGGAAAGAGAAGAGAAAAAGAACCACATTCTCTTTGATGAGTTATGCACATATCAAGAATTCTGATCAGATGATCATACTATAGAGGAATTCTGATATATTTAACCAAATTGGTGATGAATTGCATCAAAGAGGCATACTCAGTCATCAACAAAGAACATGTTTGAGCCTGTTTTGTTCATTTAGCATGAGAGGTTGACACCTCATTGTCTGGAATGGCCTATTGTAATTTATGGCCACCTTTTGGCTTCCCTTCTTGGTAAAGCAGACTTAATGAGCGTGCTTCTGCAGTAGAGTTTTCAGACATCTGATTTTCGAGTGGAACACGCAGTCGAAAAGGGACCCTGGCAGCTCCAGTCAGCACCGCCAACTGGGCCATTAAAAATGCAGTTGGTGGCGCAGCGGGGACCCATGACTGAGGCAGGTTCCCTACCTTCCCTGGCTTTGCGTGGCTCCCGGAATGGTCACCGGGTCCCTGCGGCCCCTATGCGCATGGGCCACCAGGGAGGCTCTGCACTCTGCCTCCACCCGAGTGCCAGCTGTGCAGCTCCAATTAGCTAGGAACCTGGTGGCCACTTCCTGGGAGCCACAGTAAGCACTGCTAGGGCCCTGCACCCCAACCCCCTGTCCGAGCCTGAAGCCCCATTCTGCACCCAAACTCCCCCTCAGAGCAGGCACCCTGCTACGCCCCAACATCCTAACACACTGCTCCAGCCCTGAAACTCTCCTGCATCTCAAACTTATCATACATACCCAGAGCCTGCATCCCCATCTGGACCCATCATCCCCCATGCACCCAACCCCCTGTCAAGCCTGAAACCCTCTCCCACACCCTGAACCCCTCATTTATGGCCCCACTTGTAGCCCACACCTGTAGCACAGAATCCATATCTCCCCTGACACCCCAACCCCCTGCCCCAGCTCAGAGCCTCCTCCTGCACCCCAAACTCCTCATCCTCAGCCCCACTCCAGAGCCCACACCCCCTCCCACACTCAAAACCCCTCTGTCCCAGCCCAGATTCCTCTCCTGCACCCCAAACCACTTATTTCCAGACCCCCCCCGGAGCCCACACCCCCTTAGGAGTCCTCACCCTCCTGCACCCCAACCCCCTACCCCAGCCCAGAGCTCTCTCCTGCACCATGAACTCCTCATTTCTGACCCCATTCAGAGTCTGCATCCCCAGCCAGAGACCTCACCCCTTCCTGCACCCCAACCCAACCCCCTGTCCCAGCTCAGTGAAAGTGAGTGAGGGTGGGGCAGAGTGAGTGATAGAGGGTAGGGGATGGAGAGAGTGGGGACGGAGCCTCAGAGAAGGGGCATGGTAGGGGTGGGGCCTCAGGGAAGGGGTGGGGCAGGGGGTGGGAGGGGGTGTTTGGTTTTGTGTGATTAGAATGTTGGCAACCCTATTCTGCAGATGCTTCTTTTGGCATGTGAATCCTCTGTACAGTGGTTTGCAAGGATCTCTTTTCTTGTCTTATTGCCACAATACAGCTGCATTTAGTTACTGCTGCTGGATCTTTCAATGTCTAGACTGTCTCATTCAGATTTTAAACTGATTGTCTTGAAGCTTTACAATTCCACTCATTCTGTAAAAAGAGAGGTTTTTTTCATCTTCTTCCTTCTTACAGGAACTAAGCTTTATTTAATGGAGTTTTCTCTTCCATGCACAAAATTCTCTTCTGGTTCTATGTGCCAGATTCTGATCTCAGTAACACCAGTGTAAATCCAGAATAACTTAATTGAATTCGGTGGAAAGTCTCAGATTTACATTGGCAAAACTGGCATTAAGTTCCATTACAGTAGACACAGAACAAAGCTGAGTGCTTTAGAAAATTTCACATTATGTGTGCAAAAGGCATTTGCACTCAATTTTCATTGCACAAATAATCATGCACAAAAACACAGAAGAAATTTGCATATGCACAGATGGAGATTGTATTTTGAAAATTTGGCCTTTAACAGTCCAGCTACTAATGGACATAACTACAGAAAGTTTGTTCAATATTGCTTAGATAACTTTAAACTACAACAGGGATCAGAAACCTCTGGCACATGGCTCAACAGGGAAAACATCCTGGAGGACCGGGCCAGTTTTGTTTACCTGCCACATCCACAGGTTCGGCCAAGTACAGCTCCCACTGGCTGCGGTTCGCCATCCCAGGACAATGGGGGCAGCAGGAAGCAATACAGGCGAGGGATGTGCTGGCCGTGCCTTCCCGGCATCCTCATTGGCTTGGGACGGTGAACCACGGCCAATGAGAGCTGTGGTCAACTGAACCTGCTGATGTGGCAGGTTAACAAACTGGACCAGCCTGCCAGGGTGCTTACCCTGGCGAGCCATGTGCCAGAGGTTGCCGACCCCTGAACTACACACCACTCAGCTACAGCAGCTGTGGTGTTGACTTCACCCACTCCTCCTAGCTCCCCAGTTCAACTGGGGAAGTAACAGAAATACAGTGCCCACTTACTCCTGTACACATGTACTCAAATTCCAAGTAGCCAGTGAATAGATATAAATGGAATTCTTATAGTGATATTTCTACCCCATACACTAATAAATAAAAAGTGGCCAAATGATTTTTGCTCAGATTTACAAGGAAAATAAAAAAGCTGTTTGTTACCAAGCATGGAAACTTATAGTCCAAAGGGAGGACTTCGGAAAATGTTTTTTGGGCCTGATATTGCTACCCTTACTCAGCTTCTCTGTGAGTAGTCCCAGTGGCAAAAAGGGCATTATGTAACCAACAAAATCTGTGGTTTATAATGGAGACTACATCACAACTTTTGCTAGCCCAAATGCTGTATTACAAACACACAACATATATATAATGCACAGGGTAATACAATATCAATTCAAACACCTTACATAGCACAATGTGTTGTTTTTACTGTTGAATTGATGTCTTGGGGATGCTACTGAGACAGGTATTCACCAGTTAAATACTCCCTACAGTACAAGGAATTTGCTTAAGTAATTTTTGCTGTAAATTATGGTAATACTGAAGTGAAAAATAGGGTGTTAGTGAGCTATATATTGCTTTTTACTAATGTTGTGACTTTTATTGCTGGTGTGTGAAAGCCAGCAGTAACTATTCAGTGAATCTGTCCCCAAAGGGAAGCATAAAGCATTACTGAACTGTTGATGTCAATGCTAACAGAGGTTTAAATATTACCATGACAGTCCGTAATGCAAATTCAGTCTCACGCAGAATGTAAAAATCCTAATTCTTATAACTATAGTACTTATCAGCTTCATATTTGTCATACACCTATTGGTCACTTGACTCCCAAAGCAACGTGCTTGGTAAGATTAAATTGATTTGTCTCTTCCAAGTTAATTTCTCTTTCCAGCATAACTACTGTAGAGTACAATTATTTCACCATAAATAAGTGGGGAAAGAAAGATATGTGAAATTTTAAAAATCACTCAGCATTGGCCTAACTATGCTTCCACTGAAGTTAATGGGACCACACAAAGGCCAGTGCTGAGAGTTTTTGAAAATCACACCCTGCCTTTTAAACAATGTCAAACTCACATTTATTTAAAGAAAAAATACAAAATGTGATTCATAATTATTTTAAAAAAATGTCATTCATTCCAACAAACTAATGATGCACCACCGTGCCAAATCACAAATATATTGAGGCTCTACATATGGTAATTTAATAGAAGTAAAGAGTATAGTACAGGTGACAAGGTTTCTGAAAATGAGAGGTATGTACATTATTTCAACTGAGTCTGTCAATAAACCTACACAGACCATTGAGAGTATTTAAGTAAGGAATGTTCATAGGAGTAAGGGCATGCAGGATCAGGCTGTATGATAATACTGGGTAAAAATAAACATAGTGATGCAATGTGTATAGATGTCCATACAGATGGAGAGACACTATAGTGAACGTGAAGTCATTTTAGAAAAAATACCATTATTATTAAAGGACCAGTAGAGCTGGTCAAAAAATTTCCACCAACACTGTTTTTCAATGGAAATTTTTGAATACATTTTTTTTTCCACAAAAAGTGTCTGTTTCCATAGTAAATGTTGAGATTTAATTGAAAAAAAAATGGACACTCAAGAACTGACAATTTAATTTTCGGCAAAAAATACAAAATGTTATTCAGAATTACTTAATCCCTCCAATTTCCTCTTTGCGCCCCAGTTGGAGTACATTTCTCATGATGCACAACAGTCAGATATGTCCATTATAGTAACTAAGACTCCTACATTGTGTGTTATTACTATTTAGGAATTGCTCTAAATTCCTAGAAAAGATAAAACAGAGAATAAAAACCCAAGTTCTAAAGGCTAGATTTGTTGCACTCTTTCACAAGAATGTAGCACTGGTGTTGCTAGAGAGACTTCCTTTTTTTCCCTGTCCATGAATTAATTAATTAAAAATCTTATGAAATTAATATCAAACACTGATATTTTAGAATGTGGCAGATACAGTAATAAAATGTGGAACTTGATGGAATCTAATATTATGATTAAAATGTATGTAAATGAAAAGTCAATTGTAAGTGACATAGCTTCGGGCAAAATTTTGTAAACTTTAATTACAAAGTTTATCTCACGGGCAATCCTTTTAGGAAAAAAAGAAGTTGCATTCATATTGATTTCTTTTAGTTCAAGTGATAAAGTAAAGGAGGCTAATGTTTGCAATTGAAGAACCTCATACTATCAAGTTAGTGAAATAGGCCTGTGCTGAAAAGGCAGTAAATAAAAGAAATTACACAAATAGTGTGTTTCTAAAAACACTTGACAATAGAGTGGAAATATAACTGTTTATTTAACGTATGGACTCAACTCAGTCATATATACGAGTTCCTACCATTGTTGCTCAAACAAGGAGAACAGAAATAGATTTAAACAGCTGTTCTGAAAGACAATAAAGATTTAAACAGCTGTTCTGAAAGACAGCCTGCTGAAAGACAATAGTTCTTGAAGTGACTCTTTTCTGTATAATAGACTATTAAAACAAGTTTAAAAAGCATCAAAATATGGAGGGACGTTAAATAATTATGTGAATTTTAAAGCACTCATAGGATAAGAGGATAGATACTCTCATGGATCAGTAACTGGTTAACAGACAGGAAACAAAAAATAGAAATAAATGATCAGTTTTCACAGTGGGGAGAGGTAAATAGCAGTGTCTCCAAGAAATCTATACTGGAACCTGTGTTGTTCAACATATTCATAAATGATCTGGAAAATGGGGTGAACAATGAGATGGCAAAGTTTGCAGAAGATACAAAATTACTCAACATCCAAAGCTGACTGAGAAGAGATAGAAAGGGATCTCAAACACCTAGGTGACTGGGACACAAAATGGCAGATAAAATGCAATATTGATAAATACACAGCAATGAGTATCATAAAACGCAAACCCAACTAGACATACTGTGATGGGGCAGGGCCAGATGATCATAGGAAAGTAATGAGAAACAGGTATGTTAGCCCCAGGCTAAACAAATTGCTGTTACCATTGTAACCAAATGTTGGTTGCTCCAGGTTAATCAAGAAACCTGAGGCTAATTAAGATCCTTCTAGAAAGCAGTGGAGATAGCTAGGTTGTTTGGGACACTTGAAGCCAATCAAGGGCTGGCTGGAACTAGTTAAAAGCCTCCCAGTTAGTCAGTTAGAGACATGTGTCAGGAGCTTTAAGAGAAAGCAGTGCTGCTGGAGAAACTGGGCAGGACACACTCTATCAGGCACAAGGAAGGAGGCCCTGAAGTAAGGGTGAAGTAGATGTTGAGGAAGTGGGGGCTGCTGTGGGGAAGTGGCCCAGGGAATTGTACTCCTCCTGTTTAAAAAAGTCAGCTACAAATAGCTGCTACTTTTAGGGTCCCTGGGCTGGAGCCCGGAGTAGAGGGCAGGACTGGGCATCCTCCCACCCCCACTCTCCCTGATTAATCACAGAGACTGTGAGACAACAGAGATTGTGGGAGGGAGAGTTGCTACTTCCCACCTCCCTTGCTGGCTTATGATGAAAATGGCTCAGTAGGCTGTGACTCTTGCCTCTAGAGAGAGAAGGGCTACATGGAGTGTCATAGTGAGCGTCCGAGGCTAGCATAATCCACCTGGAAGCATGGGACTCACTGAGACAAGGTTGGAGCTTTGCCACAATACAAAATGATGAGGTCTAAATTAGCTACTAGTGCTCAGAAAAAAAGATCTTGGAGTCATTATGGATAGTTCTCTGAAAACATCTGCTCAACATGCAGTGGCAGTCAAAAAAGCTAATAGAATGTTAGGAACTATTAGGAAAGGGATAAATAAAAAGACAGATGATATCATAGGGCCACTGTATAAATCCATGGTATATCCAATTCTTGAATACTGTGTGTAGTTCATCTTATAAAAGATATATTAGAAATGGAAAAGATACATGTATCATTATGAATTTCCCCATGTATGATACATTACACCTAGCTATGTCAGCACACATCATTATATTGAATTATTGGACTGTTTTGCCTCATTACATTGAATTGTTTTTATAAGCTCTCATCATTTTTCTTCTTTCTTTCTTTTCCCTCCCCCCACCTCCTGTGTTCCTGCCTCTAAGAATATTCCAATCACTGGCTAGACCTAAATGTGAGTGTACATTATTTCTGGGTCTACCTTTTTGCCTTTTATCCAATGGCAATTTCCCTGAAGTGGCTTCAGTCTTCTCCCATATACTAGTTCGCTGATCTTAAAGCACCAAAAAATGGTATCAAGAATGATGCCCTGAACAAGGCCACCTCCTGTCCACTATGATATATGGTGCCAAGGATCTGCACGAGATCCTTGAGCATGTAAACTGTCATGGGATGACATGAATCCACCCTAGGGCCACTGGTACATGACAACCCAGCCAAAAACCTCCAAACTAAAAAACCACTGCAAGGAACAGGAAAACCATTTAGCCTACTGACAATTGTAATGGCAGAAAGGCGATCTGAGATTGTTGAGGACGCCAGTTGACAGGTTGTCAGCTACAGCATGTATCGTGGCACCTGTTCCTTTGTAATGGGCCATATTATAGATCGGCCTTCCTGATCCTGAAATTGCATGAAATCGTTAAAACTTCTCTCATAGCTCTGCCATCACCACACTGATGATCATCCTATGTGAAGTTTCCATAGCACTAGCAGCATCCACTTGGGTTCCTAGCTGGCTCCTCGTGCCAACTTCAGAAATATGTGCATCTGAAAATGAGACAAGGTATCTGCTTAGACATTATTAACTCGGGAAAGGTGATGAAGAAACATTTATTTCCTGCAGCCTTCCTAGGGGCCAAGCCTTGGGAGAAAAAATCCACAATTTCACACAGGCAATTGCTTGAATGGCCCTGCCACTTTACCTTCTATTCATTCCTGCAGAATCATTTTCTTAACAATATAGCCAAACCCTGCCCCTGAGTTCAATTATTAATTATTTATGTATAATCTATTTTTTTAAATATAAAAGAGATCAGAAACCCATATTAAACCCTGCCCCACAAATTCACCCCATCAGTTTTTCTGGAGTAGTCCCCCTGCAGCATCCTTAACAACTCCAGCTTAACTGGAAACAGCACCCTTCCGTGTTCCACTGGTTTCAGCTCTTGCTTTTGACCAACATGAATAACTTAGAACTCAGCACTGGGGTTAAAGCCCCTGGATTTCTCTCAATTGCAGATGCCTTGCCAGCGTCATCTTCCCTTGGCACAAATATGACAGGCTTATGCCAAAGCCCACCTGGGAACACACATCCTCTGATGTCAGCAGTCACATCTGCAGTATACCTTGACAATGCATCCAGTCGTAGTTGGGATCTCCATCAGTCCATCAAAATTGCAATCTATTAGTGCGAGGCAAGGCCAAGACCTCCTTGATAGCCTGGACACCTGTGTCTTCTCAGAAACTTATTGCACATCTTAAACATTGGCACGGTCACCTTATTGTCATAGTAGTCTATGCTCTGACAGATGAATCTGTTGATTCAGTCAAAGATAGTTTATATGATCAATTGGAATGCACAGTCTCTCCACATGATAATCTCGTGATCCCAGGCAACCTAAAGGTAGTTACTGGTTCCCTGCAAACTGGGTTTGAACACGTCATTGGTCATTGTTCAAGTATACCCAATGAGAACTCTTGCCACTTGCTCACATTCTGCACCTCACAGAATCTTTCAATTTTTGGGTCATGGTTCAAGTAGAGACACATACCCCAAATGTCATGGATCTCCCACGAGGGTGTTTCTCAGAAGCAGTTGGAACACAACATTACATGTGATAGGTGTCTCTTCACCTCTTGTAGAGTATATTGTGGTGTGGAATGAGTGGCTAACATAGATCACCACATAGTGATGTTGACACTCTGATGAGCAGGTAAGCCCTCTGAGATAATGGAGAAGTTTGACATTGACACGCTTTGTGTGCCAGGTTTAGCCAACAGATTTTTTTATTGACATTAGCAATAGATTCTTAGCTCTAGCCAACCGGCTGGATGACGTGGAGTTTGCCTGGTCTCTGTTCACTTCTATCCTCCACTAATCTGCTGAGCAGACAATTGGTTATAGGCACCCAGGATGCCGACCACAGCTAGCAGAGGAAGCTTTCCAGATAATTAAATTGAAGGCCACAGCTCACCAGCATGGCGATAAATGCAGTCGTAATCAGCTGAAGTGAAAATTTAACATTATATTATAACCAAGTTATGGATGATGTTGAATTTGGCTTAGGCAGGGGAGACTTAAAGCTGGCATTCCATGCGATCCTCAACGTCAGTAGTCAAGAGGTAGTGGCTATGAATGGCATCCTGATTGACAGCCAAGGTGATCCATGTAAATTGGATGATCACATCCTCTCACACTGGGTAGAATATTATCACAGCTCCCTGAACCACCCTCCAGCTGCTGCTTCCTCTGAGCTGGACCATCTGGCAGCCACTGCAGTTCCGGACCCAGATACCTGTACTGACTCACCAACACTGTATGAAGTGGAGCGTGCCATCTATAAACTGAAAAACAGACATGCAGTCAGCACTGATGTCATCCGCCCTCAGCTACTAAAATGTGCTTTTGACCCTAATGAGGTGCAGTCAACCTTGCACATACAAGTCAGGATTTGCATCTGCATTTCAGAATATGAATTCACCCAAATTCCAGCCTCCAGACTTCTTTGTATGTGCATTTTTAAACCTCAAATCCAGTATATTTAAGGCAACAGTGTGTGGCCAATGGTGAGTTGAATACCATACTATAGCAGCTTGGCTTTCCTTGGTGATTTTCTACCCAATTACACATTCATTACTAGGCCTAACCTTACTTTATAAGAATATCTGCCAAGATCACATCTGTGGTGATATGTTTACAGGCTAACTAATGCTGGCCAGTACACATGCTCTGTGTTTGAACCATTTGCAGTACAATTACTACATGACAGATTAGCATAGTACATGTCAGGTCAGATACTATACATAATTAAATGTGAAAGGGTTTAGGCTCCTTAGACATTCAAAATGAAAGAATATTTCTCAATATCTATCACACATATTTTCTATTTGCTTTTTGATACATGCTCTTGCTATCCAATACATGTCCCTAAAACCTTTTGATATATAAATTCAGGGGTTATTTATTATTTATTATTATTATTATTATTATTATTATTTTAGATAAGTATAAGATTTTAAAAAAAAACCTGTTATAAATTATGTATCTGTCTGAACAGGGAGCAGCTAGCAGCTGTCTTCTCTTTCTCTCCCAAAAGGACAATATCTTCCTGCAGAGGAGAAGAGATGAGCAATGGACTTCTGTCCGGGACACATCTTTCCTATCCGCTACCCTTGCACTCACTGGTAGGAAAGGATGGATGCCCCTAAAATTTCTCAGCCAGACACTAGGTTCACCTGCCTTCATTTCACCAATCACACAGGAAAGAGATCTAGGGCCTGATGTAAAAGTCTCCCACTGACTTCAATAGGCTTTAGTTCAGGTCCTTAAGGACAGCACTCACCAAAGCCATTGGGTGAAATCCTGGTTCCATCGAAGTCAGTGGTGAAACTCTGATGGACTTCAATGGGTATAAGATTACATCAATAGAGCTGGAAGGGGACAGCTCTCTCATTCTCTACTTAATAAAAGCAGAGAATAGGAGTTTTACTCCCTTTTACATTTACCTCCAGGTAGGAAAGAAGTACTAAATGTTATATTTATTATATAAAACAACTGGCTTGTTGTGGCTGTTTCCTCATTTTAAACTAGTCTGTAACTGTAACAGACATACTGAAGCACTCACTGTCTTTTGTTGTGTGTGTATATCCAGAATACAATCGGAAATTGAAATACCATAGATTCAAGATTTAAAGAAAAAAAAAACTAAGCTAGTGGGCTGGCAACTCATTTTTGTTCATACTATTACAAAAAAAAAAAAAAAGGAGGAGGGAAGAATAAGCTGTGCTGTAGTCTGGAACTGGCAAGCAAAATTATATAAGCATAATTGAAAACACAGACAACTAAATCACTTTTTGTATTACTTGATTTGATTAAAATAATTGTGCTGTGACTGGACAACATATTCAATAGAAATTTTCCAAATATCTGTTAAGATTGCAAAACGTTATGCCCTCTGACTGCATTAATGACTAATCAGGTGCCAAGCTTGCTTTTCCCCTTTGCCCTATTATTATATATAGGAAAGTATGCCTGCTTTTTGAAGTACTGCTAGGGCAGCACTGCAGCTATCATAGTGTGCAATTTCTGTGAAATACAGAGCATATTTCTGCAAACATTTATGTCTATACAATATTTTTTATTACAAAATCACAACATTTTTCACAAAATGTATTATGGACAACATGTTTAATCAAATATATTTTGAAGTATTAGGATATATTGAGTGGACTTGTTTCTGAAAACCAAACCAGACACTAAGGCCTGGTCTACACTACGCCTTTAAACTGAATTTAGCAGCATTAAACTGAATTAACCCTGCACAACGAAACCCTTTATATGGATATAAAGGGCTTTTTAAACCGATTTCTGTACTCCTCCCCGACGAGTAGAGTAGCACTGAAATAGGTATTGCCATGTCGGATTAGGGTTACTGTGGCCGCAATTCGATGGTATTAGCCTCCGGGCAGTATCCCACAGTGCACCATTGTGACTGCTTTGGAAAGCAATTTGAACTCGGATGCACTGACCAAGTAGACAGGAAAAGCCCAGAGACCTTTTGAATTTCATTTCCTGTTTGCCCAGCATGGAGCTCTGATCAGCACGGGTGGCGATGCAGTCCCAAATCCAAAACGAGCTCCAGTATGGACCGTATGGGAGATCCTGGATCTGATCACTGTATGGGGAGACAAATCTGTTCTATCACAGCTCCGTTACAGAAGACGAAATAAGAAAGCTTTTGAAAAAATCTCCAGGCTAAAATAGACAGAGACCACAGCAGGGACTCAGCACAGTGCTGCGTGACAAGCGTAATGGAAAGCCAAAGAATCAAATGGACGCTCATGGAGGGAGAGAGGGGGTACTGAGGACTCCAGCTATCCCACAGTCCCTGAAAAGCATTTGCATTCTTGGCTGAGCTCCCAATGCCTGAAAAGTCAAAAACATTTTCTCGGGTGTTTCAGGGTGTATGTCGTCAATTTACACCCTTCTCCCCCCTACGAAAAAAAAGGGAAAAAATCGTTTCTCGCCTTTTTCCAATGTCACCCTATGTCTACTGAATGCTGCTGGTAGACGGGGTGCTGCAGTGCTGAACACCAGCATCCCCTTCCCAGTGGCAGATGGTGCAAAATGACTGGTAGCCATTGTCATCATCAGCCCGTGAGTGCTCCTGGCTGGCCTTGGTGAGGTCAGCCGGGGGCGCCTGGGTAAAAATGAGAATGACTCCCGATCATTCCCGGCAGATGGTACAAAAGGCTTGGTAACTGTCCTCATGGTAGCAGCTGGAGGCTGAGCTCCATCAGCACCCCCCTCCATGTCTAAAGAAGGTTCTGTACTCCCTGGACTATCATAGCAGCAGGAGGCTGCCCTCCTCTCCCCGTCACCCTTTAATGTCCTGCTTGGACTATCATAGCAGGTGGAGGCTGCTCATTTTATCTCACTAAAAACTCAGTGTTTTTTATTCCTGCTTTCTTTATTACTTCATCACACAAATGGGGGGACACTGCCACTGTAGCCCAGGAGGGTTGGGGGGAGAAGTGAAGCAATGGGTGGGGTTGTTGCAGGGGCACCCCTTAGAATGGCATGCAGCTCATTATTTCTGCGGAATCTCTAGGGCTCTGACCCGGAGCAGCTGTGCTCTCTGGTTCTCTAGTATACTTGCCCCTTATTGTAGGTAGGACTGACTCTATTTTTAGACAAAACATAAAGAGGGGAATGACCTGGGAAGTCATTCCCTTTTTTGTCCATGCACCCCCAGCCGACCTCAACAAGGCCAGCCAGGAGCAGCCATGACAGCAGCAGACTGTGCATAAGGATTGATAACCATCGTAGCCAATTTTCAATTGCAAACGGTGCAAAATGACTGCTAACCATCATCTCATCGCCTATTTACAATGGTAGATGGTGCAATAGGGATGGTAACCATCTATGCTACCTTGCAAAGGCAAATGCATGCAGTACCGTGTCTGTCAGCAGCATCCACTACACATACAGTGACAGTGACAAAAGGCAAAACAGGCTCCATACTATGGCGTCTGCCAGTGCAATCCAGGGAAAAAGGGCGTAAAATGATAGTCTGCCGTTGCTTTCGTGGAGGAAGGATTGAGTGACGACATTTACCCAGAATCACCCCCGACACTATTTTTGCCCCATCATGCATTGGGATCTCAACCCAGAATTCCAATGGGCAGAAGAGACTGCGGGAACTATGGGATAGCTTTGGGATAGCTACCCATAGTGCAACGCTCCGGAAATCGATGCTAGCCTCAGTACATGTGCTTAGTGTGGCCGTGTGCACTTAACTTTATACAATCTGTTTTAAAATAGGAATAATCCCGTAGTGTAGACATACCCTAAGTGAATCATTTTAACAAAGGAGTCAAAGTGTTTACAAAATCAGAACATATATGTCTTCTAGAGTTACTCACAGCATTGCAAACACTTAAGCACATGCTGAATTTTTTACATAGACCCTCTGATGTCAATGGAACTACTCAGGTGTGTAAAACTGAGTACATTTGTAGTTCTTTGCAAATAACAAAGGCATTGTTATTTTTAAATCGATACCCGATTCAGGAAAGCAATTAGGCAAGTGCTTAACTTTAAGCATGGGTTAATCTTCACTGACTTAAAAGTTAAACGTGATTAAGTGTTGTTCTGAATCAGGGTCTACACATTATTGTTTGGGAAATGGTACTTGTAACACACTTATTAATTTAAACTAACTAACATTACCTATTAAGAACTAGTCAGAGGTCAGAGCTGTCACTGCATTAATGTATGGATTCAGAGTTAGTTAAAGTGGCTACCATTTAAAAGGAAAAAACAAACAAACCTGCAGTTGCCATGGAGTTGTATTTGAGATATTACTGTTATTTCCTATATCACTGTGTGTTAACCATTGATTTTTTTTTTGTTGACTGCTGTATGTTATCCTCATCCCTAGTGTGCAGGTAAATGAACAGAATGCCCAAGGAAGTAAGTTCTACATTTGAATTACTGCACTTGAAAAGAAAAAGATTTAGGAGCCTAACTGCCACTTTAGGCATCTAAATCCCACCAAAAAAAGTCCCATTGATATTCACAAAGACCTCCCTCACCTGCTCCCGAAGTCTTGGAGGTACCTAAACTCATTTGGCACCCATTTTTTTCAATAAAAGTTCCCTCGCCCCCATATTTTTGCCTCTGAGCATGTGCACTGCAGCCTGACACCACGTGTCCAGATCCCTAAATCCCAGAACAATTCATATCCAGAGGAAGATAGGTGTTCCTCTATCTAACTCACCTTCAGGTCCCAATACAGTAAGCATGCTGGCACCTCACTTACCAGACTGTGCTCTTAGAGAGAAGTTTAAGCAGACCATGATTGAGGGGAGAGAAGAATGGGCAACCCCCTCATAATTTTGGGTCCACTGGTTAAAGATTTCAGATGCAGGAAACCCCCCACTTCAATCTCCCCCCCCACCTGAGGGTCAGTAGAGATTTGAATGGGGATCTGCTATCACTCATGTGAATGCTCTAACCATTGGGCTACAGTATATTCCACATCAGGGTTCCTTCAGTGTCTTCTGTTGACACAGTTGCATTGTGGATAAATGATTTTAAAAAGTCATGAAAGCTGGTATCCTTTGTCTCCTACTGCCCAGGTGAGTGCCCTGAACACCAGGCTAGAGAGTTCATCTCATGCTTTCTCTTCTCTCTTGCACAATGATTCTTGCATTATTTATCCACAGTAAATCAGCTTCAGCAGGAAGGACTGATGGAGTACCACATTGGACTGTCTCAAAACCCAGTAGTTACAGTCACTTGAGAGATAGTACATCCCAGTTCAACTCCCTTCTCTGACTCAGTTGGATGGGAGACTTAAACTGCGGGGTCTCCTACATTCCAAGTGAGTACTCAAACTGTCAACATTATGACAGAGATCTGTTCCCTCTCCACCCTCAGCTTCTTGAAAAAAAATGGCATAGACACCAATGCCAAGTGATTGTTTTGAGTTGAGACTCTCAAGCAGAGGGAGATGGCTGCCTGAAGTCCAGACTTATCACTGAGAGTGACACAGGACTTAATAGACACCTCTCAGGCCTGGTCTACACTACGCATTTAAACTGATTTTAGCAGTGTTAAACCGATTTAACGCTGCACCCGTCCACACAACGAGGCCCTTTATATCGATATAAAGGGCTCTTTAAACCAATTTCTGTACTCCTCCCCGATGAGAGGAGTAGTGCTGAAATCAGTATTACCATATTGGATTAGGGTTAGCGTAGCTGCAAATCGACGGTATTGGTCTCCGGGCAGTATCCCACAGTGCACCATTGTGACTGCTCTGGACAGCAATCCGAACTCGGATGCACTGGCCAGGTAAAAAGGAAAAGCCCCATAAACTTTTGAATTTCATTTCCTGTTTGCGCAGCGTGGAGCTCTGATCAGCATGGGTGGTGATGCAGTCCCAAATCCAGAAAGAGCTCAAGCATGGGCTGTACGGGAGATACTGGATCTGATCGCTGTATGGGGAGACAAATCTGTTCCATCACAGCTCCATTACAGAAGACGAAATGAGAAAGCATTTGAAAAAATCTCTAGGCTATGATAGACAGAGGCCACAGCACAGTGCTGTGTGACAAGCATAATGGAAAGCCAAAGAATCAAATAGACGCTCATGGAGGGAGGAAGAGGGTACTGAGGACTCCAGCTATCCCACAGTCCCCGCAGTCTCCGAAAAGCATTTGCATTCTTGGCTGAGCTTCCAATGCCTGTAGGTCAAACACATTGTCCGGGGTGGTTCAGGGTATATGTCGTCAATTTAACTCCCCACCCCCGTGAAAGAAAAGGGGAAAAAATCGTTTCTTGACTTTTTTATATGTCACTCTATGTCTACTGCATGCTGCTGGTAGACGGGGTGCTGCGGCAATCAATAGCAGCATCCTTTCCCTTCCCCTCCCCGGTGGCAGATGGTACAATATGACTGCTATCCTTCATCATCATCAGCCCGAGAGTGCTCCTGGCTGGCCTCAGGTGAGGTCGGTGGGGGGTGCCCGGGTAAAAATAGGAATGACTCCCAGTCATTCTCGGTAGATGGTACAGAACGGCTGGTAACCGTCCTCATCATAGCAAGTGGGGGCTGAGTTCCATCAGCCTCCCCCTTCATGTCTAAAGAAAAGATTCTGTACTGCCTGGACTATGATAGCAGCGAGATGCTGGGCTCCTCTCCCTCACCACCCTTTAATGTCCTGCCTGAACTATCATAGCAGCTGCCTCCCCCTCGTTTTATCTCACTAAAAAGTCAGTGTTTCTTATTCCTGCATTTTTTATTACTTGATCACACAAATGGGGGACATTGACACGGTAGCTCAGAAAAGTTGGAGGAGAATGGAATCAAAGGGTGGGGTTGTTGCAGGGGCACCCCCCGTGAATGGCATGCAGCTCATCATTTCTGTGGGATCTGACACGGAGCGGCTGTGCTTTCTGGTTCTCTGATACACTGGTTCTCTAGTACACTTGCCCCATATTCTAGGCAGGACTGACTCTATTTTTAGATACAACAGAATGGAGGGAATGACCCGGGGGGTCATTCTCGTTTTTGTCTTTGCGCCTCCGGCCGACCTCAGCGAAGGTCAGCCAGGAGCATCCATGACAGCAGCAGATAGTACAGAACAACTGATAACCATCATCTCATCGCCAATTTACAATGGCACAGCAGACGATACAGAACGACTGCTAACCATCTCTGCTACCTTACAAAGGCAAATGAATGCTGCTGTGTAGCACTGCAGTACCGTCTCTGTCAGAGGCATCCAGTACACATAGGGTGACAGTGACAAAAGGCAAAATGGTCTCCATGGTTACCATGCTAAGGCATCTACCAGTGCAATCCAGGAAAAAGGGTGCAAAATGATTGTCTGCCGTTGGCTTTCACGAAGGAAGGAATGAGTGACAACATTTACCCAGAATCAGCCGTGACACTTGTTTTTGCACCATCATGCATTGGGATCTCAACCCAGAATTCCAATGGGCAGGGGCAACTGTGGGAACTATGGGATAGCTACGGGATAGCTACCCACAGTAAAACACTCCGGAAATCGACGCTAGCCTGGGTACATGGATGCACACCACCAAATTATTGTGCTTTCTGTGGCCGCGTGCACTCGACTTTATACAATCTGTTTTACAAAACCGGAATAATCGGAATAATCCTGTAGCGTAGACATACCCTCAGATGGCATCTCTCATTAGCTATTTTACGCAAGGAGCTGCCTAGCATTCTGGCTTTTGTGAATCCCATTTATTCTGAAGTGCCTCCCTCATCCCTTCAATTGTTTAAAGACACTCAGGCTTTGTGAATCCCAGGCAACTAAATTTCTTCATAACTCTTACACTTATATGTTTTTATTGTCTATGAAATAGATAACAGCTAAAACTGAAGAGACCAAATAAAGAAGCGTTGTACAATTTTCAGACAAAAAGTAGGATAGTGAAAAGAAATAGCCATATGTGTATTTTAAGTACTGCAGGTGTATTATGGAATTGAATGTTGACTGCAGTTCTCTTTAAAGAAGGGTGAAACAGTCACATCTGAATAGTTAAGAAAAAAAACAGATTTTATTACTGTGTCACTAAAAAGTGTAGGAGCTAATGGGAGGAGTGTCAGAATTCGAAAAGGAGCTCTGCAGCACCTCATTGTCATGGGTGAGACTTTTTAGGAAGTGGAGAGTTGATGAAAAGCTTTTCAAATACTTAAGCATGGAGCAAAGATGAATGTGAGGATGAATTCAAGGAGAGCATCTGACCTCCTGAACATTATGGAGGGAAGATTCACACAATTTCAGAACAAGCTGTTACTGCAGATGAAGGCATGCCAGGAGAACATCCCATTTATCTATTACCATAGAGGGTCAGTGGTCCAATCCCTCACATCCACCCCCACCCCCCATTACAGGATGGTGTAATAGCTAGAAAAAAATGCAATATATCTGTAATATTCTAGACCTTGGGAGAGCGTCCTGGAACCCCCATATTCCTCATTTTTATATAATTGTGATTTTACATATAAAGCATACCTTGTAAGGTATCAAGGAAAAGGTTATAATCTGCTTAAAGTCATTTCTCTATTCATATATGTATATCATTAATGCATATGAAGTTATGAGAATTATGTTGTAACTAAAACATGCTGTAAATTGGGAAAAAAGCCAGATATTAGCTCCCAAGAGGCAACAGCAAGGAAAGTAACCAACACCTGGGCGGGGTGTCAAATAGCCCATCAACAATCATTATCCAGAAAGGGAGCTATTATTCAATGAATCACCTGCATGAGGCCACACCAGGGGAATTGCTCAACCTTGCCTGGAGAATTAGCAATGCCCCCAGACATGCCTGGACTTGTGTTCTCCAAGCACATGGACTGAGAGTAAAAAAAGGACAGAGTGGTCACATACTGGGCCCTTCTCCTGTCCCCACCTATGCTGCAAGCAACTGAGATACAGAGAAGACAAGACTCCAGAGTAGATTGGCCCAGGCTTAAGGAACAAACCTGTACATTAAGGACTGAAATATCCACTGGGGTAAGAAAAAACTGCTTAATCTAGATGTTGACCAGTCTAATAGGGTTGAGAGTTTAGACTACATGCTTGTATTTTATTACTTTTGGTAACTCACTCTGATTTTGTTTTCCCTATCACTTAAAATCATTTAAAATCTATAATCAATCTTTTTATAGTATTATATTGTATTGTATTACAAAATCTTTTATAGTCAATAAATTTATTTAACTGTTTATTTTTACCAGTGAGTTTGAATAAAGTGTGTGGCAAATCTGCTCAAGTTTTGCAAAGGCTGGTGTATGCCCACTTTCCATTCCTGAAGTGGTGAACCAATTAATAAATCTGCACTGCCCATCTTGAGCAGTGCATGATGGTATATTCCTGAGTGCTGGGAGCCGGGAAGTTTGGCTCCCGTTCCTTTCTCTGTGTGATACATGAGTGGCTCTGGGAGTATTCATGCAATGTAGCTGGGTGTGTGGGGCTCCCCATGCTGTTGTGCTGAGTGATCACAGTGCCTGGAGCTGTTGCTGCTGGTCACTAGCAAGGTATTGTGAGAGACAGCCCAGGCTGGAGGGAGTTAAGGGGACATGGAAGTCCCACAGTCCCAGAGTGCACTCTGGGGACCCTTGCACAATATTCACCAACTAATCTGTGTCATATGTTGTCATTTCTTACAAAATATGATTGAGACTTTCAAAGGTAGTGAGAGGATTTAACCACACAATTCTCATTGAAATGAATGTCTGCCTACATACAGCCTATGTACATTGGTAACTCAATTCCAAAGGTAGACACCATGACAGGACAAACAAATCCTATATTTAGATGTTCTGGATCTGATTCATGACTGTATCTCTCCAGCTTTCTGAAATCCATTGATTTAACACAACTCCATAAACTGCAGTAATGCAATGGTGCGTCAAGGGCCTCTAATTGGTTGTTTGAATATTAGGCAGTGGTATCCAAATGCTAACATGTGCTGACAGAAGTGGATATGTCCGTGTCTGAATATAAAGTTCTATGTGGAAAAGTGCAGTAATGTCTTATTTTCAGAAGTATTATTGCTACATGTTTATGACAAAAAATGATCAGTAACTTCACCAATTACCAGTTACTGCTAAATAATTGCTCAACTCAGTTCACAAACTTAATAGACTCGCTGCTAATGAACTGGAGCTTTCACGATTTATTAGGTCTTTATTCCCCCCCCCCCACACACACACACACACGTCACCTTGGAGAAAACCTTCTTATTAACAGAGCCCTTTGTTTGTCCCAGATACTGATTTGCTCATTGTTGCCAAATGCTAATACATCAGTGATGCTATCTTTATTGACACTGCAGTTGAGTTCACTGAGCTATGGTAGTTTAACAATAATACAACACCAACTCCAGTTCATTAAGGCCACAGAAACCAATGTGGGAAGGACAGAGAGGATTTATTAAATTTGATCTCTCAGAAAGCTGTAATCCATTTTTACATTATAAGAATAATTGCAATCACTTTCAAAGTGATATCTATCTATATAGATACATGAAAATAAAATCTCTAAAGAAGAAATCTTTTCCTTTATTGTTCTTACTGATAAACACACTAATATAAAGAAAATGGAAATATCTTGCCATTAATATCCTGGATCTTCATTCTTGTGCAAAGGGATAAACTAAAACTATTAATTTAGCATTACAGGAATAATCTTTTTTTTCCCTCCACCTCCCATTAGGATTTACAGTTGTATCTATGCTCCAGTACATACCCTGTGGAGTAACAGGATAATTATGTTTTAATACTTCTGTAGTCCTGAGGGTGTTTAAAAGAATGATAGACAGTCTTTATAATATAGAGTAGGAAATTCTATTTTATGTTAATTCTTAATAAATAGCTTGAGTTACATCATAGCCGAAAGGCACATATGAACTAATGTCACCATACAACTATGAAATCTTTCTTCACAATATGAAATTAGAATCAATAATGGGAAAAATATGGGACCAGATCCTCACTTTTTGTAAATCAACATGCTTCCATTGACTTTACTACAGCTATGCTTATTTATACCACATGAGGATATATAAGAGACAATAAACCCTGCATCTTGGCAGGGGTAAAATTAGATGACCTTTGTGGTCCCTTTTAACTCTCTGATTCTAGGATTTTGCCCAGAAATTTAGAACTCAAATGAACAATGGTTTACACTGCAAATCAGCAAAGTACTTAAGTATGTGCTTGACTTCAATGGGACTTAAGCACATTCTTAAATATTTTGATGAATCAGGCTTTCAGTGGTTAATAGAGGCTTTCATGGTTAGTAGAGAAGAACATATGATAGAAACCAAAGCTAATCATGATCATATTAAAATAGCCAATAACCAAAAGAACTTTAAGAATACACTTGTTGGCCCTCAACACTAAAATAACCCACTGCAACACTGACATATTTAAAATGTATATATCAGGGGTCAGCAACCTCTGGCACGTGGCTCGCCAGGGTAAGCACCCTGGTGGGCTGGGTCAATTTGTTTACCTGCTGCGTCAGCAGGTTCGGCCAATTGCGGTTCCCATTGTCAGCAGTTTGCCGTCCCAGGCCAATGGGGGTGGAGGGAAGCCACGGCCAGCATATCCCTCAGCCCACACTGCAACCCCCATTGGCCTGGAATGGTGAACCGCAGCCAATGGGAGCCATAATTGGCCAAGCCTGCAGACGTGACAAGTAAAAAACTGGCGTAGTCCACCAGGGTGCTTACCTTGGCGAGCCGCATGCCAGAGGTTGCAGACTCCTGGTATATATAGTACCATAAATATATTTATCTATATTCATTTGAATGTGAACATTTAGCATCTGAAACTTTTATTCACCTGTGTTTTCCTTATTCATGAGAACATATCCATTATAGTAAATGACACTGTACAGGTAAAGGTTACAGGAACAGAAGATAGTCTTTCGGAATACATTGAATTTACAAATAAATTTCTCTGTTGGTGTTTGCTTTTAATCCAGCAGGAAAAAAATTCTTTGTAGGTTATGTATTAATGTAGGTTATATATTATTAAACCTAAAATATTAAAAGAAAGTATGACCTTTAAAGAAAATTGAGCACCTCAGATGGAAAACTGAGAAAACGCTGAATGCAGGTGTGATGGTGCCCCCCATAAGTCTTTATGGAAATATGCTTATGAATGTATATATGACATAATTGGAATATGTTTTATGCTACATGTGACAGTAACCTATCTGTGTAAAGCTTATGATCTACTGAATATATTAATCCTATTTGTATGCATGTATCATTTTTGTATTTGAAGTTATGCAGATTGGCTGTGTACTTGCTTGATTTTTAAGTAGCCTTTGTAAAGCATATGGTCAGCTTCTTGAGAAAGGAATGTGCAAAATAAATGCCCAATCAAGAAGCACTTCATGGACAATGGATATTGGAAGGCTCTAATCCACATAAGAAGTCTACATGCGGATGTACAAGGTAGCAGATAAGCAATGCTTGCTGCCTGTAAAAATGGAGTTATGCATGGGCACATAACTAGCCCATGTGACTCCAAAATTCCATCTTGGAGCTGGACTTTGCATAAGAGAGAGGAGGGGGTCTCCACCCACAAGGGAAAGTCTATTTAAGCTTATGGGGGACCCCTACATTTTGTCTTCTGCTGGCTAAAGAGATAGCTTATCCACCCCCAAAGATACCTGTAAGAAACTGGAACAAAGGACAGTAATTACTGGGAGTGTGAGTGATTGCTGTAAAAGGAAGTTTATTGGAATTCCTCTAAGGGTGAGGTTTTTATCTGTATTCAGTTTTCTTACTGTATTAGATTTAAACGTGCATGTTTTGTTTTATTTTATTTTATTTGATGATTCACTTTGTTCTGTCTGCTATTACTTGGACCCATTTAAATCCTACTTTCTGTATTTAATACAATTACTTTTTACTTATTCATTAACCCAGAGTATGCATTAATATCTGAGGGAGGCAAACAGCTATTCATATATCTCTATCAGTGTTATAGAGAGCAAACTATTTATGAGATTACCCTGTATAACCTTTATACAGGGTAAAATGGATTTATTTGGGGTTTGGACCCCATTGGGAGTTGAGCATCTGAGTGTTAAAGACGGGAACATTCCTCAAGTTGCTTTCAGTTAAGTCTGCAGCTTGGGGCACGTGGTTCAGACCTTGCGTCTGTGTTGGAGCAGACTGGCATGTCTGGCTCACCAGGAGAGGGTGCTGGAGTCCCAAGCTGGCAGGGAAAGGAGGTGCAGAAGTAGTCTTGGCACATCAGATGGCAGTTACCAAGAGGGTTTCTGTGATCCAACCTATCACAGCAGCTATCAGAAAACTAAACTGTGGTCCTGTGGAAAAAAAATAGCATGTAATCATTAATTAAAGGCTTATAAAGCATACTCATGAGAGGGCCAAATTAACATTGACAGGCAATTATAATTTCCATGACCAAAAGGGACCATTGTGATCACCTATCCATAAAACTGCTCCAAAATAAATCCTAGAGCATATCTTTTAGAAAAAAATCAAATCTTGATTTAAAAAATTGCCTGTAATGGGGAATCCACTACAACCCTTGGTAAATTGTGACAATAGTTAATTACCCTCACTGTTAAAAATGTACTTATTTAGCCATATTAAAACACATATTGTTTTCTTGTACTCAATTTACCAAGCAATCTAGATAGACCTATATTAGTGACTTGTCCACTTTATTATTTACCATTTCTTCCATTTTTGTGTCACCTACAAACTTTATAAAATGATTTTTATGATTTTATTCCATGTCTTTGGTAAAAATGCTAAATAGCACAGGGTCAAGAACAGATCCCTGCAGAACCCACTAGAAAGGTCCCCCTTCAGAGATGATTCCCAATTTACAATTACAATGAACCTGTTAACCAATTGCAGTTAACTTATCATTTAAACAATGTTTAGTCCATTTAATAAATGCCATGTTAATTTTATATCAATCTCGTTTTTATTCAAAATGTCATACTATACCAAGTCAAATGCCTTATGCAAATCAAAGTATATTATATCAGCACTATTATTTTTATCAGCCAAACATGTGAGCTAATAAATAATATCAAATTAGTTTGTCAGGATCTATTTTCCATCAACTCATGTTGATTGGCATTAATTAATCAAATCCTGTCTCAGCTGCTCCATTATCTTGCCTGGGATCGATTTCAGACTAATAGCTGTATCAATACCTCTGTCAACCCATTTATCCTTTTTAAATATTGGCACAAAATTAGTTTTCTTCCAGTTTTCTGAAACTTCCTTGGTGTTCCAAAATGTCTTGAAAATCAATATTAATGGTCCAGTGAAATTCTCAGCCAGCTCTTTTAAAACTTGGATGGAAGATATCCAGACTGGCTGATTTTAAAATGTCTCACTTTAGTAGAAGCTTTTTAAAATTCTCCTGAGGGACTACTAGAATAGAAAAAGTATTAACATCATCACATGGTGATACTTCATCATCTGTTTTTTCTCCAAATACAAAACAGAAATATTTATTGAACACTTCTGCCTTTTCTTCATTATTATTGATAATTCTACCATTGCCATCAAGCAATGAGCCAAAGGGTTGTCCATATTTTACATAACATATTAAGTGGTGGCTCGGTCCTTAATTGGCATGTTTGTTTCAGTGTTACAAAGGGAGAGTGAGTCTTGAAAATCATCAAAAAAATGTGCACTTAGGATGGAAGAATCCCTTGCACTGCTATAGACTAGAGAGTGAATGGCTAGGAAGGAGTTCTGCAGAAAAAGACCTAGAGGGGGTTACAGTGGACAAGAAGCTGGATATGAGTCAAGAAGGCTAACAGCATTTTGGGCTGAATATGTAGGGGCACTGCCAGCAGATCGAGGGATGTGATCATTCCCCTCTAGTCGACATTGGTGAGGTCTCATCTGGAGTACTGTGTCCAGTTTTGAGCCCCGCACTACAAGAAGGATGTGGAGAAATTGGAAAGAGTCCAGCAGAGGGCAACAAAAATGATTGGGGGCCTGGAGCACATGACTTATGATGAGATGCTGAGGGAACTGGGATTGTTTAGTCTGCAGAAGAGAAGAAGGAGGGGGGATTTGATAGATGCTTTCAGCTACTTGAAAGGGGGTTCCAAAGAGGATGGATCTAGACTGTTCTCAGTGGTAGCAGATGACAGAAGGAGTAATCATCTCAAGATGCAGTGGGGGAGGTTCAGGTTGGATATTAGGAAAACCTTTTTCACTAGGATGGTGGTGAAGCACTGGAATGGATTGCCTTGGGAGGTGATGGAATCTCCTTCCTTAGAGGTTTTTAAGGTCAGGCTTGACAAACCTCTAGCTGGGACTATTTAGTTGGGGATTGGTCCTGCTTTGATCAGGGGGTTGGACTAGATGACCCCTGAGGTCCCTTCCAATCCTAATATTCTAAGAAGGAAATCCTACATGAAGTCACATTATATGCATAAAAGCAAATACAAAGGCCATTTATATTCTGTAGTGTGATTTTCAGAAGCACTCTGGATTAGCCTAAATCTGCTCCCAAAGAATTGAATGGTAAACTCCTAATGGAAGTAGAATTGCATGCTACATAGATGAAAAATTGAAATTAATATAAAACTGTCAAGGTTTTTTCTCTCACTTTGAACTGTAGAGTAAAAATGTGGGGGACCTGCATGGACCCTTCTAAGCTTAATTCCTATCTTAGATCTGGTAACTCTGGCACCAGCCAGAAGTCTGTGTCTGGCACACTTCTGTTCCCTCAAAACCTTCCCTGGGGAACCCAAGACCCAAATCCCTTGGGTCTTAAAACAAGGAGAAATTAACCATCCCCCCACCTTTTCTCCCCAGACTCTCCCCTCCCTGGGTTGCCTTGAGAGGCTACACAAATCCAAACTCCTTTCCCCCCACCAATCCCTGGTGAGTTTAAACTCAATCCCTTGGATTCTAAAACAAGGAAAAATCAATCAGGTTCTTAAAAATAAAGCTTTTAATTAAAGAAAGAAAAGGTAAAAATTCTCTGTAAAATCAGGATGGAAAATGCTTTACAGGGTACTCAGATTCATATAGACTAGAGGGAATCCCTCACCCCCAGCCTGAGATTCAAAGTTACAGCAAACAGAGGTAAAAATCCTTCCAGCAAAAAGACACATTTACAAGTTAAGAAAACAAACATAAGACTAATCTGCCTTGCCTGGCTATACTTACTATTTTGAAACATGAAAGACTGATTAAGAAAGATTGGGAAAGTCTGGGTGCATGTCTGGTCCCTCTTAGCCCCAAGAGCGAACAACGAACAAAACACCACAAACAAAGACTTCCCTCCACCAAGATTTGAAAGTATCTTGTCCCCCCCATTGGTCCTCTGGTCAGATGTCAGCCAGGTTCACTGAGCTTTTTAACCCTTTACAGGTAAAAGAGACATTAACCCTTAACCATCTGTTTATGACAAAAAACAAAACAAACAAACAAAAAACCCATAAATTTGAGAAACAGCAACAAAAAAAATCCCTACCGATAATCTAGACCAATTTTGTGACTTTCAATGCCTTGATCCTTCTTTCTTTCCAACCATATCACTCAACTCTTTCTCTCTCAGAAACAAATCTGGGTATTATTTTAAAAAACAAATATGAATACAATGTCCAATGTGAGGGAGAAAATCAAAGTTTCATTTTTAAAGCTAGTTATTCAGACAGAGATAGTAACAATTCTGCTAATAGCATATATGGGGGCATAAAAAACTGAAATGTGGCCATCCAACACCCCCGAAAAAAAGTAATCTTGCAATCCTTGGCTTCTCATTTAAGCCTTCCTCCTATCTAACTACTTTGACAAGAATCTCAAAGATGAATGTCTAGCTATAAGTGCATGTTGTCATGAGGAAGTGAGCAAAGGGAAAAGCAATGAATGATTTAGCACTTCGACGTCAAAACGGCATTATGACCTCTGTCATGATGCTGGGTTTAAAGCAAAAATACTAAATCACAGCTTGACTTTCCCCTTGCTCACATCCCCATGACAGAATGTACTTTCAGCAAGACATCCATTCTTAAAGTGTTCATCCTAGTGCTCTTTCAGTAGCTGATACATAAGCAAATGTAAGGCAGTAGTCTCAAAGAGGGGCATTTAATAACTTGCAATAAAAGAACATTTAGTAGGTTCTAATATTACAAGGTCACAATGAATGTAAACAACTTAACTACTAATGAACTGTAGAGATTGTTTAATAGATTACATTTTTATATATTTTAATAGAATATTTAAGAAAATAGACAAATAGCAACAGAGCACACAAAAAAATCCTACCCTGCTTCAATTTGAGGCAATGGCAAAATCTCTTTTAATTTAATGGGCACAGAATCAGGCTAAATTATAGATATGTTGTGGATTTGATTAACAAGGTACATATTGTAAATTGATATTCATCAGACATACTAAGATTTATACTTTTAGACAAATTTTTGATGCACATTTTAAAATATACCTCTAGACATGAAATAAAATCAAATACTCTAAAATCAAACAGCTACAGAAACAAATACAGGTAAATTCTAGGTCACACAAGGGTTTTAATAGAAATAAATACTGAAGTAAAATAAAAAAAAATCTGGGAGACTAATGGTTTTCCTCCAAATAGTGAGTTTAAGTGGCATTTAAGTGTCGGTGAATCAATATTCAAACTAACTAACACATGTATCAAGACTTTTCTTAAACTATGCATATCTATAAAAGAAATGAATAATTGTATATGGTTGGAAGTTAAAAAAAAAGCATCCTCTTTGTTGATGATAGTTTTTATGTATATAAAAACTATATAATCCAAAAACACAATGCAACATCAGGGTTGCCAAATCAAGAACTCAAATGTCAGGAAATTCTACAAAATGAAACTTGTCTATCTATTTTATTGTATGCATTAAAAACGTTAATCCCCAGCCAGCAAAGTCTTGATTAATCAGATTATGTAAGAACATGCTTAACTTTATATACATGCTTAATTTTTATTGACTTCAATGAGATTTAAGTATGTGTTTAAGTATTTTATGCAATAGGCATGGAATTAAGCAAATGCTTCACTGAATTGGGGTCCACTAAATAGTAATTCATGTTAATTTATTAACAAAGAAAATAGCAATAGACAATGAAACATGGGTACAATGGGATCTATTTACTGTTGCAAAAGACTCCTCAGTCTTTGACCTCTAGCTTTGATTACTTGATTTTTTTTTACTGTTAATGCTGAATTATGGTAAGTAATGTAAGTTTATAGTATTTTGTGTCTGATGGATGAGGCTGTCACACACAAAACCTGCACATGTATCTGTCCAATAATATTCTAGATCCTTCCTTGAACAGAGATTGCCACTTTGTACAGAAGAGTCTTTGATATAGACAAATGTCTATATCTAAGAAAAAGATAGTAAATTAATTTTGATTGATGATCCCCTGAGAATCTGAACCCTGGTTTCAGACAATAAAAAGCTAACATATTTATCTATTTTACCACCCTGTTAGGTGATGAACAACATGCAGCAGATTTATAAATAAGTGTTTTTACACATAGTTGGAAGCTAGAAAAAAAATGTCTCATAAGAGTTCACATTTCCACAGCAATATTAAAATTAGGTAAAACTATTGAAATTTATGCAAGTTATTTTTTACAAAAGGTCAATTTAAAAAGACAAGAAAGAAGTTTTTGCCCAAAGCTACAATCTACTAGAGAACTCTTTAGAAGAAAAACACTGTCTCACTATGTTATAACACTAAGTTTTGAAACTTCTATCACATAAATTATGCAAACTTTCATAATTAGTATTTATGCTACCATTCTGTATGCATTAAGCAGACCTACTATAAGAACAAATGATCTTTTTTACAGGACTGGAAATACACTTTAGGCACAGCAAGAGAATGGGGAAACAGAGAGACGTTAAGTGACTTGCCCAAGACTGCACAACAAGCCAGTGGTACTGCAGAGCTATACTAAGAATTCAGTAGTGTGTGATTCCCAGCCTTGTGTTCATATCTCTAGTTATAAAACATTGGAGGCCAAATCATGATATCAATGATCAAATCTGAGATAAAATAATTGGGATCAAGATTTAGTCCTTAGGTACTACACCAATGAAGAAAATTTCTTTCCTGACTGTAGCTGATAAATGGTATAAGTCATGAAGATTTATGGGCTGTGAAAATTGATTTATTATCGCTAACACAAATGCTGATGCTATCCTAATTTGTAAGAATCAAATCCTTTTTGAACCTTACACAGTGGTTTGCCTTTAATATATTTTATTTAAAAATATATAATTTAGATATCTTTTTATTACTACAGGTAAATCAAAACAACATTGCAAACTGATGTGAATGTGAAATCAATGACTATCATTTACGAATTTATTTTTTGAAAAAACAGACAAACACTTTCTAGGTACAGCAACTGTAAACAGCATAATGTTAATGTGCAAAAAATGTTTTTTAGATTTTTAGAGCATAGGAGGCAGAGTGTCATTATGGTAACAAATGGCCTGATTCTTTAAAGAGGAAATGACTCCCCTGATCAGGTTGATGCTGTGTTTCTCCTCTTTGTGTGTATGCACATCAAGATTGCTCTACTTTTTGCCATGCCTTAACCCTAAGTAAATCTGATCCACAGAATGTAGGTCTGTGCTGAATTATCCCCTTGCACCAGGGGAATTCTCTATTGGTGATTTGTGACCAGAAGCCAACTACTTTGTATCCTCTAGGTGCAATAAAATGTCACTTTTCAAAAGAGAATCTGGTCCATAAACAGCAACATTTTGACAAAATGAATGCAAATCAAATCCTTCAAGATTGTGTAATTTAGTGTTCCAGGAAGACATTTCCAAAGAAAGCTTATCCCAAAAATATAGAAAAGGTAAAATCCTGGACATCCATTTTGTATGAATTACTAGGTAAAAAGGTCATAAACCTTTGTAAGAGTAGTTGAGGATTTCAAGACAGGCTATTAATATACAAGTGGAGGGTGTCATCCTCAGAAAAAACTGCAAGCAAGCCAAAATCTACCTGTACTGATATACATCAGGGAAACAAAGTAAAAGTCATGATAATATAAATTCCAATTCAACACAACAGAGTGAGGAGAGGGAAGGAACAACAGGCTGATTCTCCACCCCTTTGCACATACCTGTGCCCAATGAGTGCAAAATCATTGTAATATGCTTCCAGATCAGAATTTTACACTTCAACCAGTGGTACTGTTTTACACCCAACTTTGCATTCACTGGCCCAGATCTGTACTGATGCACTTTTGCAAAGCAGCTGCAAACCCTGTAGATTTGGGCCAATGGCATAAGGTTACTCATCTTCTATTCCCCCAAACTCATAATAGGGGTGAAAAGGGAGGTGGTCAGAATACAGTTGAATTCCACTGATACCTGGCTGCTGAAATATCCTAGGACCATGCGTATCCAGGAGTATGTCAGAGCAGCCCTCCGGTTCAAGGATTAGAGTGGTGAAGAGGATGTAAAAGTGGCTCAAAATCCTTCAGTAAGAGATGTATGTGAGTGCTGCTCTGCTTGTCTGCAGACAGAGATCCATGGTGAGGAGAGAAGACGCCAGGGAACTGGTGCTGGATGCAGCATGCTCCCTTCTTCATGAGCCGATCATATAATACTAGTGTTTTCATTCCAGATTTAATGTAGGTGCCATAGTTACCTGCATCTCTGTTTGACATTATATCGAGAGTTGTAACCTTGTCCCCTCAGAGCTATATTTATCATAAGGAAATTCTGAAAATAAATGCAGTAAATGCCAAAAGAGTAGAATGTACCAAAAAAGAGGTCTCAGCAAGCATTACTGTGAATAGTAGGAAGGGGTATTTAATTACATTGCAGGTTAAATGATGAAGAATTAAGTATAATCATTAAGATAGCTTATTCAAAGTAAGCCAAGAATTAGATTATACTAAAATTAGTGTAGTGCACAATTGCTATTTCATTAGACAGAATAATTTATTATAAAAATTGTGTGCATCAGCAGTATCATGTCATCAAATAGTCTTATCTGTGCAGTGTTCTAGATGGTATTTAGTCAGATTTGATAACTGTCTATCAGAACAATCAAAGAAAATACATTAAATGATACCACAATCACAAATTGTAGGCCTGCTTCTGAGCTTACTGGATGTGCTTTAATTTGCTATAACTCAAGATTTCATTTAATAAAAAAAGTTATTCGTTAACATATTGGGTTCCTTGTTTTATTATGTTGGTCTATGCAAAAGAGATGCACAAATTCCAGGAACTACATTTGAATATTTTTAGAATGATCTGTTTAATTAAGATTATTTGTATTTACAAACATGGTACAACACCCACCCACAACAAATCACCTCCCATAACAGAAATGTAACTGTACTCTGATCATCTTCCTTTTACTCTGATCACCCCCTATTATGAGTGCAGGGAGACTAGAAGAGAAGTAACTTTGTGCTACTGGCCCAATTCCATAGAGTTTACAGCTGCTTTTGCTGTGTGTCAGCACTAATCTGTGCCAGTGAATGCGAAGTTGGGTGTACCTTTCTAGAAGATGTGAGTGTAATAACCAGAGAAGTATGCTTCCTTTTGGCATTTGCACCTGTGTCTGTCCATTAAAGTTAATGCTTTTCAGATTCATTATGAATATCAATTACCCATGGGTTGTCTCTCATAATTACTGAACTCACTTATACATACTTGTGAACATTCTTCTGCCTCATAGATTAACTACTGAGACTGCCAAACTGCATTTTAATGACCAGATCTGCCTCACCCATTGCAGAGAACATCTTTCACAGGGCACTGTCATTCAGAATGATGCTGAAGTTTTGTTTTATAAACATCTCTTTTTGCCTTAACAACTCAGTATTTTGAGAATTACATTTTATAATTAATTTTGTATTATCACATGGAATCATAAAAATCGTATCTGAATACTATCAGGTTTTGCTCTCCACCTCCTATTTGTCAGGACTAAACATGGTCTGTTGTTTTTAACCATTACACATAGGTCAGGTTTTCTAAATCTTTTATTTCTGTTGCTCTCCGATGGACTCTCTCTAATTTGTCCTAAAATATGGTGCCCAGAACTGAACACAGTACTCCATCTGGGGTCTCACTAATGCCAAATAAAGTGGGTCAATTACCTCATGTCTTACATACAATGCTCTTGTTAATATACACCAGAATGATAGTAGACTTTGTCACAACTGCATCACATTGTTGGATCATTCAATTTGTGATCCACTATAATCCCCAGATACTTTTGAGCAGTACTGCTGCCTAGCCTGCTACTCTTCATCTTGTTTTTGTGCATTTGATTATTGCTTCTTAAATGTTGTACTATACACTTGTCTTTATTGACTTTCATCTTGTTGATTGCAGATGAATTCTCCAATTTGTCCAGGTTGTTTTGAATTCTAATCCTGTTCTCCAAAGTGCTAGCAACCCCTTCCCATTTGACGTAATTCACAAATTTTATAAGCATACTCTCTGTTCCATTATCCAAGTAATTAATAAAAATATTGAGTAGACCAGATCCAGGACAGATTCTTGCAGGACTCCACTAGGTATTACCCTACCAGTCTGACAGTTTGAAACCACTGGTAACTAATTTATGAGTATGGTTTTTCAATCAGTTGTGCATCTACCTTATACTAAATTCTAGATCACATTTTCCTGGTTTGCTTGTGAGAACTACACACATTTTCTGTGTTAAGTAGTTACAGCTTTTCTGCATTTTCTGGCCCAATTCTCCACTATAGCTGATTTCTGCTTGAATGTAGCAGAGGGAGATATCCACAGGGGGGCAGTAGTGATTCCCAAATTTCAAGTCACTTATTCTGGTGGAAGTGGGAGCAGCAAGGGGCCTAATTTAACCTCTGTTGCTGACATAAACTCTTTAATTTTAAAAAGACGACTTCCTTGCTTAAAGTTAAGCACACACTTTCGTGCTTTGTGGGACTGGGGACAGTGCATTCAACTCCTTGAATTGAACACTATTGAACCCTAAATCACAGCCTCTGAACAGGTTTCAGAGTAGGCCTAGCACATAGTGATTAGCTAAGAGAAAAGCAGAACAAACAAGATAACATTGATTTTGCTAAATATATGCTTGATCATAGAAATGCCAGATGTTGAAGCAATAACTGAATAATTATGTTTCATACTGAATAAAGGATCCCTGTTCCTATTGTGTTAGTCTCTTCTGTAGGGATACTTCTTCCCACAGATCCAGCCTTGAGTGCATGAAAAGTTGGCACATGTCGGTATAAGACATGGCCTCCTTCCACCTCCCTTCGCAGGGACCAATGCCTTGCCTTTAGACACACAGGAAACCATCTTTATTACCATATACTTTCACTGTTTCTTTTCTTTAACCCCTAGGAATGTACCTGTTGGACAATCAAAGGAGTTGCTCCATTCCTATTGACCTCAAATCAGAATTTAACATAGATATTTTATACTAATAACATTTTATCAAAGTATGAATTAAATGTTAACTTGCTAGCTTAAGATCATGGGCGGAGACATTATGTAACCTGTTAATCATTATCTATTGTGTTATCCTGTCTTGCTGCAAAACCTATCCTGGTGTGTGGAACTGCCTACCCCGTCACTTTCCCCCGCCCATGGAAAATCTATATATTCCATTGTAATCAATTGATTGACAGTGTCTCTGAGCCTAATAAGCAAGGTGACACTCCACCAGTGCTGTGTGTAATAAACTACTATGCTTGACCTCGACACATTGTGGATTTATGTCCTTCAGTCATAAGCTGTGCTTGCTTATTTAGCTAATGCTGCTCCTCAAAACTACATCAGCAAGAGCTCTACACCTTGGATTTTTTTTTAAAGGGGATAGAATAAATTATTGATCTTGTGTCTATGTCCATTCATTTCTCTCCCAACAAGGAAATAACTCACTCCTTCAGTCTAAATCTTCCTGATATGTTATGCTTTCTTAGCCTGGTCAACTCACATAGCCCAAATAACCAATACAATATTGTGGTGATCTGGATTGGATTTGAAAATAAAGGTAAAAATTACATTATCTGTTTAAGCAAAAGAAAAACAAAACAAACCAGACTAGTACTGCCATGTAATTGAACACTAAATAACAATGCATCCACAAAAGTAGATGGAGTTAAAGTTCAAAGCAGAACCCTTATTTTGACATTTTTTGATTTTATGTGCTTCACTTTGTACTTAAATTTATCTTAATATCCTTTTTATTGCACAGAATTTCCTAGTTTATTTTAAAAAGAAAATAAAGAAACAAGGAAATTCCATCACATACTGTTCACTATTAGACAGTATTAGAATATTCTGTAAACAAATAATGTTTCAGAAGCCCTGCATCTTTCTTAGCACTTCTCTCCAAATCTTTGTCCAAGCTCCACATAGGCCTGAACAGAAGGTTTTGATTTGGGCAGATTAGGGTCTGGCAAGGAGCAAAGCCACAGGAACTGCATGTTTATGTATTCAGTGGCCTAATGTCACATACAATTGACGAATTACATGGAAAAAATAAAGGGAAACAAATTTAAAATTTAAAAATTCTAAAAGTTAAAGGGAAAAATTAAATGACTTACCCAACTTGACATTCACTGCACACTGAAATGATATACAGCCACTAAGCAGCTAAATTTATCCCTCCTGTATGTACTGCCTGGGCTATGTTCATTCCAAAGAGAAATACCTCTATTTTCTTGTACTATGTGCATCAGGGATTTTTTCCCCAAGGGAAGAGATCTAGCATCAATTATTTTCTCTATGTATTCCTATATGGTAAGTAGCAGAAGAAAGCCATTGTTGTACATGAAATAAAAGTGAGGCAATGTCAATGTGTTTAATACTCAAAAAGTTACTATGCAGTCTTAAAATCTCTTGATATGGGCATGGTAATTTAGTGATAAACAAGAAATGTCCTTAGAGTGCAGTAATAGCCATTCCTTACAAGAACAAAAGGGTGACCACCCTAGGCTTACTCTGATAACCAAAAGAGAGGAGACATGTAGGAGAAATGGCCTAAACAACCAGTAAAAACATAAGGAAGATTGCTAGTCTAAATTTCACTTTTTCTTAGAATCATGATCCTCCACATTCTCTTACCTCTCCAGGAAGAGTTCAGTACAGCAAATATTGCAACTACAATATTGTTCATGGTAACAGTTCAGCATTATACATAATTCATAGATCCTTAGGCCAGAGGGGACCACTATGATCATTTAGTTTGACCTCCTCTATAACACAGGTGATAGGACGTTCCCCAGGTACTTCCCTTGTTTATGTACAATAGCTGTAGTTAAACTAGAGCAATAATAAAACAGAACATAGCATACATGCCTACCCCTGTAGCTTTTCAACTAAAAATTTTCCATTGACAGGAATAATCTTTTCTGTAAATTTCTTTAAATACAGTTTCATTGTAATAAATAACAGAGAAGGGCTTAGTGCTGTAGTCCTCCTATTCAGTAGTCATTGAGTTCAGTGGGAGTTTTACTTGAATAAGGACTGCAACATCAGGATTCCAGACACTTCTGATATTATACCCAGAAATTGCTTCCCAGAAATTATTGCACATTTTCAGCAGGAAGGGTCTGGAAACAACAAGCCAAATAAGCAATAATAATATAAAATTCCATAGCCAAGAATGAATTGCATTAGATCAATTTACCTACTATAGTTTCAAAGAGGATAAATCTTGACTGACCAACCACCTCACTGTGCCAAGATGTTATTTGATGCAGCATAACCTTGTCTCGCTGCATGAAACAGGGAGGATTTGGCAAGTCCATGCAAAGGATGGGTATACCCTGCAGATCATGGAGTTCTATTCCATGGGCTTTACTCAACTTCTCCTGTGCAATAGCACGCAGGGAGAAGGCAGAATACAGAAATGATAGGTTCATATATGAGCTGATCCACCATCTTTGCAACTCATGAAATGAATCTTCAAGATCAGTGGGAAAATCCTGCAACCTTAGTATTGCAGGAAGACCTAAAGACCAGTTTGAGTACCATTGCCCTTAGCATACAGCCTGCATTACAAAGAATATAGAAAATAATTGATTAAAAGAAAGAAACAAACAAAAGAAAACACATTTGCATAGATTTTTGTGTTGCTGACTTTCTCTAGAAAACTGTTAAATAAAAAAAATCTAAACAATTCAACATGGATGAATGAAAAACTTTAAAAAATTGAGTACAAATGTATCATTAACTTCATTAGGCAATTGTGTTATTCAGTGTAATTGTAATCCTTAAGAAGTTGCCTTTTAATAATTGATCATTCCATAATTTCTGCAGTATTAAATCTAAATGAAAATTAACTGCTTATTTGATATATTAACTTTGAAGTGTTAGCCATTTTCTTGTGACCAGTCACTGAAATTAGATTCTACTGTATGTTTTATCTATTAATTTGGTACCCTATATGTTTGGCATAGTCCTTGAAAATTTATTCCAATAACAAACATTTTTCTTTTCTTTTTGTATGGCGATTTATAACACCAAACATATCCAGGCCTCTCTTTAATTCTCCTCTGGGTTATTTCCTTCCATTCACTTCTGATGGACTGGAATATACATGTGTGAAACCAAGGTCAAGGCTACAGAAGGGTGATATGAGCTCTGTGGAACAGTAGGACCAAATAGGACTGGGTCACCAAAGGCTAGATATGATGTATCCAGTTCTGGTGGTGGCAAAGTATTGTAACCACCACCACATACATCATGCACCCTTGGAAGAAGAGAAAAAAAATCTATAGCAAAAAAGCTGTGGAGGTTAATGTCAGTGTAAGAGGGATTTCCAAGATGCCTATGGGAATTAAATACTCACCTCCTGTTGAAGTTCAGTCTGGTCATCACCTGAGCTGGTGAATTAGCCAATAAGGGGCTGAGGTAAGCCATTAACCCCCGTGCAACTAGGGAACTGTATATATGCCCTGTCTTTTTGGCCAGGACCCCCTCTCTTGCACCTCCTAATAGCAGTCATCCAGGATGACATGTCCCTGATAAACTGGGAATGGAGGAGGATTAGAAAACATCTCCTAAAATGCTGGGGATAGGGATGCAATTCCTAATGGTTGGTACAGGTACGTCATAATCTCTTCCCTAAATCTCTTAGCATTTGTATGAGGGAAGAGCTGGGGTCTGACTGTTCAGGTTTGGAGGCTGATAGATTTGAGAAAAGATTTAAGAAGGAATCGCTATCTGTACAGTATGAGTTATTGCTGCTCCCAGGTAAGTAAATAAATCGTGGCCTAATTAAACTACATGCCTTGCCTCCTATATTTCTTCCTGTGTGTCCAGAAGATGGGAGTTTTGTTGATTATGTCAATGGCATCAGGATTTCAGTCAGTGTTTCTAGCAGATACTTAACTTGGGCTGCTCTGATTTCTCATCTCCACAGCACAGATGGGAGGATGCAGAGTGATGGGTTTATTTGCTTGTGTTATTTTTTTTTAATTTTATTCAAGTATCTATCTCAGTCATGAGATATTTTCCAGAGGAAGGGATAATTTAGTTCCATAATATTCTGTAGAATAACTTCTGATTGGTTGTGACTGATATTATTTTTAATCAATATCCTTGGAACTCATGACTTTAGTAAGTAAGTGACTTATTTCTGGATTGCTCTATACTGATTTATCTCAAATTTCCATGTGTGTGTTATTGGAATTGGTTGAAATAGTGTGGTGAAAACATTTTTTTTATTTTTGTAATTGCTTTTTTAATGAAAATGTTTGTTGCTTTTGAAAATGTAGGGGTTATTAAAAATCAATTAAAATCAGTATTTTCTGTTTCTTTCAGAAATTTTCATAGAAAGTACCAGTTTCCAAAGAGCTCCATTTTTATTTACCTTGTACCCAAGCTAACTTTCTTCATTCTTTACAGTTGCATCCACTACATTTTTATTTTTATGTTTATTTGGTTGTTTTGACATTGCTAATCTATCCAGTATATTGTGGTTTTAATCCCCTTCATTTCCAGCTCTCCATTTTCTAGCTGTTTTTCCAGTTTCATTTTGCATGCTGAATGATGGGGCTTCCTTAGCTTTCTATGGGAAGTTATTCAATGACTCTATTATTATTTGCACTGCAGTAGAAACAAGGAGCCACAGCCATGGACCAGGACCCCACTCTGTTAGGCACAGTAAAGATGCAGAACAAAAAGAAACCTCTACCCAAAAAGCATATAATCTAAGTATAAGACAAATGACAACAGATGGACACAGACAGATGTAAGAATATAAGGAAACAATGACACCATAACTTCTTCTCTCCTCTTGTAAGCTCATCTAAATAAGTGCAATCTAACCCCTACCTAGAAACGCATTATGCCATTGCTAACAGAACTCCCTACTGAAATAAAGAAGAAACTCAACTTGAAAAGAGTGGTGAATGTTGTGCAAGTGTCTAAGTTCACCAAAAGAAATATACGGCAATATGAAAGACTACTTGTATCAAATATGACATACTTGTTCCACCAAAATCACTATACTGACATGAACATGAGCAAACTGGAATGCTCCATATCAGAGGAACCCATATTTTTGTCGTTCAAGAATTTCAATTTTTTGGCAAATTTTGCAATACATTTATTGCAGTACATATAAATACTATAACAGGTATCATCTGCTCAGGGCCGGCTGCTTGGGGCAGCAAAACCCCTGGAGCCTGCCCTGCAACTGCTAATCCTCTTGCATCAAATGAGTTAGGAAAATGCTTTGTGTAGACCCTTAAAAAAGAGTATTTAGAGGAAAATGGGGCTTAAATTGTACAATGTTGTTTCTGAAAATTTACTTTTATCACTTATGTTAATGCCATACAAACTCAGATGGAAGTTCCTCAACATTGCATGTCTAACAGCAAAGTTAAACACCTGCTGATAACTTATTTTCCCTGAGTATGCAGTGCTTGACACACACAGTGAAGAGGAGCTCCAGTAACTGTATAAGGGCCTACAGATCTTGCACCATGGCCCATAGAATCCTAGTCAGCCCTCATACCCTGGGCACCACTGCGCAGCTCACACAGAACTCATAAAAATGAGGGGTAATGGAACCAGAGTTCCAGATGTACTGCCCAGGAGGATGCTGACTCTGGGGACAATGACTGGCCCCACCAATTGACCGACTACTTAAGCCAGAGTTGGACAGAGGAGCAACTGAAAGACTTCCTGACTGGCTGCTGTACCAAATCTGACTCTTGTTTGTCCCTGGTTCCTGGTTCTGGCTCTGACCCCTGCCTTGGATTCTGGCTCTTACCACTAGACATGACAATCCTTGCTCCAGCCACTAGGTTAGACCACCCACACTTTGGTCTTATCAGCTTGCTTGGACTACTAACCCCTTGGAGAGATAGGTTGTTCTAGGCATGGATCTGACAGATCACGTCTTGTCATAAGGAGCACTGACATTGCACAAGCAGGAGCCTACTTTCTGGCAAACAACCAAGGGGGTTCAGCTCCCCCATCAAGACCTGCTTGTCTTGATCCAGTCAGCCTTAACCCATGGGGGTCCCCTGATAAAAAGGAAGCATTAAACTAGGAGCTTCCAGTGTCCATGATGGGACATTCTACATGAAAGTATAAACTGGTATCCGCCCTGGAACCCCAAGAGTTGCAGCTCTGCAAGCTTGCCATGGTTCTTCCCCTGGCAGGGCATTATTTCAGCCTTACCTAGACCCAGCAGCTTTCTTTGTTCTTTTTGTGGAATGCTAAACACAATACAAACCTATATCATCTCCTGCAACATCTGGGCCTGTGCCCAGAAACCCTTTGATTCCAACAGCACTCAGAAGTAACATCCACACCCTAGGCAGTTGCCACCCTAGACTTCATAGTGAAATTACTCTAATCCAATGGCTTTATGACAATCCTGAACCTAGTAGAAAACTTCTCCAAGATGGACTACTTCGTTCCCTCCACCAACCTGCTGTCTTCCAAGGAAAATGCCTGCCCCCGGGTGGAAAAGGTTGTTCACCTTCATGGTCTTCAGAGTGCATCGTTTCCAATTATGTTCTACAATTCGTGTCCTGTTTCTGGCAGGAGGCCCTCTGAATATTAGGGGTTTGCTCCAGCCCCTCATCCTCCTACCAACCCCAGATAAACAGCAATACAGAGAGAACAAATCAAATTCTGGAACAGCAGTGCTATATTAATTATCGTTATAATGATGATCCTCTCTACTATCCCTAGGAGAGTTTGCATACAACAACGTGGAACATGCTTCCGCAGGGCAAGGTCCTTTCTTTTCAAATTATGGGTTTCACTTTTGTTTCCACCAGGAGCTGCCCACAACTTCCTCCATGTCTGCAGCTGCAGACTGGGTACAACCGATATGTCAGACCCAAGAGGATCTGAAAACCTATCTGAGGGATGCTAAGAGGACTTACCAGTACAATGTGGATCAGCATCAACAGCAAGGTCCTGTCTTCTCTGTAGGCCAGAAGGTTTGGCACTTAACCACTACATCCTCATCTGCGCAAAATCCTACCTCAATGCCTCAAAGTGGCTCAGCAGTGACCCTGGCTTGTCTGACAGTGAGGATAGCAGTGTATTCTTCTGTAGGTTCAACCGTGCTATTAAGGTGTCAGACTACCACCTCAGGGAGAGGACAGCTGTCCTCCTTTTTGAGGTTGGGTGCTAGCTAAGTTGAGGAGGTAAACAATGAATATATTGCCCACAAAATCTTGACTCCAAAAGAAAGCAGAGCACACTTTGATATTTGGTCAACTGGGAAAGCTACAGACCAGAATTTTCCTGGGAGCCTCTGAACACACTCCCAACCTAGTGAGAACTTTCTATGACTCATCCTGAGAAAGCAGGCTCAAGGCAGCCCTGAGAGCTATAGTAAAGGGTGAAGTAAGGGCTCATGAGTCTCACACTCAGATTCATGGGTTCACAGGCAACCTTCTCACCCTGGACACCACTGAGCAGCTCACCCAGAATTCCTTCAAGTGAGGGGCTAGCAGAACTCTGACTCCTTCCCCAGGGGTCAACCCAAGAGGACCCTCACTGGGGGACTATTACTGGCTCCACCAATTGGCTGGACCAGACTGAATGAGGCACATGAAATTATCAGACCAACTGAGAGACTTTCCAACTGGTCACTGTGCTGGACCTGACTCTTGTTGATATCTGGTTCCTCATTCTGGCTCTGACCTCTGGCTCAGGCCTGGGATTCTGATTCTGGCTCTAAACCCTGGCTTGGATGCTGGCTCTGTCCAGTGGATCTGACTTTCCCTGTGCCAACAACTAGCTCAGACTGAACACATCCTCATACTGACAAACTGCAATAAATAGTTTTTCAGTAGCTTGTGATGAATTTAGACTAAAAAGGTGTGTTGATTGCACCAGAAATGTCAATAATAGAATTATGTTAGACATTATGCACAAGTTATTATATCTAGTATCAAATACCTCAGATAATGTGTCTCTAGATAACAAGCTTAATTCTTGCATCAGCAAGACAACTACCACATTCGGCCAACTAGACAAGCATGTGTGGGGATAACAGGAAACTGACAATAAACACCAAGATATTGGTCTACCAGAAATGAATTTTGATTGTGCTTATGTATGGTGGTGAGATCTGGACCACCTACTTCAGGCATGAGAGAAGGCTAAACAACTTCCACACCTTCTATTTTTGTTGTATTCTAAATATCATGTGAGAAACCAAAGTTCCTGCAAGCACAAGTCAGCTGGAACAGGCCAACTGCAAGTGTCCAACTGCAGTGCAGTATTCTAAATACCTCATGAGAAACCAAAGTTCCTGCAAGCACAAGTCAGCTGGCACAGGCCAGCTGCAGGTGTCCAACTGCAGTGTAAACATACCCAAAGAAGTTAAAGAGAGGTGGCTCAGTGAAAGGAAAGCAAAGAGAGAGAAGAAGAAATTGCAGTAGGCCTCAAGAATTTGTAGTGCACCGGCTTCATCTTCTGGCAATGCAGTTTATGCCTGCATTATCTGTGACAAGGGAGGTCACTCAAGAATTAGACATTTTAGCCACTCGTGATGCTGCAACTGAGCATCTTTGGTGCTTCAACCATTGTTTTTCAAGACAGATGGTGGTCACCACCAATAATCCTGAAAAAAAATGAGATATGAAAATTATTTGAATAGACAATTCCAAAGAGTATTTAGAGAAAAAAAATGAGGCTAGGACCCTACAATATTGTATTGCAAACTAGCTTTAATCACGTATGTCAACACCACAGAGAAATTCCAGCAGAGTTATTTCTTAAATGTCAATTATTAATCACATTCAGTTTGCTTAGAGCATATGTAGCAAAGTAACTAGATGAAAAACACTACAGAGTAAGAAACTCACAACATACGGCTCCCTGTTTTTTATTTCTAGATTAAAGGGTATTGGTGTGGGAAAAAAAGCAGATAAAAATGTGGATTTGGGGGAGCAGAGATATAGCCTGTTGAGATAAATTGAAAACACAATGATGAAGCATATATTGATCAACTGTTATTACTAGTTAAAGGTTCAGAACATATAAAATTAAATTGATATGGTTGATACAATATCATATGATTTTCAACAGATGGATTGAACCTTTAAGGCATAGCCCACAGTAAGGGATGTGAAATCAAAATATTTAAATCTAGGTTAAATCAAACTTCTTTATACTTATACTCCTCGTCATCCTCCTTAGATAGAGATTTTAAATGGGAAAAGCCCTTGATTGGAAATGGCATCTAAATCTCCTTCTTGGGCAAAAGACGGAGTTAATTTTGATGCCCTTAGATTCTCTTATTAAGATCTCATCTTGTGTATTAACTTAAGAAGACAGTTGTACATGACAGGGGAGAGAGGAATGAATAACTTAAGAAACACAATAGACATTCTGTCTCTGGCTTGTAGGTCAAGTGTTGGAAGACTGCAGGATCATTTACATGACCTAACTAGCCACTGGACCTGGGCTTCACTTTCTTGGCTCTGGAAAACATCTCTCTAGGTTGCTCCAATTTTGTTCTTGACAAGAGTCCATAGGGATGGGACTACTCAGCAAGAGTGTTATGCTTGCTATGAGACAATGTTTGGCAGGGTTAGATTTGTCATGACTGGCTAAGTCAGACTCTTTGTTATTAAGAAATTGTGAGGAGGGGAGTAGTAGGAAGAATATGGTGAAGAGAAATTGACATACTGGAGAAGGGACTTACAGTTCACCTTTCAGTGATTGCTCAAAAGAGAGTCATGGCAATAGTGATGCCACGTGGTTCCATCTCCTTGTCAGGCTCATTGCAAATTTATTTTAAGAATCAGAAAAAGAGGCCCCAAAGTGTCATGGTAACTTGCTATATTCTAGTATCCGGCAGTAGCCATGGAGACTACCTATCTTGGTAATGATTCTGAGGATTGTTGATATCATGATGATGCTTCTGCTCCAAAGTTAAATCAAATTGCCAAGAGGTTCCCCCAAAAATAAGTGTTTCAAGGGATATCAACCTTGTTCCATTAAAAATGTCCAATCAAAACAACATTCCCCATAGTCTATAAACATAGTCTAACATTTATACTGTGGTGATTTCTAAAGGTCATGAGAAACTTGTGCCCCATCATGATAGGCATACAAACACATGATGGCAGTTGCTGCCCATAGGCTGTACAATACCTTAAAATTCTGATCTTTTGCTGTAACAATTTTCTAACTTCACTTCTGGTGGCCTCCAAAGAATTCCTTTTCTGTAAACAAATTCAGTTCTCACCAGTACTTTGACTTCATTTCATACTTCCTTTCAACAACATTTATATAACATGTTTTAGGTGAAGACAATCTCATGTTACTTTTTACCTCCTTTGATCAATTAAGAATTTCTACCAAAGGTAGGGCATATCATAACCAGACACTGCACTTCAGGATAACTTGTCACTTGTTCAATTATTCCTACATTGGTTGCTATTGCTCTGAAGCTTGAAAAAATATAAGTCCATTCTGGAGCTTTATACATAGGCTTGGCAGAATTATATATATTGTGACAAAGCTCTGTCCTTGTCTCCATGGGTCCTGTGTTTCCTGATGGATTTTGCTAGCCACAGAGGCTCACTGTGACCCTCCACTTAACCCTTCTCTCTCTTGAGACAAAGGTCACAGTCTACTGAGCCATTTTTATTATAAGCCAGTGAGGGAGGTGAGGAGAAGCTATCCTCCTTTGCACAGTCTCTGTTGTCTCCCAGTCTCACTGATTAATCAGAGGGCAAAGGAGGAAGCCTGGGACCACTCTCTACTCCAGGCTCCAGACCAGGGACCTTAATAGTATCAGCTATTGTAGCTGATCTTTTAGGAACAGGAGACACACAATTTCCTGGATTACTTCCCCACAACATCCCCCACTTCCTCAAGCTCCACTTCACCCTTACCTCAGGGCCTCCTTCCTTGTGCCTGATATGGTGTGTACAGCTCAGTCTCTCCAACAGCACAACTTCTCACAGCTCCTGACATCCACTCCCACCTGACTAACTGGGAGGTTTTTAACTAGTTTCAGCCAGCCCCTGACTGACTTCAGGTATCCCAATCAACCTAGCATCCTCCCTGACTTCTGGAAAGCTCTTAATTGGCCCCAGGTGTCTTAATTGACCTGGAGCAGCTGCCATTTACTTATCCTGGTACCAAGGATTTGTTTAACCTGGGGCTAATATATCTATCTCCCACTACTTTTCTATAGCCATCTGGCCTTGTCCCATCACAATGTATATAATTTTGATGGATACTGTGGATTTTTAAGTATATTTTAAGATTTTTATTGATTTACATTTTAACAATTGTGGATACTTTTTGGGGCATCAGACAGTAATTATTTAATGACAGTTGATGTTAACATTCAAACAGTTAGAGTTTTATAACTACTAAAATACACATTGCCAATATTACATCAAAATATACAAAGTACATATCCTTAAATCAAATTCTAAATAAGTTCTCAAGCAGCATTTTTCTTATTTTGCTGGTCTGTAAATTTAGCATACCAATGGAAATATTTTTTCAACAATTTGTGTATGTATAGTGGTCATAGTATAATTCCCAAATCTGGACCTTAGCATCCAGGATATGGGTACTAGCATAAAGTCTTCTAAGCTTAATTACCAGCTTAGATTCTGTAGCGCTGCCACCAATCAGGAATTTCTAGGGCCTGATACCCTCTGGTCCCCCCAAAACCTTCCCTGGGGACCCCAAGACCCAGATTCCTTGAGTCTCACAACAAAGGGAAATAAACCATTCCCTCCCCGCTCTTTACCTCCTCCCAGATCTTTCCTGCCTGGGTACACTAGGAGATACCATGATTCAATTCCTTGAAACACAACACAGAGAGATCAAGTTTCTCTCTCCCCTTCTCCCAGAGGCAATACAGATTCAAGTTCCATGAATCCAACACAAAGAGGAAATTTACTCTTCCCTTCTCCCCACCAATTCCCTGGTATATACAGACTCAATTCCCTAGAGCCTCAACTGGGAAAAAACAATCAAACAGGTCTTCAAAAGCAAAATTTTTAATAAAAAAGAAAGAAAAAAGTAAAAGGTTTATCTCTGCATTTTAGATGGTAAAAAGTTACAGGGTCTTTCAACTTATAAACAATAGAAAGAAACTTGCTCCAGCAGAAACACAATTTAAGCTACTTCCAGCAAGTACACATATGCCAATGGAAAAAAAACAAATTAAAAGACTATGACCACCTTTTCTTACTTACAATTCTGAATAGATAAGAGACTGTAGCAGGGAGATTGGCAGAAACCTGGTTGCACCTCTAGCCCTGTCCAGGACCCAGAGGGAACAAAGCCAAACCCAAACCCCACAAACAAAGGCTTCCCTCCACACGAGATTTGAAAGTATCTTATCTCCTGATTGGTTCTCTGGTCAGGCGTTTGGGTCCCTGTTTGTTAACCCTTTACAGGTAAAAGAGACATTAACCCTTAACTATCTGTTTATGACAATAGTGACATCAGAGTTGATGGACATTTACCGATAAAAATCTAACCCTTCCAATCCGATTTATGTATTACTGATATTTCCCACAGCATCAGACTTGGTTTAATTAGAAGCAATGCCTCATACAGAATACACAGTGAGTTCTGAGCTCAGTGATATACACCTACTGTTCATGTAGGTAGAAACAATGAGACTTTGCTCTGTTTTAGAAGCATCCTACTGAGACTAAACTAAATCAGTATTTTTTTTTTATTTTTGTTGGCGAGGGGTTACATAAATACCTACATTCTGCTATTGCTTCTTGGTATTAGTGGAATGAGAATTAGCCCCAAAGTCTACCATGACCACAGATGAATCAATAAATATCTTATCCTCCAGTTTCATTATTTATTCAATACTGTTCATCTCCTTCGATATTGACTCAAAATATAATTATTGACTAATCTAAACAAAAAAAAACAACAATTTCAAAAAGCAATCAGCACAATAAATTACTCTTTCAGCCACAATCAGCTCTCATGTAGAAAATATGGTTTTAACACTGGCAACTTCCCAATATTAACATAGAAAGAAACATCAAAATCTAACCAGTATATTTATTATTTGTTGAAAAAATACTTTTTAGAATTATCTCCAAAGAAAATATACTTCTTCTTGCATGTGATGCTTTCTTTGGCATGAACATTTGATTAAAATATAATAGCAGCAAATTAATCAGATTTCATAAAAATACACTAAGTCAAATACATGGATATTAAAGCATGATACAGTATAGGAATTCTTATGTGGATGAGTATATAGCTATTGTTATTATATGATTATTATTATATGAGGAAGTGCAATTGTTTACCATATGCAATCAATAGAAACAAAAGTAAGCATCAACCTATTTTATGAGATAATGGAAAATTTTCCATCCAATGAGATAGTTATTATCATGTTAATTTGTGTGTATTTATTTAGTTATTTTAATTATTTTAATGCATCCATCACATTAGCATCTGGGCAAAATGAAAATAGAGCCCACAAAATGAGTTTTAGAACTAACAGTGACCGTTTTTAATTTATTTTTAATGTATTTTTAAAACTTATTTCAGAAAGCTAGAAAGAGAATTATTGGACAAAGATTTTTTTAAAAAAATACATTAGCATCCCTTGAATTAGCACCACCACTTCCAGGCCAGATTAAAAAAAAATGTTCCACGCTCACATCTGTAAACATTTTTTTTAAAAGAGCTCAGCATCCATTTTAGGCAGTCAAATTAAGTTGGCAGATTTGCAAAAGTGCTCAGCACCCATTAGCTCCCATTAATCTCATTTGCCTAAAAGAGAGTTGAAAAAAATCAGGATTTTTTTTCAACATACACACAGAGAGCCCAGAGTCGGTGAAGCACTTAGGCATATGCTTAATTTTGAACATTTTAGTAATCCAATCCCTGTTTAACAAAATACTTAAATGTATGCATAAAAGAGAGGGGAATAATATAGCCCCAAGAATAGTGAAATACTGTGACCTCCACAACCTGAAGTGTTGTAACCTGCAACTGTTTCCCTCAAAAAACACTGTCAAAAGTAAGAACAATTGTCTATACTACTGTGTAGAAGCTACTCAAGATAATCTCATTTTTTAAGGCCAAAAATAAAATAGAAGGGAGATGTCAAATGAGAAAAAAAATCTGTCTTTGAATCCCATGGAAGTCAATAAAATATCCTAATCTAAAAAACCTCACAAAACCATGAGAAGTCTGACTACAAAACTGTTACAATCTGAACCACAGATGGAACTCAAAAGGCATTCTCACAGGTGAAATATGAAGGCTCCATTTACAAAATCTCAAATTTTGTAATTGTGTTCAGAAATGTTGAATTCCAGTAGGCAGTCTCACAAAATTGTAATATATATTTCAAACTGTATCTTATGTAAGTACTCTGGGAAAGGTGCTGTAATTTGTTTTGTGTTTGAGCTTCTCAGTGTTATGATAATAAATAATCATACAAAGCATTATATGCACATTTGGTTTTTCTACTTATTCCTAACATGGGCCAAATTTGAAAAGGAAAGAAAGATGGGGTCTCTGTGCAAAACATGAACATGCAACTATGTTACATGATTTCTCTAATACTTAACATAAGTATGGAAATTGCACCCAAAAAAGTAGATAAATATTCTATTTTTGTCCACACATACAATTGCTTAATGTGTGCACACATTTGTGGTAACTGGCATGCAAATGAAAACACACTTGCATGGTATGTGTGTGCAAATAATCCTTTACCTCATAAATGTGGCTTTTGTTTCTGGGGTCACAAGACTCTCAATACTGGGGCTCAGAAAGTCTATTCTGTGGGCTAAATGCTAGATTGGCATAACATATGCACTTGATCAGATCTGACATGCCTTTCAGAAGAGGGCAGTGGCACAAATGCACACTAACAACTATAATACAAATCACTTTCAGAAGTGATGTAGAAATATTGTGGTTCCTTAAGTCAGTTCTTGATATTTAAGTCAGCTACTTATTGGGGAGTGGGCAAACATCCACTAACAACTGGGTCAGGTTAGTTAATTCATTCCTAGACCATTCTTCTTTGGGGAATAGTTCTTTGAAAATATATAAAACTTAAAAGCCTGTCTTTGAATAAATTATATTCCTTTTGGGAAGACGCATGTATTCTATTTTAATTAAGTTTTTTTATTGAAGTATATTTAGATAATTTAAAAAAAAGGCAGCAATTGAAATTTCCCAACAATAATAAAAATAAAATATTAAAAGAAAATCAGTAGCGTTTATATTAAGTGAAAATCTGAAATAGAAGTTAATATTTTAAAGGAGGAAGGAAGATATAAGAATAGGGAGGGCAAATACACACACACACAAACATACTTTGTAATTATGTCACTGCTGCGTTATGCATTTTCCTTTGCCACAGCATTTCTGGTATTCAATTTAAATTAAGAAATTTCACTTATAATACAGTAATGTGAGACACCATACCATTGTAAAATATTGCTTTTTAAAAAATATGTCTACTGAATATATTACAATAGGACCAAGTGGCTCACAGAAAGTAGCAGCCAGCCTGAATCTTTCCACTGAATTCTGAAACTTAGTTGTGGTTTGAAAAGATTTGGCTATTTATTTGCAGCTTTTGTTAGTTTATTTATTTTTCATATATGTGCATAGAATCATAGAACCTTAGGACTTGAAGGGACCTCAAGAGGTCATCTAGTCCCATCTCCTGCACTCATGGCAGGACTAAGTATTAATCTTTGCACTTCCTGATTTTGGCCAGATGCAAATGTGCAAAAAAACTAGGAGAGATCAGATGATTTCATAACCTTTCCAGCCCAACCCATGCTAATAAGAAAGATAAATCTTGTGAGAAACTGTTCTTGTAAGATTAATAGGCTGATTTTTAGACCAAGGAGATCTGGAGAAGATAAAATAATTTTTTTGGAAATTTAACCACATTGAATGTCAATACCTTTTGAATTTTTTCTCACTATTATGCCTTAACATAATAATATTTTGTATTTCTATATACTGTTCCATCTGAGGATCTCAAAAATTAATGGCATACTGCTCAATCTGATATCCACTGATCTCTGTGACAGTTTTTTCACTGACTTCATGAGATAAATATTTACATTTTGTAGATGGGGAAACTGACATGCACAAGGGTTAAGCAAATTGCCCAAGATCATGAAGTAAATCTGTGAATGAGATTATATTCCTATACAACTGACTCTCCTCACTCTCAAATCCTGTGCATTACCCCAGATTTTTTTTTCCCCTTGCAAATCAAAACAGTATTTTCTTCTCAAAGAGCATGAGTTTTTGAGTAAAGTTCTATTGCAAACACTGCCACTGAAGTTTTGGAAATAGATAATCAGGTTTAAATTTTATTGCAGTGGTGCACCTCAGTAATATTTTCTGTTGCAGTAACTACATGTGGCACCACACAACTTACTGTCAACCTAAGGAAATCGTTGTGAAGGCCAAAACTACTATCAAAAAAGCCAAAGGCCAAAAGGATTAGATGTGTTCATGAAGCATAGGTCCATCAATGGCTATTAGCCAAGATTATCAGGGATGCAACTCCATGCTCTGGATGTTCTTAAACCTCTGACTTGTCCCTGCCCGCAGGTATATGGGATCTTGGGGAGCAATTACCACACAGGTGGGATGCCAATTAATTTCTTTATTAAAGGAAAAAGGAAGTGGTGGGAATTTAACAATGAAATACGATGGGATGGGGTGTATAGAGTGTTTACAATAGACAATGATGGGGGGGTTCTTCTTACTGAACAGTGTAGGGAGTTCTAACAGTGGGATGCAGTAAGTGGGGTTCAGCACAATGGGATACAGTACAGTCAATAAGCAAGTCAACTTTATATAGGAACAACTCTAGATACAGTGTGAAATGCAAAATGTACCAAAAAGAAATGCAAAGTAAAATGGTAGCTTCTATATGAAATGGTCAGCAATCTCAGATAGAATGTATTAAGTAGTTAATAGCTATATATACAATGTAACACAGTGGCATCAATGCAAATACAAAGTATATCAGAAAAGTGGAGGCGACCAATGGGGTGTTATAACCACAAGTAAAATGTGAATCACAGTGCAATGATACAATATGGGTGATAAGTGAAATTATGCAATGTAACAGCATAGAAGAAAAATTAATGACTTAATTTGTGAGGTTGTAATAGCAGATAATCTGCAAGAGTGTACCTAAAGGCTGAGTCAAGAAATAGGAGTGGGAAGGGGAGTGAATGATCAGTGGCAACTGATGAGAGGAGAGTGCAGCTGCAAGCAGCGAGAGACTCTGAAGCCCTGTGGGGTGAAGCCCAGAGCAGTCTTCAGGAGCCTGCGGGCTGGACGTACGGGAGACAAGAGCTGCTGGAGCCCACTTAAGGGGAGTCTGGGAGCAGCAAGAGGGGAGGGCACTGAAAGTGCAAGCGATGGGAAGGCACGTGGAGAATGGGGGAGACGGCTGAGGGAAGAAACAGGTTGCAGCAGCGGAGAGCACTTCAGGAAAGTTGCGGAGCAGCAGAGTGAAGACAAACGGAGCAGTGTGATGGCGATCTTCGGTAGGGGAGGGGCAGCGGAGAAGCGGGAGCATGAACACAGGGGATACAGGGAGAGGCAGCAGAGAGGTGTAAGGAAGGGCTGGAGGGACACCCAAAAAAAAAAGGAGAGAAGCGGCAAAGGGTTTGGGAAGTTACACAGGGGGAGAAGCAGCAAGGGGTTACAACAGGGAGACACGGGGAAGTACACAGAGGGGGAGATTGGAGCGGGGGAAAAACAAACATGGGAAAGTTCAGGGAGAGATAGGGACAGTGGGAAGACGAATTCAAACAGCAAAAACCTTATCTATCGTCTAACTTAATCAAATTTATATAAAATGACAAGCAGCTTATACAAAGTAACAAAACAGGTAGAGAATACGACCATGCAATGGCTTTTTTAAATCTATCTTAACCAACGACTAGGCAAAACAACAAATATCACGATTCTAAGCAAACTATAACAAGCAACTATAGGGAGCAACAAAACATCAACTATAGCAAGGCAGATGAAATTTACATGCGCTACAATCTTAGCAAACTATGACTTATTAAATTAAAAAGCAAAACCTATGGTGCACCTTATGCTATGGGGAAGTCATAGAGGGCAGAGTAGTATGTGCCCAGGATACAGCTCCCAAGGCAGCCCCCAAAGGAAGCCAAGGGATGGCGGCTGTAGCAGTGGATATGGCTGAAAGCAGTGAGCCCTGATGCAAGGCCCACAGGAGCAGAGCTTAGGCGGCACAAACTTATTTTTAGCGGCAAAGTGCCGTGGAGTTTAACAGAGGTTTTAAGACACAGACCAAGGTTTAGCTTGAGTCTGTGTGCTGGGGAAACAGAGCCAGCAGCTAAAATAATAAAATAAAAGTATAGAAAGTTTCACAGAGGGATTCTTACCAGTCCCCAAGGTAGCAACAAAGGCAGAAGCAGCAACAACATCAGAAGAAGCAAGGAGGGCTCGATACGGTCTCGATAATCAGGAGATCTCTCAGGCAGCAATTCATTCTTCGTGGAGGGGTTTTAAAAAACAGGGGTACGCTCAAAAATAAAATGAGAGCGGAGAAAGAACCCCCCAGAACGCCTGGCTGATCAGACCAGGCAGCAATGCAGGAACCTTTTCCGGTTTGTTTTAAAAATGCCTGTTTTTAAAGGCAGACTCAGGCAGTTTCCCACCAGTAATCCTGATAGGCTCCCTCTGTCACAGAGGAGGAGACACAGGGAAAAAACTGCAGGTGAGCACAGAGACGTGCCTGGGCAGAGTCCTGAACAATAGGTGTGAGTTCACACCTCAGGACTCAAACGCACATGAGGCCTATGACTCATGCCCAGGATCTTAAAAACACATTAGGTCTTGCAGCTCTGAACATTGCCTACCCTACACAAAGCCCAGGTTTAACAAGGTGATAACAGGACCAACCCTTTGAACAGGGCAGTGGTCCCACTTAGCAGGCAGCACAAGTGGCCATCCCTTTGAGAAGGGCAATGGCTCTTGGTAAACAACTTAAGGGGCCCTCCCTTTGAGAAGGGCAGTGGCCCTGGTAAACAACTTAACAGCCAGGGAGGGGCGGCCACAGGAGAACAAAAACAAAATGGAGCATGGGGACAGCTGTAAGAAACAAGATGGAGTAGGGGAATAGCTGTATCAGACATGACTGAGAAAAGCTTGGACTGGACAACAGGATGGATCACTTAAAATTTCCCTGTTCTGTTCATTCCCTCTGAAATATCTGGCACTGACCACTGTTGGAAGACAGGATACTGGACTAGATGGACCATTGGTCTAACTCTGTATGTACATTCTTGTACCATATTGCCACAAAGAAGGGGTTTTTTGTCCCTTCCAGACCAAATATGATTCAAACAAACGAACAAATAAATATTATTAATAACTTTCAAACAACTTTAAAATGTTTAACTGATTACTTAAAAGAGCACAACAGCTGGAGGATAAAGACAAACTGGAAACCATGGCATGCACAGCCATTACAGAACAACCAATCATGAAAATAAATGTTTTTGTTTCTGTATTTCATTAGTTACCATAACTGAAATAATTATGACACTCCAAAAAGCACACACACTAGAGTAATGGGGGCTGCTTTAGATTAATGACATGAGATGGAGTAAATAGAGGTGGTTCTCCTAGAGTACTACCCTCAGGCTCAGCCTATTTCTTAATTATGAACACTTCAAGGAAATCTGGAAGTCTATCTCCATATTAGGGTCTCCAGATGTCCTGATTTGATAGGCACGGTCCTGTCATTTGGGGCTTTGTCTTACATAGGTGCCAATTACCCCTCACTCCCTGTCCCTATTTTTCACTCTTGTTATCCGGTCACTCTAATTCAGAGACACTGCTCTCTTTTCCTTAATTAGTTCAGACTCTAGTGTAGAGAAAATGAGGTTGTAAGTGTGGTACAGTCATTAGTTTCATTCCTTTGTACTAGGTGCTGTATTAAAAGAGAGAACTGACAGTCTCTTATCCAAAGTAAATAAAAAAATCAGATTACATGGAAAAGAGAAGTGAATGATGGATAAATCTGTGGGTTGGTAAATATTCCAATAACTATTTGAAAGTTGCTGTTTTGTTTTCCTTTTCTGTGATCTTGAAGAAAGAGAAAGTGGTAAACTAACAAGGTTTAATTCTTTCTTCTGCACTCAATCATGTGTTTCTTCAACCCATCATTTAGTGTCATAGGACATATTCTTTAGAATATATATTTTGCATGGAATGACCCATGGCTTTATTTTTGACAGAGAAGGACTTCAAGCTGGTCTCATTAAACAATGACACATTCACATGCTTCCAGAGCTACGTGTGGCTTTCACAAACAAACCTAACAGTATATTTCAATATGCAAGCTATGTAGAATAGTTTGTTTTCTAACTTCAGTGTACTTACCAGGTATGCTGCTTCCACAAAAACAGCCAGGAACAGAACATCTGCTGCAGTTCTTTAGCAGGCTTATATACTGCAATTTTTAAATTTGGAAGAAACAAAATAATTCTCTAAGGTTTATACCAACATATTATTTAGGCCTAGATTCTGCCACCATAACTCAAGCAGAACAATAGGGCTGGTTCAAAATTTTCTGTCAAAAAATGTTTTCAAATAAAATGGTTTTTTTCCAATTAAACATTTTTTTCATCATTTTTTTTACAGAAAATTGTGACTTTCATTGAAAAAGTGAACACCTGAAAACCATTCAGCAAGGCTCCTATGATACCCCACTGAAATTGTTAGAATAGATCAGGCCCCATTTTCCTCTCTTGGGCAGTGCTTCTCAGCTGAAAAACATCTCCCATGCAAGTACCAAAATAAAGAGCTCATGGTAAGAATTTCACATGGTTTCTTTTTAATATAATTAATATATTCTACATATCTCTTACATTACAATAAGTAGATTGCCTACAAGGTATTGACCCATTTATTTTAAAATATAGCCCTACATTCCAATGTTCTGATACCATAAACTGAAGATAAATATACTCTTTAAGGTGAGCTGTTTCCTCAAATGTTTTTTAACATATTATTTTTTCTGAACTCCAGAGTAAGAAGCTGTACAAATTTAAACTTCCATTTCCACACTTATAATGAAAAATTACTAATCTTTTGTAGTTCAGTCAGCAGAGCAAACTCTCACTTCCACAGGAGTAGATCTTAAGTAACTCCAAGGAAAACAACTGAGGTACTCAGAATTACACTAGTGTGACTGAGAGGAGCATCAGGCCCAGGGTTCGAGATGTGCCAAAGTATTTTAAAGTACGTTAAAAATTGCTCTAGCAGTTTAGTTTTATAAAGCAATTATTGAATAATAAATGTATCAATTGCACTAGCAACTATATTCCCATAAGATTAATTAGCACCTGTCTTGATGGCATTATGCCTTTATCTACTCAGAAACTATTGGAGACTCTAAGGTGCCACAAGTACTCCTGTTCTTTTTGTGGATACAGACTAACACAGCTACTACTCTGAAATCAGAAACTATTATTTCTTCTTTAATTGGATGCATGGCAAAAAAGACCGTCAGAAATCCAATGGATCACGATCTTTAATAAATCCCCCCGTAATTGCACTGATACAGAAAAACAAGCAAGAGAGAATGAATGACCCCAAATGAGCTTTTAAAAAAAGTTGCATTGCAATATGAAATACAATGTTGTAAATTGTTACACTGTAGAACTTTAGTACGTGCTTTAATATTTAAAATACAAAAGAACAGACAAGTTACTAAGGATGGTCTTCAAATTCTAAATATTCTAAACAGTGCTAACAATGAGTTCCTCTGATACATATCTTCAGTGTATTGTGAATGCCTATAAAACAAATATCCCACACTGAGAAAAATTAGTATAATTCAAACACATTCCTGAAACATGGAAGACAAGACAGAATTTTGTTCTATCAATATTTATCATTCGTAACATTGTCTCTATAAGACAAGGCTTTCACTCTCTCTATTTATTATATCACATAGGGTAATAGGCCTATGAGTACACTCTAAAAAATCCCAAACGTGCACTGTCTCACAGTCTGTGTCACTTGACTCAGGCTTGCAGGCCTTGAGCTGTGAGGCTAAACATAGCAGCGTAGAAGTTTGGGCTCAGGCTTGAGTCCTGGTTCTGAGACCCACCCCTGCTCATGGGGTCCCAGACTCCAGTCTGAGCTTGAATGTCTACATTGAAATTTCATAGTCCCACAGCTGAAGTCCTCTGAGCTTGAGTCAGTTGACCTGTGCTAGCCACGGCTGTGCTGTGGGGCTTTTATTGCAGTGTAGATGTACCTTAAGTTACTAGTGATTTTGGTTGGCCAAATCGAGACATCTCGGAAGGACTCAATTTCTAGGAAGCGCTTAGAGCTCACAGCACTGACTTGCTGCAAATCAGGCCCTTTACAGATGTCTCAAATAGGGCACCCAAAAATTGATGAACTCAAAATCATTAGACACTTCTGAAATATTAGACAAATATTTCTCATGAAATGTAGTACAAAAATCCCAACCCAACCCACCCAAGCCAACTAACAAAAGAATCTGAGTACGTGATTACAGTCTTATTTGTGTTGACTTCTACCTTGCTTCCTGAATGGTCTAACCATGATACTTCACTGCCTAGAACACCAGAGAAGTAGTCTTCTAGAATTTATTAGAACTCTTAGAACTAGACTAAATCTTGATGTGTTAATTGTATCCTCTCCAGGTCTAATTTCATGTTATGTATATACCTTATTTCTGAAAGGAAAACACAAATGGGAAATAAATAGGAATAAAATTCCCCTTTTCCAAGTACTATTTTCTTGTTATATGAAGGGAAATAGTTCCTACCCTATTTGAAATTTTGGTGTGGTGGAAAATTGTGCTTTTCCAGCGAGATCAACATAGAACACTCTTCAGAGTATTCTGGTGTTAGAAATAACACAAGTGTAATTTAAGCTGCCATGCCAAAAGTTGAATATTTCAGATATCATCAAGATTGCTTTTTAGCAGTATAAAAACCCAGGGAATGATTATTTTCTCATTTTCTCAGTAACAATGAAATAAGTCTATTTACTTCCTCGGGTTTCTCCTTATTTACAGTGCTGTCCACAATGCCAGGATTTAAGAAGACACATCCATGCAAAATGTTAGGAAACAGTACAAATTAACCCACAATTGAATAGGATGGATCTAACATAACTGCTATCAAACAAAGGTTCACAGGAGAATCTATCCATGAGAAAACATGCTTTAATCAGCAACAAAACAAAACTGAAAACGATAATAGAAATATGTTTGCAGTGAGTGGCTGTACTAAGGGGAATGGTATGATGAACACCAACAAGGGGCCAGAGATTAATACTCTGCTTCATGTTTCTGTTGCATTAAATTGCTAGTATGACTAATTCTACCTAATACAGTACATTACCCTTTCAATGGAAAAAAAAATAGTTTTAAACACTTCTATCAAAGGGACAGAATGTCCAAACATGAATAAATATAAATTCATTTATTTCTCTGTAGTTTTGTCTTAATATATTTCCAGTAAGCATTTGCCTGAAGTATGATACCTGCTTTTATGTATATTTCTGGGGGAAAATATATACCACAGAAGCATAATTAATAGCTTCTTTGATACTCTACCCTTATAAAAATTCTCTTTCAAGTGATGATACAAAGATGATAATGAGACGATAATGATTTTAATCCCATTTACACAGGCATAAGTGAAGTCAGACTCGAGCTCTATAAGCAAAAAATGTATTTAATTAGAACTAGCATATATATCTATGGAGTCGATTCCTCTCCTCACTTGCACTGATCTATGCAAATCTTGAACCTGTCTCAAATTATTATTAAAATTTATATACATTTATATTTCAGCAGTGCTTAGTGGCATAAACCAGACCCAGGGCCCGCTTGTGCTAGGTATTATACAAAAACATATAGAAAAATCCTGGTCCCACTGAAGCTATTGGCAAAAGCTGCATTGACTTCAATGGGACTTGAGTATGTCCCACAGGATCTGAACCAAAGCTGTTTCAAGTCATAGGAAAGACTTCAATTAACATCCATGGTCTTTGGTTCAGGCCCCCAAAAAGGAATATTCTTTCTGTAAAGAGCTTGCTGTCCAGAAGACAAAAGATAACAAGTAGATGAGACAAACTAGCAGGCAGAGGATGGGTTGGAAGATGGGGTGATAATAAAAATAGGATAGTTAACACATAAAAGCTGATTATAGAGGTCTTAGCCAACCAATAGAAGAAATCACATCTCATTATGTGCCTTGTCATTATCAAATGACAATTTTCTGTATACATCATAGCAAAGGTCAGTTTTAAGGAGGGCCAATCCTCTGGCTGCATGATCTGTATGTAACCACCACATTATTATGCTCAAACTGTGGCAGTCAGAAATGCTAACTTAACATCAGGAACCACTAGAAAGGGATAGATAATAAGACGGAACGTTTCATAATGCCATTATATAATTCCATTGTATGCTCACATCTTGAATAGTGCATGCATTTCTTATCACATAAAAGTTATATTAGAATTGGAAAAAGTACAGAGAAGGGCAACGGAACTGATCAGGGATATGGAATAGCTTCAATGTGAGGACAAATTAAAGAGATGGGGACTGCAGTTTTGAAAAGAGACAACTCAGGGATATGATAGAGGTCTATATCATGGATCTGCAAACTTTGGCATTCAGCTCACCAGGGTAAGCACCTTGGCAGGCCAGGCCAGTTTGTTTGCCTGCTGCATCTGCAGGTTCGGCCAATCATGGCTCCCACTGGCCGCAGTTCGCTGTCCCAGTCTAATGGAGGCTGCGGGAAGTGGCGCGGGCCAGGGTGCTTACCCTGGTGAGCTGCTTGCCAAAGGTTGCCGATCCCTGGACTATACAATCATGAATGGTGTGGAGAAAGTGAATAAGTAAGTGTCATTTGTCCCTTCACATAACACATAAACCAGAAGTCACTCCATGAAATTAATAGGCAGCAGGTTTAAAACAAACATAAGACTCATCAGACAGCCAATTGAGAAATTTGTTGTCATGAGATGTTGTGAAGACCAAAAGTGTAACTGGGTTCAAAAAGGAATTAGATAAGTTTATGGAGGATACTCTATTGATGGTTATTAGCCAAGATGATCAGGGACACCACCCCATGCTCTAGATATCTCTAAGCTTCTCACTGCCAGAAGCTGGGACTGGGCAACAGGGGATGGATCACTTAATAACTGCTCTGTTCTGTTCATTCCCTCTGAAGCATCTGGCACTGATCACTCTCAGAAGACAGGACATTGGGCTAGGTGGATCATCTGACCCAGAATGGCCATTTTTACGTTCTCATGTTCCTATGTTATCCTATTTCAGGAAAAGGGAGGATTCAGTCTGACTCAGTTGAGGGTGAGGGGGTAATATATGTATGTTTTCCCTGGAAGTGAGGTATTTGTCCTTAGAAGAAGTTATGGGAAGATAATGTAGTTTTCTGGGTCAGGAAGTGGGAAATTTGTAATTTGTCCCAGTCAGGTCTGCTACATTATTAGCACTACAGCCTTACACTCTCACTCCACACCTCTTACAGTACATCACAGAATGGTGAAGCATGAACACTAGTATTTCTTTGTGACACCAAGGAGAAAGGGTCCACATGCCCTGAGGGTAACCTGCAGCTGCACGTTCTGTAGCACTGTCAGAACCAATGTCAAAACTAGCTCTAAGTCCAGTGTCCTGTCTTCATCAGCGCCTGATGCCAGATACATCAAGAGGAAGGCCTCGAACATTGTACCAAATTCTCCATTATTCCATAGATGGTATCACCACAGATATTGATATTCTCTCACCATTTTAAACAAGAGAGTGTATAGCATATATGATTACAGCTTGGGTGCTCAATGCTTTATGAAAATCAGGCCCTGTAAGTTGTGTCAAGTTGGAAATAAAAAATGAGGCACTGAAAAGACTCAAGTTACTTTTAAAAATCATGGCACAAATTTTTAATTCTAAGCCATGGCATATCATTTTCTGAGTAATTTCAAGTAGACAAGAAAACAAACAAAACATGATGTTTTCAGTTTGGAACAAAAGGAAAACTGGTGAATTTAAAAGAGTTAAAAGCCAGTGGTGAAGAACTATGCATTTCCATTATGATGATATCTCTGATAATTGTTCCTTCTACCCAAACGGAACAGAAAGGGAACAATTCAACTTGCATTGCACAATTAGTGGGTAAATTACAAAGTTTGATGCATCACACTGCGTAGAGCACTATAATATGCTCTGGAACAGAAATAATATGTTCCTATTTTGTATTCCAAAGTTATTTGCCTAAAAATATGCAAATTTTCAATTTATTTACTGATGATGCCACTTGCTACCTCTATATATATGGAAGGCAGGCAATAGCAAATTAAATAGATGTAATAATAGTAACATTTTACATTTATTCTGAAAGCATGTTGAGCAAGCTCATGGCTATGCAAACAAGGGCCTTTTTGTAGTATGGTTAATATCTCGTGTTGCGTGACCCTCAGGAGGCTGACTCTGAAAAGCTATCACAGAACCAAATAAATTACAATAAATCATTAAATCAGAGAAACTTAACAACACAACAAGACTTATGATACAGGTATAAGGTAAGTGGGACTGCTTGGAATAGTGTCCATTCTAGGAATGTAGAGGTTTGGAATAATAATAATAACAAAAAGGTAAACAACAGGTTCCTGGTAATGTTACTGTACACGTTTGCAAGCAAATAAACTTTCTTTCATGTTTATGGATACAACTGACTCATATTAGCCTATATCATTTCGGAAGTTCCTTTTTAGAAAAAAAAGTGTTTCTATAGCTTTATGAAACAGTGCACAGAAGAGTTATGTGTTATTTTAAGAAAGCTGAGGGCCATCACATTCACATCTCCACTGATATATAGACTAGTTGTCAAATGCTTGATTACATGTCTATCATAGCATCATTAGAAAAACTTGCCTGTCTGGCAGCTCCCAACTGCTCAGCTTGAAAGTAAGTATCAGAAAGAAACATGTACCACTGTAAAATAAATATTTTCCTTTTAAAACTAACCCATACTAGTATCAATTTACTGCATCATTTCCATGAGAACTACCTTTATATAGGCCTGGAAGTAAATAAACAAAGATGACATATTGAGATTAAAGGAGGAATGAAAATAAAAAAACTAGAAAAGGAAAAAGAGTAGGAAATGGAAAAAAACATGGGAAAATGATTTTCAGTAAAGGTGGTATGAAGAATATGAATGAAGAAGAAAAGGCTAGAGATAGGGAATAGACATAACACTTTGTCATGAAGATGTGGGCTTATGTCTGAGTGCTTTTCCTGCATAATTTTGATTCACTGCAACAGGTATTTGTACAAAAGATTAAGACTAAGATCCTTGGGCCCAGGAGAGCTATGCTCGATGCAGAGGAAAGGAGTAGAAGTGTCTTATAGGTACCTTTTTGCACTTCCATGTACCTGAGTTACAGAATGGTTACTCTCCCCCTCACACATAGTATTATGGCTGCTTTAGCATATGTTAGTTCCTAACATGGCGGGTTCTAGAAGTTGGTGAGCAGGGCAGTTACCCCAGGGGCTAACTTACAGGAGTTGGCATACTCCTGTGCTTTTTTCTCCTCCACTCTAACTGAAAGTCTATCTTGTTATGCTCTGATTGGCTGGCTATGGTGTATTATGTTTATGAGTGGAGACTTTTTGCTTAGTGTTGTGGGGGCAGAGGCTAAAAAAGCATTTTTCATCTCTCCATGGTGAAAAGGAGGAGAATCTAGGGAGCGTTGTCATACATGCACAATATTTTATCTTGCTATATATATATATATTACAACAGGGGTTGGCAACCTCTGACAAGTGGCTTGCCAGGGTAAGCACCCTGGCAGGCTGGGACAGTTCGTTTATCTGCCGTGTCAGCAGGTTTGGCTGATCACGGATCTCGCTGGCTGCAGTTTGCCGTCCCAGGCCAATGGGGGTAGTGGGAAGCGGCGTTGGTGAGGGATGTGCTGGCTGTGTCTTCCTGACTCCTGCATTGGCCTGGGATGGAGAACTGCTGCCAGTGGGAGCCACGATCAGCTGAACCTGCTGATGCAGCAGGTAAACAAACACGGACACATAATTTACTCCTCAAAAGATAGCATGTTATCTAGTTGGTAGTGCAGTTTCTAATTTTTTAGTTGCACTGACCTCTGAATTTACTCAGGGTCAATGTTGTTGACATGATCAACCAGTTCATTCATTATTCTCGTATTTATGTACTTCCATGAACTTGCAGTTATTCCTTTAAAACATTAACTAAAAATTTGTGATTCAGTAATGAGCATTGGTAATTTTCTTTAAATATTATTACCTTGAATGTCACAATGTTAATGAAAAAAATAAATTTAGTATTTAAGATTAAGGTTAATTTAACATTTAGCGTTTCTACCCCACCCAACATGATTCTCCAGCAGGCTGCTGTTAACATTGTTTCTAAACTCCTGACAGAGAAAGCCAATGTATTTTTTTATACTTAACTACTCTGTCTGTGTTTGTGTGTATGCGCGCATCATATGCAGTCGTGTGTAAACAAGAGAATAACTGGAAGGGGAAAGAATTTGCCATTTCCCTTTTAAAACCATAATCTGAATAAATATAATACTATTTCAGACAGGTATCATCAATATGATCATATCTATCTGACTCACTAGAATTCTTTTCTAAGCAGCTGTGTTTTGGATGAAATGTGATTCCTCTCAACTGCATAATGCCTACTGGTCATTGCCAGTTTGATTGAGAGAATTTGATCATATGTGGTTTGTTAATTTGGCTCAATATCATTTACCAGTAGTATATCTGAACTGCAGAGCATCTCTTCACACCATTTTTGTTCTCTATTTACACTGTATATTTCCCTTGAGGTGAGCCATTGATGATTATTATTCAGGTTTTCATTGTTCTCAGATTATATCTTGTTAAGCATTTAGAGCTTTAAATCATACTTTATTCAAGTAGGCTTGCATTTTGCCAAATTGTTTTTTTGAGGGGGGAGATACTCAAGGCTGAATGATTTCTAACCATCTTAAATTAAATTTGAATAAAAAAATTACTTTTGAAAACTCACCTGTTTCAGATATAGAGTTTTTTTTAAAAAAACATTCAGTAGCAGCAAGAAATGGGATATTTTTAGTTTATCCTTTCCTTTAGTAAACTTATCCAAAAATATATTTGAAAAATAAACTGGGTAGCTAAATGTAATTCATCCAGACTTCAGTGACTGTGGAAACTTTTGTAACATGCTCTTTTGATGTCCAAATTAGATTATTGAACATCTTTATTTTCAAGTTCGCCAACACAATTGTTAGAGAAATTACAACAGATGTCAATCAACTGATTCAGAACAAAAAAAATTTTCTTTCTGTGACATTCCTAAAACTGAACACAACTCATATATCCTGAAATCCTCTATGTTGGGATCAACATTTCATCTCACTTGTATTGAGAAGAAACTAACTGGTTTCAGTCTAAATTGTCTGCATGATATTATTTTATATTCAATATAAAATAATTGCACTAAAATCAGGATTGGAAAATAAAGCAATCAAAACTCAAAAATGACAAAATTAAGGTTGTTTATGCAACTTTCACTCTGACTTCTTGTGTGTATGTCTTATGACAATATTTTTTATTCTAATCATTCAGTATTTTTCTGCAGTATCTCTTCTTTATTCATTTAAAAAGGAAGCTGTTGAATATTTCTTTTTACCCTCATATTTTGACATACAGTTTCATAGCTCCTTTAGAACCTATTGAAGTCAGTGGAAATAGTCTCATTCAATTCAGAGTGCTTTGGAAGGTCTTTACTTCACATCACACAAAATCTATATTTCATAGAGAATATTTTCTCCATATAACTTTTTTTATGGTGCACATAAATGTATTATCCAGGAGTTTAACAAACATCACTGAATTTATTCTTCCAACGTACTTGCAAAGTCAGGAATTATTACAATCCTCATTTTACAGAAACAGAATTGAGGCACATAAAAATTGTGTAACTTGCCTAAAGTCATTTGGGAGTTCTGTAGCAGAGATTGGAAAATAATCCAGATCTTTTGGGTCCTACTCATGGTTTAGTTATGAGCAGCTCCTGTAGACTTTTATCCTCTTATGTAGACCAACCTCTAGAGGGAGCTAAAGACCCCGATGCTCACAGCGTGTGTTAGAGAGAGAGAGATGGAGAAGGATGATCCTTTCATTCCTAAGAGCAGATTTATCCAAGTTTAGGTTAAGGTACATTTGCAAGGGAAGCTTCCCACCGCCTGTATCATATCTGATCCATTCACATATAGCCCAAGCCTGCTGCCATTGATTGCAATAGGAGTTTTATCATTGCCTCCAAAAGGAGCATATTAAGGTCCAATTACAGTATTCAGTCTCTTTCTTGATCAATCTGACTTCTTTCACTAGCAGTAAATTCACTTAAGAATCTACAGGCTCAAATAAATGGTTCAGATTTTATTAAGGTACAATATGTACAATACAAAGCAGATGTACTAATATTTAAGAAACCTTTCCCCTCCAAAAGGAAAACAAAATAGGGAAATTAAAATTAAAATTGAGCACAGAGTTAAAAAAAAAAACAACCTAAAAGTGACTCCTTTATTTAGTTTACTAGCAACTTCTACAATTGCTATATATTTTTTTCAGTTTTCTTAGGTTTCTGACATTACAAGACTCCCACAACATTAAAAAAGATGACAAAATGAAGTATACTTGGTTCTAAAAGACAGTTATTGTACACAGATTCAAAGAGAGAGCCAGAAAGTGATTGTAGATACATCTAACGTAAGTTATAAGTTTTAAGAATACAATATTACATTACAGAAAATTAGCTTGTCCTTTGTATCTAAGGCTAATTCAATTGTACATTGGACTGAAATCTTCCTTGCTTAGTTGCAGCCCAGATCTGTGGCACAATTAACATACCAAAATTTGGAACATTAGTTATGTCCTGCTGCCCTTTTATTTAGAGAAATACTTAGGCTAAATTACCTAATTTAGTGACTTATTGAAACTAAAATGATTAGTTAACAATCTCCATAAAACAATAATGTTCAGCATAGCATTTAGGGCATAATCCTGCAAACAGTCACTATCAGATATCATGCTCAACTTTGTGCGTGGCCCAACTAAAGAATAGGAGTTCTGAAGGTATGAAGCTGACTCCTGAAGGCAGTCCTAGAAACACATAACCCAGTTTCCATTCACTTAGTGTTTTGGTTAATTGGAGGTCAGTTTTATTGAAAGTTCATCTGAAAACTGAAAAGAATACAAAGTTTTCTATGATCATATTTAATAATGACAGGAACTTTGCTCTATGTTTTGTGCTGAATAATTCAGTATGGCTATACATTTACTTAAATGCATTAGTGTAACCTACCCAGGTACAATTTTGAAAAATCAATCCATGTCTTCTTTAATATTCTTATCTAGCAAAAATTAAATCCATATCCCCCACCACAAGATATTTGATAGACATTTCCATCTAATTGAAACCAAATGTGCCTGTAATTACAAAAAGAATGTCAAGGGGCTTCCATTTTGACAAAGTAAATTTGAAAATTTAATGAGATTTAAAACTCATAACAGGTTTATCTAAGTTAAGTATGAATTAAGTATGAATGCTTTTTCTAGCATAGTGATTTAAAAGAATTAAAAAGTTGATATCTGCGCGTAATGTCATATTGTGCTCACGTAACCTTCCTCCGATATTCAACATCGGAAATTCAATTCTAAGCATCAAAGTTGAAATCAGTGCCTCTATAAAAAGAACAAACAGAAAATAGGCTGCAGATAATATGTCTCTTTGGTTCTTCTATATTCCCAAAGTATTATTCATTCACAATTTGGCCTTAAGTTTTCTGCAAAAAGCTTAAAAAACCTTCAGTATATGGCAATTAAGCTTTTAATACAAAATAAATAATCAATCCTATGCTTTATTCTCAAATTCCTTCTCAGAGTCTAATATGGGAGAATAGAGCTGGACAAATAGTTTAAATGCTCTGTGATTATTTTTGAATAAAAGTGCTGAGTTCAGTTTGCTCTAGTTCATGTGTCATATTTGTTAGCCTTGTATATTTGAATAAACGCAAGCATTTGACAAAATATTTGCTGGTCTCACAAGGTTCACTAATTTTATCACAAATAATTATCTAAATATTTTAACCAAACTACAGTTTTTGCAATCTGCTATTTAATATTCTGTCAAAGTAATCCAAACATGGAGCAAACCCACAGAGTACAAAACCTGATTTAGGAATGCATCCTTATAGCACTTCAAGTTAATAGTTAATAGAGTATGAATGGATTTAAGTACTTGCTTCAATTCTTACTGAATTGGGGGCCAAAGTGAATGGTCAAAGCAAATATGAGAAAATTATTCAACATTGTGAAGGACTGCTTAATAGCAAGAGTACTCCATAGATACTCCATGAAAAGAATTATCATTCTTACCAAGAGTCAATAATAGAATGATTGATCTTGATGGAGTTAGTCTGCATTTATTTACTCAGGTGTAACTGAAGTCAGAATCTGTTATATCAGATATAAAACTTTGAATTAGACACTAACCAGCAAGAAAATTAATTGTTTCAAATGTTTTATGAAGCTTCACAATCCAGGCCATAGGACTTTTTACTTGGATGACCTGTGATAGCATTATGGATTTCTGTTCCAGAAATTGGGCTTTCCAAAGGCATTGGCTTATCAAAGGAGTTTGCTGTTGATGTTACTAACTGCATTCTTCACCTAAGCCTGCTATAGGCCCCTAGCTGGTTAGCTCTCAGATGTGTGAGTTGCATAGCATATCGTCTTATGTCTCTTAAATTCTTCAGTTCTAATAAACGGTTTGTGTTTTTTATTCTTAATGGACCTAGTTACTTAATGG